>NC_064925.1:143617615-144242615 GCF_023897955.1 Schistocerca gregaria | reverse complement strand
GCTGTTCCCTACGCATCTTTACGTGCTCGCTGTTCACGCAACACTGCAAAGAGCAACGCGACACGAACGACGGGCGTACTAGACACACTGCCCAGCACATCCGTGCAAAGCTTTACCGGCTTTTCCCAGTGGTTTCCATTTCGCGAGCGATCGGAACTTACTTTCTGGACAAACGTCGTATCAACACCACTAATACGGTAGCACTATTGTAGTCTTTGACTAGGAATTCAACTGTGTTCCGTAGCCTCGTGCTGTGCTCACCATCAGATACCGTCAGTCCCCCCACCTGTTGCTAGTAACAGCCAATATCGTGTTTGCATGGTAGACAATATATGAGGTGTAATTTACCTTTTCAAACCTCGCATTCAAATGGTTCCTTGTAAGCTGCAGTAGGTAGCTGCACCGAAGGACTTTTCTGAAGATGAACGACATATCAATGGAGAGACCTCTGGCGTGCCACAGTGGAGTGCTATGGGACCATTGCTTTTCACAATATGTATAAATTACCTAATAGATAGTGTCGGAAGCTCCATGCCGCTTTTCGCGGATGACGCTGTAGTATACAGAGAAGTTGCACCATTAGAAAAGAGTAGCGAAATGCAGGAAGATCTGTAGCGAATAGGCACTTGGTGTAGGGAGTGGCAACTGAACCTTAACATAGACAAATGTAATATATTGAAAATGCATAGAAAGAAGGATCCTTTATTGTATGATTATATGATAGCGGAACAAACACTGGTAGCAGTTACTTCTGTAAAATATGTGGGAGTATGCGTGCGGTACGATTTGAAGTGGAATGATCATATAAAATAAATTGTTGGTAAGGCGGGTACCAGGTTGAAGTTCATTGGGAGAGTCCTTAGAAAAAGTAGTCCATCAACAGAGGAGGTGGCTTACAAAACACTCGTTCGACTTATACTTGAGTGTTGCTCATCAGTGTGGGATCCGTACCAGATCGGGTTGACGAAGGAGATAGAGAAGAGCCAAAGAAGAGCGGCGCGTTTCGTCACAGGGTTATTTTGTAACCGTGATAGCGTTACGGAGATTTTTAGCAACCTCAAGTGGCACACTCTGCAAGAGAGGCGCTCTGCATCGCGGTGTAGCTTGCTGTCCAGGTTTCGAGAGGGTGTGTTTCTGGATGAGGTATCGAATATATTGATTCCCCCTACTTATACCTCCCGAGGAGATCACGAATGTAAAATCAGAGAGATTCGAGCGCGCACTTAGGCTTTCTGGCAGTCGCTCTTCCCGCGAACCACACGCGACTGGAACAGGAAAGGGAGGTAATGACAGTGGCACGTAAAGTGCCCTCCGCTACACACCGTTGGGTGGCTTGCGGAGTAAAAATGTAAATGTAGATGTAGATCAGTGAAACGCAGGAGTCCACGGAAGTGTCACCCATCGCAGTTTGTTGCGTGGAGTACCTGTCGAGGTACAGCTACTGGACGAGAGAGTTCCCTCTGCTGGAACAGCACGTGACGGATGCGCCGTGGGGCAGGACATAGCTGTGTGGTACGTGTGGAAGGGCCCTCAGACAAGTTTAAGCGCTGCGGCGCGTGGCAGAGCCCACCACCCTATAAGGTGTTACGGGAGGCGTCTGATTCCTCTCCCCGCTCTTCCCCCCCCCCCCCCCCCCCCACCCTCACTTCGCTCCTACCCCTCAATTGATGCCAATCAGCCTCGCGACGTGTCACTGCGCTCTCTGCGCCACACGTGCCGTGCACGCTGAGCGGATGAACCGGTGCCACAAACAAACAACCGTATCCCAGGCGCGACCAAAAGCACTTAAGAGACTTAAGAGACAAACCAGAAATCCCAGCCACTTCGCCATAGAAAAACAGAGCTGCTACGGTTTTGCCTTACCTCCAGCACTACTCGTAGATTCCTAAACTGGAAAACAGTCAACGTGTGAGAAGATGGGAAACGTAAGACATTTTATATTTTACGTTATTGCTATTTCGAGTACTGTGCATGAATATTTCTCTCATATACATTTTTCGTTGAAATGAATGGATCGAGGAGAAATATCTCAATGAAGATTCTATGATACGAAATCAGTGCGGACCTGTTTGTGCGAAGGAACAGACACCATTATCATCCTGCGGCCACTACGAATCAATACACTAAGGAATTAAAGACGTTAGCTGCCAGTGGGCATTGATATATACACTCCTGGAAATGGAAAAAAGAACACATTGACACCGGTGTGTCCGACCCACCATACTTGCTCCGGACACTGCGAGAGGGCTGTACAAGCAATGATCACACGCACGGCACAGCGGACACACCAGGAACCGCGGTGTTGGCCGTCGAATGGCGCTAGCTGCGCAGCATTTGTGAACCGCCGCCGTCAGTGTCAGCCAGTTTGCCGTGGCATACGGAGCTCCAACGCAGTCTTTAACACTGGTAGCATGCCGCGACAGCGTGGACGTGAACCGTATGTGCAGTTGACGGACTTTGAGCGAGGGCGTATAGTGGGCATGCGGGAGGCCGGGTGGACGTACCGCCGAATTGCTCAACACGTGGGGCGTGAGGTCTCCACAGTACATCGATGTTATCGCCAGTGGTCGGCGGAAGGTGCACGTGCCCGTCGACCTGGGACCGGACTGCAGCGACGCACGGATGCACGCCAAGACCGTAGGATCCTACGCAGTGCCGTAGGGGACCGCACCGCCACTTCCCAGCAAATTAGGGACACTGTTGCTCCTGGGGTATCGGCGAGGACCATTCGCAACCGTCTCCATGAAGCTGGGCTACGGTCCCGCACACCGTTAGGCCGTCTTCCGCTCACGCCCCAACATCGTGCAGCCCGCCTCCAGTGGTGTCGTGACAGGCGTGAATGGAGGGACGAATGGAGACGTGTCGTCTTCAGCGATGAGAGTCGCTTCTGCCTTGGTGCCAATGATGGTCGTATGCGTGTTTGGCGCCGTGCAGGTGAGCGCCACAATCAGGACTGCAAACGTTTGAGGCACACAGGGCCAACACCCGGCATCATAGTGTGGGGAGCGATCTCCTACACTGGCCGTACACCTCTGGTGATCGTCGAGGGGACACTGAATAGTGCACGGTACATCCAAACCGTCATCGAACCCATCGTTCTACCGTTCCTAGACCGGCAAGGGAACTTGTTGTTCCAACAGGACAATGCACGTCCGCATGTATCTCGTGCCACCCAACGTGCTCTAGAAGGTGTAAGTCAACTACCCTGGCCAGCAAGATCTCCGGATCTGTCCCCCATTGAGCATGTTTGGGACTGGATGAAACGTCGTCTCACGCGGTCTGCACGTCCAGCACGAACGCTGGTCCAACTGAGGCGCCAGGTGGAAATGGCATGGCAAGCCGTTCCACAGGACTACATGCAGCATCTCTACGATCGTCTCCATGGGAGAATAGCAGCCTGCATTGCTGCGAAAGGTGGATATACACTGTACTAGTGCCGACATTGTGCATGCTCTGTTGCCTGTGTCTATGTGCCTGTGGTTCTGTGAGTGTGATCATGTGATGTATCTGACCCCAGGAATGTGTCAATAAAGTTTCCCCTTCCTGGGACAATGAATTCACGGTGTTCTTATTTCAATTTCCAGGAGTGTATATCACTAGGGATTCTGAGAATATGTGCCGGAACTGGGGTCGAAACTGTAGTCTCCTGCATACTAGGCAAATGCGCTAATCACAGCACCATTCAGACACAGTGGTCGTCAGAGCCATATTCTCAACTTATCCACTTGTCATTTATCGTAATTATTCGCACCATCTCCCCCATTCCAGTAAGAGTTCGACCTTGGAGTGCAGACACGCTGGAGGAATCGTTAGCCATTGTGTCCGAAAGAACGGCCACCACATACACTACTGGCCATTAAAAAGAAGAAATGCAGATGATAAACGGGATTCATTGGACGAATATATTATACTAGAACTGACATGTGATTACATTTTCACGCAACTGGGGTGCATAGATCCTAAGAAATCAGTACCGAGAACAATCACCTCAAGCCGTAATATTGGCCTTGATACGCCTGAGCAATAACTCAAACAGAGCTTGGAAGGCGTGTACAGGTACAGCTGCCCATGCAGCTTCAACACGATACCACAGTACATCAGGAGTAGTGACTGGCGTATTGTGACGAGCCAATTGCTCGGCCACCATTGACCAGATGTTTTCAATTGGTGGGAGATCTGGAGAATGTGCTGGCCACGGCAGTAGTCGAACATTTTCTGTATCCAAGACGGCCCGTACAGGACCTGCAACATGCGGTCATGCATTATCCTGGTGAAATGTGGGGTTTCGCAAGGATCGAATGAAGGGTAGACCCACAGGTCATAATACATCTGAAATGTAACGTCCACTGTTCAAAGTGACGTCAATGGGAACTAGAGGTGTAACCAATGGCACCCCACACCATCAGACCGAGTGAGTCGCCAGTATGGTGATGACGAATACACGCTTCCAATGTGCGTTCACCGTCATGTCGCCAAACACGGATGCGACCATCATGATGTTGTAAACAGAAACTGGATTCATTCGAAAAAATGACATTTTGCCATTCGTGCACCCATGTTCGTCGTTGAGTACAACATCGCAGGCGCTTCTGTCTGTGATGCAGCGTCAAGAGTCACCGCAGCCATGGTCTCCGAGTTGGTAGTCCATGCTGCTGCAAACGTCGTCGAACTGTTCGTGCAGATGGTTGTTGTCTTGCAAACGTCCCCATCTGTTGATCCAGGGATCGAGACGTGGCTGCACGATCCGTTACAGCCATGCGGATAAATTGCCTGTCATCTCGACTGCTAGTGTCACTCGTCCGTTGGGATCCAGCACGGCGTTCCGTATTACCCTCCTCAACTCACCGATTCCATATTCTGCTAACAGTTGTTCGATATCGACCAACGCGAGGAGCAATGTCGCGATACGATAAACTTCAATCGCGATAGGCTACAATCTGACCTTTATCAACGTCGGAAACGTGATGGAACGCATTTCTCCTCCTTAAACGAGGCATCGCAACAACGTTTCACCAGGCAACGTCGGTGAACTGCTGTTTGTGTATGAGAAATCGGTTGGAATCTTTCCTCATATCAGCACGTTGTAGGTGTCGCCACTGGCTCCAACATTGTGTGAATGCTCTGAAAAGCTAATCATTTGCATATCACAGCATCTTCTTCCTGTTGGTTAAATTTCGGGTATGCAGCATGTCATCTTCGTGGTGTAGCCATTTTAATGGTCAGTAGTGTATGTTAAGTTGAGGACGGCCAGTGATCCCTTCAGTTAGGACGCACACGAAGCTTGAACTCTTACGGAATCCGTGAGATGCCGCGAGTAATAGGGACTATGAGCAAGGGGCACTGTATCGTTAGTGTTTGGATAAGATGAGAATTTCCGTCTAACGGAAAGCGTGTTACGGTAGTCCGTGCAGTTGCGATGACCACTGTGGGCGGATACCGCTGTCGTCGGCGCATGTGTCTAGCTGCCACGGGCCCCGGATATGAATCCTAGGTCCGGCACAAATTTTCAACTTCTCCCATTGATTTTAATCAGTACTCACTGGCAGCTAATGTCTTTAATTCCTCTGTGTCTGTTCAAGTACAGTGAATCTGTAATACTTAGAGCATGTGGTGACAACCGAAGATTTGTTCTGGACTAGGATTCATAACCAAATTTGTAGACGAAAGACACTTTTCTGGGCCCAAGTTATGTAAAAATCACTTTTTTTCGTGCGTTTTACAACTTTGTAACTGATCACAATTAATGTAGAATACTTTCTAAACAACCTACAAGTATACTGAACAATTTAGGCCGCACTACTGTGTATAAAAACAATGACAAATAACTGATACAGACATTTTTTCCTAAGATGGTTCCTCAAATTCAGGTACCATTTCACCACACTATACACAAGTGAAGGAAACAAAATTATTTATCAGAAGTCTTTGACATGATGGCAGCGATAATATACCCTTTTAATTCCACTAACTGTGCATCTTCACTAGGAACATTACTGTTCTCGTCGTTGCTTTGCTCTTAAGTCAGTAGACTGGTTTGGTGCAGCTCTCCGGTCTACTACATCCCATGAAAGCCATTTGATCTCCAAATAACTACTGCAACTCACATCCTTCTGAGTCTGCTTCCTGCATTCATCACTTGGCCTCCCTTTACGGTTTTTACCCCTAATACTTCCCCCCAATTATTGTGCAACGTATTTTTGTTTTTAGAAATTTTTCCTAGCAAAAATTATATTACTCTACAATTTATCTGAAAGAGCAATAAAGTTTAGGTTAAGTGTAAAGCGACCGACAAATGAAGGCCACACAAAATAAATTAGTGCCATGGCTTACAAACTGAAGAACATACGTGGACCTCAATTCTATCAAATGCAAGTTGCGAGAAATTGCTGATTAAGTCACATCGAATTGTGTATCAGAACATCTCGAAAGCGTCGTCCTCACTCTGGTACATTTCTTCACCTTCATGGTTCCTCTTGGCATGCCTTTTAGCACAACTTGCTTCTTTGGCGACTTGAAGATCGAATCTTCTTGCATCAGTAACCTGTCAGAGAGGAGGAACTGGTCTATCGTATTATAGCCATACTTGAATCCCAAATATCTCAACATTTACCATCTAGCGTCCGCTCATTCACTGAAATATATAACTGGCACAAAACAATATCTGCACCCACAAATGTCTGTAGCACCCTGGCGACAAAAATTTAGTAGGATGCAAACAAAGAACTTGACCAACGCAAAGATGATCATGTACATAAGCTGGAAGTTAGCACTGTTAACAATATTTTTTTTTATTTATAGTCATCAGCCTTCTGAAAGGGTTGATGCGGACCACCACTAAACAAGCTCTTGTAAGTGAATGTTAAAAAACGAAACAAAAAATTTCCAGTGTAAGTGGGAACTGGTTAAATAATTGTTGGATCTTACATAAGGAAGAGACTAACACTTGCGATTAGCAAGGTAAAAGAAATGCAAGGTCTTGGTGTTCACTGTTCCGCAAAGGAATGAAAAGCGTTGTTGGCCTACTGAAAATTAATAACTATTTTTTAATAAATAATGTTCGACTTTAAGTGTATAACAACTCCCCACTAAATATGAGTTACCGCTCTTCAAACTCGAAAACCGATACAGTTGTGATGATCTGATTAATTTATTCATGAAGACGATGTCAACACAACATGGAAGATCCCTGCTCTGTGCTGAAAAGAGCGACTTAGAGCCATTCAGGTTAATAGGAGCAGGAAGATAAGACAGCAGGTGTTGTAACACGAGGGTATCACTTCAGTTACTCATGGAAGATGGAGCACTTGACCAATAATACATGGTAAAAGAGCAATGGCGGACGGCTTCAAAATTAGAGGCCTAACTGACGAAATCAGTAACCTGGACGCTATCACTATAGCTAAGAAAGCAGGAAAACGGTGTAATGAAATCAGTAGAAATTTGGAATCTAGTTCTGGACTGGAAGCCCAACACGAAGTTATGCAGGAAGTAAGGGTAAACGGGGACAAATCTACACTCCATGCTAACGTGTGATGAGGACGGAGACGGCCTGTTGGCCGTGAAGGGGAACACTGAAGTAGTAATGGGTTCTGACTTATTAAAGTCTGTAAATCTCTTGTGCTTATTAAGAAATAAGATTTTACGTAATACGTATACGACACTTGTGGTTGTTACGGTTTGGGTAAGTGTTTGTACCTTTAGAGGATCCTCAGGGATTGAGTGATTCATAGAAACTCCGTTCGATCAAGCCTCGGAAGGCCCAACAGCACCCAACGACCGCCGTATCATCCTTGGCCGACAGGTGTCACTGGATGCGGATGTGGACGGACATGTCGTCAGACGGGCATTGTTAGTTTTCGTGTCCGGACCCGTTATTTTTTGAATCAAGTAGCTCCTGAACTTACTTCACAAGGACTGAGTGCACTACGCTCGCCAGCAGCGCTCAGCAGACACGGAGAATCATCCATCCAAAAGTTAAGCGATCCGACAGCGCTTAACTTCGGTGATCTGTCGGGAACCAGTGCTACCACTGTGGCAAGGTGGTTGACATGAGTGAGGGATTAGAAGTTGGAAACGGACGCGCCCTGCAAAAAATGTTCCAATTGTCAAATGTGTAGACGTTGTTGTTGTTGTGGTCTGCAGTCCTGAGACTGGTCTGATGCAGCTTTCCATGCTACTCTATCCTGTGCAAGCTTCTTCATCTCCCAGTACTTACTGTAACCTACATCCTCCTGAATCTGCTTAATGTATTGATCTCTTGGTCTCCCTATACGATTTTTCCCCACCACACTGCCCTCCAAGGCTAAATTTCTGATCCCTTGATGCCTCACAACACGCCCTACCAACAGGTCCTTTCTTCTTATCAAGTTGTTCCACAAACTCGTCTTCTCCCCTATTCTATTCAATACCTCCTAATTAGTTATGTGAGTTACCCATCTAATCTTCAGCATTCTTCTGTAGCACTACATTTCCAAAGCTTCTATTCTCTTCCTGTCCAAACTATTTATCATCCATGTTTCACTTCCATAAATGGCTACACTCCATAAAAATACTTTCAGAAAAGACTTCTAAATCTATACTCGATGTTAACAAATTCCTCTTCTCCAAAAACGCTTTCCTTGCCATTGCCAGTCTACATTTTATGTCCCCTTTCCTTCGACCATCATCAGTTATTTTGCTCCCCAATTAGCAAAACTCCTTTACTACTTTAAGTTTATCATTTCCTAATCGAATTCCCTCAGCATCACCCGGCTTAATTCCACTGCATTCCATGATCGTCGTTTTGCTTTTGTTGATGTTCATCTTATACCCTCCTTTCAAGACACTGTCCATTCCATTCAACTGCTCTTCCAAGTCCTTTGCTGTCTCTGACAGAATTACAATGTCATCGGCGAACCTCAACGTATTTATTTCTTTTCCCTGAACTTTAATACCTACTTCGAACTTTTCTTTTGTTTCCTTCACTGCTTGCTAAATATAGAGATTGAATAACATCGGGGAGAGGCTACAACCCTGTCTCACTCCCTTCCCAACCACTGCTTCCCTTTCATGTCCCTCGACTCTTATAACTGCCATCTGGTTTCTGTACAAATAGCCTTTCGCTCCCTGTATTTTACCCCTGCCACCTTCAGAATTTGAAAGAGAATATTCCAGTCAACATTGTCAAAAGCTTTCTCTAGGTTTGCCTTTCCTTAATTTTTCTTCTAAGATGAGTCGTAGGGTCAGTATTGCCTCAGGTGTTCCAATATTTCTACGGAATCCAAACTGATCTTCCCCGAGGTCAACTTCTACCAGTTTTTCTATTCGTCTATAAAGAATTCGCGTTAGTATTTTGCAGCTGTGACTTATTAAACTGATAGTTCGGTAATTTTCACATCTGTCCACACCTCCTTTCTTCGGGATTGGAATTACTATATTCTTCTTGAAGTCTGAGGGTATTTCGCCTGTCTCATACATCTTGCTCACCAGATGGTAGAGTTTTGTCAGGACTCTCGTTTGTCAGGACTGACGTTTGCCAGTTACAAAGTCTCATGTCTCGATGATGCCTTGTTGCATGAGTATAATACCTGTCTTGGAAATGTTTTACATAAAGAAGTGCTATTGCAGTCAGCGATTATTATCACCTGACGCTGACCATATGTTTAACTTTTTACGTTTCAGAAACATTGAGAATGTAATTTAGCAAAGTGTCATGATTCATTAAAACTGTATTTTTTCTCATGGTGCTTTACCTCACTTTCTTTTAGCTTTTTTTAAAGAAAAATGCCTTTCTTTGAAGAAATCATCAGTTTCTGCTAGGAGTTTCAATCTCTAAAGGGTATTGCGCATCTTGTTCTGACTTGAGAGGTGACTCTTTATGTGATATAAGGAGGTCTAGGCATACTGCGTTCTGTATAGTCTCTGACTTGACTATGAAGTTTTTTTGTTCTACCATCAGTTGCGAATTACGTCCTAGGGTACATGCCGAGTTGTTTTGAGGATTTGTCAGGCACCATATTCTGTAATCAGAGCGCTGAGTGATCCTCACCATAGTTATCTTAGGAACTGCGTCCTCCTCTGTGTCATTTTCGTACGTTTACCAGCCTGCATTGCTAGAACGTGTTGTCTAATTTAGATCACGCCACCGTGTGTGAAGTTACTATGAACAGCGAATATCTCACTTGGCCCATTACAATCACAGTCATAAGGTAGAGCACCTGTGGTTTGTTTAAACTTAAGATTATTGGAAGTAACGAGATTTCACTAAGGTAATATGTAACGACTTTGACTGCGTCACGATATGAACTCTACTTTTGCCGAGGAAATCTCGTTTTCATTTGCTTAGTTTTGTGCGTACATAAATTCAGCTAATACGTATGTATTAAAGTTTCCTCGGATGGACACTGATGTTCATTCTAACGTTCAATCATTGCGATATGTCATGTCAGGATTATCATGTACTGGAATTGTGCACAGTTGTTAGTTGATTCGTACGCCCGTTTCAGAAGCAGACGAGCTGCGAGGAGACACGAGGGCCGTCCCAAAAGTCAGGTACACAGCAAGTCAGTGACTGGCCGTCACCGCAGAGAAAGCGCAGGTATGCTCATCTTGTCAGTGCCGTCATGGCAGACATAAATCAGGTGTCGATGTAAACAGGGCCTGTGGAAGCTACAACGCACAGAGGTGGCACTCCTTACGCTATCTGAGCTGTCTCAGAAAAAGAAGATGCTTAAGAATTCTCTGTACGTGTGAAAACATTTCATTTCTTGGAGAACGCGTTGTACAGACACAATAGACTTATTTTAAAATTAATTCCACACAAAAATTTATAGTTCGATGTAAACAAATCGCAGCTCATGCGCCCACATATGATTTTCTCTGGGTCATATTTATTAAGTAACAAATGACTATACTTCATAGGGATGCCATTAGATTCTACTAAATATTATTTATTTTGAATCTCTTTCCACACTGTTAATTACATGACGTAACTCGTCAACATTTAGTAAATAAACTGCTGGTCATTAAAATTCCTACACCACGAAGATGACGCGCTACAGACGCGAAATTTAACCGAAAGGGAAGAAGATGCTGTGATATGCAAATGATTAGCTTTTCAGAGCATTCACACAAGGTTGGAGCCGGTGGTGACACCTACATCGTGCTCACATGAGTAAGGTTTCCAACCGATTTCTCATACAAAAAAAGCAGTTGACGGGAGTTGCTTGGTGAAACGTTGTTGTGATGCCTCGTGTAAGGAGTAGAAATGCGTACGATCACGTTTCCGACTTTGATAAACGCGCCAAGGTCTGGAACCGCGCGACAGCTACGGTCGCAGGTTCGAATCCTGCCTCGGGCATGGATGTGTGTGATGTCCTTAGTTTCTTTAGGTTTAAGTAGTTCTAAGTTCTAGGGGTCTGATGACCTCACAAGTTAAGTCCCATAGTGCTCAGAGCCATTTGAACCAACTGATAAAGGTCGGATTGTAGCCTATCGCGATTGCGGTTTATCGTATCGCGACATTGCTGCTCGCGTTGGTCGAATCCAATGACTGTTAGCAGAATATGGAATCGGTGTGTTCTGGAGGGTAATACGGAACGAAGTGCTGGATCCGAACGGCCTCGTATCACTAGCAGTAGAGATGAAAGGCATCTTATCTGCATGGCTGTAACGGATCGTGCAGCCACGTCTCGATTCCTGAGTCAACAAATGGGGACGTTTGCAAGACAACAACCATCTGCACGAACAGTTCGATGACGTTCTCAGCAGCATGGAATATCAGCTTAGAGACAATGGCTGCGTTTACCTTTGAAGCTGCATCACAGACAGGAGCGCCTGCGATGGTGTACTCAACGACGAACCTGGGTGTACGAATGGCAAAACGTCATTTTTTCAGATAAATCTAGTTTCTGCTTACAGCATCATGATGGTCGCTTCCGTGTTTGCCGACATCGAGGTGAACGCAAATTGGAAGCGTGTATTCGTCATCGTCATCCTGCCGTATCACCCGGCGTGATGGTACGTGGTGCCATTGGTTACATTTCTCGGTCATCTCTTGCTCGCATTGACGGCACTTTGAACAGTGGATGTTACATTTCAGATGTGTTGCGACCCATGGTTCTACCCTTCATTCGATCACTGCGAAACCCTACATTTCAGCAGGATAATGCACGACCGCATGTTGCAGGTCCTGTACGGGCCTTTCTGGATACAAAAAATGTTCGATTGCTGCCTTGGCCAGCATATTCTCCTGATCTCTCACCAATTGAAACTGGCTCGTCACAATATGCCAGTCACTACTCTTGATGAACTGTGGTATCGTGTTGAAGCTGGAGTACACGCCAAACAAGCTCTGTTTGACTCAATGCCCAGTCGTAACAAGGTCTTTATTACGGCCAGAGAGGGTTGTTCTGGGTACTGATTTCTCAGGATCTATGTACCCAAATTGCGTGAAAATTTAATCACATTTCAGTTCTAGTGTAATATATTTGTCCAATGAATACCCGTTTATCGCTGTAGCAATTTCAATGGCCAATAGTGTATAAATACGCAGAATTTCTCTGCCATAGGGGATGTTAGGGGTTAAATTAAATGCCGTTAATTGTTGGGTTGTTATGGAGTGTAATGTCCGGAAGACATAGTTTGACACAAAAACTGTGACGAATTCACAGAAACAAGTTATCGTATTGTAATTCTGACTACCTCACAAGGGAAACACATTTATGTGACATACGATAATCTCCTTGTTTTAGAAATCGTGTGCAATAAGTTGAAATTTAGGGCACAGCTCCACGAAATATACATGTTATACACCGATTTTTCGTTAAGTAACACAAGAAAGTTATGATTAATTAGTTCAATTAAGTTTGAAGCCTGCTATGTGTAGCCAGACTAAAAGATAATTTTATGAATGTATGATTTACATTCTGTGGAACGTAAGTTCTTTGTAAGTTGCTTTGATTTTTATAATGCATTATGTTTACGTGCAAACTAAAGGCACCAATAATATTCTCACATAATAAAACTACTTTCAGTCGAACAGGCAATATCACACCTTGCTTTTTTCCAACATTCCTGATCTACGACTGATAGCGATCGTTTACTTATTCCGGTGATTGTTTGAGTTCACTAATTTCTGAGGTAGTTTAACAGGTGACGGACGAGAATTAATATCCAAAGAGTATTTATCTTTTCGTAACAGAACTGAAGGGGTGATATGATATTACTTTCGCGTGTTGATTTATTTTCAGTTGCAATTCATGGTTAATTTTATTTAGGGTGTACCAGGAACATTGCCTACGAGGAAAGTGTTGCGTTTTTTTCACTTGTAAGAACTTCTCCCGGTATTGTCTCTGCGTCCTTTTTTTCGGCAGTAATCAGTCAGCAATTTTATTAGGAAGGGGAAGGACCGCTGAGACCTGCGTATTTTTCGTGGAAATAAGACTGCGACCTGCTTGCGTCAACAGAACCACCACCTCTCATAGCCATGAGAGAAAGACACCCTGTTTCCGCTGACATCGCCAGAGAATAAAAGAAACCGGCGAATCAGTGGGAAACTGCTCCGTCCCAGTAACAACCTCTTATTGGTAACGTGCGCTTTTCACGCCAATAGCATTTCCTCGTTTTGTTATGAAATAACGATATACTCGTCCATCAGATTCGCAAAAGATTTCAGACTTTTCCATCATATAGAGTATTTTTTGGGAGTAGAGAGTTGTGGAAAGAGACTGCCGCCCGCCGTGACGGTAACCCGTCTCGTGGTTGCCGCTTGGTAATGATGGGCGGATAGTTTCCTTATTTTCCGGGAATGTGAATGTCGAGACTGCAGTAGTGTTAGCCATACTCTGAGAAGTTCTCTGCTTGCTTACTTCGCCATGCAACTTATGTTGCATTATTTGATTATAATTTGCAGCATCTTCGTGAGATGCTCAGATGAGCCCATTTGTTGATCCTTTCTTGCCTCAGAATGTGTCCTGTTAACTAGTCCCTTCTTTAAATAATGTTGTGCACAGATTTCGTGTGTCCCCAATTCTGTTCAGTACCTCCTCATTAGTTACGTGATCTAGCCATCTAATCTTCAGCATTCTGCTGCAGCGCCACATTTCAAATGCCTCTATGCTCTTCCTGTTAAACTGTTTATGGCCCATGTTTCATTTGCGTACGTGGCTACATTTTAGTCAAATACCGTCAGAAAAAACTTCCTATCTCTTACATCTATACTGAATTTGAAAAAACTTCTCTTCTTCAGAAACGCTTTTCGTGCCGTTGAACAGTCTACATTTTACATCCTCTCTGCTTCAACTGTCATTAGTTACTTTGCTGCATGAATAAAAAGATTCATCTACTACTTGTGTCTCGCTTACTACTATAGATCGTTCAGCACCATCTGACATATTCAATTACCTTCTATTACCTTTGTTTTCATTTGCTGATGTTCATGTTATATCATAGTTTCTAGACGCTATTGATTTCATTCAACTACTCTTCCCACCCCTATCTCTGACAGAATTACAGTGTCATCAGCAAACCTCAAGGGTTTCATTTCTTCTTCATGAATTTTAATCTATACTCAAAATTTTTCATCTGTTGCCTTTACTGCTTTCTCCTTGTACAGACTGAATAACTTCGATCATAGGCGACAATCCTGTCTCAGTCCCTCCTAAACCACTCCATCCCTTTCATTCCCCTCAACTTCTTATAACCGCTGTTTGTTTCTGTGCAAGTTGTAAATAACTTTTCGCTCTATGTATTTTACCCTTGGTAGGTTCAGAATATCAAAGAGAGTAACCCAACATCGTCACAAATTTTCTCAAAGTCTACAGATCCCAAAAATTTAAGTTTGTTTTAATTACTGTCTCTTCTATGAGAGGTCGTTGGTACGGTCTATATTAACTTGCGTGTTTCTAAATTTCGGCGGAATCCAAACAGATCATCTCCGAGGTCGGCTTCTACCAGGTTATCTATTGTTCTGTAAAGAATTCGTGTTGGTATTTTGCAGCTATGACTTGTTGAACTGATAGTTCGGTAGTTTTCAACATTTGCTTTCTTTGGAATTGGAATTATTACCTTCTTCTCGAAGTCTTAGGTTATTTTGCCTGTCTCATGCAACTTACACACAAGACGGTATAATTCTGTCGTGGATAACACTCCAAGGCTAACAGTATTTCTGACGGAATGTAGTCTACTCTAGGGGCCTTGGGTTTTCAGTGGTCTGACAAATTCTTCCCGCAGTATCATACCTAGCATATCACCTTCATCTATCTCCTCTTCCCTATGTATAATATTGCCTTCATCCCCAATGAACAAACCCCTATGTAAACTCCTTTCACCTTTTAGCTTTCCCTTTTCTTCTTATTATTGGTTTCCAAACTGAGCTCGTCATATTCGTATAGTTGCTTCTCTTTCCTCCAATGCCTTCTTTAATTTTTATGTTCGCACTATCCATCTTCCCCCTAGTGAAATATGGATCTAAATAGATATATTTGTCCTCTAGCCATTGCTGTTTTGCCAATTTGCAGTTCCAATCAATTTCATTTTTTAGACGTTTGTATACTCTTTCATGTGCCTCATTTGCTTCAAGTTAATTGACCACGGTATACACCAATTGACAAAATCCTTCGGTAATGCACTATCTTACACTTTCTATACAAACAACACAGGTATGAAGACACATACACACCCGTAATCAAATGGTTCAAATGGCTCTGAGCACTATTGGACTTAACTGCTGAGGTAATCAGTCCCCTAGAACTTAGAAATACATAAACCTAACTAACCTAAGGAGATCACACACATCCATGCCCGAGGCAGGATTCGAACGTGCGACCGCAGCGGTCGCGCGGTTCCATACTGTAGCACCTAGAACCGCTCGGCCACTTCGGCCGGCTCACTCGTAATCAGTCCGTGTGTACAACACATAAAGGAAATATAATATTGATAAAATGTACTGAATTCAACGTACTCTGTTGTTGTTTGTATTTATGGCCTTGATTTTGTATTCTACTTTATGTGAAATACTACGAGGACTGCCTAATATTTAAATTTACTGTTTACTCTGCAGCTAAATTTCAAATGACTAGCACGTACTCCTATCGTATCACCAAAACAACAAAATGGATACTAGCATCCCTTCATGCTTGATGTTTTCCCCGACAACGAGGGCAGCTCCCACCATGTTAACTGCCAGTTAAACACGGCCAGGATCGTGCTGCAGCGGATATAGAACTATTTCATGATAAGAGGCTTCGAATATGATACTCCGCTCCTCTGTCCCCTCCCCTCTTTCGCCTCTTGTGTCACACAAATGTGGTCTATCAAACACGACCTGCTGTATTGTTTCTTTCTTTATTTCTGTTAGAGGAAAAGATGTTAAGAATACTTGTCACCTCGCTTACTCCGTTTCACCATTTGCATTAATTTTCGGGTCCGCAGGAGGAAGAAGATCCTTACTTTTCTCTAAGAGAGGGAGCAATGATGAACCCGCCAACGCAGCTAACAGCGCTAACGCGCTGCTTCCTGGACTCAGGTGGGCGCACCGACTCCAAATCGAATCCGCCCGGCGGATTAACGACGAGGGCTGGTGTGCTGGCCAGCCTGGATGTGGTTTTCAGGCGGTTTTCCACATCCCGCTAGGTGAATACCGGGATGGTCCCCAAGTACTGCCTCAGTTACACGCGTCGCAGACTTTTGAAAACACGTCCGCACTATTTTGCGATTTACACTAGACGCAGACAGTTGGGGTCCACTGATTCCGTCCTGGGGGGTACATGGTAGCGGCAGGACGAGCATCCAGCCACCCTTAACACTAACATTGCCAAATCCATTCTAACCACGCCGACCCAGTCATCGCTGTGGGACTATGGCGTAAGCGAAAGAAAAAAGAAACAAAAAGAGGGAGCAATACTGAGACATCGTGAGACGTAGATGAAGTTCCATCAGCTTTCTGCTTTCTATGATTTCTTCGATTATCACTAAGTAATGGCGTCTTTTTATAAATCTGGTTTAATTATTAGATGGTCCATAGATCATTGGAACTTTGTTTTATCCCAATCCTGTGTTATGAGTCAGTTTCCAGTACATGCGTACATTATTAGTTTGAACATTAGTGAAACTACAATTAAACTCTAGCTTTTCTGAAGACTACCAGTTTTTAAAAATAAATTTCACTAGGGAATCGAAAGGTCCAGAAGATGCACTCCTCTGTCAGGCATATTTTAGCACCGGGAAAATGATCGCAACTTTCATTGCTGTATACTAAACTCCGTTCTAATAAACTGTCGGCTTTAGTAAAGGCGCCAGCATCTTTCTCAAAAAAGAAATGTTCAAATGTGTGTGAAATCTTATGGGATTTAACTGCCAAGGTCATCAGTCACTAAGCTTACACAATACTTAATCTAAATTATACTACGTAAAACACACACACCCATGCCCGAGGGAGGACTCGAACCTCCGCCGGGATCAGCCTCCTAGTCTGTGACTACAGCGCCTTGGACCGCTCGGCTAATCCTGCGCGGCAGTATCCTTCTCAAATGGTATGGATTGTTCGTTCTATTTCTCCACTGCCCAGCAGCGTTCAGTCTTCTTCATAACACAATTTTTGGAGTGCGTACCTTTCCACCATTACAAGATAACGAAGGAACCTCAGGAACAATATAGTAGCACCACAAGAAAGCTACTGCTAATTAATGTGTAGAATGTGTAGTAGCAATAAATTAAATGTCAGTTTGATATTTTCGCAACGACAGTCTGCGTCCGTTTAAGGGCTACGGCCATACTGCCTGGAAGAGTTCACTTTGAAAGAAAACCGATGGCGAACGTATGATTCGATAAGCGGCGTGCCGGTCACAGGCTTAAACTCATCGAAATTTATTGGGCTACTGTAACGCAGACTTGTATAACTTCGTGCAAAAAGGAGGGTATTTAAAGAGATGGGACCTGGATAAACTCAGGGAACCAGAGGTTGTAGAGAGTTTCAGAGAAAGCATTAGGGAACGATTGACAGGAACAGGGGAAAGAAATACAATGGAAGAAGAATGAGTAGCTTTGAGAGATGAAATAGTAAAGGCAGCAGAGGATCAAGTAGGTAAAAAGGTGAGGGCTTGTAGAAATCTTTGGGTAATAGAAGAGATATCTAATTGATGAAAGGAGAAAATATAAAAATGAAGTAAACGAAGCAGGCAAAAAGAGATTCAAACACCTCAGTAATGAGATCGAAATTTGGAAATTTGTGGTAAGATTTTTTGGGGTCAAACTGCTGAGGTCATCGGTCCCTGAGCTTATTGAGTGCTTCATCTAACTTAAACTAACTTACGCTAAGGACAACACACACACCCATGCCCGAGAGGGGACTGGAACATCGACGGGGGGAGCAGCGCGAACCGTGACAAGGCGTCCTAGACCGCTAAGCTACCGCAATCAGATCGATAGGAAGTGCTAAATGGCTAAGCCAATATGGCCAGAGAATAAATGTAAGGATGTAGAGGCATATATCACTAAGGGTAAGATAGATACTGCTTAGAGGAAAATTAAAGAGACATTTGGAGGAAAGATAGAAAACCAGTTCTAAGGGAATGCAGACAGGTGGAAGGAGTATTTAGACCGTCTGTACAAGGGCGATGCACCCGCAGGCAATATTATGGAAATGGAAGAGGGTGTAGGTGAAGATGAATGGAAGATATGGTACAGCGTGAAGAATTTGACAGAACACTGAAAGCCATAGGTGGTCCTGACAAAACTCTACCTTCTGGTGAGCAAGATGTATCAGACAGGCAAAATACGCTCAGACCTCAAGAAAATTATAATAATTCCAAACCCAAAGAAAGCAGGTGTTTACAGGTGTGAAAATGCCAAACTATGATGTTAATAAGTCACGGCTGCTATATACTGACACGAATACTTTACAGAAGAATGGAAAAACTGGATTCCGTAGAGATGGTGGAACACGCGATGCAATACTGACGCTACGACTTAACTTAGGAGATAGATTAAACCTAAGTTCCTAGTATTTGTAGACTTAGATAAAGCTTTCAAAATGTTGAATGGAATACTTCTTTCAAATTCTGAAGGTGGCAGAGGTCAAATACAGGGAGGGCAAGGCTTTTTACACTTTCTACAGACACCAGATGGCAGTTGTAAGAATCGAGGGTCACGAAAGGGAAGCAGTGACTGGAAAGGGAGTGAGATAGGGTTGTAGCCTATCCCCGATTTTATTCAGTCTGAATATTGACTGAGGAGTAGAGGAAACAAAAGAAAAGTTCGGAGTAGGTATCAGAATGCATGGAGAAGAAATAAAAACTTTGAGGTTCGCCGATGACATTGTAATTCTGTCAGAGACAGCAAAGGACGTGGAAGAGCAGTTGAACGGAATGGACAGTGTTTTGAAAGGAGGGTATAAGATGATCAACAAAAGCAAAACCAGGATAATGGAATGTAATCTAATTAAATCAAGTGATGGTGAGAGAATTAGATTGGTAAATGAGACACTTAAAGTAGTAGATGACTTTTGCTATTTAGGGAGCAAAATAACTGATGTTTGTCGAAGTAGAGATGATATAAAATGTAGACTGGCAATGGTAAGAAAAGCGTTTCTGAAGAAGAGAACTTTAATATCGAGTATAGATATAAGTGTCAGGAAAACTCTTCTAAAAGTATTTGTATGTAGTGGAGCCATGTATGTATGTGAAACATCGACGATAAATAGTTTAGACTAGAAGAGAATAGAAGCTTTTGAAATGTGGTGGTACAGAAGAATGCTGAAGATGAAATGGGTAGAACACGTAATGAGGAGGCACTGAATTGAATTGGGGAGAAGAGGAATTTGTGGCAAAACTTGACTATAAGAAAGGATCGGTTGGTAGGACACGTTCTGAGGGATCAAGGGATCACCAAGTTAGTACTGGAGGGCAACGTGGAAGAAAAAAGTTATTGAGGGTGACCACTTCGGAGATTCAGAAGGACGTAGGGTGCAGTAGTTACTTTCAGAAAAAGAAGTTTGCACATGACAGAGCTGCATCAAAGCAATCTCTGGACTGAACACCACAACAACAAAGAGCTGTGAAAAGACGGAAATTTTTCAAGAGCTATCTTAGTGATCTTAAATGTGAGCTACAACGCTTTTCCACTCGAGACCCTAGCTTGCAGGTGCCATGCGTTTGTACTTGCGAATTTTTGTCACACATTTTGAACATTAGGTGCCACACTTACCACCTTCATAAGCTGATTGGTGATTTTATCACTGTGTTGCTTTCGTGGTGTTAAGCAGAGTTTTCATCAACATTTCTATCTCTAAACGTTAACCAGATCTTGTTTGGATCATTTTTATCTACATCACTGATTATTAACCCAACTTTCAGTTGTTAACACTATTAAAAGTTAACATATAAATTTACAGGGTAGTGCGACAGGTGTGTGATCTTTTCATGAAACCCAACGTGGCCTACATATGTTACATCCGCAACATACCCTTTTACTTGCCAGAACGCTAAAATAGCAACTATCGGTAAGTACGTTACAGTCATGCTATGATGATACATAGGAGTAGAAAAATTCACCTCTAAAATAAGACTGAACTAGCAAAATAACGCTTCTGGTTCATTTGAACTGTCAGAATCTCCTAGGAAATCTACACTGAAATCTCCACAAACTACTATCTGGTTATTATCTGAGCCGTGAGCGACTCGTGTTCGTGCCATTTATTACCTGATATCTTGCTGGCCGGAGTGGCCGAGCGGTTAGGCGCTTCAGTCTGGAACCGCGCGACCGCTACGGTCGCAGGTTCGAATCCTGCCTCGCGCATGGATGTGTGTGATGTCCTTAGGTTAGTTAGGTTCAAGTATTTCTAAGTTCTAGGGGACTGATGACCTTAGAAGTTAAGTCCCATAGTGCTCAGAGCCATGTGAACCTTTTGAACTTGACATCTTGTCTTTACGGTACCGCCGTCCCGTATCTTATTCGATTTACTGGCGTCACTACGTTTCTGGCCTGCCCGCCCGTGAGTGTCAGAAGCAGCGCTATCGATAAGAGCACTGTTGTACTATTATTGGAGCGACTGCTAGTATTTCTGGGTCGTGATTTTCGGTCATTTCAGTCGGAACTTGAGTCGTGATTGAGCGTCAGTGAGGTCTGGACAGACAGGACTCGCCCAACCGCTGGCGACACACATGCTCTGTCCGATGGAAGGAGACTTGAGTGGGGACGACCGTTGGATCGTCGTTCGGTCGGTCGTCTCATCGAGCGACGTGCAGTTGGTCTTTCGACGTTTCTGGGTTATTTCAGTTGGTCATCTTGCGAGATTTGTGTCGGTTCCTTCCTTGTGCAAAGATGTCAGGGGGGCTGTGGGCCCGTGTTCCCTCTGCATGGTTCTGTCCGAGCCAGTCTCTCCCAGTCGCCGCCCGTCCGAAGGGATTCGGGACGGAGCAGCCGTGAGGTCCGGACAGCCATGACTCGTCCGATCGTTTCCGACACACATGACTTGAGTTTGGATGACCATGGTTGGTCGTTCTGTCGGTCGTGTCATTGGGCGACTTGTACGTATTTGGTCGCCGACCGCTAATGGGTTCTCGGTGTGTGTCGACTTGTGATTCGTCCTTGTTGTTCCACAGTGACTGGTTTTAGTATTGTTCGAGTTGTTTGCGGAAGTGTTTCGAGGAAGCGTGTGTATCTTGTGTGGTTTTCAGTGAACAGTTATTTTAATGCTGTCTGTGCGCTGTATGGAGTGAGTTCTCCTCCTCGGCCGATATTCACCATTGTTGTGCCACTGGTTGTAAAGAAGGGAATTGGTTAAATTCTTGGTCGGTCCTTGGACCGTCCCTAGTTTGGGTTGGCATCCGATTAACTAACTTTAACTCTTGGCTGCCTGTCTTACCTCATCTTACGTTTGAGCTACCTTCCCAGGCCGACCCTTGGAACGCTCCTGAGCACCAATTGTTCTGTGTGTTTTACGTTGTGATTTTTATTTTAATTGAAGTATTGGGTGTGGCCTTTGCCCATGTATTAATTCAGTTTTATAAATGTTACATAAAGGCCTTCAACCATTGTCTTTATTCTAAATTATTTATCTGACTTGTTGTTTCAAATTTGTTTGTGGCCTTCAACCATACCATAAAATAATGATGCTTCGACCATTCGGTTGTACGTTTAAAAAGGAGTTTTCCTGCTTAAAAAGAGTTTATTAATGTTCCTTAATTATAGTTGTGCTTCAGACGTATAGTGCAGGCCGTCAGCTTTTTTAAAAAAATATTACCTTCTATTTGTAATTGCTTTTGATTTCTAAGTCCGGCATTCAGCCGTTCTTGTGTTTACTGTGCGGTTTTGAGCCTTCAGCCCCGAAAGCATCTTAAGTTGTATTTAACTAGGCCTTCAGCCATATTATTCAATTGTGATCCTGAACCCAACGTGTAAATAAAGTTATGTGTTTGATTGTGCAAGTGACAATAAATGTTTATGGCCTCATCCACAACCTTAACCTTATCCTGTGCGCTCTCTGACTACCTACCAGTCAGGTCTGGTAGGAAGCTTAAAAATTAATCCAGATTACTCTTGAATAACTGAAATAGCGTGCCAAGTCAGCAATGGGTTATCCTCATGTGCAGTTTAGCGATCAATTTGAATGTGAGATTTTAAATCAGTACAAACAGTTGCGCATCTGCCAGGTGTCATGGATTACCTTAATTGGACTGGGCTGTACAAGTTTCTTAGCAGTAAAGAATAAACGTATCAAAACTTCAAGGATGATGCTGCAGTTTTTCATGCATGTCAGTGTTTATGACATCGTAACTGACGATCTATTTGTCGTACAACGATACAGAGAAATTCAGTGACATATTATGGTACTGCCTGCAAAATCTGTTGAGAGTAGAATTGGTGAGAAAGAAGTAAAAAATTTAAGCGAAAAAGAATATGAGGCAATTTTTCATGCATCTCAGTGTTTATAACGCCATGTCTCGAGAATTATGCGAGGTATCACGTATACCTGTGTACTTAGCGGCATATGTTGATACTGTCTGCGAAATGTATTTTAAATACAGTTAATAACAGAAAAGTAATACATTGTAACGTCATGATTGATGCAGCAGTTCTTGACGCATCACATTGTTTATGATGTCATATCTCGTGTTAGGTACATTATGTAATCATAAGTATCCGGACACCCCCGAAAATATACATTTTTGTATTAGGTGCATTTTGCTGCCACCTATTGCCAACTACTCCATATCAGCAACCTCAGTAGTCATTAGACACCGTGAGAGAGCAGGATAAGGGTGGGTTAACACCACACTGATTCCAGCAGTACCGATGGTGGGCGCCACGAAATTGTAAGTCATTTTCAGCCATGTGTCCGGATACTTTTGATCACACAGTGTACATGGATCTCACCTGCACAGCAATTGAAGCCTGATACTGAAGGATAGTTGTAAAATCGATCGGTATTGTAGTTGTAAATTGTCGTATTTGTGTCGGGAAAGAACCAGAGCTCGAAGCCCTAATAGAAAGCACAGAATCTCAAATAGTATAGGTACAGAAAGCTGGCTAAAGTTGGAAATGTGTTCAGCTGCAACTTTTTCAAACGATATAACAGTGTTCAGAAAGGATAGATTAAATACAGTTGGTGGTGGAGTATTTATTGCTGTCAGAAGTAGTTTGCCTTGTAATAAAATTGAAGTAGATAGTTCCTGCGAAATAGTTGTCAATCTGACTAAACTATTAATTGCATCGTTTTACCAACCCCCCGACTCAGAAGATATAGTTGCTGAAAAGTTCAAAGAAAACTTGAGTCTCATTTCAAATAGGTACCGCCACTCATACAATTATAGTCGGTGGCGACTTCAATCTACACTCGATATGCTCGAAAAATTATACGTTTAAAGCCGGCGGAAGATATAAAACGTCATCCGAAATTGTACTGAATGCTTTCTAAGAAAAATATTTTGAACAATTAGTTCATGAGCCTACTCGAAGCGTACATGGTTGCGAAAGCATTCTTGACCTCTTAGCAACAAAAAATCCTAGACAAATAGGGCGTAGCATCACGAATACAGGGATTAGCGAACACAAGACAGTTGCTGCTAGGCTGAATACCGTAACACCCACACCCATCAGAAAGAAACGCGAAGTACATCTATTTAAAAAAAAAAAAAAAACAGATAAAATGATCTTAGCGCCTTTTTAAGAGACAGTCTCCACTCCTTCCGATCTAATCACGTAAGCGTAGAAAAAATGTGGAATGATTTCAGAGAAATATCATCGACGGTTATTGAGAGATATGTTCTATATAAATTAATACATGATGCTACTGATCCCCCACGGTACACAAAACGGGTCAGATTTGCTGTTGCAGAAGGAACGAAAAAAGCATGCCAAATTTAAAAGAACGCAAAAGTTCAAAATACAGCGTGTGCTTCAATGCGAAATGCTTTTAATAATTTCCACAACGAATCTGGCA
Source organism: Schistocerca gregaria (assembly GCF_023897955.1). Lineage (NCBI taxonomy): Eukaryota > Metazoa > Arthropoda > Insecta > Orthoptera > Acrididae > Schistocerca > Schistocerca gregaria. Next base: position 144,218,197 of record NC_064925.1, on the reverse strand, counting down.
GAAAACCCAAAGAGATTCTTGTCATGTATAAAGCACACCAGTGGCAAGACGCAGTCAATACATTCACTGCGCGATAACAACGGTGAATTCACTGATGACAGTGGTGCCATAGTAATTAAACACGATTTTCCGAAGCTCCTTCACCAAAGAACACGAAGTAAATATTCTCGAATTCTAATCAAGAACAACTCCGAAGATGAGGAACATAGAAGTAGATATTCTTTGTGTCGTAAAGCAGCGTAAATCACTTAATAAAGGTAAGGCCTCTGGTCCAGATTTTATACCAGTCAGGTTCCTCTCAGAGCATGCAGATGCAGATGCAGTAGCTCCATATTTAGCAATTATAAACAACCGCTCGCGCACAGAAAGTTCCGTACCTAAACATTGGATGGTTGCTCAAGTCACACCAATGCCCAAAAAGGGAAATAGGAGTAATCCGCTGAATTACAGGTCCATATCAGTAACGTTGATTTGCAGTAGGGTTGGGGAACATATACTGTATTCCAACGTTATGAAGTACCTCGAAGAAAACCATTTACTGTCACATAGTCGGCACGGATTCATAAAATATCGTTCTTGTGGACACAACTAGCTCATTATAGTCATGAAGTAATGAGTGCTGTCTACAGGTGATGTCAAATTGACTCCATATTTTTAGATTTCCAGAAGGCTTTGAGCACCGATCCTCACAAGCGTCTTCTAACCAAACACTGTGCCATTGGATTAACGCCTCATTTGTGCGACTGGTTTCGTGATTTCCAGTCACAAAAGTCACAGTACGTAGCAATAGATGGAAAGTCATCGAGTAAAACAGAAGTAATATCCGGTGTTCCCCAAGGATGTGTTATAGGCCCTCTTTTGTTCCTGACCTTTATTAATGACATAGGAGACAATTTGAGTAGCCCTCTTAGATTATCTGCAGATGGTGCTGTCATTTACAGTCATGTATAGTCATCAGATGACCAAAACGAATTGCAAAATGATTTAGATAAGATAACTGTGTGGTGCGAAAAGTGGCAGTTGACCCTGAATAAAGAAAAGTGTGAAGTTATTCACATGAGTACTAAAAGAAATCCGCTAAATTTCGATTACGCGATAAGTCACACAAACCTGAAGGCCATAAATTCCGACGTTCCATAAGTAAAAATTATCAATATACCGCTATAAATTCGACTAAATACTTAGGGATTACATGAACCGTGCGACTGCTACGATCGCAGGTTCGAATCCTGCCTCGGGCATGGATGTGTGTGATGTCCTTAGGTTAGTTAGGTTTAAGTAATTCTACGTTCTAGGGGACTGATGACCACAGCAGTTGACTCCCATAGTGCTCAGAGCCATTTGAACCATTTAAGGATTACAATTACAAATAATCTAAATTGGAAGGATCACACACATAACGTTTTGGGTAGAGCAAACTGCTACGGTCGCAGGTTCGAATCCTGCCTCGGGCATGGATGTGTGTGATGTCCTTAGGTTAGTTAGGCTGAAGTAGTTCTATGTTCTAGGGGACTGATGACCACAGATGTTAAGTCCCATAGTGCTCAGAGCCATCTGAACCATCTGAGAACTATGGGTCTTAACTGCTGAGGTCCTCAGTCCCCTAGAACTTAGAACTACTGAAACCAAACCAACCTAAGGACATCACACACATCCATGCTCGAGGCAGGATTCGAACTTGCGACCGTAGCGGTCGCGCGGTTCCAGACTGAAGCGTCTAGAACCGTTCGGCCACTGGGCTGGCGTAGCATGTGGGACTGACGGAAGATATTTAAAAACTTCAAAGAAGGGCCGCTCATTTTGTATTATCGAGAAATGGGGGAGATAGTGCCTCAGCCATGACATGTGAATTGGAGTGGTAATCATTAAAACAAAGGCTTTTTTCGTTGCGACTAGATCTTCTCATTAAATTTCAATCAGCAATTTTCTCCTCCGATTGCGAAAACATTCTATTGGCAACCACCTACATATGGAGAAATGATCATCATGATAAAATAAGAGAAATCAGGTCTCGCACAGGAAAATTTAAGTGCTCGTTTTTCCCGAGCACCATACGAGAGTGGAACGGTAGACAGATAGCTTGAATGTGGTTTACTGAACCCTCTACCAGGCCCTTTATTGTGATTAGCACAGTAATTGCGTAGATGTAGATAAGTTTACTAAGTTTGTTTGAAATCGCTTCAGTGGTCTTGGGTGCTGCGGCCTTCTCCACCAGCCATCACGGCGCCTAGGGTATCAGCAACCAAACTGACAGTCTGCAGCCGCGGGTTGGCCACATTGCAGGCACACCGAAGCACTACACAACCGACAGGCAATATTGATGAACGGCCACAGCAACAACCACAACAACAACAACACAGTAAAGACACCAGCGGCCACCAGGGGCCACTACTGGCCCACACAAACATAAGGAAGAGGTCGCTTCAGATCTTGGAACTGTTTCCACACGTCAAACCACGTGATGGAAAATAGTTCCGAGGTACTCATACTCCGAAGCGCAATAAAGGCCGGCTGTCGGCCGCACATCGGCAGTCCATCGACCGCCAGCAGACTTGGATAGCTGCCGCCCCAGCAGCCCGGCTTGGATCTTCTCGCTGATATCTGGTTTAGGCTTGGTATATCGGAAAAGTCTCAGGTGGAAACTAGTAGGACATTTTTTCAGTTGTTTTCTAACTTATTCTTGTCTGTAGTTGTGATTAGAAGACGGTTCACAGTTTTTTTTCTTGGAGTTATACTTGGAGAAATTGTTTTGGTTAATTGAACAGTCCAATAAATAGTTTTCGGACTTTAATCGTGAGTTTCTTCTGCTTAAGCAGACATATCGTTGTGGGAGATGTGGAACAGGCACACACACGCTCGTATCCATACAAACATCCAGTTTTATAATATGTATATGTTAGGCGTATAATGAGAGTATCATTAGAACGCCACCAGTACCAAATCGTCGTTCTGGACCACAGAGAGCGCAGTGATGAAACTGCACAGCGCGCACACACAGCTAGCGCCTGCGGCCGGCTCGCGCAGATGTAATTTCCCACATCTGGGCGCCTGCCGGCGCTCAATTTGCTCTTATGACGACCGCACTGCAACCGAGGGCGCTCCGGAAAAGTTGATTGTATCATAACAAATATTTCCTTTTTGCCACGCACCGCGAAAGAGAGCGTGTTAAATTACTTCCGCAGGGAGGGAAATTGGAAAGAGACACTTCAATATTTGCCCAGAATTTTTTTGCGTGGTAAAACGTTTGGGCCTGTCAACAAAGATAAATTCTGGAAAGATAAATTGTATAACGTGATTTTTAGATAAGATGCACAATTAATTTCCGTGGTTACCCCAAAGAGTTTTGTGAAAGAGTAACATTTACCGATACTAACTCTCAATATTGCGACAGTCGCACCTCACACTGTGAGTGAGACTTACAGTTCGTTTCTGAATCTAGTTTCTAACGGATCCTCAATATTTATGACGTCAAATCTCCTGACCCGTGAGTCGTACAATGATATAATTTGGTAGCTGCATTCCGCGATATTTTTAGATTGTGTCTGTAGAAGGTATTGCGAATAGAGTTAGAGTAAAGAAGTTATAAGCTCATATGTCTTACCTGATGGTGGAGATAATCTACTGTGTAATCACCAAAAACGTTGTAAGCGATAAACTTTTTTTACTTTCATGGGGAGTGTTAAGGAGAAAACGTTTCATAGATGTTTGAAACTATGTTTAAGTACTGTTGGAAGTCCCTAAGAGCTCTAGCTCGTCTACTGGATGAATATAGTCTGGGTAATTTGCGCGCATTGAGCCACACTGCTTGAAGACATATACGCAGTTTCCAACTGTAGTACTGGTCTCACTATGTTAAACCTTTAAGTTACGATTACACCTCTTAATATGAAGACAATGACAGAATTTTCAGTATTTCAATTCGGTCGATATTTATAAGCAATAATGAAAATCAAATTTTATCATCCAAGGAAGTTAATTAGATAGGCAAACCGCAACTGGGACTCTCTGCAGTGCACCAGTTTGGCCGTTTAGTAACGTGGGTAATTGATCAGTCATTTTCATATTCCAAATGAGAGGGAAAGGGAAGTGATAATGTAGTAAACTACATAAAGTAAAACAAAGAAACAAAATCCTCGCCACTACTGCAAGTAACCTAAGCAACTTCCATCACATTTGCATTTCAGTTGGTATATTCCTGATTTCTGATACAAACCAACAATTCAATTCAGAAATACTTCGCCAAAACAATAGGAAAAACTGATCTGCATTAGAAACCAGGAATATACCAACTGAAATGCAGTACGTGTGGTGGCAGGTATATAGGTCAAACCAGGACATTAGACACCAGATACGAAGAACATATAAGAGCATGGAAGCATAGGAAAAATCACTCAACTTTTGCAGAACTCTTACACCAACCCCAACATAAAATTACAACCAGAGACACGGACGTGGAAATCATAAGGATAAACAACAACAAAAAACACCTCCTCACCTTACAAGAAAACTACCACATCCAAAAAACCATAACAGAAAAGAAACAACTCATAAATGACCATGTCAACTTGGCAAACCACAGATTCTTTAAACTGATGGACCATTTAATATAACATTAAAAGCACAAATAAAACCACAGGCTCAATTTACCACTACCTTTTTCTCCCAGATCAATCCCATGATCACTGTCCAGGCCAACCTAGTCGTTCCTCCACCCCTCATTGAAAAAAAAGAAACAAAAAATTCACCACCATTCTCACGTCTCTATCTACACACACGACAGTTTCACTTTCTCTGTCTCTCTCTGTCTCTCTCTCTCTCTCTCTCTCTCTCTCTCTCACACACACACACACACACACAAATCGTTTCATAGGTTGGCAACAATGACAACTTGAACGAAAACAGACGACTAGACATAAACACTGTAGAACAATGTAGCGGTGATGGAAGAAACAGAGCAGCGCAGGAAATAACGCAAAATGCCAAAAACTGCAGATCTGAAATGAAGGCTGTCGACAGCAACCACCGCTATCAAGAGGGGAAGTAGTAGGCAATGTAAAGAAATACCATAAGTACCTTACAGACCAACTTCATAAGAGAAACGCTGTTTTTAACCTAAAAGAACCAAAAAATAAATGTACAAAGCTATACATCTAATTTACAAAATGCTACAGAAGATGCTTTGTAAATAAAAGCGAAACACGTATGGTGCCATTCTTTTAAAAACATTGCAATCAGCTCAAGACAGATAATCTATAATAACTGTTGTTAACAGCTGCTGCGGAAGATGGGTACACAAACAAACGTATCATACTAATTTCCATCATGCCCCGTGACAACCGTGCAGTTTGAAAGTCCTACCGCAAAAAATAAAAATTCGGTGTAGTTACTAAAATCCATGGAGAAGAAATAAAAACTTTGAGGTTCGCCGATGACATTGTAATTCTGTCAGAGACAGCAAAGCACTTAGAAGAGCAGTTGAACGGAAAAGATAGTGTCTTGAAAGGAAGGTAAGATGAACATCAACAAAAGCAAAACGAGGATAATGGAATGTAGTCGAATTAAATCGGGTTATGCTGAGGGAATTAGATTAGAAAGTGAGCCACTTAAAGTAGTAAAGGAGTTTTGCTATTTGGGGTGCAAAATAACTGATGATAGTGGGAGTAGAGGGGATATAAAATGTAGACTGGCAATGGCAACGAAAGCGTTTCTGAAGAAGATAAATTTGTTAATATCGAGTATAGATTTAAGTGTCAGGAAGTCGTTTCTGAAAGTATTTGTATAGAGTATACCCATGTATGGAAGTGAAACATGGACTATAACTAGTTTGGACAAGTAGAGAATAGAAGCTTTCGAAATGTGGTGCTACAGAAGAATGCTGAAGATTAGATGGGTAGATCACATAACTAATGAGGAGGTATTGAATTGAATTGGAGGGAAAAGGAGTTCGTGGCACAACTTCACTAGAAGAAGGGATCGGTTGGTAGGACATGTTCTGAGGCATCTAGGAATCACCAATTTTGTATTGGAGGGCAGCGTGGAGGGTAAAAATCGTATAGGGAGACCAAGAGATGAATACACTAAAGAGATACAGAAGGATGTAGGTTGCAGTAGGTACTGGGAGATGAAGAAGCCTGCACAAGATAGAGCAGCATGGAGAGCTGCATCAAACCAGTCTCAGGACTGAAGACGACAACAATAACAACGCAAACCTTTCAGGAGTTACGACGATTTTATTCCATATAGCTCAATAATTGTCACCCTGTACGTCGTGACTATTGTGGCCAGCTGATACGAGACAACTTATCGTGGTGCTCACAGATCCATTCCGCGTGATGTGAGCTGTGGCAACAGGTACCCTGCCGCCTTGAAAAACAACATCAACATAGTAGAACAAACGTTGTACCATGGGGTCGAGCTTATCAGCCGAAATGGGCACATCATTAGTTGTAGGGCGCCTTTGATCAGTACTCATACGGACGTAGAAATAACATCATATAGCTACCCAAATCATCACCGAAACCCTGGCACGTTACACTATTGGGATGTAACCTCGGCCAGAAGTGACAGATAGTGTGAAACAAGATTCATCCGACTTAATGACCTTCGTCCTTTGTCCATTATAACGCCTCTTCTTCTTGATGATTTGGTTTGATTTGTACTTGGCTTCGGCTAAAACTCGGTGACAGTACGTAGAGTGTTGAAATCGTTTCAAGTTACGAAGACGACGTTACACAAAATAATATTGCTGAACTGATATGTTGACGTGCGTGGATATTTACTTCATCAAAAATTGTAATTAATCGTTCGCAATCGATGTTTAACTGATTAATGATGAAATATTAATAATAAAACCAATACAGTCACATCCACAACGAATTCCATACAAGCTGGTCGTAATTCGTAACAGTGGGTTTGTTATTTGAGTCAAAATTTCTACACAAGCGCCGAGCGCTACAGTGAAATATTATTTAAAAAATGGTTCAAAAGTCTCTGAGCACTATGGGACTTAACATCGGAGGTCATCAGTCCCCTAGAACTTAGAACTACTAAAACCCAACTAACCTAAGGACATCACACACATCCATGCCCGAGGCAGGATTCGAACCTGCGACCGTAGCAGTCGCGCGATTCCCGACTGAAGCGCCTAGAACCGCTCGGCCACCACGGCCGGCCAAATATTATCGCTGGGCGTAAATATTACTCGGGAGTTTCATGTCAGCAATTTGATAGATTTTTAAATCACAAATGCACCACTTGGCACGAGAGGGTGTTTTATTGCACAATATCAGTCACTTCCTAACCGAGCCTTGAGAAGAAAACTTACCCAGGTGTTGGGGGGATTTAAATTATACGCTTCGGACCTAGCACTGCAGTTCCATAAACCACTGGCTATTATGAATGAAAATTGTCTGTCAGTGTTCGTTGCCTAAATCACTGTCTAAGTAATGTTTAATTCAATTATCTAGTTAAAAGTTCACTTTATTCTAGTAGGTAAAAGTCCTCCGTTCGAATTCTAATGCCGTGATATTTGAAGTCAGAAGATCGTATTACTGCGTCATAATAGATAGCAGTTATTCAATCTCAAAAACAATCTAATCCCGCCTACATGTACGAGCATTCAAGAAGTATCCGTAACTTTTACGATTCTCAATTACATACTGAATTATAGTTGCACAATACAATAAAGACTTCGAAATAACATAGCCGGCCGGGTTGGCCGAGTGGTTCTAGGCGCTACAGTCTGGAACTGAGCGACCACTAAGGTCGCAGGTTCGAGTCCTGCCTCAGGCATGGATGTGTTTGATGTCCTTAGGTTACTTAGGTTTAAGTAGTCCTAAATTAGCGGGGACTGATGACCTCAGAAGTTAAGTCCCATAGTGCTCAGAGCCATTTGAACCACTTTGAACTTCGAAATAATAATTAGACTGGCTGGTCGACCTGTGCGGGGGCACGCATGTATTCAACAAGAAATAGGTGGCACAGCAAGTACTTTATTAATTATTATTGCCTTTTCCGTCTGAAGGGTACTGCAATTAAAGGACATGTGCAACTAGAGATATTTGATTTCCACCTCCTACAACAACAGTGAAAAATAGAACTTCGGAAAACGTAAAAAGTTGCAAAAACACCAGAAATAAATTATGTTCCAATTTTATAAAGATATATTATTTTCAATTTTTAATTACCAAGCCTTAGAAACAGTGTACGTATACGTTACCAGCAGAGATAGATAAGTTGCGAAGTATTTGCGTAGGATAATGCATACCTAGCTTACGGTGACACATTCAAAAGCTTTTATACAAAACGAACTAAGAAATGAAAAAAATATTTCAGACTCAGGCACCCTACTATTATTCGCGCATACGCCATTAACCTACAAAGAAGAGGAGCTATTAATTACGTAATTCCGTCTGTCTTGGAATATGTCATGTTTCAAAAGTGTATCATGCCCATGCTTTAGAAAATAAACGTAAAAGAACATTTTTGTGACACACGGGTAATATTCCAATGTCCGTAACTTCGTCTTCTTTTATTTGAGTATACACTACAAGTAATGCTCTTGTTCACTCAAGCCAAACGAAAGGTATAACGCAAATGTAATTTTCTCATGCGTTTTCTCACAAGGAACTGCAAACAGAGCAGATGTCATATAGAACAATTCCTGTGCGTAGAAGGCCACGCCTCCGTTTACGGTTCAGCGTTTTTTCCCACAAATTGCACTTCGTCCCTGCCTGTTGCCCTCAGGCTCTCAGACGTCCGTGCAGTAGAGACGTCAGAAGCGTGTTTATATTCCCGTAAATCTCCTGAAGCTTGCTTTACCAGAAACGCATCGAGAATTTCTCGAGTGTCCGACACATGCGTTCACGTTTCCCATCACGTGACAATGTATGGTGATGAAGACTGTGCTAGAGCGGGCATGGCGTTCCTACGACGGTTTTCTTTCTGCTGGACCTACTACTTCAGCCTCATTTTGCTATATTACTGTCTCGTATTATGCACCATAGCTAGAATTTCAGCTGTAGGGAAGTTATTACCCGCGTTCTCTCCATGACAAAATTATACCTTTCAGCACAAACTTTGGCGGCTGCCAATGAGATTAGCAGCGCCTAATAACTCAGGAATATATAGTACGTCAAAGGGGTGTTTTATGTCAAAGAAAGTGAGGGAGGAAAGTACCGCTGCTCTGACGAGGAAAGAGGAAGGTATTGTGTTACACAATAAGAGAGAGAAAGCCGAGGGAGGTAACGCCTACCATCTAGATGGAGACAGTCGTCAGAGGAACATAAAGTTCAGATAGATTAATTTTTAATATTCATGAAACTCGTAGGCAATATAAAATATTGACGTTTGAAACAGGAATATAATTTTATAAATCATTTGAGCTTTGTGCTAAGAGGAACGTTACTGACAAGAGAAGATGGGGTGGGGGGTAAAATTAAAACAATGCAAGCCATCTAACAGTGTCCTCCTGCGTTTCAGATTCGAAGTCAGTAAATACAGTTAAATAAAAATTTAAAGATAGATGTGAGCAACGAAGATATATACATAACATTCATAGTAAATCGTCATCTGCAAATGTTAGACAAGGGGGCAGATACAACCTATTACTATGAATTTTGAATAGACATCCCTGTCTTAATACTGTGCATGAGAGTATTAAGAAATTGTGTTTAAACTTCTGTTTGGGAAACAATCTACACAATAGTAACAGAGTGCGGTGTACAACGATTTACTCTTACTTTAAACTTCTGCCGACAGCATGCCACAACAGTACGAAGCTGGTTGTTAGTTTCTCATTGCCACAGACATAAAATATACAAATATTCAAGTTTTACTGTCATGTACATTGCCTGTCTCACAATCTAAAGAATAAACTCAATAAACCGATTGCATACTTTCTTAATGGTGGATGTTCAACATAATCCAATATGTTAATAATGCATTGTGTGCAATTATAATGGTCTCGACTTAAATAGAATCTCATCTTGTGACTAGTAACAACATAACTCATAGTGAAATAGTGTTTGATTTAGCTACCCATACCGACCTGTTTTATGCAACCTGCCAGTCAATATCAGGAACGGTATCCAGATAGGACACAGCCACACAATCGATGTAAGTTCGCTTTGGGTGACTGTTACGAACGGAATAATACTGTAAAATACACAGGTGAACACTGGCCGTCTGTTGCGCGGTATTTTTTGACACTGTATTTCTGCCGTATGTATCCAAGTGCCTCAAATCTTATTTTGTGTTACTTGCGGTGCAGACAGTTAAGTTTTATAAGTCTCTGTATATTCCATTTGTAGTACTTAAACTTTCGTAAATGGTTGGAAATTGTTGCCTTGTAAAGTGTGTTTCACCATCGGAAACAACTAAATTAACAGGAGATATTAAAATGGGGAGCGTGGAAGTAACAAATACCGGTATATAATCCAAAGTGATGAGCTAAACTAGTTTCATAAACAAAATTTGTAAAATAAGTCTGAAACGTCTTCGTATAATTGATGAGTTATTCTGCAACATTATGACAATTTGCTCCATATTTGTAGAGTGAAATGGCCCGTTTCATTGTCCTGTAGTGAGAGGTAGCAAAAAAGACATCTTTAGGGGCAGCTGAGTCACCCACAACTTTTTTTTTAAATAAATTGGAGTTTATTACTTCCATGGCTCTCATTTTTATATCTCCTGTTAATTTCGTTGTTTCCGATGGTGAAACACACTTCATAACACAAAATTTCTGATGCATTTATGAAAGATAAAGTGCTATATAGAGAATAATATTCTAAATTTGTATGACTATACGAATAATTACACAAAGAAAGATTGGAGACACTTGGATATGAATGGTAGAAGTAAGATACATCATGGTCCAAATATACCGTGTAATTCGTGGAAAATATTCACCTGAATGTGTTTCAATATGATTCTGTTCGCTATCGGCAAAGCTCTGAAGTTTCAACTACATGGCTGTCGCCTGTTTGGGTACTGTACGTGTTACAGACGTAGCATGGGTTACTTAAATCGGAACGCTAATGGGAGCTAAATCATCCTGTTTAAGTGAATCCATATGTACGTCTCTAGTATAGACCATAAAACTGTCTTGAAACATTGAGTGAAGGGGTATAGCAACACCAGAATACATTTTAGTACATCAGAAAATAAGCACGAAAGCAATTGTAAAATATTTTGTTAACTAAGGAGGAGTAACAAAAATCTGTACAACGCAAACTAAATAAAATTATTAAAATGAATTAGAAGCATGTAACATAGAAGTGAAATGTATAACAATATGAAGATGGGCATATAGGTAGTGCTGCAGATTATACACATGATTATTATATAGACAGCACAAATTTACGCACACATTTATGTATGAATGTGTGCGAATGTAGATGGCAGCTAGTTCTAAATCAGCAATAAATTCTTACCTAAATATAAAATGTAGATCATATTACCAAAGCAAATATTAAAATTTAGATTATACGTAAAGTCTTATCAACTCTCTTTAAGGTTGTAGAAGTACCTGCGAGTGGACACATGCTCGAAAGTAGCTAGTAGTGTTGTTAATAATGAACCCGTTTAAACAAACAGCTTGGTAAAAACCACATCGTTCTTTACAATAACAGCACACATAGCAGCGACCCTGAAGTTCGCTGTTTTTAGTGTGAACGTCGTCTGTATCTTATTCGATCGAGCATCTCAGGTATTTTTCATCCTCAGAATAACAAGTTTGGGTCAAGATAACTTACTGTAGTTTTTTTCTTAACAACCGAGTAATAGCTCACCAAGTAAATGGCAATTTTGTTGATTTAGGGAAGTGGCAGGTTTGATGATTCACTTTTATCTTAAGAGAGCAATAGAAATACACCTGTGACAGTTTCTACCAAATAAAACGAAGTTGATATTAATTCCTCAAAGTCATGATTTAGATGGAAGCTGTTTGGTGCGTAGGATCTCCATGACTTCTTTCCATAAACACACAAACAAGCAAGATTCGTTATCATTTCCTTTTTCTTTTTCATTCCACATAGCAAAAACAGTTCATTGTTCCTAGGATGTAACTGTCTAATTTAATAGTTGTTTTACTTCTTGGTAGTTCCTACAATCAGAGTGAGTTAGGAACAGAATTACCAGACCATATTGACTTATATTTTACCACCGTTGCACCACAGATTTTGTATAAGTATGTCGCACTTGAAGAGAACTAACGAAAAAAAAGAAACAATGTAATATTATAGCTTGAAGGTAGATATCGCCGAAAAAAGGAAAACGTTTGACGGAAGGTATAGAGTAAAGACGAGGGAGGTGACGGAACAGAGTAACGGACTAAAGCCAAGTTCACGTCGATTCAAGGACCTCTACCACAGCCGGCTGAAATGATATAAATGCGCCTTGCGCATACCAAAATTGGCTAATGAAAACAAGAACAGATCAATTTTCAGGGAACTGGATTATTTAGGCCTGACATACGTGAGGTGTACCGAATTTGTTCTTTTGCTTACTTCAGGAAGGAACTGTTTTGAGAAGTTTCTTAAGTAATACAATATAAATGGTTTCTAATTTTTTCAGTTTCATAACTTTTACTGTCATTTTCCTCGTTATAGAATTGTACGTTACCATTTCGTATCGATAACAAAAGGTAGTATTAAGACAAGGGCTAGAATATTATTTACTTTATAGCATAAATAGGAGTTTGTGTTACGTTGGTAAACTAAAATACTGTAATTTTTTGATGTGTTTGTCATCTTTTGTCCTTAGCAATCTCGTGTCAAATGGCTTTCAACAACGTACAAAAAAAAAAAAAAATCATGAATGAGTGTACCAACAGTGCTGTGAATCAACTCCTCAAATGTTGTTTACTTCAGCAGTTTCACAAATCTGGCCTCGGGTCTGTGGAGAACACAGTCCCAACGCTGGACATTCACACAGAAATATATCCAGACTTTCTCACAGTTTGCAATACAACATTTACGTTCTTTGACTACAACATATGCTTCACACTGTATGCTATACAGAGCTTGTTTCAGACATATTGAGCCAACTTGATGTTGCAAATATCCGTGGTATTAGTCTATTAAATACGTTGGATGTTTCGTTTCATGGATCTTGTGAAGAACTCTATTATATCGCTTGGAAAAACTAACTGCGAGAGCTGCTTTACGAATGCAGTTCTAGCAAACCCAAGAAAATACCACTAGATTACCCTGTTCGCCATTCTTCACTCTCATAATAAGTGACTAAATTACTAAGACATTAATGCTGGGTTCCTACCACAGTTCTCAAGACTCTATGCCACATGATCTCGTCCTGATGTCAACACTAGTTCAACATACTCAATCCCCGGATGTGTATTTTTGTTTGAAGAGTAGTTTACAACCACGTACTAAGATCGACGTCTTTATCATTCACTCACTTATTTGTTGGATTTTTTAAATTATTTCACTGAAACTTTTAAATCACCTGATTTGGTAATTCACTTCATTCTATGTCGTAAGAATATTTCCAGATTTACAACGTAGCTACACACTGTACGTTCACTAATATCTGCTGCATATTTCAGTTTTGCACTAGATCATAAATTTTGATCTCTATTAAACACTCTTACCACATAATTAAGCTGACAAATCGAAACGAATCCCTCAATGTGCTTTGGACTTAAGAAGGTTACCTACATATTTTGAATTAGCATCGAATTTACCTTACTGATTTTTTAAACTTTTTATTATTTTTATTCCTCACGAAATTTAAATTCTCCTTCATTAAGACATTCGACGTCTCGCTCTTCAGCTGCTTAACTAAAGCGTCATCCACTAACGTTTTAATATGTTCTTCTCCAGTGTGTCAAAATTCCCTATGGGAAATGGGGAAATTCGTTAATGTTACCCATATTACAACACAGGTGAAACGGTGCACATTGCACAGTTCTAGTTGCAGATTGCCAAGAGCTACAAAAATTTGATTACCAAATTCTCATATAGTCATTGAGCGAACATAATAAATATGTCATCACTAATAAGGAATTACTGCTTAAAGTTAACAACTTAACACAAACTTCAGTCACATTACAGCACAAAAATGGCTCACCATGAAGGAATTATGCGACTGTTATGGAACTCGGTAGATGTGACATACATATGCAGATGAACGGATGATTAAAATTCCAAAAAACTGTGTCATGTATTCAACAGAAGGAACTTCACAAATTGATTAAATGAATGACGCGATGATCCACCTGTGGCCCTAATGCAATCAGTTATTCGGCTTGACATTGATTAATGGAGTTCTTGGATGTCCTCCGTATCGATGGCGCTCAAATTCTGGCTAGCTAAGGTAGGATTTCGCAAGTTCGAAGACAAGCACTAGAAACTCACGCCGCGTGCGGGCAGGCATTAGCTTGCATACTGTAAGCCCATGACGGTTTGTCATGAAGGACAACAAAACGGGCCGTGGAATATCTCAGACGTGCCTCAGTGCTCTAAGGACGCCGCGGATGACAAAAATGGTTCAAATGGCTCTGAGCACTATGAGAATTAACATCTGAGGTCCCCTAGATCTTAGAACTACTTAAACCTAACTAACCTAGAAACAACAGACACATCCATGCCCGAGGCAGGATTCGAGCCTGCGACTGTAGAAGCTACGCGGTTCCGGACTGAAGTGGCTAGAACTGCTGGGCCACAGCGGCCGGCCAACGGATGACTAGGAGACGAGTCCTAGTATGAAATGAAATGACACCTGAGACCATCTCTCCTGGCTGTTGGCCGCAAGGAAAGGGGCAGTCAGGTTGATGTCCGATGTCTGTCCGGGGAGTCATTGGTAATCAGTTCTCATTTTGAAGTGGCACTCATCAATGAAGACAGTTCTACTCTAGTTAATAAGATTACAGGCTGAAGATATGAGATATGCCTGGAGACGCTGTGGACAATAGGAGGTGGCGGGGGGGGGGGGGGGGGGGTGTAGGTGTATAACAACCTTTCTGTCGATTGCCATACGGCTCGGCAGCCGCGAGTGGTGGTCTGGGGTGACATTTCTTTTCACAGCAGGACACCTTTGATTGTCATGCACGGCA
This sequence comes from Schistocerca gregaria, assembly GCF_023897955.1. Classification (NCBI taxonomy): domain Eukaryota; kingdom Metazoa; phylum Arthropoda; class Insecta; order Orthoptera; family Acrididae; genus Schistocerca; species Schistocerca gregaria. The sequence goes on along the minus strand of NC_064925.1, from coordinate 144,203,124 downwards.
CAATAAAACCACAGCTTTATGAAATCTACGTACCGTTTTATTGCTCTCCATGGCCAACCATCCTGCTCTTCCATCTCAGCAAGGTAATACCCAGTCACATGCTTCGAGGATTTCTACTGCTGGTCGTCGCGCTTGCCAAAGCCTGCTTTGTCCATCAAGATCGCCGGATCTCTCTTGACATGAGAACGTTTGGAGCATTACGGGCAGAGTCCTGCAAGTAGCTCGGAATTTTGACTATCTGACGATTCACTTGGACAGAATTTGACACAATGTCTCTCTGCAGGTCATTCAACAACTTTATCAAATTGTTCAAATTGCTCTGAGGACTATGGGACTTAACATCTGAGGTCATCAGTCCCCTAGAACTAATTAAACCTAACTAACCTAATGGCATCACACACATCCATGCTCGAGGCAGGATTCGAACCTGCGACCGTAGCGGTCGCGTGGTTCCAGACTGAAGCGCCTAGAATCGCTCGGCCACCCCGGCCGGCCAAAAACTTTTTCAATCAATACCAAGCTGAGGAACTGCTTGTATGAGGGCCAAAAGTGGATCACCTGGTTATAGACTTGCTCAGTTTGTAAAGCTTTCTCTCTTGAATAATTTTCTATTTTTTCTGAAATTGTAATCATTTATTTTCTGTACATGTCCATCACAGCTACCAATTTCCGTCCCATTCGGACAATTCTTTCGTGACGAGTTTTTTTCTTTGTCGTACAGTGTACTGACGCCAGAAAATGTATAAGTGTCTCGAGGCAGTATAAGGTGGCTCGTAAAATGGGAATGTTCCAGACTGTATTCAACCAGTATTTTCGTCTGAGGATAATTGGCGTCTTACAAGGAATTTCGCATATAATTTCAACAATTTAGACACTTTTTCTCGCTGCACCCTCCATAATAATAAAAGAAAGAAATTTTATCATTTACTAAATTTTTTCTCTTAATGCAGTGCAAGATCGGCATCGGTCTTGACGTTTCAATTTATTACTTCTTACTACAAACTAGTCTCGTAACAAATTTTGCAGACAGTATCCACATATATCCCCCGAATAGCGATGTAGGCGACACGTAACTGAGGAGGTATGACGTCATAAATATTGAGTTGGGTGAAAACAAGTTTTCCTTAAAACATTGTTCGACTCTGACAGGATTCTGTTATTGAATTACTGGTACTTCCTATGCCACTAGCCGTCACAGTAATCTTTCAAATCAAACAGGCACATATACTGTCCACCACATTAACGTAGCCACCGCCCCTGACCGACTTAAAAGAGCAATAACCTCTCACAAACAGCACGTGGCAGCGCTAGGAGTGGAGGGTATATAAAACTTGTAGGGGATGCGCAAAAATCTGCAATCTTCGTCGCAATGTCGAAACGATGCGACTTATCTGACGTCCAAAAGAGCATTAACATCGGCTTTATGGCTAACGTAAGAGAATTTCCCACACGATTAAGTCTGTAAACTGTTGACATGCCGCTGCGGTTAAAATATACTGTGCATGGCAAAATCGTTCTATGCAAAATCGGCTCCGAGTCAACTGCTCTGCACCCTCGGGTGCACAAGGGGTGAGCGACAGCTGCAGAGATGTGTAAGGGTGAACAGAAGTGCAACAGTTGAGCAACTAAAATCCAGATGAACCAAACGGCTAGCAACAGTGTTTCCTCAAGAGAGGGAGAAAGAGAGAGAGAGAGAGAGAGAGAGGGAGAGAGAGAACTGATGACACTGAAAAGCATTCCGCGTCCTGGACTGGAATACATCATGCATCCGCATTCTAACGGGCACTCCTCTACAAAACTGCGAAAGTTGCGCTGTCGTCTGCTGCCCTCGGCAGCAGTGGCAGCTGACCACTGTCCAGATGATAACAAAACGCCTGCCCCTTCATTGTCTCACTGGAAATTCAGCCGCAGGCGCCGCCCGTATGTTGGTAGCAAAGCGCTGCCAACTTCCCGCGTGCCTGTGTCGCTCTGCAACAGACCTCCTTCCTACGTACCCAGTGTCCTCACCCAGAGAGGATTCATTAGCAGCTTTTGACTTATTTAGTTATGACAACAGATGTACAGTAATCATGTGGATCTTTTTAGTGAGTATGAAGTAAAGTTCTTCTCAAAGCATCAGATGAATGCTTATAAATAACAATATATGAAGATGTTTCTATTGCATAACATCTTTGATGTTATGTTATTGCTCATTATGTTATTGCTCATCTTGGAAGAGCAGTTGAACGGAATGGACAGTGTCTTGAAAGGAGGATATAAGATGAACATTAACAAAAGCAAAACGAGGATAATGGAATGTAGTCAAATTAAATCGGGTGATGCTGAGGGAATTAGATTAGGAAATGCTGACACTGACGGCGGCGGTGCACAAATGCTGCGCAGCTAGCGCCATTCGACGGCCAACACCGCGGTTCCTGGTGTGTCCGCTGTGCCGTGCGTGTGATCATTGCTTGTACAGCCCTCTCGCAGTGTCCGGAGCAAGTATGGTGTGTCTGACACACCGGTGTCAATGTGTTCTGTTTTCCATTTCCAGGAGTGTATTTAACATCGTTTATTTGGGTTCATAGGTGGCATGAATATACAGTCGATTGAAGTGACACGGGAGCCATTCTCACGCTGCAGTAGCAACAGGTGCACATGACTCATTGGTAGGGCTCTCGTATGCAACTTCCTAAGCTCTAATACAGCGGGCTATGTGAAAACGAATGTTATCGCGCATTAACTCGCGACGTTACATCTCCTCCTAGGACGAGGCCAGTGACCTCGCTCTATTCCTGATGTTTCGGGAAAAAGAAAGGCAAGATGAGAAACGAAAGTACATTAAAGAGACCATAGAAAAAAATTATTTTCAATTATTTTTTGTTAAGTAATATCTTAATCGCGTAGAGTTATAATTACTGAAATCTCATATGACATTAGCTTTTTTAGCATCACATACAGGTTTTGACCAAAAGTTGTAAATTACAAAAATAGCTACATACCCGTAATTACAATGAAAAATAAAAGCATTTCTAAATACGAACTAATGGTTTACTGAAGTCTGGCTACCAAACACCTCTTCACCGGAGGGGAATATGCATGCATTACCTATTATTTCCTTTCTGTGTTTTCCTTTAAGCCTATGATACAGATTTTTGTTCTGTGAATTGCCTGATGAAAGGCCTAACTATAATGTTCCACCATTTTGGCGCTCGAGCAGCCCTGTTATTTTCTTTACGTCTTTCTCTTGCCTTGATGAGACGGCTCTCGAAGTTCCTCTCTTACATAATCCATATTCTCAGGGAAATGATCGAGATGGCTATTCCCAAACGGAATCTAGAGTCTTTAAGAAAGCCAAACTTACAGTACTTTTTCACCATGTTTCCTAGAACAAAAATATAACGTGAGTCGTCTTTGCCACCTAAGAATTTCTGAACAATCTCCTTTACAGGTAACCAGGCCTCCCTCACACTCACGTTTGATTCAGAGTTGGAATCGGGATCTAATTTCGGTTACAACGACCCCTAAGCCATTCACGAACTGTTTTATGAAGACCAGTTCATAGTGTAGAGGTGAAGCTATATTCCTAGTATCTGTGAGGTTCTGGCACTAAAATAACAAGATTAGTGAACTCACAAAATCTTATTAATTGAAATCGTATTTCAACTGAATTACGTTACCGTAACTAATTCTAAAGTTGTGGATAGGATGTTTCGTTTTGTTTTCATATTAGGATTCTGAAGACCGGAGACCACAATGAATAGCCAAGGTCATTAAAATGATTTTTCATTGTTGGCCACTTACATCCATTACACAAGTTCAAAGCAAATTAATCTAGTTCGATGCTATGCATGATCTATCACCTTGGAAAATGTGTGCGCACTGAACATCTAAGACGAAAAAATCTACATGTTACATTATACCTGTTGTCGTCAATACGTTTCCTAGTAAATTAGAAAACTATCTGTATTGCGCAAAAAACTGGCAGCTGACTCCAAATAATGAAAAAGTGAAATCATCCACATGAATTCTTAGATGGATTCCACCAAATTTCAGTTTCACGATGAAACACACAAATCTAAACGCTGTAAACTCAAGTAAATACTTAAGGATTACAATTACGAACAACTTAAACTGGAAAAGTCGCACAGATAATGTTGTTTAGAAAGCATACCAAATATTGTGATTTATTTCAGTACACTTAGAAAATGTGACATGTCTACTAAAGGTACTGCTTATAGCACACTTATGCGCCGTCTTGTCGAATATGCTCTGTGATGTGCGATCCGCATCAGACAGGATTGACGGAGGACGTCAAAATAGTCTAAAGAAGTCAGCTGGTTTTGTATTACCGTGAAGAACAGGCGACACTGCTACGATACTATACACGAATTGGGATGGCAGTCATTAAAACAAATGCGTTTTTCGGTGCACAGGACTTTCTCAAGAAATTTCAATCCCAAATTTCTGGTCACAGAGTGAAAATATTCTATTGGCACCCGTCTACGTAGGGATAAATGATCGTCGTAATCAAATAAGATAAATCAGAACTCGCACGGAAAGATTTAGGTGGGCGTTTTTTCCGGGCGGTGTTCGAGAGTGAAACGGTAGAGAAGCAGCTTAAAGATGATCCGATGAAACCTCTACCGGACGCTTACCTGTGAATTGGAGAGTAATCATGTAGATGCAGGTGTAAATGTTAGTGAGAAGGACGTAGCCGGATACGATGATATTGAACCATTCTGTGCAACATTACTTACGCTCACCTCAAATAAGGAATTTCTCTTCTGGCTAACGACACTGTAGAATAAATCATACTGTTTCTATTATTTTCCTTTTAAATAAAATTTCGTTTCTCTAATAGTGCCTACACTACTCCGCCACAGGTAAATAGTTAATGCAGTATTTCACTGTTGTTTCAGTGCGCTTGGACGTTCTCTGAGCTATGTGAGATGATTAGCCTTGATTCACCTTTTTTCATCTTGGCCACCTACAGTTTCTTAATACGTAATTTACTGGCTCAATAGCGATGAAGGTTCTCCTGCAACACATGTTGTACGGAGTGCAATGAATACATGAAAGAATGGACTCTCTCTCCCTCTCTCTCATTCAGACACACACACACACTCACATACGCAAGTACGCACACATACACATACAGACGCAATTATTCTTCAGCCTCCAGCCAATAAACATTGCATCCTCCCCTCCACTCTCCTTCTGCTAGCATCCATTCTCTGGTTGTTCGTCGCCGTACTGCAAGGCAATTGTTACAGTAGCACACATGATAGCGAAACCAGTGTAAACCATCCGAAAGAATGACAAAATAAGATTTTCATCTAATTTACTAACGTTGAGTGAAATTCATTTTGCAGTGTTGATAAACACGATGATACAGCTTTCTTGATGAACAGTGAACAACTTTTATTTTAAAGTAAATGTAATACGAAAATAAAATTGTAAGTACGTAATGCAACTTTTTTGCCAACAGCACAAATTTTCACACGTCCGAAAACCTAGCAAGTGTATACTACGTAGGAGAGGGGATCTAAAATTAATCTACATATTACTATAGGACACCATGTATGCTGCACTAAACATGAAAGTGGCGTAGATACAGGACACTATTTCTTAACAGTCAACAAGTCTCTATAAACAGTTGTTCGGACGTTGCACTGATGGTTCAGTTCTTCGGCGATGGAAATCCGGAACCATTCGAGAACCAGTGTGTAGGACATTGTTGGAAAATTTCATTCCCGCAGATGTTCCTCGTCGATTGTCAGGACACTGTCGCCTGCGATGGATGTCGATAGTCTTATTTCCCGTTCAACATCACCGCGTTTGTGCGGCCTTAGTCAAATTGTCTGCACCACTTCACTAAGGCTGGAGATGATACTGCACTGACACCGCCAGAGTTACTCGGTGAATATGTGGAACACTATTGCCCATGAGGAACATCAGACCCTCCAAAGACCTGACACAAGGCTAGCCGGTATGGAACTAACACGACGTGCCTGGAAAACAATTAATCGGATGCGCACAGGCCATTGTAACATTGTAACAAGCTGTAGCAGAAGAGTCTACTATGGCAACTTGGAAGATTTCTTTGAAGTGACAGAGGCAGCCCTAGAATGGATCGACAAATTATATATTAATTTATAAACTTATTTTTTAAATTGTAAATTATGAAATTAATTACTTTTTAAGAAAATAATTGTAAATCTATGTAATCCACATTTGCTAGTCGCTGTTCATATTTAATGCCATGCTATCTCTCTCTCTCTCTCTCTCTCTCTCTCTCTCTCTCTCTCTCTCTCACTCACCCACACACACACACACACAAACACACACAATGTTCAGCCAGGTTATTGTGACCACCTAATTAATATCCGGAATGTACACCTCTGGCACGGATAACAGCAGCGACACGTAGTGCCTTGGAAAAGTGTGGCCTTGGTAGGTTGCTGGAGGGAGTTGGCACGACACCTGCACAACATACGTTACCTGATACCCGGTGTACTGTTTCTCCTGGTTGGACTTGGGTTTAAAAGAAATGTAAACTATGTAATACGATAAATTTTATAAATAATCGACAAGTACGCCAAAGAAGAAGAGATAGACTACAAAGGACATGTTATTCCATGGACTCCTGCACTTCTATGAATGAACTATCTTTGCTTTGTCACTAGCTTATCTTATCTGCTTGAATTCGAAGGTAAGAGTATGTTCTTGTGTAAAGGTGTACCAGCTGATAACGTAAGTTGTGCTTAAAACCCGAAAAATATAATGGTTATATTGTCAAAAGAATTTGTGTATGTGGTCAATCTGTTGTGAGTCTGATACCTAGACTGCCTTAAGTAGATATGGGCCTTAACAAAGAATTTTCATTGTTAGGCGCCATCTGCGAGACGTGCCGTCGGTTAGGACAGTTAACTTTACTTCAGATCCCACGAGACCGGAGGAAGCTAGTAATAATTTCACAATTTTATTTACAGATTTTTTTATATAACGAGATAACAGCCCAGACAGAAAAGGTCTGGTCACAGGATTCCATTTCCATAATAGGATTTCATTTGTAGATGCTACTCTTGTTGTCTTTGTTGGGGAATCGAGAGGAAACCACGATAAGTTTCGTTTTACTGTAGTGTTCATCAAATAGACTTGGCAAATATTTTCTGGTGCAATAAGAACACGACTTCTCACGAACCTGGAATAATATCCATAGTGTTGGGAAATAAGAAAAGGACAATTAATTATCGACGATTACGTAACTACCCTGAAAACTAAGCTACTTACTGACTGCTTATACACGTCGGGCTAAATTAAACAACGTATTACACTTTTAGTAATATTCCTACATTAGTTATTTCTCTTTTATGCTGAGCCATTGCATTAATGCGTATTTTTTTAATAGAAGTAACGGCTGATATTTTGTTTTATGACGTTACACTAGTAGTCACAAAATAATAAAAATTATTTTCTTGCATTACACTGGGATAGGAGCGATGAGCTCTGACCCGGCGTTGAGTCACATCGCACATATGTTCGATCGAGCACAGATCTGGCAAGATTGGGGGGGGGGGGGGGGGGGGTCAACGTATCAACTGGAACTCGCCAGTTTGTTAATCGAACCACTGCATGACACTCCTGATCTTGTGACTTGCTTGTTGAAAAATGCAACTGCCATCGGGAAAGACGATTGTCATGAAGAGGTGTACATGATTTCCAGTCAGTGTACTATACTCCTTGGCTGTCACGGTGCCTTACAAAGAGCTCCACTAGACTCATGACAGTCCACGTTTATGTTCCCCAGAGCATAATGGAGCCGAGGCAAGTTTGTCTCTGTCCCGCAGTTCAGGTGTCAAGAAGCTGTTGTCCTGGAAGATCGTGGATTCGCGTCCTCCCAAGGGCGAGATGAAGAAGGTATCGGAATTCTGCCCCTGCGCCAACGTCCAACGCCGATGTTGAGTTGCCCTTTTCAGTCGTTATTGCTGATGTCGTGGTGTTGACATGCGCACGTACAAGGGTCGTCGGCTGCGGAGGCCCATCTTTCGGTGCACTGTGCGTTCAGTTCCGTTACAGTTCGCCGCCTGTCCTGTTGTAGCAGCCGGCCCAGCCTAGGACGTCCGACATCTGCAATGAAGGGTGGCCGCCCATCCCCACCACGCCAGGACGTGGTTTCACCCCCCCCCCACCCCCCCCCCCCGCCCCCACTCCTTGCAGACACTCACCACAGCACTCCTCGAACACCCGACAAGTCGTGCAGTTTCAAAAATATACGTGCCGTGGATCCGCGTCATCACAATCTGCCCTTGGTCAAACTCAGACAGTCCCTCACCTTCCACATTCTAAACACGGACAGCACGTTTACTGGTATTATATGCACTGTGCGTGTGTCTAACTAGGTCAGTCCTCGGAAAACGACGCTGCTATCACCTGGACAGGTTTATACCGATAGTAGATCGGCAGTCATAATTTTCTGGCTGATCAATGTATATATAATTATTTTCCATTTATATTATGAAAAAATATTTGTACTTTTTTTTCAATTAATATTACGTCTGTATATCAGTACGTGGAAACAGAGTCTCTGCATGAATATGGACATTTGATCATGCCACCTAAGCATTAAAGTTCAATATTTTTAACTAAGTAACGAGAGTAGCACGGCACTTCGTCTGCACACAGCATTAACACACCTTCATTACATATACATGAATAAATCGTGTCTGAATTTAATTTTCTGTAGTAAAAAATTAATAAGCAGATTGTTGCTACTTGTCCAGTAATTCAGTTGCCAGACTTAATGACTTCGGTTCGGTTAAAAACAATAATTATAATGGCTCTAGCCACTATGGGACTTGACACATGAGGTCATCAGTCCCCTAGGCTTGGAACTAGTTAAACCTAACCACAATATGGACATTACACACTTCCATGCCCGAGGCAGGATTCAAGCGTGCGTCCGTAGCAGCATTTATGTTCCCGGTTGAAGTGCCTAGGCCTAGACCTGCTCGGCCACAGCGGCCGGTTTCGGTTCGGTAATAACACTACGAGTCACATGAAACTTCCTGGCAGATTAAAACTGTGTGCGGGGCCGAGGCTCGAAATCGGGACCTTTGCCTTTCGTGGCCAAGAGGATTGCTCGTTCTGCAAGATATGCAGGAGAACTTCTCCGAAGTCTGGAATGTATGAGGCGAGGTGCTGGAGGAATTCAAGCTGTGAGAACGGGGCGTGAGTCGTGCTTCGGTAGCTCGGTTGGTAGAGCACTTGCCTGCGAAAGGCAAAGGTCCCCAGTTCGAGTCTCGGTCTGGCACACAGCTTTAATCTGCCAGGAAGTTTAATATCAGCGCACACTCCGCTGCAGAGTGAAAATTTCATTCTGAATACGAGTCGCATGTTTGCTGGCAGAGGATAAATACTGAAAGAGCGGAGTTCTGGAGTGAGTATGTGTTTAACCATACATTGACAATGTCGCTCTGCTATAACGAAAGGAAAATCTGGAAAAAGTTGAAAGCGGCACCTACTGACTTTTCGACAGTAAAAACCAACAGTGATATCATTGTAACTGTCAGAGCATGAGCCTGTCTCTGGATAAGATGTGATACGCAATTTTGGGAGGACATATCAGCTAATGTGTTGTGCAGAAACGAAGGTGTTCTGTAACAGCAATGTTTCTATGAGACAAAACGTTATATGACCTTTTCTCAACATTACAGTAACTGCCAATCAAAATAAAATTTTTATTGAACATGGAACAGCATGTTCTGTTTTTCTATTTTTTCAGAAAAATGCATTGTTTTATGCAAACGTTATCATAGGAATCCTTACGAGAACAATGGATGTAAGAAGGACAGACTTAGAAATAGTCCAGGAGTGTGAATATCGTACATTTTTGAAGCAAATATTTCAGTGTCACTGACGGACTCTGCAGCGAAACTAATCTTGCATAAAGAGGGTTACCATTAGCTATATCAGTCAGTTCAACACCAGCTGTAATGTCATTCGGGCAACGAGCGATATCTTATACATGCAAGTTTTTTACATGTCCCAACGCTGCACACCTGCTTATAAAAATTGACATATTTTGACTATGAAACTGTCGATTCGTTTTATGTGTACTATTGTTTATTTTAATTTCTGAACTAACTGATATTTGCGCAGTTCAGATGCTGTTCATTGTCTGTACACTTTCACACGTTCTCGGAAGAGGCTCCATTATAGTTATTAATGCCAGAGACCGGGAAAGCAATGGTTTCATTGCAACGTTTTATGATGAATACTAGAAGCACCTCATCCGTGTATTTCCGCCCACTTTGTGTTAACGGTTCGTAGAAGGTGAATATTTCAGTCTACTGTATACTGGGTAGATACTGAAAATTTTCATGTTGACATAATTCAATTAAATGGAAACATACAGACATAGCTATGTGCCATAACACACTGTACCTTGTTTCAAGGTGCTGACGAAAAGGTGTCCAGGGGCAGACGGTAGAGCAGTTGCTACAGAGTGCTACATTACACCCAATATGACAGCCTGCAAATTATTTATTATAAAATTCACATCCAGGTCATAATTAACTTTCAAGCGATAGAACAATTAGATTCTTACGGCAGGTACACTACAGTGCAGAACATGAATTCCTATAGTATAATAAAGCGCATCGTGTTTGTAGAATAAAACGTGAAAGTTGTCTGAGCGAGTTAGCACATAAAAACAACAAAATTGTACCATTGATTCGTCATATATAATATTTACTTCAGCTGTGGAACAGAATTTTTAAATACATTTGTTTAGTAATTTCCGTCTGTAATGACCATCTTCACGTCTAAGTACATAAAGTCTGGGCGCTGATGACCACGCTGTTTAGCGCCCTTAAACCTCAAACCCACAGACCTACATAAAGTGTACGAAGTTTGTAAATGATACGGTGTTGGGTATGTTAAAATAGTACATTCACGAAACTGAGATGAACAGACTTCGTTGTAAGCCAATAAAATGTAAGTACCACTTGCACAATTGTGACAGAAACGATGACTCTAACCTTAAATATAATGGACTGTTCAGTAACATATGTCTTGATAATGATGGACCGGCCGCAGTGGCGGAGCGGTTCCAGGCGCTTCAGTCCGTAAGGTAGCAGGTTCGAATCCTGCCTCGGGCATGGACATGTGTGATATCCTTAGGTTAGTTAGGTTTAAGTAGTTCTAAGTTGTAAGGGACTGATGACCTCAGATGTTAAGTCCCATACTTCTCAGAGCTATTTGAACCATTTTGATAATGATGGCCATTGCTGGTTGGACTCATTAACCTTGTACGTTACCCGTCACATTAATATGACCACCTGTCAAAAGCCTGAACAGCCATTTTCGCAGTGCAAACCGCAGCAAAATGTGCAGGAAGAGAGTGACTGAGGTTCTAAATGGTACTGGCGGGGACGTGGAGCACTGCCAGCTCCACTGTCTTCGCCGGCTGCGCTATGTTTGTGTGATGAGGATTCATGGGACGTACCGTACAGCCCGACTGTGGCGATCCCACAGATTCTCAACTGGGTTTAAATCCTGGGAGCTTGTTGGCCAAGGGATTACGATAAATTCATCGTGATTCTTCTTGAACCTCTTATGTTTACAGCTATCCGTGAGGCACGTTGCATAGTCGTGCTGATAGGTACCATCGTGCCGAAGAAAATGAAAATACCAACAACGTGTAGAAGACGGGGGGGGGGGGGGGGGGGGACATTGGTACGCGAGAATACGTGCATACTTGCCTTGCCCTCCAGGTAACGAGATGACCCAGCCAATGCCACGAGAACATTCCCCAGGCCATAATACATCTTCGTACGGGCTAGACCGTTCCAACGACTGTTGCAAGGAGTCTGCTTTCAGACGTTTCACACCGTACATGCCAAAGCCCATCTGCCTGATGGACTAAAAAGCGACGTCCAGTTGCGGTAATGGCGTGCAAATTCCGGCCTTATTGGTCGATGACCAGCAGTCAGCGTGGATTTATGAACCACGCGCCAGCTGCTGAAGCCCATACCCAACAACTTGCGCTGTACCGTTTTTTAGGAGACACTATTGCTAGCTCTTGGTTCACCTGGGTGGTCAACTCCTCGATAATTGCACGTCTTTTCACCCATACGCAATTTGCAACTGTAGTTTAGGCCTGTCTTCTGTGGCTCGTGGTGCACACCAGTTTCCTCGCCAACGGTTTAGGATAGCGCCATATTGCCATGCGCGGTATATGCTTCCGTCACGGCAGCACGTAAACTGTTTACGATCATAGCCGTTTGTGATACGCTTCCATTCGTGATCCGGAAGCCAATAGTTACGCCGTTTTGCGCGTCATACATATCACTCCGTTTCCGCATTGCGACAACTACTGCAGTGCTTTCAGCGTCTCCCAAGACGTTTAATACAACCTCCACGTCTAGTGCAGCCAGTGTCGCCTGTGAGTGGGCACAGCACTCTGACGTCGCGCATCGTCGGCGATCACATTAATTCGACTAGGGTGTTCAAAAAACGTGTCTAAGACGTTGAGAAGTTACGTACCCATCGAAACAATAAATACAGGTCCAGTAAACATTGAGCCAGATCGCTGGTCGATCATCAGCGATCGGCTTGTTATCTCTGAAGCGTCCCCCGGCATGAGCATCTTTGTGTTTTCGGCTGAGGCGCGCGGGACGGCGAGAGGTTCAAAATGGTTCAAATGGCTCTGAGCACTATGGGACTTAACTTCTGAGGTCATCAGTCCCCTAGAACTTAGAACTACTTAAACGTAACTGACCTAAGGACATCACACACTTCCATGCCCGAGACAGGATTCGAACCTGCGACCGTAGGGGTCGCGCGGTTCCAGACTGTAGCGCCTAGAACCTGCGAGAGGCAGTCCGTTTGGGGCGGCCGGTGAGACTGTCGGAGGTGTAGCTCCAGCGTAAGCACATGTGTGATGTTTGTTACGCTGGGGCTGTTTGCCAATCGTGAAACTCCTGCGGAGGTTACTGGTTGCCTCGAAGGCATTTCATATAACTTGTGCCAAGCCTCGCAGTGAGAAGGGAGTCCGGGGTTGGTGTTGGCCTAGATGTTTGTACAAATTGAGGTGCCTGTGCGAGAAGCACGGCGTGCGCCTGTTGGTTGCTTCGTCCTTCTAGCAGCCACCGCAAGCGGATGTTCGGCCGGAATGTCTACAATTTGTGGTGACCATAGTGTGAACAAGTTTTCGTAGGATGTGCTCCCAGCCTGACACTTAGCCTGCGTTATTTGTGTGTGCCGCCCCGTTGTTTGTCACTGCTTCCGGGTGTCCTGTAAGATTTCATAGCAAAACTGTGTTTTTGTGGCATTCTGTGTTTCTGGCTCAGCCTCCGCCTAGAAAGGGGAAAGATTTGTGTCTCAACTGAAACGGAGTTAAGTTCGATTGGACATCTTTTGGAATTCTTTAATGCTGTAATTTAAACATATAAAAGAAATTGTTCTTTCAGAATAAGCGCCGGTTTCTTTGGGACACTGCAGTTCTAACAGGAGTGGCGTAATGTTAATGAGTATTGGTTATTCGTCAAATCAAGTGTATTTAATGTCTTGCAGTTTTCTGGGGCACGCAGCTGTGTTATTGAACTCATTTTCAGTGTTCTGTCGGGTGAATGAGAGCTCCCCACTCCAGTGTATTCTTTTGAGTAGTATTGTAAGGTTTTCGGATATTTGTCAGTGGAGTGTACTGATGCAATTTTATTTTTCTGTTTCTTTTGAATTACGGAAAATTGTTTAGTTTATTTGGTTATTGGCTTAAAACGCGCTTCACACACTAAATCTGCTGATATTGAAATTATTTTTTTATTCCTCTTTAAAGTTAGACGTATTCAAATGTAACTTCTTTTATGTTATTTGAAATAAATGTGTTGGATTGACCTTAATGAATTATGTGGAATCGAAGTAAGGGACCCAGTCCTTCATTCGTGCTTAGCAGTGGCGTGTGGTTCGGGTTGTGAGCCCCGTGCTCGGACCAAACACGGGTTCGGAAATGCATACTTTCTGCAATAATCACGTTGTTTAGTTTATATGGTTATTGGCTTAACACGCGCTTCACACACTGAATCAGCTGTAGGGTGTTCAACGTGGAATCCATTGATGGAAATCCACCCCTCCGCCCTCCGGGATAAAGAATGACGCTATCTTTGGAGTTGTTGTTGTACCTGTAGGGGCGCACAGAAGACGCACCTGTAGTGTCCGCGAATCGTTATTGGCCTAGCGTAGAAAAATTCCTTCAAGTGTCCCCATAACGAAAAGCCTCTGGAAATGACAGTCCAAGGTGCGCCATCATGCATGAATCACGTTTGTATTCGTTGTTGTAATGGAAAAGCCTCCAGACAGGCAATACATTAATGAGAAATTCCAGATAATGCGTCCCAGTTAACTCTTGTAGTAGCACGTACGGCCCTATTAACCTTTCACCAAGTAGTCTTGACCACACGTTGGTTGACAATCGTTGTCGATTCCTTCTTTCCCATACTGCTTGGGGATTTACATATGCCCATGATGGTTAAGAAAATTCACAGTACCACCTCTTTGGATCCATGTGTCATGCATACATAAAATCTTGCATGTGAACAGTGGATCTACGGCAAAGGCCGGGAACACATTTGGCGTTTTTGTCCGATTGGAAGTTTTACCGTCGCCGCTCTAACATTAATGTAGCATTTACACAATGCGCGGTTAAAATACCGACGCCAAATCAGTCGATCACTGACCACCGTCGTTTTATCATATTATAAATAGTGTTGCGTACAACATGAATAGAGAACAACTTCTTGCATTATTATTATATCGTCGATTGAAGAGGAAGCGAAAAAATAGACTTATTTGGGTTCATCCGATTAAAGTAAGGAGAGAGGGAATTGTAGCCTTCTACACTTTGTTTCCTGATTTAAGAAACGATGAGGAAAAGTTTTTTCGATTGTTTTAGGTTGTCAATCTCGTCATTCGACGAACTGCACAACCTGCTAAAAAATCATACACAACGGAAAAATACTAGTAAGAGCAATTGTATTCAACCGGTGCAAATGCTGTCAATAACTTTAAGTTAAGTAAAATTGAGAGTTGGGTACTAGTTCAGCACACAATTTTTAGATCCCAAAACCTTATATTCCTGTACTGAATAAGCCACAGCATTTAATTACATGTTTGGCAATATTTGATCATTAGGAATTACAATTCAGCAATATCAGTAGTTTTTGTTGAAGATAGTGAAGTTACTGAAGGGGTGCGAGGTTGGATATTATCATACCTGATCATTTGAGAATAATTTTCTTAATGCTGCGCAGCAGAATTTTTCTGCTGAGGTACGTTTGGAGTTGGCTGAAAGCTGTGATTGGAGAGCAGATCATTTGTTGTAATGGAACTGGAGTACATTTAAACTGTGATGAATGCTTGTTGGGGCATATGGGGAACATTGAAAGGTTGTATAAACTTAATATTTGATGGTTGATTAAACTTCTGGATCTGGGAAGTAGACTGGTTGTATACATTATGGGTTTGAGGTATGGAGGAGTATGTATTTTTAATTTCTGAAATGACATGAAGAAATTCCATTTGGCATTGAAGACACTGAGTGTCATCATACTTGTCTACGTGAGTCAACAAACTTTCGAAGAATAACAGTTGTCGTTTTTCTTCTGATATTCTCTTCTCTGTAATATCTGCAAAATTTTTAAGTCGACTTCATACATTTTTTTATGTTGCTTGTAGGTGGTCTTCCTTTTGAAGCAAATGTCTCGGCTGTTTCTTCAACTGCAGTCACTGCCGGAGCTACTGGTGGGACACTTAGCTCTTCACTATCGTAGTCTTTATCTCCTTTGTTATAGCTTTCTTCTGTTTCTCTTTCTTCATTTGTCTTTCGCAGAAGCTGTACTTCATTTTTGAATATGTACCTTCTTTTTCTTGGAGGCATGTGAATCACTTGCTTTTGATTCTTTGTACTTTTTTGTGATTTGATAAAAGCATCATGTAAGTGTTTCCACCTTTTCATGTCTTCTCTACCTGAAAATACAATATTAGTAAGGCGAAATAAGGAAGTATTTCGAAAAAGTACCACTTGTTAACTGTAATATATGTGTTGCATTGACATTAAAATGTTTTTACTTTTAGGTACTTGGCCATTGGCTGGGCATTTACCGCACTCCATTATTCGTGCAGAATTGGAATATCTACAGTAAGATTAATTGTTAAAAGGTCTGTCAAGCTCTGTGGCTAATTTTGCAAAGTGAGTGCATACCAACACCCACTAAGGAAATCTGGGAGGAATCAGCAAAGGGATTTGAATCAATAGCAAATTTGAAACTTCCTGGCAGATTAAAAGTGTGTGCCCGACCGAGACTCGAACTCGGGACCTTTGCCTTTCGCGGGCAAGTGCTCTACCATCTGGGCTACCGAAGCACGACTCACGCCCGGTACTCACAGCTTTACTTCTGCCAGTATCCGTCTCCTACCTTCCAAACTTTGCAGAAGCTCTCCTGCGAATCTTGCAGAACTAGCACTCCTGAAAGAAAGGATATTGCGGAGACATGGATTAGCCACAGCCTGGGGAATGTTTCCAGAATGACATTTTCACTCTGCAGCGGAGAGTGCGCTAATATGAAACTTCCTGGCAGATTAAAACTGTGTGCCCGACCGAGACTCGAACTCGGGACCTTTGCCTTTCGCGGGCAAGTGCTCTACCATCTGAGCTACCGAAGCACGACTCACGCCCGCTACTCACAGCTTTACTTCTGCCAGTATCCGTCTCCTACCTTCCAAACTTTGCAGAAGCTCTACTGCGAACCTTGCAGAACTAGCACTCCTGAAAGAAAGGATATTGCAGAGACATGGCTTAGCCACAGCCTGGGGAATATTTCCAGAATGAGATTTTCACTCTGCAGCGGAATGTGCGCTGATATGAAACTTCCTGGCAGATTAAAACTGTGTGCCCGACCGAGAGATTTGATCTGCCAGGATGTTTCGTATCAGTGCACACTACACTACAGAGTGAAAATCTAATTCTGGAATCATATCCGCTATTTCACTTGTCCAATACTAGGCTTCCATTGCTGTAACTGGTGGAAGAGAGAAAACGTAAATGTACTACACCAAAATAGTAAACATCAAGTGAATCCGCCTTTCGAAGAAGGTAAAACACCATGATACGTACCAAGGCGTGACTTTTTTGCGCAGTAAGACACACAAACACGACGACAACTATCGTAGTCCACAACTCTACTCGAATTACACAACTGACTGCAGATCACCTAATGGTAGGTAGAGTACCGTGAGCACGACATCATAATACCCTGCTTATACATTTGACGGAGTGCCAATGGTTGCGGAACCAAGAATCTCGGAGCCATCCCTATAAACAAGTTTTTATCTCTGAAAATCCGGCCGGGTTGGCGATTTTCCCTGCCCCGGAACTGGGTGTTTGTGTTGTCCTCATCATTTCATCATCATCATCATTTGTGTCAGTGGCTAAATTGGACTGTGAACAAAACTGGGACTGTGTAAAAGTTGGTTCTTTGTACGGGCGCTGATGATCATGCAGTTGAACGCCCATAACCCAAACATCATCATCGCCATCTCTTAATTTATCCGTTTCCGGACCCATGTTTATTGAAAATACTTTTCTTCTTTCGATCAGTACTACCATCTCTAAAACCATTCGACGCATTTTTTGAACAACCTGTAGGTTATTGTGATTCGTAACTGAAATTTGAGAAACTAAAAAAATTCGCCTGCCGTAACTACATAGTGAAAATTTCAGTAGCATTATTATTGAGCCACAGCTCAACGTGTTATTACATTTTTGTTCGACCGTTCCCAGTCATCTAAATAAAAGTATTTTTTTAACATTCAGGTTTCTCTTTACATTTTATTTTATGATATACCGGGTGATCAAAAAGTCAGAATAAATTTGAGAACTGAATAAATCACGGAATAATGTAGATAGAGATGTACAAATTGACACACATGGTTGGAATGACATGTGGTTTTATTAGAACCAAAAAAAGCAAACGTTCAAAAAATGTCCTACAGATGACGCTTCATCTGATCAGAATACCAATAATTAGCATAACAAAGCAATACAGAGTAAATATGATGTTCTTTACAGGAAATTCTCAATACGTTCCCCATCATTCCTTAACAACAGCTGTAATGGAGGAATAATGTTGTGAACAGCACTGTAAAGCATGTCTGGAGATATGGTGAGGCAGCAGTGTCGGATGTTGTCTTTCAGCATCCCTAGAGTTATCGGTCTATCTTGATACACTTCAGGTAACCCCAAAGCCAATAATCGCACGGACTAAGGTCTGGGGACCTTGGAGGTTAAGCATGACGGAAGTGGCGGCTGAGCACACGATCATCACCAAACGACGCGCGCAAGAGATCTTTCACGCGTCTAGCAATACGGGGTGGAGCGCCATCCTGCATAAACATCGAACGCTGCAGAAGATGTTGATCAGCCAGGCTGGGGTTGATGCGATTCTGTAACATATCGGCGTACCTCTCACCCGTCACGGTAGCAGTTTTGCTGTCCAGCGCCATCTGTCGGACATTTTGTGAACTTTTTTGTGCTAAAAAGAACCCCATGTCATTCCAAGCATGTGTGTCAATTTTTACCTCACTATCTAAATTATTCCGTGGTTTATTAAGTTTTCAAATTTATACTGACTTTTTGATCACCCGGTGTACAGCAATATCAATTTGTTTATCATGAATGGAGAATGATAGGAGTGCTTTTTGTTAAGTTAAAGTGTGCTACGAACTATAGCGTACAAGATATTTTTACATAGTTTCTAAACTGTTATTGTTTATATTGGGAAAATCACGTGTCAGACAACGACAGCTGACGTCACCTGCGCGCAGCAGACGTTCAGGGTCGGTCAATGAAGGGGGATCGGCGAAGCAGGCGACGGTCGCTCTGAAGGCAGGCGGATGGCGCGCCGCTCCCTGCCTCCTATAATGCAGCCTGCTGCCGTGATTCACGTTGCTGCAGGGAAGCCCCGCAGCCTCTGATTACTCCCGAACAAGGGCTGCAATTTATTCGCACAAAAGCCTTTCTCCGGCGCCGTGCCTGCGCCTAGCTTAACACGGGAGCCGGGATGAGCAATCCTCTCGCCATAAGAGGTGCGTTTGTAGTGCACTTCTCCGTGGAACAGATCCGACTGCTGTTAGCGCCTCCTTCAGGGACTCTTGCTCTTCTGCATTCATTGCGTCCGCTGCCCCCCTCTTCACCTTCATCTGAGTAAACTGGCTTCAGAGTTCATGGTAACAGGACATCTCCTTTGGTTCCAGCCAAGGACTCCACCGTCCAATCCACTAAGAGAGTCATGCTTGATTTTCTTCAGTCGAACGCCGCTGTTTTCGAAAGTGCAAATTCTTTAGAATATCATCCGTTTTAGTAGTTACCGGAAATGTCACGTCATATAGCAAACTTTATCCGCTCCTTGTCACGATAATGTCAAACTGACGACATAAAAGGAAAATAATAAGTTTTTTGACTATGCTTTGAGTTCGAGACACATTTTCGATTTACTATAATGAAATATACATAATTTAAAAAATCGCCACCTTTGTCATACAGTATGATTTTTTTAAATAGGGGATGAAAAATTTTTCGTTTGAGGGTGTCGTGTCCAATGCAGGTATATAAGCACCGGAATGTATGCAAGGGATCACGTGCGTGCGGTGATTGCGGAAAAATGAACTACGGCAACGTTATTACCAAGCTATATCGGAACAGGAGCAACGTGCTGCTGTTTTTATCTCGTATCCCTAAGGGCACAAACTCCGGGGAATAATAAATGTGCATCGGGCTTCTTGTCTCTCGGAAACACCTGTTGTGGAATTGTGCGTCAAGATGTGCTGGTGCTTCGTTGTAACGAACGTCCCCATATCGCATGTGTCCCAATTCAGAAGTGACTCCAACTAAACTGGGAGACACTGAAACACCGGACGTATAGACCCGATGGTCTCCCATGAGATTGTCACACCTTCGGTCGCCTAAAATGGGCCTTGAAGGGTCGACAATACCTGTCGGCCAGGGATGTGCAGAAGGCACTTCTGAATTATTCATAAAGGAGGATTCAGTGCATTACCAAGTGGGTATGTTTTACCTGGTGCATCGTTGTGATGATCACATCAATGTCCACGGCTATTTTTCCATACCGCTTCTGGACTGTACGTGGAATTCTAACGCAGACTTTTTTATCGTCCCACATGTAACTGGTTTCGACATAATATAGACGTAATCCTTGTATCCAAACTAGTGTTGTAGTCATAAGCAAAGGGAAAGTTGTTAAGATGGAAGGATTATATAGAGGGTCTATACAAGGGAGATGAACTTTAGGCTGAGTTATAGAAATTGGAAAGGACTAAATGAAGATGAGATGGGAGACATGATACTGCGGGAATAGTCTGACAGAGCACTGAAAGACCTACTGTAATTTGGAACAAGGTCGCGGTAGTATACATCGTTCTGTCAGATTTACTAATACCCTCGGAAGAGCCAGACATGACAAAACACTCCCATCTAGTGTTAAAAATACATGACAAAGGAGAATTACCTTCTGACTTCAAGAAAAATGTAATAATTCCAATTCCAGTGACAGCAGTTGCTGACTGGTGTGAATATTACCTAGCCATCAGTTTAAAAACTGCTGCTGACTGGCGTAAATATTTCCCAGCAATCAATTTAATAATTCATGGTCGCAAAATACCTACACGCTTTCCTTACAGAGGAATGGAAAAACTGTTAGAAGCCGACCTAGGGGAAGATAGCTTGGATTTCGGAGGAATGTGAGCACGCGAGACGCAACAATACACCTACGACATGTCTCAGAATGTACATTGTTGATGTTGTTGTTGTTGTCTTCAGTCCTGAGACTGGTTTGATGCAGCTCTCCATGCTACTCTCTCCTGTGCAAGCATCTTCATCTCCCAGTACCTACTGAAACATACATCCTTCTGAATCTGCTTAGTGTATTCATCTCTTGGTCTCCCTCTACGATTTTTACCCTCCACGCTGCCCTCCAGTACTAAATTGGTGATCCCTTGATGCCTCAGAACATGTCCTACCAACCGATCCCTTCTTCTGCTCAAGTTGTGCCACAAACTTCTCTTCTCCCCAATCTTATTCAATACTTCCTCATTAGTTATGTGATCTACCCATCTAATCTTCAGCATTCTGCTGTAGCACCACATTTCGAAAGCTTCTATTCTTTTCTTGTCCAAACTAGTTATCGTCCATGTTTCGCTCCCATACATGGCTACACTCCATACAAATACTTTCAGAAATGACTTCCTGACATCTAAATCTATACTCGATGGTAACAAATTTCTCTTCATCAAAAACGCTTTCCTTGCCATTGCCAGTCTACATTTTATATCCTCTCTACTTCGAGCATCATCAGTTATTTTGCTCCCCAAATAGCAAAAATCGTTTACTACATTAAGTGTCTAACTTCCTAATCTAATTCCGGCAGCAGCACCCGATTTAATTAGACTACATTCCATTATCCTCGTTTTGCTTGGTTTGATGTTCATCTTATATCTTCCTTTCGGGACACTTTCCATTCCGTTCAACTGATCTTCCAGGTCCTTTGCTGACTCTGACAGAATTACAATGTCATCGGCAAACCTCAAAGTTTTTATTTCTTCTCCATGGATTTTTATTCCTACTCCGAATTTTTCTTTTGTTTCTTTTACTGCTTGCCCAATATACAGATTGAATAACATCGGGGATATACTACAACTCTGTGTCACTCCTTTCCCAATCACTGCTTCCCTTGCATGTCCCTCGACTCTTATAACTGCCATCTGGATTCTGTACAAATTGTTAATAGCCTTTCGCTCCTTGTATTTTACGCCACCCTCAGAATTTGAAAGAGAGTATTCCAGTCAACATTGTCAAAAGCTTTCTGTAAGTCTACAAATGCTAGAAACGTAGATTTGCCTTTCCTTAATCTATTTTCTAAGATAAGTCGTAGGTCAGTATTGCCTCACGTGTTCCACTATTTCTACGGAATCCAAAATGATCTCCCCCAAGGTCGGCTTCTACCAGTTTTTCCATTCGTCTGTAAAAAAATCGTCTTAGTATTTTGCTTATTAAAGTGATAGTTCGGTATTTTTCACATCTGTCAACACGTGCATTCTTTGCGATTGCAATGGGTGAAGGTACATATTAACCGCAGTAATAAGATTAGATCTCTCGAGGAAGGTGATTTACTATACATATTAGGTCAAAGAAGGAAGACACGGAGTTTCAATAACAATGTCCGCAGCTCGTGGTCGTGCGGTAGTGTTCTCGCTTCCCGCACCCGGGTTCCCGGGTTCGATTCCCGGCGGGGTCGGGGATTTTCTCTGCCTCGTGATGACTGGGTGTTGTGTGATGTCCTTAGGTTAGTTAGGTTTAAGCAGTTCTAAGTTCTAGGGGACTGATGACCATAGATGTTAAGTCCCATAGTGCTCAGAGCCATTTGAACCATTTTTCAATAACAATAACTTCTGAAATGGCAAAATGTTGTCTGCAGCACAGGCCTATTTCTGGCCAAAATCCTTATTGTAGCGTGGGACGTAACTAGTTGCCTAGGACACGGAGATTGATTCCGTATCATTCTTTGAAACGAGTTAAGTGAGATCTAGAATTGCATAACTGCAAATTGTAGTACCACGTAATACTCGTGAAATATGGACAATTTTAAGGAGTGTTTTGGCACACGTAACTCAGTCATTTATATTCTCTTCTCTCTCAAACACAAACCAGAAATCCTTATGCAGAAGATTGCGCAAATTTACAACAACCTAACGCTATAATACATTCAAATAAAAAGAGAAATTTCTTGAAATTTATTCTGTTTTCGCCCTGTAATTTCCCCAACATTAGTCTGCTTCCTCTTCATAATGCATCACTGAAGTGTTAATGTTGTCCTGATACAGACTTACATTTAAAAAAGGAGGAGTACATCCTCAGGGTTTGTAATTTTATGGGCGAGATCCGCGTGATAACCTCACAGAAGAACGAAAACACATCTCTGAAATCAGAGAAACACGCATTCCATGATTCACCACTGTTGTTCGTTACGGAAACATTTATTTTCAAAAATTACTCACCTTAAAATTAGGTAATAACACAATGGCATTATAACATAACAGTTCTTCAATGTCATCGTGAAATTCTTCCTGGTTATGGACAAGCTTCGAGAGATATATATGAGGTAAAGTGTTATTCTTATCAGTCCTATTCAGTATGACACCCACACATTTGAGCCATATTATGAGGTGAAACGCATTAGTGCGTTTTGCCTCTTTGTAGAATTACCGCCATTTCGAAGTATCTGGCCAATAAACCGAACTTTTCCACTGTCGTCATCTACGATTGAGCCTGTTTAATAATTACATTTCATATCCATGAAAACTTTTGACCAAAGTCCAGGTACGACCTATTTATTTTGTGCTCATAGGTAGCTTCTCTCAGTAGCTTTGAGAATAAGTGCACTCCTAAAGTACTACCAGAAGTAGTATGTAATGAATTTCTACGCCTGGAAAGAAGAAATCTCCCTGGGAGCAATAATATTATAGAAAGCTTAATAAAAATAGAGGTAGAGGAAGTGAATGCAATACTTGCACTTCGCTGCTTAAGAGGACTATATGAAATATTTGGAACAAGAAAGGAAGCGCAGAAAGTCTGGAATACTATAGGCCAATTAATTTTATGTCAGAGGAATAACATTATTTTTGTAAAACGAGTCTTGAGAATCGTCTAGAAACAAGCTTTAGAGTTCAGTCATTGAAAAGCCAGCTTTAGAAGTGGGTAAAACACAACGGACAATCTACAGGATGTCAAGAAAAATTTAATCATTAAAAGGAGCTACGAATATTAGTTACTTCTTCAGATCAGGTTTATATCCTATTACAAAGGCCCTATGAGGACAAAATCTGTGCTCGTTTTATACTTGTTGAAAAATATATACCTCAAAATCACAGCTCCGTTTTCATTACGGATTTAGGCAAGTTGACCATATTTCCGTGACCCCAAAAGATGTCATTAAACCATTGAAATGCAGAGGAGAAGCAGCACACATAAAACAATCTTATCTGAACCACATTCGATTTGTTTATACGATATTTCTTTCTTTGCATCAGTTCCAGAAAATTTTCAACGAAGGATGATGGAACAAAACAGAGTACAAATGACTGTCTGAAAACCTGAAGATAAACAACAGTGAGGAAAAGTGGTCTGCGATCACTGCACCAATTGTAAAACGGTAGATTTTAGGGACGAAATTATAGAAACATTTGATGAACGTTTACAATTAAGATTAATAATGATATTTAAGTTCATGAAGACTTATAAAATAAACGGGGAAAAGAGGGGCGAGGTAAGACTTGCTGGAGGTTCATTGAGGAAACTTGATGACTTAATCAGGAATAAATCCCTTAACCACAAAGCCCATTACAGCTGTATATTAAGTTACGAATATGAAACATTTGCTACTAAATAAGAGGATACTCAAAAACTGAATGTTGCCCAATGAGGTAGGAGTATTAGGCATTCTGTATAAGACGAACGGTCAGAAATTCAACTGCATAAAGTAAGTGACAGGGTCTGAGAACGAAACACGACTATTACTATACTAAAATGCATGTGGCCCCTATGCACAGCGAGACGATCGGTGGGATGTGGACGAACTCATGAAATATTAACTGCCGATATTAAGAAAGAAGAAAGGTAAACTAGGATGCCAAAAGCTGAAGATCGTGGTAATGGAGAAGTTTGCAAGCAGTAGTAGATCAAAAATTGCTGAAGATGACTCATTCGAGTTAGAAGGAAAGTCTGGGAGCTTATACGCTACCAGTGACACCCTTAGAAGAGCTCAGAAGCCTTACGAGTAACACAAATCAGATGCTCAATACTTTAAAGAAGGGTTTTTCAATGTTTTTTAACAAGCAATTCCTTTCAAAGAAAAAAAAAATGTGGTTCTGATGGAGAGATCAAGGGCACTAGACACGGTAGTGGCAGAGCTCAGCAGGCAGTAATATATTCTTTGCCGCATTGGAGACGTGTTGGCGAGAAGGGTGAGCGTTCTCACAGGGGCGCGAACTCGCTCCCGCCCTCTGTTGTCCAATTAAGCTACCGGGTACGGAGGTGCTTTTGTGTCGTTATGACTCGCTCCGAGCGAACATAAAATAGAGAAGTTTCTCAAAAGATCCACGTCTGGTCCAAGTGGCAGCGTCAGAAACGATTCAAAATCGAAAGAAGTAGAGTTTATAACGACAATTATTCTAAATATAGTTTTACTGTCGTGAATAATAAAGCTCAATGTGTAATTTTCGGCGAAGTATTGTCACACGAAAGTATGAAACCTTCAAATATTATGCGTCACCTGTCAACTACACACTTCCTGGAAGCTAATAAATCGTTGGAATTCTTTGAAAGGAAACTGAAAACACTTTAGCAACATCAGACATCTGTGATTAAGGTACGGGCATAATACTGCTATTTGTTGATTAAAAATAATTTTAACTTACTGGTTATTCATTTGTTTTTCTGATTTGGCATTATCTTAATCTGATTTTAGCTTCCATTGACAACGAGGAAGCCGGCCGCTGGTGGCCGAGCCGTTCTGGCGCTGCACTCTGCAACCGCGCAACCGCTACGGTCGCAGGTTCGAATCCTGCCTCGGGCATGGATGTGTGTGTTGTCCTTAGGTTGGTTTGGTTTAAGTAGTTCTAAGTTCTAGGGGACTTATGACCTCAGCAGTTGAGTCCCATAGTGCTCAGAGCCATTTGACAACGACGAAGCATTATTACCGAACGACCAAGTCCCATAGTGAGTCGCAAAAACAGAGATACTGAGATACTGAGAATCTCATTTTTCCAGCAGACTTTGATATAAGTGAAATTACCTTCGGTACGCAGGAGGCACGCAAGCCTAATAGCACACCACTTTCTCATAACACAAATGAACGCAGAATATACGATATACTTGGTGACCTTCGAAAGCAATGAGTAAAAAAATTAAACTACAGCCCACATTTTGCTTTGCAGTTTGATGAAGCTATTGATGTTTCAGATTGTGTGCAATTCATAACACACTGAAGCACCAAAGAAATTGGTATAGAAATGCGTTTTCAAATATAGAGATACGTAAACGAGCAGAATACGGCGCTGCGGTCGGTAACGCCTATATAAGACAACAGGTGTTTGGCGCAGTTGTTAGATCGGGCACTGCTGCCACAACGGCAGATCATCAATATCAGGAATACAGTAAAACATCAAATCTCCGACACTGCAGCGACAACGGGACCAATGACGACTGAAGAGAATTGTTGAACGTGACAGAAGTGCAACTCTTCCGGAAATTGCTGCAGATTTCAGTGCTGGGTCATCAACAAGTGTCAGCGCGAGAACCATACAACGAACCATCATCGATGTGGGCTTCCGGAGCCAAAGTTCCGCTCATGTGCAATTGATGACTGTACGACACAAACCTAACGTCTCACCTGAGCTCGTCAACACCGACATTGGACTGTTAATGACTCGGAACATGTTGCCTGGTCGTTTGGAATTGTATCGCGCGGATGGACGGCTACGGATATGGAGACAACCTCATGCATTCATGGACCTGCAGGGCAGCAGGGGCCTGTCGAGGGTGGCGGAGGCTCTATAATGCTATGGGACGCATGCAGTTGGAGCGATATGGACCCCTGATACGTCTAGATTCGACTCTGGCATCTGACGCGTATGTAAGCACACTGTCTGATCAACTGCATCCATTCATGTCCGTTGAGCAATTCCAGCAGGACAATGCGACACCCCACAGGTTCAGTATTGCTACAGAGTGGCTGTACGAACACTCTTCTGAGTTTAAACACTTCCGCTGGCCACCAATCTCCCCAGACATGAACATTATTGAGCGTATCTGGGAAGCATTGCACGTGCTGTTCAGAAGAGATCTCCATCCCTTCGTACTCTTACGGATTTATGGACAGCCCTGCAGGATTCATGGTGTCAGTTCCCTCCAGCAGTACTTCAGCCATTAGTCGAGTCCATGCCACGTCATGTGTGCTCGCGGGGACCCTACACGATTATTAGGCACGTGTATCAGTTTCTTTCGCTCTTCAGTGTATTTGCCCCCTTTGAAATCAATGAAAGTATTGTATGTTAACCAGGGACCTAGAAACGACGGAGAGGCTCCGTCCCCGCCGCAGCCGCAGTGGTCCACAACCCCACGACGACTACCGCAGTCCACTTCACCCCTCCGCCGCCCAACACCGAAGCCAGGGCTATTGTGCCTTTCGGTCCCCGGTGGACCCCCAAGGGAAGCCTCACACCAGACGAGTGTAACCCCTATCTTTGCGTGGTAGAGTAGTGGTGGTATACGAGTACGTGGAGAACTTGTTTGCGCAGCAACCCCCGACATAGTGTAACTGAGGCGGAATAAGGAAAACCAGCCCGCATTCGCCGATGCAGATGGAAAACCGCCTAAAAACCATCCACAGACTGGCCAGTTCACCGGACCTCGACACAAGTCCGCCGGGTTGATTCGTGCCGGAGACCAGGCGCTCCTTCCCGCCCGGAAAGCCGTGCGTTAGACCGCACGGCCAACCGAGCGGGCTTAATGAAAGTATGATGGAAGACATTTTATTTCGCAAACCACCTCCAGCGAACATCACTGGCCAGTGTTTTATGATATATTTTTAGAAAGCACTAGCAGCTACGACCTAGACTGCATAGAATGCATCTCCGTTTGTAGCGATGTGGCTAGAGCAGTGACTGACAATAAATGTGTGCTCGTTGGGAAAATAAAATGCATAATTTCAAATATTTCATGGCAACACTGCTTTCTCCGTTGACAAGCTCTGCCAGCCACAGTTTTACCTTTTGATTGAAATCTACATCTTCATCTACATGGATACTCTACAAATCACATTTAAGTGACTGGCAGAGGGTTCATCGAGCCACCTTCACAATTCTCTATTATTCCAAACTCGCATAGCGCGCGGAAAGAACGAACACCTCTATCTTTCCGTACGTGGTCTGATTTCCCTTATTTTATCGTGATGATCGTTCAGTCCTCTGTAGATCGGTGTTTACAAAATATTTTCGCATTTTGAGGAGAATGTTGGTGATTGGAATTTCGTGAGAAGATTCTGCCGGAACAAAAAACGCCTTTCTTTTATTGATTTCCAGCCCAAATCCCGAATCATTTCTGTGACACTCTCTCCGATATTTCTCAATAATACAAAACGTGCTGCCATTCTTTGAATTTTTTCGATGTACTCCGTCAGTCATATCTGGTAAGGACCCCAAACTGCGGAGCAGTATTCTATAAGAGGACGGACAAGCGCAGTGTAGGAAGTCTCCTTAGTATTTCTGTTACATTTTCTAAGTGTCCTGCCAATAAAACGCAGTCTTTGGCTAGCCTTCCCCACATTTTCTATGTGTTCCTTCCAATTTAAGTTGTTCGTAGTTGTATTTAGCTGAATTTACAGCTTTTAGATTAGCCTGATTTATCATGTAATCGAAGTTTAACGAGTCCCTTTTAGCACTCAAGTGGATGACCACACATTTTTCGTTATTTAGAGTCAACTGACACTTTTCACTGAAACCTGGCTGTACAGCGAAGAATTGACTCCATTGAATTATGGTGTGTAAGGAAACTTCTTAGAGTCCCATGGACTGCAAAGAGAACCAACAGATAAATATTGGAGCAAATAAAACCAGATTTCTCCCTGGAAAGTGTAATGTTAAAACAAAAGTTGGCCTACTTTGCACATACAATGCGAAGGCTTGCATCGCTGTAAAACACATTAATGTTGGGGAAGATTGAAGGAACTAGAAGAAGAGGACATCAGAGGATGAGATGGATCGATGGCGTCACAGAAGCAATGTGTTCCAACCTGGAAGGTCTACGGGAGAAAGTCCAAGGCAGGAAAAAGTAACTTGATTTGGTTCATGGGGTAACGAAGAGTCGGAACCCACTAAACGAATAGAGAGAGTGTGAGAGAGAGAGAGAGAGAGAGAGAGAGAGAGAGAGAGAGAGAGAGAGAAGAGAGAGAGAGACACTTTTCGCACGAGATCTGGAAATAAAAGCTGATCTGTTAACGTTCTTACAAGATTGTGAATATAGATAAGTGAATTACTTTTGTGACATTTTTTGACTGTTAAAATTAGCTTTTGTCGCAAATTTTTTTAACCACCTAAATATTTTAAAAAACGAGCTTCCAGTGGAGAGAAGAAAACATTTTTAGGCTAAGCATTACATCAAAGAATCCTTTGCAGAAATTCATTGGTGGTCAATACCTAAAAAAAGTGTTTCAGCTTATCCCTTGAGTTCAGAGGACCGTCGAAGAAATAACAGTAAGTTATTCGATGGAAGGAAGTTCTCATGTTAATTACATGAAACAGAGCTTGAATAACTTGGAACGTGCATAGACGGTTACTATATCACTTTTTGGATACGTCTGTACAAGCACATGATATGAGCATTAGTGCCATTCGCCACTTACTACCACCGTGAATTAGCGTTCTCTTCAGTTGTAACGCAAAAGCGAGGAAGAGGTATTGGTTTCTATTAGAAAATCATTTATTTATTTGTATCTCAAATACAGAACCACGATTTCGCAAATTGTTAATAAATAATCAGGTACATAGCCTTCTCAGTGAAGTGTTAGACCTATAACCCCTGCTTATTTTTATCAGGCTAAGTGATGCCCATGGCTTACATCGCTGTGAATGATTAAAAACAATAAAATTCTGACGTGTGTCAAGTATGAATTTAAAAAATACAAATGTGGGACATAACCCTTCATCATTAAATTGCAGTTGGCCGGCCGATGTGGCCAAGTGTTTCTAGGCGCTTCAGTCTGGAACTGTGCGACTGGTACGGTTGCAGGTTCGAATCCTGCCTCGGGCATGGATATGTGTGATGTCGTTGGGGTAGTTTTAGGTCCTAGGGGACTGATGACCTCAAATGTGAAGTCCCATAGTGCTCAGAGCCATTTGAACCATTAAATTGCAGTTGTGCTGATAAAGCTCCGTACATTTTCCTATAACCGCTGAATCGTACCATTATTGTTACTGACTTTTGGTGGTATGGCTTATGGTCCGTGGGAATGAAATGACAAAACGGAAAAGACAAAAGAATAATTAGCGTAATGTTTACATCAATATTATTTTTAAGATGAACGAAATGCAGTCAAACTTCGCTTAAGGAGCATCTATGAAGAGTAATTCAACTAGCATTACAAGATGTAATTGTGTATAAGGCTGAATAGCTTAGCGAGCAATGTTTCGTATAACTAATCTGTTCAGTGCCTTTTTTCCCTCTGTGTTTGGTAACCACTTCGAAAACAACCTTCTGATGTATGTAGACCTCTTCAGGTGTTACAGTGGGACAAGTCATTCGCTGTTGTATGACGTTCTGCCTTGTACATTAGAAGCTCGACAAATCACGTCGCCAGCGACAATGCAGTATTCAGTTGTACTGTGGCGACACTCCTCCCATTGCAACTGTTGCCTACGGTTCCTCCGACCTGGCCTCCTCGACGATGCTCCAGATTCTATGTGTCAATGTTGCAAGTTCTCCTAACTTCCACGACTCACGTTAATTCATGGTCTTGGAAAACCTATCTATGAATTCTATTTTAGATTGGTCGTTCTTAACCAAGACGGATTCAATTAAGTTGCTCATTAACTAACACGTAGAGTGGTGTTTCATACAACTAGCCCTCTCCTGCGAACACACATTTTAAAGATTCGGCAAAAACAAATGTCTTTAGAGAACTTTCTTGTTGAAAGGGATGTATAGTATTATATATTATATTACTATTCTTTTGGCTGTTTCAGTATTTTTTCGGAATGGAACACATATCCAATTTGGCATGAATTCCTTTATAAAAAACAAACTCCTCCCAATAGGCGATGTCTTACTACAGTCAATGTGTAAATAACTAGTTCCTTTCCCAACTGTTCAAAACTACTTGTTACATCTAGATCATTTAGTTATCGATCGGTCCTCGTAACAGTTTTCAGTTTTTGGGTTCATTCACATTTAAGACTGTGTATTTATTATAAAACAATGTTGTATTGACTTCAGAAGAAATGTTAAAGAAAGAAGTACGTAATTACTTTTCGTAGGTCTACGTTTTTGAATTACGGAGCCCGTAGTATTCTTAAATGGAATTGGCTATATTTACTTTCATCCAGTTTCAAAAGAAGACTACAGTTGTTTTTAGTTAACTACGAAAATATTTTATATACTTTGTAACTACTTACCGTATTTTACTAGCTTTTTAGAACATATTTAGCAACTCTTTTATAAGACAATGATTCACTTCACAGCAATCACAATTAATAACACGAAAGAAATAAGAAATGAACCAGACAACAAGCAATGACGATTTTGTGGGAATCCCGATGAAACCACAAAGATACTAATATTAAGAAGAGCGTCCACACACTGTGTGTCAGTTACATTCTGTGGTGAGCTCAAGCGTCATAGATCCACTCCGAAGCAAGTAGATAAATACTTTCACAGTCTAGACGTGTGTCCCAGCATAATATGCAGCTGCAACAATGCGTCAGCTAAGAAAGGTTGCTCCCGATCTAATTGTCTCTGTAGAAGATGCTTTAAACGCTCATCCATGTCATGGTTTCTGGTTCAAAAACTAAGTGAGAGTACAGAAAATAGCGAAAACATTTTATAATTAATTCATTTTATTGAAAAGAGGCTCATAAATGACGCAGATGAAGGGGAGGAGGAGCAAAGATGCTAGCCAACCACATGATCCTATTATCTCATATTGATTGGCACTATACTGTAGGAAACGTGTCACTTTACAGACGGTGTGAGTAGATTTGGTCTCTTGTATCTCCTGCGAATAGTAATTTAATCGAAGTACTTACCGACATGTATTCGCAAGTTCAGACGATGACATACAGGCTTCCTTATATTTATATGATTAACGGTGTTTGTAACGTGAAAAAGAACACACGTTGCATGTTTATCTACAGAAAAAAATCCGGTATCAATGCTATTGCAGTACTGTTTCCTGTGCCCTTAGATATCACGGTACTTTGATATTCCAGGGCCTCGTATGCCAGAGGCAGCCTGGTGATCGCTAGCAGAGTCACCTTGCTGCTTTATCTCCGAGTAGCTCTTGACAGAGT
The DNA here is from genome assembly GCF_023897955.1 of Schistocerca gregaria. Lineage (NCBI taxonomy): Eukaryota > Metazoa > Arthropoda > Insecta > Orthoptera > Acrididae > Schistocerca > Schistocerca gregaria. The sequence continues at coordinate 144,170,952 of NC_064925.1, read as the reverse complement.
TCAATATGATTGAATAACGGGAAAGGTGCGCCTATAAGGCTTCTTGATATTCGGTAGCATCCGTACTATGGAATATCACGGAAAGAGCGCGCTGACTGAGGCTTTCATTACGGGTGTAAGTGGAAGGTTGGTTGGTTTGGGGTGAGGGACCAAACAGCGAGGTCATCGGTCCCATCAGATTACGGAAGAATGGAGAAGGATCTGGGCGTGCCCTGCAAAGGATCCATCCAGGTATTTGCCTGAAGCAGTATATAGAAATCATGGAAAACCTCAATCAGGATGGCCGGACAGGAGTTTGAACTGACGTCCTCCCGAATGCAAGTGGAATGTGGTACTCTACTTCGAGATGAAATTAGTCTTCAAAAGAGAAAGAAGCATTATATTGTTCTCAGGATTTGTCAACACTATGGGACTTAACATCTATGGCCATCAGTCCCCTAGAACTTAGAACTACTTAAACCTAACTAACGTAAGCACAGCACACAGCACCCAGTCATCACGAGGCAGAGAAGATCCCTGACCCCGCCGGGAATGATTTGTCAACAGGTTCGCTGGTATTCGTGATATGTGTGCATCTATAAAATAGTGTAAGAAGAAGCTCTCACATGTTCTTCACGATGCGCTTGGTGTGTATAGAGAGGTGACTTCCAAGAGAATGACACACTTGACTGGCGTATCCCAGTAAATGTCAACCAAAATGATTGACCTAATTCTAGACTACATTCTGATGATTGGGCACTCACTGCACTTCCATTTGTAAGTCCTCGACGATAATGCATTGTAATCACTGGATCGCCGGAATAATGAATTCCATGTGGTGGAGTTTCGAGTAATTGAGGCGTAAGGACACTATATATATGGAGCAGAGTGAAACGTCCGCTAAACCCGCTGGGTAGAACAGGTGATTAGGATGGTGGAAAGGGCCAAATAAGGTGTCGGTCAGGTCCTCTCAAAATTGTAATTTATTCTAATTTAATAACACCTTTAAACCCAAAATGCACATAGCCAAACGGCATAGTTCCAGAAAGTCAATTATTTCACGGCTTAAGGCCTCCAAACAAGAAATGCTAAAGATAAATCTCATGTGGTAAAAACATGCAGTTAATATTGCAAATAAAATAATTAACGTATACATACACAGCGAGGCTGAGAACCCCCAAAGCAAGGATTAATAGACAAACATAAACAAGATGCAATACAAACTGCTGAAGGCCCACAACAAAGTTTTGAAAATTTTAAAATAAATTACCATAATCTTTCAAAGGCTTAAGGCCTGCAATTGATTTTCCAAAGTTTAAAAATACACAAACCCAGTAAAAGAAAAAATTTGTTAAACCATTGGCTATGATAGATTATAAACAGACAATCAAACACCGGAGAGAAGGACAAGAAAGAAAACGGCACTCAGAAGCCTCCAGGGAGGTCAGTCTGCCCTCGTTCACTTAGGCGAGACAGTGGTAAACTCAGCTACATTTGATCCGTCGGAAACCTAACCAGGGGACAGCCAAGGACCAACCGACAAAACGACTTGCTTTCCACCAATCGGTACATGAGAACTAAAACACAAAGTATATGAAAGTGATTATCTACAATGACATATGTATTATCTGTCAAAACTACACACCATTTTGGACAGAGACAACAGGTGAGGAAAGGACGCTGTCCGAAATTACGTTAGTGACCAGGGCAGTAACCGGAACAGTAACTGCCACAAGGCAGAAAATTCCGCTGGTGCACTCGAATTGTAGTCAACCAATATGGTTAATTGCACCGCATGGCGTCTAAATTTCAGCAATAGAAACACTCGGTGTTGCTCACAGGAAAGCCTCCCCAACAGCGAACCTCCAAAACTAACTACACAACATGAATGGACGTGGCTTGGGTACTTGAAACCAGTACTCAACTTTAACGCCCTGGCTGGGTGAACCACGAAGCTCGTAGTGATCGGACTGCTCCACACACGCCCCGGCACTGCGGAGGGACCGCCAACGGACTCAGCCTACTGCACCGCCCAGAGATAACTTCCCTGGCTTGCATTGTATTTTAGCCGCGTGTGGCTTTCGTGTTCGTTAACACTTCATTTAACTGTCCTTCCCGTTTGACCTATATATAACTTGCCTCAGCCGCCCGTCATTTCAAGAGAGCCCTAAAGAGCGGAGGTAGCGGGTATTTATATTTGAGGCGAAAAATCTCTTTTATTTTGTTTTAACTGAAGCAAGAAGTCTGAATACCATTTTCCATAGAATTATGCCAAAGCAGTCATTGTTCCATGAAACAAGTGGTAGCTAAGAGGAGGGAGACGGCGGTTTCTCGTCCTGTTGTCCTAATTAATAATTCGCTTAAAAGCCCTTTCCGTGGACAAAGTATCATAATCATTGGCCTTGATTGTCCCCTATAAGAAATACAAATCCGATGGTAAGCAGTTGTCATCGATGATAATGAAGACACGTGAAGGCAGAGTGTTGGGCACTGCATCTACATCTACATGATTACTCTGCACTTCACATTTAAGTGGTTGGCAGAGGGTTCATCGAACCACAATCATACTATCTCTCTACCATTCCACTCCTGAACAGCGCGCGGGAACAACGAACACCTAAACCTTTCTGTTCGAGCTCTGATTTCTGTTATTTTATTTTGATGATCATTCCTATCTATGTAGGTTGGGCTCAACAAAATATTTTCGCATTCGGAAGAGAAAGTTGGTGACTGAAATTTCGTAAATAGATCTCGCCGCCACAAGAAACGTCTTTGCTTTAATGACTTCCATCCCAACTCGCGTATCATATCCGCCACACTCTCTCTCCTATTACGTGATAATACAAAACGTGCTGAGCTTTTTTTTCACCCTTTCGATATCTTCCGTCAATATCACATGGTAATACTTTTTTTCTGTGGGATCTAAAATTTAAAAAACCTCTCTCACACCGGCCTGATTTAGCTTCACTGATTAGGATAGTAAAACATGCGTATGTTAAGCGAATTTTCATTCACAAAGCAGGCTTATCACATTCACACAGTTCAATACTGCTCTATCCTGATTAAATTGAGCTTAACTTAAATTCCATAAGGCAGTGAAGCAATTTCGAAGTCTCGGTGCGACGAAAATTGTCAGTCCATCTCCTGAAAACATTTGTAATAATTATTAACTTTGGGTGATCATATGGGGAATACCGGAGATCTGCTGGTAAGACCGTGTTAGCCTATTTATTTGAAGTAAATCAGACGTTCCCCACTGATCCCGTGCAACACAGCGTGGTAAGCAGACACTGTCAATAATAGTCAGTTGAATAATACGCGAACACACTTACTTTAGTTTAGTTCATGTATTAAATTCCTTCTCATACAGAATCTCATCAAGATGGCGACTAACTCAACAACACATACATATACATCCTTCTTCTTTCACGACTATTCGGCAAGAATCCTTTCACTCTTTTCATAAGAGAAAACATAGATAGCCGAGAAGCCATTCCATGGAGTAAATGGACGCTCCAAGGAATAATTGGCCTTGAAACTACTTTGCACTGATAATCGGTAAGATAAGAAGATATATTTCGCGATATGTACAGAGTTATATGATTTATAAAATTTCTGAAAATATAGCGGAGAGACCGCTGCAAGAGACATTACAGGATCCCACACCGCGCAGCAATATTCTAACAGAGGACGAACGAGTGCAGTGTAAGCTGTCTCTTTAGTGGACTTGTTGCATCTTCTAAGTGTCCTGCCAACGAAACGCAACCTTTGGCTCACCTTCCCAGCAATATTATCTGTGTGGTCATTCCAACTTAAGTTGTTCGTAATTTTAACACCCAGGTACTTAGTTGAATTGACAGCCTTGAGAATTGTACTATTTATCGAGTAATCGAATTCCAATTGATTTCTCTTGGAACTTGTGTGGATTACCTCACAATTTTCGTTATTTAGCGTCAACTGCCACCTGCCACACCATACAGAAATCTTTTCTAAATCGCTTTGCAACTGATACTTGTCTTCGGCCTTACAAGACGGTAAATTACAGCATCATCTGCGAACAACCTAAGAGAACTGCTCAGATTTTTACCCAGGTCATTTATATAGATCAGGAACAGCAGAGGTCCCAGGACGCTTCCCTGGGGAACACCTGATATCACTTCAGTTTTACTCGATGATTTGCAGTCTATTACTATGAACTGCGTCCTTCCTGACAGGAAATCACGAATCCAGTCGCACAACTGAGACGATACCCCACAGGCCCGCAGCCTGATTAGAAGTCGCTTGTGAGGAACGGTGTCAAAAGCTTTCCGGAAATGTAGAAATATGGAACCAACTTGAGATCCCCTGTCGATAGCGGCCATTACTTCGTGCGAATAAAGATCGTTCCCTTCGAGGTGATTCATAATGTTTGAATACAGTATATTCTCCAAAACCCTACTGCAAACCGACGTCAATGATATAGGTCTGTAGTTCGATGGATTACTCCTACTACCCTTCTTAAACACTGGTGCGACCTGCGCCATTTTCCAATCAGTAGGTACAGATCTATCGGTGAGCGAGCGGTTGTGTATGATTGCTAAGCAGGGATCTATTGTATCAGTGTAATCTGAAAGGAACCTAATCGGTATACTATCTGGGCCTGAAGACTTGTCCGTATCAAGCGATTTGAGTTGCTTCGCAACCCCTAAAGTATCTACTTCTAAGAAACTCATGCTAGCAGATGTTCGTGTTTCAAATTCTGGAATATTCCATTCGTCTTCCCTGGTGAAGGAATATCTGAAAACTGCGTTCAACAGTCATCGGTATCAGTACCATCGGCACTGCGCAGTGAAGGTATTGACTGCGTCTTGCCGCTTCTGTACTTTACATATGACCAGAATTTCTTCAGATTTTCTACCAAATTTCTAGACAATGTTTCGTTGTGGAACATATTAAAGGCATCTCGCATTGAAGTCCGTGCCAAATTTCGCGCATCTGTAAATTTTAGCCAATCTTCAGGATTACGCATTCTTCTGAACTTCGCATGCTTTTTCCGCTGCGTCTGAAACAGCGTTCGGCCTGTTTTCTGTACCATGGGGGATCAGTTCCATCTCTTACCAGTTTGTTGTTGTTGTTGTCTTCAGTCCTGAGACTGGTTTGATGCAGCTCTCCATGCTACTCTATCCTGTGCAAGCTGCTTCATCTCCCAGTACCTACTGCAACCTACATCTTTCTGAATCTGCTTAGTGTACTCATCTCTCGGTCTCCCTCTACGATTTTTACCCTCCACGCTGCCCTCCAACACTAAATTTGTGATCCCTTGATGCCTTAAAACATGTCCTACCAACCGATCCCTTCTTCTAGTCAAGTTGTGCCACAAACTTCTCTTCTCCCCAATCCTATTCAATACCTCCTCAATAGTTACGTGATCTATCCACCTTATCTTCAGTATTCTTCTGTAGCACCACATTTCGAAAGCTTCTATTCTCTTCTTGTCCAAACTAGTTATCGTCCATGTTTCACTTCCATACATGGCTACACTCCATACAAATACTTTGAGAAATGACTTCCTGACACTTAAATCTATATTCGATGTTAACAAATTTCTCTTCTTCAGAAACGCTTTCCTTCCCATTGCCAGTCTGCATTTTATATCCTCTCTACTTCGACCATCATCAGTTATTTTACTTCCTAAATAGCAAAACTCCTTTACTACTTTAAGTGTCTCATTTCCTAACCTAATTCCCTCAGCATCACCCGATTTAATTCGACTACATTCCATTATCCTTGTTTTGCTTTTGTTAATGTTCATCTTATATCCTCCTTTCAAGACACTGTCCATTCCATTCAACTGCTCTTCCAAGTCCTTTGCCGTCTCTGACAGAATTACAATGTCATCGGCGAACCTCAAAGTTTTTACTTCGTCTCCATGAATTTTAATACCTACTCCAAATTTTTCTTTTGTTTCCTTTACTGCTTGCTCAATATACAGATTGAATAACATCGGGGAGAGGCTACAACCCTGTCTCACTCCTTTCCCAACCACTGCTTCCCTTTCATGCCCCTCGACTCTTATGACTGCCATCTGGTTTCTGTACAAATTGTAAATAGCCTTTCGCTCCCTGTATTTTACCCCTGCCACCTTTAGAATTTGAAAAAGAGTATTCCAGTCAACATTGTCAAAAGCTTTCTCTAAGTCTACAAATGCTAGAAACGTAGGTTTGCCTTTTCTTAATCTTTCTTCTAAGATAAGTCGTAAGGTCAGTATTGCCTCACGTGTTCCAACATTTCGACGGAATCCAAACTGATCCTCCCCGAGGTCCGCATCTACCAGTTTTTCCATTCGTCTGTAAAGAATTCGCGTTAGTATTTTGCAGCTGTGACTTATTAAACTGATAGTTCGGTAATTTTCACATCTGTCAGCACCTGCCTTCTTTGGGATTGGAATTATTATATTCTTCTTGAAGTCTGAGGGTATTTCGCCTGTCTCATACATCTTGCTCACCAGCTGATAGAGTTTTGTCATGACTGGTTCTCCCAAGGCCGTCAGTAGCTCTAATGGAATGTTGTCTACTCCGGGGGCCTTGTTTCGACTCAGGTCTTTCAGTGCTCTGTCAAACTCTTCACGCAGTATCGTATCTCCCATTTCGTCTTCATCTACATCCTCTTCCATTTCCATAATATTGTCCTCAAGTACATCACCCTTGTATAAACCTTCTATATACTCCTTCCACCTTTCTGCCTTCCCTTCTTTGCTTAGAACTGGGTTGCCATCTGAGCTCATGATATTCATACACGTGGTTCTCTTCTCTCCAAAGGTCTCTTTAATTTTCCTGTAGGCAGTATCTATCTTACCCCGAGTGAGATAAGCTTCTACATCCTTACATTTGTCCTCTAGCCATCCCTGTTTAGCCATTTTGCACTTCCTGTTGATCTCATTTTTTAGACGTTTGTATTCCTTTTTGCCTGCTTCATTTACTGCATTTTTATATTTTCTCCTTTCATCAATTAAATTCAATATTTCTTCTGTTACCCAAGGATTTCTAGCAGCCCTCATCTTTTTACCTACTTTACCCTCTGCTGCCTTCACTACTTCATCCCTCAGAGCTACCCATTCGTCTTCTACTGTATTTCTTTCCCCTATTCCTGTCAACTGTTCCCTTATGCTCTCCCTGAAACTCTGTACAACCTCTGGTTCTTTCAGTTTATCCAGGTCCCATCTCCTTAATTTCCCACATTTATGCAGTTTCTTCAGTTTTAATCTACAGGTCATAACCAATAGATTGTGGTCCGAGTCCACATCTGCCCCTGGAAATGTCTTACAACTTAAAACCTGGTTCCTAAATCTCTGTCTTACCATTATATAATCTATTTGATACCTTTTAGTATCTCCAGGGTTCTTCCACGTATACAACCTTCTTTCATGATTCTTAAACCAAGTGTTAGCTATGATTAAGTTGTGCTCTGTGCAAAATTCTACTAGGCGGCTTCCTCTTTCATTTCTTAGCCCCAATCCATATTCACCTACTATGTTTCCTTCTCTCCCTTTTCCTACACTCGAATTCCAGTCACCCATTACTATTAAATTTTCGTCTCCCTTCACTATCTGAATAATTTCTTTTATTTCATCATACATTTCTTCAATTTCTTCATCATCTGCAGAGCTAGTTGGCATATAAACTTGTACTACTGTAGTAGGTGTGGGCTTCGTATCTATCTTGGCCACAATAATGCGTTCACTATGCTGTTTGTAGTAGCTTACCCGCACTCCTATTTTGCTATTCATTATTAAACCTACTCCTGCATTACCCCTATTTGATTTTGTGTTTATAACCCTGTAGTCACCTGACCAGAAGTCTTGTTCCTCCTGCCACCGAACTTCACTAATTCCCACTATATCTAACTTTAACCTATCCATTTCCCTTTTCAAATTTTCTAACCTACCTGCCCGATTAAGGGATATGACATTCCACGCTCCGATCCGTAGGACGCCAGTTTTCTTCCTCCTGATAACGACATCCTCCTGAGTAGTCCCCGCCCGGAGATCCGAATGGGGGACTATTTTACCTCCGGAATATTTTACCCAAGAGGATGCCATCATCATTTAATCATACAGTAAAGCTGCATGTCCTCGGGAAAAATTACGGCTGTAGTTTCCCCTTGCTTTCAGCCGTTCGCAGTACCAGCACAGCAAGGCCGTTTTGGTTAATGTTGCAAGGCCAGATCAGTCAATCATCCAGACTGTTGCCCCTGCAACTACTGAAAAGGCTGCTGCCCCTCTTCAGGAACCACAGGTTTGTCTGGCCTCTCAACAGATACCCCTCCGTTGTGGTTGCACCTACGGTACGGCCATCTGTATCGCTGAGGCACGCAAGCCTCCCCACCAACGGCAAGGTCCATGGTTCATGGGGGGGGGGGGCTTACCAGTTTATGAGGTATAAATCTCTCAATTGCTGTTGCTACTATATCTTTGAATTTAAACTACATCTCGTCTACATTTGCATTGTCAGTTCAGAAGGAATGGAGATTGTCTCTTACGAAGGCTTCTAGTGACACTTTATCATCTTTTTTAAATCAAAATATTTTGCGTTTGTTTCTGGTGGATTTGAAAGAAACGGTATTGAGCCGAGCTACAACGACCTTGTGATCACTAATCCCTGTTATCAATCATGATGCTACCTATTATGGACTAACTGCCATTGGGATGCCTGGTTGCAGGAAGTGGCAGCTGAGTACCTAATTGTGTTAGTAGGATTTGTACGTACTCTGTGTCCTAAGGCACTGATCCGCAAACTCATTTGAGAAAAGAGTCAAATATCAACAGGCAAGCGATTGCAATATCTTCCAAGAGCCAATTTTTTAATCTTAAACTATGTGGTAGGTAGATCATTATTTACTTAATTAGGGAACGCATCGAACTGAACGAGTTACGTTGGCTGAGGTCGACCCCTTTGCACTGTCCCATCAACACTCGTCTTATATACTTATTTCGTCTCGCTCCTCTCCTGCATCCTGTCTGTCTGTCCAAACTATTTCAGCGGAGCTGTTCAAATAATCGATATTACATCTTCTTTCATTCCACAATACTCCCTCAAATTAACTTAATAAACTGTACTTATAGTTTAAGTCCTACCTAAATTTAAGATGCGCTGAACAACGTATTATAGTACATAAAACGGTATTCTTTATGTCAGAAATGAAATCATGATAAAGATAGCCAAAAAGCAACGTGAACAATAACTTTGCATATTCTTTGAGGATATCAGGTTCTCAGCAATAAGACGACGTCTCAGTTTACACTTGATAGCATCATGCTTCAAATTGATCGCCGGCACGAATACCACGAAAGAACAGAAAACGCCATCTTCCCGTAAGAGCTCTCGCCTAAAGATAACTACGAACCAACTAGGCATGTAAAAATTGAAATAAGTTATCCAGTCATATCCAGAAGGATTACTATTTGTTGCCGTACAAGCTTACATTTCTCTGTCGCTAAAATCATCTGTTTCGATTATTTCTGACAGGCAATTAATATTAAATCGCTTTCAGACTGATTGCTTGTTAGTTCCTTAAATGCCCTGATTCTTACTCCGGGTCGCACGCTTCTTCCCACACTTCACGAGAAACTGTTCCACACGCTTCAATGGAATAGATCCTCAACTGTTTCACTTTTCGTCAACTTAGCCGCATTGAAAAATTATCTTATGCGTCCTATTTCCGAACACTATGCTAATAGTAATGGCGTATGACGACTGCCTCTCGTCGAGTAGACCGCTCGCGTGGTGCAAGTCTTTCGATTTGACGCCACTTTGGTGATTTGCGCGTCGATGGGGATGAAATGATGATGATTAGGACAACACAACACCCAGTCCCTGAGAGGAGAAAATCTCCGACGCAGCCGGGAATCGAACCCGGGCCTTTAGGATTGACGGTCTGCAGCGCTGACCACTCAGCTACCGGGGACGGACCAATCCAGCCTACCCCCCCCCCCCCCCAACCTTCCCCCCCCTGTCCACCCGCACTTTCGAAGATATTTCGTGAAAAGCAAGAGCGATGTAGGTGGCAGCGAATGCACGTCGTCTGAGTCACCTGCAGCCCCGTTTAAAGCCATTTTTTCAAAACAGACTCGCTCAACTCGAAAACCTACTTCTGTTCCTGGGCCACGAAGATTCATTTTCACTGTGTATTTTTGTGCAAGACCCACACTCAAGGGGCCGAAGGTCCGCATGTGGCTTGCGAGCCGCAAGTTGCCGACCACTGTCCTAGAGTGTTGTCAAATGGTCTATGTACCAACACATATAGCAACTGCACGCGTATCTCTCTCGCAGCTTACAAGGTAAAGTAAATTTTGGGTGAACACCACTTAAGAAACTGTGGAATTCTTGAAGCTCTTCTTCACAGTGTGGCCGTGTAACAAATATATCATCCACATAACAGAGACAACAGGAAGACTTTGAAGCAGCTTTAATAAATGTCCGTTTCTAAACATTCATGGTGGTGTCTGTTTGTTCTATATCGTGTTTCCCTACCACTTTCGCGCAACGACGCTCTGAGCGTGTTTTTTTTTTTAGGGAATTAACTAGTTTGAACCTGGGACCTGTTGCTGGTAAGGAGACGCCAGACCACACATGACATGTAGAATTCAGAAGAGTTCAGTGAGACTAGCGATGATATAACCAAATACTAAATGATCTCAGCGTCAGCTCCACTGCACTCCCTGTAAAAGAATCTTAATACTAACAAAATTTAGTGGAAAGGGTTCAAGGCTTTCCTATTTTTAGTTAGCTGGTAAAATAACGTCGAAAAAGCAGTTAAATTTATCATTGGAAGTTTTATTCTACTCACAAAACATCGTTTATAAATTGCACTATTGATAAAAGGAAATGTTTTAATACAGGATGGTAAAAACCAACTGCGTTCAACAAAAATGTGAACGAATATTCCCTGAATGGGTTTCCAAGTTCTACAATCGATCGAAGGATGACCTATGCCAGTTCACATCTATAATCTAGGTTTAATTTAAGTTTCACAAAAGAGAAAACTATCAAAATGGTCTGCAGTGACCCTCAATTATCTTTAATTACTTATCTAACTTGTCGTAAATTACAGTGGCTGATGTGGCTTCTCAATAACTATATAAAAGAAAAATCATCGCGTTTCAGATCTGTTCTTCATGTGGCAAATGTGAACACCACGAGTTTTAATTAACGATCACCATTAGTATTACGCAAAAAGGGGGTGTAACAGATGAGACTTCTGCAGTTCTGAGTGAAGCCTTATGCGCTCAAAAATGCGGCATCGCGTGCGTTCATTACCTTGTCAGTGTTCGTCAGGGGGGCGGCGGCCGGCGCACCAGCCATCCAGCTCGCCGTCTCGGAACTCACTCTCCTCTAACTTCTCCTTACTACAAATTACCGAAGTTAGTTTAAAAAAACTATCTGGCTATGTTTTCATCTGACCAATCAGGGTCTCAATGTTAACCTTAAGCTCCGCCTACAAAAACTCTGTCTATCCAATGAGAAACGTTATACTTTTCGTGATGGGGCAATGTTTTTAAAGTTTGCAACGTAACAGAGACGCTAAAAAGTCTCACGCTAAAACCTGCAGCTGGTGTGGTCCTTTTAGCGTTATCGTAAGATGTTTACTGTTCTTCTGGAGCGCTCTATCTTTTAACATTGGCTGGGGGTGGTCCTTGACGTACCTGAGACGCGAAAAAGTCTCACGCTAAAACGTGCCGGTGGTAGTCGTACAGGTAGGCTGGCGGCGTGAGTGTCCAGACCGTCCCTTATCGTAGGGCCTTCTAGCTTAACACGGTTCTGCTCTCGGCTTATGTTCTCGTTTCTCCCCTCGGAACTGTGTCGGTCTCACGGTGGGAGGTACGACATGCATTTAGGCATTCTTGTGTTAGTGTGTGGTATTCCATTTGCTCACTCGTTACTCGTATTACTTCGGTTAATTTAATGTCACGATTTATTCAGAGCTATGTGACATACTACTGGATTTGCTTATCATGCCTGGGTTTTCATGGAAGGTGTTGGATTTGCCTGACACCTTACACGTTGCTGAAAGTGCTCTCAGAACTTCATAACACCTGCTGAAATAGGTCTTCTGGAAGAATATACCAGCACGTGTAAAGTTCAAAAGCGGCTGGAACGTGCTCTACCGTGGCTGTGGTTTATCTTGTTCCGCTGCACCGTTGACTCGCACACTTGGAAGCTATTGGTTCGGAATTTCCAAATCGAGGGCTAACAGAATTTCAGCGGCCGCAGGCGATTAGTACTCGAGAGGAGATGTGCATTATACTTCTGAAACGGCACGTACTTTGGGTCAGGAAACTGCACGGCGACGTCTGGAGCACAATAGATTTTCTTCCTGGTGACCGCTGTCACCTGATGCTGCTGCAAAGAGATACCCGTTGACACTGGTACGCCGACGACAATATTCGACTGGACTGAACCACGTTGCTCACATGAGTTCCAGTTCTGCATGTAACATCATGACAGACTTATCGATTTGTGGAGGCTCTGAGGAGAACGAAAGTTGAGAGATATCATTCGTCAGCGTGGTATAGGGTCAGCGCCCGACATAATGAGTCATTAGGACCACATACAGTCCCTAAGGTTTGCATAGCTCACTGGATAGCAGGCGTCAAATTTTTGATTTGTTACGGTCGGTAACTGTGTTCTATCTTCGAGTTCTCCATGACGTTACCTTTCAACAAGTTAATCCGTGACAGCATATTTGCTGTGCCGCAGCGTTCTGAATATAATATCTCATCCTGTACACCCTCAAAGTAAATGAAAATTCATAATGTAATCATTGTAATGATGTCTATAATAGAAGTATGTAACATTTCGCGTTTTGGTATCCCACCTGCAGTTTAACTTTTAATGGTCAACAGTGAGTCAGTGAAGATTCTTTCAGGACAATTCATATGTTATACTGTTATATACAGACTAATCTACAAGCTCAGTAGCGGTGCCAGCAGCGATTCTGCAAGAGTGAATAAGGCACATGGAAAATGTCTTACATTCTTCAACAAATTCTGTCTAATTTACACTGGACTTCCTGTATTTCTTTCAAAGGGCTCTAAGCACTATGGGACTTACCAGCTGAGGTCATCAGTCCCGTAAACTTAGAACCATTTAAACGTAACTAACCTACGGACAGCACACGCATCCATGCCCGAGGCAGTATTCGAACTTGCGACCGTAGCAGCCGCGTGGTTCCGGACGGAAGCGCCTAGAACTTCTCAGCCACCACGGCCGGCCTCTGTATTTCGTCCTGTGTGTTATGTTTAAGGGGGGCGACTTGGAGCAGGAGAGGCACTATAGGACAGTTTAGTTCCCACTGTCTATACTTTTACAAAAAAATTCATAAGGCTTTGTCAGCAATACCAGGAAGGATTCAGGATTCACACTCATATCAGTGGAATTTCAGAAACACAACAAAATAATTTTTTTAATGTGAAATTTCATTATTTTTTTACTTACTATTAGCTGCATTTGTTGCTATAGGTACTCATTTCTTCAGAAGTAAGAGGGATTCTTCGATGTATTTTGCACATCCTACAAACCATACTTGGAACTGTATGGAACTAGACAATTTGTTTAATTTATGAAAAAAATGAATGCGCTGTTACACTTTGAACTTCATGTTTAGAAAAAGCTCAAATTTTACAGTCTATTATCTCAATTTTTATCAGGTTTTTATTAGATTTGAATAATTCTGAAGTTTCATACACCTGTAAGTATGGTTTGTAGGCTGTGCAAAGTTTAAAGAAGAATCTCTCTGATATACGAAGAAAGGTGTACCTATAGCAACAAATGCAGCCAATAGTAAGTGAAAAAATGATGAAATTTCATATGTAGAAAAAATTAATTTCATTATGCCTTAGGACTTCCACTGCTATGACCGTAAACCCTGAATCCTTCTTGGTCTTACTGACAAAATTTTATGAATCTATTTGTAAATCTATAGACAATGGAAATTAAAATGTACTGTGGTGTCTCTCCTGCTCCAAGTCGGCCCGTTTGACGTTCCACCCTCCTTAATAGACTGGTCTGTTTCTGTGTTGTTGCTCTGGTTTTAGGCCGTGGTTCTAGAAATATTGTTTATACGGCTCTCCACGATTAACAGTACCTTTCTCGAAGGACACCCCACTGCAGTTTGTTAGACATCTGCTTGACTTCCTCCCGCTGACTAACCAAAACCACTACGAACAGCGCAGCCGTTCTTTCCATTTTTTTTTCTACCTCTTCCGTTGACCCAAAATGTTTATGCTACAGCTTTGTTTGTTTGTTTGAAATTGTGCGGTACTCCTGACAGTGAATTGGTAACTTTTAAATTGTGGCACCCAAAAAAAGCCGTGTACGAATCTTATGATTAGTGGGTCACGCTGTTATGTCTTTTGTACTTCAAGTGCTTTGTTTAAATTGGATTTATCTGGATGCTTTTTTTAGATTTTAATTGCTGTCAGTTTGTTATTGTAAGTTTGTTTCAAGGATACTAAATGCATTTTGAAATAGCCTTGAGCATTTTAAACTTGTTATCTCCGACTTATCGAACTTGAGTTAAAGCTATTCATTAATGTAGCAGTTACTTTTGGCAAAAGGACAATATTTTCTGGTAACTGTTGTATAAGAACTCTTGTTGTTAAGCCCTGCCTAGTCGTCGAATATGGGGTGCCCAGAAAACCTGCTTTCTCGGATTACTAGACAACATTCAAACAATCACATTAATGAGTTTTATTACAAAATAAGCAATTACAATACTTAATTTTGTCGTACACAGATTTGTCGCAAGCAAAGGGCGACATACGAAATAATCAAGTTTCTTCACTACAACAATTCCTAAGTCTGATACGTAGAGAGTTCAAGTGAAGAAATGAGCTGTGACGCTTTTATGCAAGAGGCTAATCTTCAGGCTGCTGTTCAACTGGACCTCGACCAGTCGGCCTCGACGGCTGTGTCCTCTTCGAATAGAGACCGCTGCTATCGCGTAGTCGGCCTGGAGAGGGTTCGGTCGGCGTGTGATTGGCTGATGTCTTCTCAGCTGTCTCTGCTCTATCGTTCCCGAGTGGCGTGCCGGCGCTGGACTTTACGCTTTGACAGTTGTTAATACATTTGTTTTAAAGGATGTTTGCATACATGTTACCCGGTACTTTACCATAGCTTCACAGCTGCTGCCATACCAATATTAGCAGAGCGCAGTAAGAAGGTGGGAAGGTTCTGAGCCTGTCGCGTGGTAGGATTTGCTTCCGTTTTAAGTGTTCCAGCGTAACGACAAGCGCTGGCACGAATATAAAGAACGCAAGAGCAGAGAAGGCTGTGAGACCATGTCAGCCAATAGTTCGCTGACTAGGACAGCACCACGACAGAAGCGGCCTCTATCCGAAGAGAATATAAGCGCCAATCCTGGCAGCCACGGCTGGACGGTAGTAGATCCTGACAAGAAGAGAGCACCAGAAGAGCCGTGACTTGTAACTCATATGATCTTGTGTGATTAATTTTCGTGGATATTGTATATAGCAAAGGACATTGATTACTTGCATGTCGCCAATTGCTTGCAACAACTCGTTTGAAATCCACGTTAAGTATTGTCAATTCAATTACTGTAATAAATTACAATTATATGATTTGTTTGTATGTTCTCCAGCTATATGAGAAAACAGCTTCCTAGGCACCGTATAAGAGACGAGTAGGCAGGACACAACATTGTTTGACACTTCTGTGATTGCTTTAATGTAGTCTTTCCTACGTTACAGGGTTCACCGCATTTACTATGGAAGCCAGAAAAGTGGTGGAGATATCATATTTAACATAAAGTCAACTTCAATATGAGCTCGCCATTCGTCAAGGAAAAGTTGAGTGCTGGAGTGCTGCCTTGTTGTCAACACGGAAACTGTGCGTCAGGTGAGTGACACCTGCGCGTGATGAATTAGCCACGAACAAACTGTGAAGGCTTGTGTAGAGTTATTGCAGTGTAGTGTTCCCAGCCGCACACAAGTTATCCGAACACAAGCGCAAACGAATCAGTTGTTCAATCGTCTTCAAGATCTTGAAAATTTAGTTGCTGACTCAAAACAGTAAGCGCTTATTAAAGTTTTACGTAATAAAGTAATAGGAGTTATAAAGTAGTTCGCATAACCGGGAAATAAATAAGGAAAAGGAAGGCTTGCATGGTTCTAGTCCCGCGAGTGAAATGGTCAGTGTGTCTAATAATGGGTTTTCGTAGAGGGGTTTTGGAAATGTGTAATAAATACTCAACCCTTTTTCCGATCTGGTTGTAACAGCATCAGATTTTGCAGTAGATGATAATGAACAAATATTGCAATTTCCATGGTTCACAGTAGCAAGCGCCTGACATGGTAGGGTGACAGATGCTGTTTCCTGGCGTTGTAGGGAAATTGAAGAATGGTTATTGGAGCCATTAATGAAGATTTATCACTAAGTAATTTTAGAAGGAAAACTCTGCGCAATATGCTCTCACAGCGAGCAGGATGTGAGCTTGTAGATGCACATGTGTATTGCGTGCAACGGAGTTCGGAGGATTTAACCAAATATTTGAGGAAATGAGAGTACCACTGTCAGCGCTGTGTATAGAAATATCAGAATGTGATGCGGTGGGAAATATAATTGAGGGTCGGGTAGAAGACAGATCAAGGGCGATATTTTCCAGAAATACCAGAAGTTTGTTGAAATAGATAAATTAGTCTTGCACACTCAGCAGTTTAGGTTCAATGAAACGAAACGCAAAACCGGGGAAATAAATCTCTGTAACAATCAAATACAAGCTCCCTCAAGTGAACAAAAACAGCCTACCACTGAATTTAGAAATGGTGTTTCCCACGTAGTCGAAAAAGGACATTTTGCAAGTGATGGCGCTGAGGTCAAACGATGAAATAAGCTTTTTCGAGAAATGATTACAGGTGTTTCTGTTGTAATGAACAAGGTCATCTTGCGCTTGACTCTAATAAAAATCAGGGAAGAGGGAAAACCAGTTGATACCAGATGCGTGAAGTGAACTTACTAACGCGTGGCAACCGCCCCTTTATATGGGCAACGGTTCCTGGAGAATCTGTTTGTCTACTACTAGGCTCAAGCTGAGGACTAATACGAAGAGATTTACCTTTTCTCTCTTATTATATATAATCACGTACCACGGAGGTCAGAACCATGAAGGTCATAGGAGCATAACTGATTTCTTTGAGGTTTTTCAATATTCCTGTTTTCCAGTCCTTCACGTGGTCTAATCATACCCTCATTTAAAATTCAGAAATTGAGCTCGTAAAATTTCATATTTTACTTCCTAAAATATGAAATTTCATTCAGGTATTGCATATCGTGTTTGGTTTACATTGATTTTGTATCCAGGCTTTAAGAAGTAATTTCTAAAAAGTGTTCTCACTCTTTCGCGGTGTCATGCTTCAATAAAATCTCGCTTCACATGTCGCGTCATTTCGTATAAGTCCGCAGCTCGTGGTCTTGCGGTAGCCTTCTCGCTTCCCTCGCAAAGGGTCCCGGGTTCGATTCCCGGCGGAGTCAGGGATTTTATCTGCCTCGTGATGATTGGGTGTTGCGTTTCATCATCATTTCATCCTCATTCACTTGCAAGTCGCCGTAGTGGCGTTAAAGAACTTGCGGAGCAGCGGCCGAAACGCCCCGCGAGGGATCTCCCAGCCACCAATTCCATATGTTATTATTATTATTTCCAATAAAACACTTGAACCTTCGGTAGCTGTCTCCATCATCGTGATCAGAAAACAAATGAAAATGGTGGAGAAAGCTATCGGAAACAAGTGTTTTATTCGAGATGACGCACCTTGCAAATCGAGAAGATTTCAATGAAACTTATAAAATACCCAGTCGCGCGTAGTCATCTGCAAGAAATTACTCTGTTTAGAGAATTTACTTGACGTAGACTTGTGGTCAAAAATTGTTTACCCGCCAGACATATACAGTTATTATTAAAAGATCTTCAGAATTGTTTGTGAGCCATGTGACGTTTTAGCTCACCTCAGCAGCTGCCTGTGAACCAAATATTACAAATATATTTATATACAGTTATTATTTCCGGTATTGCGATTGTAAATATTCTGTTAATACGACTTTCTCTAGTGGTAACTACAGAGAGAAAGATGCATGTGACGAAATTATCCCAATATACTTATATGCCAATATAATTATACTTTTTCAGCGCTTTCCGATAGCTTATTGAATCTCATTATTTCCGTACCTACTAGACTGTAGCACTATTTTTATGTTATACGAGGTCCATTCAAGTTCTGAGGCTTCCGATTTTTTTTCTAATTAACTAGTCACCCGAAATCGATGAAACTGGCGTTACTTCTCGACGAAATTGCCCTGAAGACGTAAACATTTTTCACAACGCTGACGCCATGATTCCACGGCAGCGGCGAAGGCTTCTTTAGGAGTCTGTTTTGACCACTGGAAAATCGCTGAGGCAATAGCAGCACGGCTGGTGAATGTGTGGCCACGGAGGCTTTCATAGAAGGAAAAGCCAAAAGTCACTAGGAGCCAGGTCAGGTAAGTAGGGAGCATGAGGAATCGCTTCAAAGATATCACGAAGAAACTGTTGCGTAACGTTAGCTCTATGTGCGGGTGCGTTGTCTTGGTGAAACGGCACACGCGCAGCCCTTCCCGGACTTTTTTGTTGCAGTGCAGGAAGGAATTTGTTCTTCAAAACATTTTCGTAGGATGCACCTATTACCGTAGCGCTCTTTGGAACGCAATGGGTAAGGATTACGCCCTCACTGTCCCAGAATATGGACACCATCATTTTTTCAGCATTGGCGGTTACCCGAAATTTTTTTGGTGGCGGTGAATCTGTGTGCTTCCATTGAGCTGACTGGCGCTTTGTTTCTGGATTGAAAAATGGCATCCACGTCTCATCCATTGTCACAACCGACGAAAAGAAAGTCCCATTCATGTGTCGTTGCGCGTCAACCTTGCTTGGCAACATGCCACACGAGCAGCCATGTGGTCGTACGTCAGCGTTCGTGGCACCCACCTGGATGACACTTTTCGCATTTTCAGGTCGTCATGCAGGATTGTGTGCACAGAACCCACAGAAATGCCAACTTTAAAGGCGATCTGTTCAACAGTCATTCGACGATCCCCCAAAACAGTTCTCTCCACTTTCTCGATCATGTCGTCAGACCGGCTTGTACGAGCCCGAGGTTGTTTCGGTTTGTTGTCACACGATGTTCTGCCTTCATTAAACTGTCGCACCCACGAACGCACTTTCGGCACATCCATAACTCCATCACCACATGTCTCCTTCAACTGTCGATGAATTTCAATTGGTTTCACACCACGCAAATTCAGAAAACGAATGATTGCACGCTGTTCAAGTAAGGAAAACGTCGCCATTTTAAGTATTTAAAACAGTTCTCATTCTAGCCGCTGGTGGTAAAATTCGATCTTCCGTACGGCGCTGCCATCTCTGGGAAGTATTGACAATGAAAGCGGTCTCATTTTAAAACAATGCGCATGTTTCTATCTCTTTCCAGTCCCGAGAAAAAACATCGGAGGCCTTAGAACTTGAATGCACCTCGTAGACCCACAGTATCATATACTTATGGTCTGTTTCCTTAAGGAGTAGGCAACAGAAAAGAAAAAAATATTAGGTTATAATGGATCATCGATGCCATTAGAGACAGTGCAAAATAGCTAACTTGAAAGATACGGAGAAGGAAATCTAAACTATTCATTCAAAATCAATGAAGCTGCCATTCGTGTCAAGTCATTGAGCTGATGCACGTGAAACCTTAGTTATAACTGTCGGACCGAGATCTTCAAATAGATCCTTACGATATGCTTCAAAGTTGAAAGCTTGTTTCTCCTAAATGGAACAAGATTTGGGGAGATAGATACGTCACGTTTGAAGATTCAAATGGAAACTGAGTTTTTCCTCCATAAATGTCAGGATCACTGTAATGTTCACGAAGATATCATACGTAATAAAAAAATTTCATAACGTGTGGAACTAGAGAAATGTACTCGGAGATTCTGTGTTCTCTGAGGTTCAAACAACCTTCTGGCTTAGGGCAGCTTTGGTTTTCACATTAGAGATCTGTGTGGATTGCTACGGACAGTCATTCGTATTTTAGGATGGTTATAGCATTGACTATTACTAATAACAATTTCAGTACTTTAATGACAGAGCCGTTTCAACTTGTAGATTTTTCTGCTATGGGTTCTAGAAGACAATATTTCTACAAACATGGTGATTTATTTAAATTAACAAGAGTTCTATGTGCGGCGTCTGGAGGCAGTCCGGTAGCGCTGGCTCCCAATGAAGCTATATATATATACATATATATATATGTTGTGCATGGCTCAATATTAGGTGGATGCTTCTTCTATTGGTCAGGTACACAGTAATATAAATGCAAAAATCAGGTATAAACAGTTTCGATCGTGTTCTTAGATTTTGTATTTGTTACGAACCGGTTGCGGCCCCTTCCTTTGGTAGCAAAGTTTTGAGGCATTAAGGGATCACGAATTTGGCATTGGACGGCAGCCTGGAGGGTAAAAATAGTACAGGGAGATCAAGAGATGAATATACTAAGCAGATTCAGAAGAATGTAGGTTGCAGTAGGTACTGGGAAATGAAGCTTGCGCGTGATACAGTAGCATGCAGAGCTCCATCAAACAAGTCTCTGGACTGAAGACCACAACAACAACTTGAGGTAGTGTAGTGGGCAAACTATTTACTGCACTCGTAACCAACTATATCGTTACAGCACGGAGGTGCTGTAATAAGTACATATGAATAGATCGCACGCAAAATAGTGGATTTTTTGGGTGGGGTCGAGTTAGCGGGGGGAGGGGGTGGTTGATGGGGGGGTGGGGGTGGAGGGAGTAGGACCAGTGTCTTAATACTCGGTTCTTATTTGAGCTACAAACATCGGGTAGAAAGCTTTTGGCTTATCCTGGAGCAACGGCCTCTCATATAGCCATTCAAACATATTTCTTACTGTATCCAGAATGAGATTTTCACTCTGCAGCGGAGTGTGCGCTGATATGAAACTTCCTGGCAGATTAAAACTGCGTGCCCGACCGAGACTCGAACTCGGGACCTTTGCCTTTCGCGGGCAAGTGCTCTACCAACTGAGCTACCGAAGCACGACTCACGACCGGTACTCACAGCTTTACTTCTGCCAGTATCCGTCTCCTACCTTCCAAACTTTACAGAAGCTCTTCTGCATGGTTCGCAGAAGAGCTTCTGTCAAGTTTGGAAGGTAGGAGACGGATACTGGCAGAAGTAAAGCTGTGAGTACCGGTCGTGAGTCGTGCTTCGGTAGCTCTCGATTCTCGCTTCGCGCGTCGGGCGACTAGGTTGTGCTCTTAGTTCCGCCTCTACCGTAGCGCAGCGTGTTTTCCTCCTGTCAGTTTAGTGCCGTGTTGGTCTCCGTGCGCGTCGCATCGCTGGTTGTCGGCTGGTGTTTGGTGTTCGTGCGGCACTTCCTGTCGCGGCGTCGTCTCTCGCCGTGATGTCCACCATGGTTCCCACGAAAGTTCCGCGTACAGGTACAGTCGGTTTTACCTTTGACACATCCACGCGTCACGTCCAGCCCGGTTCTTTGGAGATACATGACTGGTTAGTCGATACAGTTAAGGTCACTACTGATCAGGTGCATACCGCATATTTCGACATCGAATTATATGTGTTTTTTGTTAAGTTTCTTGACCCGCTCCAGGTTGATAGGCTACTTTCTCGTCATGGTTCTCAGGTACCCTTTACGCACCTTGATGGTTCCACTAGTATGGTTCTCTTGGCAAATGCAGAAGTGATATATACGAATGTTCGGGTATTTAACCTTCCGCCCGAGGTTGACGACTGTTTTCTGAAGTCCGTTTTGCTTCCTTATGGGGACGTACGCCATATTCGAAAGGAACGCTGGTCTGCTCAGCACCGCTTACAGGTATATAGTGGTATTCGGTCGGTGGAAATGGTGGTCAAAAAACCTATTCCTTCTCACCTACAGGTATGTGGTTATAGGGTCCATATCACGTAGAGTGGCCAGGAAGGAACATGTTATTATTGTAATGAATCTGGTCATTTCCGTACTAATTGTCCGCGGCGTGTGGTGGTATTGAAACCTACATACGAACAGCGTAAAAAATTGACTTTAGCTGATCTTCTCCCGCAAGGATCTCGGACTGAATCGCTCACTGTTACTGAGGGACGCAGTGATCCGTTGCCCGACAACGGCCGTGATTTTCCCCCGTTGTCCTTGCGTAGGGATGTTGCTGCCCTTAATTCCGATGTTCCCGCGCTGATTTCTCACAACAAGCGTCGGCGAACACAGGATGATGCGGCTGATGAATCTTCCTTATTGGCTCGCCCTTCCGATGGGCCTCCGGTAAAGGACTCTCTTTCTCAGTCGGAAATCGTGGATGAGGACGCCACAGGTGCTATCACGCCTTTGCAGAAGCTCCCTGACACCTTATCTGACGTTGTTCCTGCTGCCGCGGCAGCCTCTTCGGAGACGCCCGTGACGGAACCTGCTTCTGGTTGCCACGTGTCTTCTCCGGTTCTCTCTGACACTTCTCCTATTGACTCTGTTTCGCATCCCCCTTCTGGAATTTCTGTCGCCCCCTCTGGATCACAGCCTCCTCCCATCAAACAACTGATTGATTCTCCAGAGCCAGTGGATCCCGTTGTTATTCACCAACTGTCCCACCGTGAACCCATGTCTGCGGACGAGTGGGATGTAGAGGCCTCTCTCCCGCAATCTGACACGGAATGTCTACATGATGCTCCCACGCAGCCGAACGCTGCAGCGTCGGCACCGCGGAGCCGCAGTCGAATCCGTAAACAGCCACAGAGAGCCGCGTCACGGCCGAAGAAAAAGCAGTGGGAAGATGAGGGTTCTCTTTCGTAATTTTTCTCTCTGTGGTTCAGCGCTTGTTTCTGGTATGATTACTTGTATGTTGCTCCGTCAGCTGACGGCTCTCTACCGATCTTCGTTCTTCTTTCTGGGTTGAAGTTCCATGCAAGCATATACATTTCTTACTCTGAATATTAACAGAATATGTTCTGAGCTTCGGCTCGCCGCTTTGCGACAGTTTATCTATCAGTCTGGGGCAGATGTTGTTTTTTTTACAGGAAGTCCTATTCGACCAGTTTTCCATTCCTGGGTTCTCGACGTTTTTTAATGCCGCTTCCGAACTTTCTACGGGCACTGCCTTGTTTTATAGAGAAGGCATTCCGTTGATGAATTTTGAAGTAGTTGACAGTGGAAGGGGGATCGGGTGCACGTTTTATGATCTCAGTTTACTCCTTCTTTATGCCCCTTCTCGTTCGGGTTGTACTACCGCACGTTCGAGTTTCTATAAAGAAGAAGTCATTTACCTGCTTCGTAAATCCCCGACAAAGATAATTTTAGGTGGGGACTTCAGTTGTGTTCTACGGCCGGTAGATCAGTCTCCTAATTTTAATTTCAGTAAAGAACTCGACGACCTTGTGCGCTTCTTGCACCTGCGTGACGTGTGGGTTTCTCGCTATCCTACACTTGTGCGACATAACTACTTTACTCCCACGTCTAGCAGTCGCCTCGATCGCTTTTACCTTTCCGATTCCTTGTGTGGGCAACTTCTGGCTGTTGATGTGATACCAGCCTGTTTTACTGATCATTGCGCTGTAGCCGTTACGTTTAATTACGAGCGACAACCGGTAAAATTGTTTCGTCCTCCTTGGATGCTCAATATCGCGTATTTGCAAGATACCTCCCTTGGTATCGTCCTGGAGGACATTTGGACTCGTTGTTCTCGTACTATGGACCGGTACCCGTCTATCGTGGCATGGTGGACACTGTATGCAAAACCACACATCCGTAGGGCTCTCATGCGTTTTGGGGCTGCGAAGGTGGCAGAAGATAGACGAACGCAAGAATTTTACTATTCTGTCTTACGTCAACTGTACGATAGTGCTACGCATGCTCCCCTACGGGTTACTGATATACAGCGCATCAAAGCCAAATTGCTGCAGCTCAAACGCATTCAAATGGAGGGCCTGCGGACGAGGTCTCAACCAAGTTCCCTTCTACAAGACGAACTGACGTCACTCTACCATCTAGTCCGTTTACGGTCGCGCCGGAAACGTGGGTGCCTTGCCTCCCTCACAACCGCTGACGGCCGCGTGTTCACCTCTCACCGTGACATTTCTGACTTCGTTTACACCTATTTTACTGATCTGTACGGTACTCATGTCCCGGCGGAAACCTCTCTTGACGACTTTACCTCCTTGCTGCCTCGCGTCGTCACTCCTCAATTAAACGACGCCTTTCTGCGTCCCTTTCAGAAGGATGACATATATGATGTTGTTGCAGGATCGCAGTCCCGCAAGTCGCCTGGATTAGATGGTATTCCTAAGGAGTTCTATGTTCAATTTTGGCCGCTCATTGGTGACACCTTAACGTCAATGGTAAATGAAGTGATGCGGGGAGTCTCACTTCCTGCTCCTTTTCAGGAAGGCAGAATGGTCCTCCTCCCGAAATCCACAGGTCGACCTGCAATTTATTCCCTCCGTCCTATTACTCTCCTTAACTTCGATTATAAACTTGTCGCTCGAGCAATTAATATCCGTCTCTCTAAGCTGTTCGATACCATTATTGCCGCCCACCAAAGCTGTGTGCCTGGACGCACGATACTGACTTCCGTTCTCGAATGTCGCGATGTAATCTCGGTGGCGGCTGCCGATAATATCCCAGGGGCTTTGCTTTTTCTTGATTTCCAAAAAGCGTTCGATCGCGTCAGCCATGATTTTTTTATCGAGAGTGCTCACCGCTGTCGGCTTTAATAATCAGTGTCTCGGTGATTGTGAACGGTCACCCTACCCCCCCCCCCCCCCCCCCCCGGATATCGATCAGACGGGGGTTACCCCAGGGAAGCCCCTTATCCATGTCACTATCCTTAGAGACCTTACTTCGCCATCTCACCATGCAATTACGTGGCTGGAATATATTGGGGGAAATTTTTGCAGTCCGTGCATACGCCGATGACGTCATGGTTTTAGTACGACATGCCGAGGACATACCGCGGCTTAAGGATACCTTGGATTCATTTTGTGGTCTTGCTGGTGCTCGCATTAATGATCGCAAATGCACGTTCCTGCCGTTGAGAGGCTTTGATCATGTCGTCATTCCTTGGGCGACGGTTGTCGATCGCCATAAGACCTTGGGGATCATAGTGGATCGTAATCCGATCAAAATGGCGGCACTAAATTGGAGTGAGGTTACGAGTCGTGTTCACGGGGCGATCCTTGAACATGACCGCCGTTCCCTTAGCCTCCTTCACAAGGCACGGGTTTTAGAGACCTATGTCTTCAGTGAAATATACTACGTTGCGCAGGTCTTCCCGCTTCCCGCGATGATGGCCCGCAGGCTGAAACAGCTGTCTAGTCGATTTCTGTGGCGCCGCCATGTCTTCCGTGTCCGGTATGAAGTTGTGGCCAGGCCTCGGAAGCTTGGAGGATTGGGTCTTTCAGATATCAAAGTGAAGACGTTCATCTTATTTGCCCGCCGCAATGTTTTAACCTGTACGCGGGCTCCGCATTCAGTCACCTCCCGTTTACTTTCCCGCCTCCGGCCGGCCAGTCTGACCCCCTCCTGTTGATGTTGGACGGATTAATCCTAAATTGTGGCACATTCGTGAATACTTTGTACTTGTCGGTATTCTGGGTGCTGATATACTTTCTATGACGCATATTACTACCAACATGCTACAAATCCGTTGGGGTACAGCATGTTTCCCTTCTTCTGTTGAACTTGCTTCCCCGTCAACGTCATGGAAAACGGTCTGGTCTCATCTTAGTCTTCCCATTTTGCCGATGGAGATTGTTTCAACGTGGTATAAGGTCATTTACCGTCTGATACCTACTGGTGATCGTCTTTTTCGTATTGGCCTTCGTCCGACTGATCAGTGTGAGGAATGTCATCAAACTGACACCTTACTTCACAGGCTAGTTGCTTGCGGACGGGATCATTGGCTCTGGGTCCGCCGTCAATTAGCTTTTCTTACTAGAGGGCCTGAAACCGCATTCCCAGACGACATCTTCTTACATCCGGACATCTCTTATTTTCCTCAGACGAAAACGAGCACGATTGTCTGGCTCTTGGGTTACTATGTCCACTACGTCATTGAAGGCGGTAATGACCCAGATCCCCGAGTTTTTCACCATTACTTGTCAACTGCGCATTGGAAATGGCAGCGGTTACCACAATACCGTACGCTTTTTGCGAATATGCTTTTTCTTGTGTTTAACCGTCAAGGTGTTGGTTAAGTTCCCCTGTGATTCCTGTTTCTTCCCTGAGCTTGAGTCCCCACCCTTGTTGTATTTTTTCGTAATTTTTTTTCTCTTTTGCATGTATATATATATACACCCAAAATTCATACGGGTGGGATAACGGGTTGGTCTTCCCCTTCAGAAGTAATGTTTTATTTGTGTTACAACTAATTTGTTGATTTTCTTTTTGCAGCTAATATTAAATGATGATTTGACTATGGTTGTCTGAATTCTCGTGAAATATACCAAGTCAATCTGATAATAAAAGGAAAAAAAAGTTGGTAGAGCACTTGCCGGCGAAAGGCAAAGGTCCCGAGTTCGAGTCTCGGTCGGGCACACAGTTTTAATCTGCCAGGAAGTATCATATTTCTTACTGTAGTTATGCTACAGTGCATTAAACAAGGTTTGAGCTGCGGACCACAGTGGACCCCAGAAAATTGTGAGTCGATTAATTCCCTACAAAAAAAATTTTGTTAGATGGCAATTCATGTTCACAAAATGTCTCCATTTTTATGTGAACCCCTCACATTTTACGTGCGAAAACAGTCGCCCTTAAATGGCTCTGGACTGGAGCGAGACTGCTGGTTAAAATTTGGTGCACTGTTGTCGTACCTTAGTCTAGGATACGGTTTAATCGTTTCAAAATTTTTTCAATTTCCGAAACATGTGTTATTCTGGGAAACTTAAGAAGCACGTCACTTCTAGACTTTAAGCTTTGTGAGAATTGATTCAAGGTTTGCAGAGAGGTAGTTAATTGGATGAATTTAAAACGAATGTCTTATATCTAATAATCTTTATAGGCTGTCGATATACGATGACTTAAATTCGAGCTACATGTTGTACTTAAAATTTGTTCTTACCGGAATTAAATGCGCCAAAGCGTTTTAAAGTGAAAGTCAAATAAAAAATTCTATCTTACTATAAAATTGGAAACCCGCTCTCGAAAATCTATCTATATACGGATATTATCCGCAATAAAAAAAAAATCTTCTATGGCTTCAGCTTAGGGGCACTACTTCTGTTTTAGACTTGGGGGAATGGGTTCGAATTGTGTAAGAATGTGAACAAATACAAGTAATTAGTGGACGTCCTTTTTTTTTTCAGAGCTTCGTCGTTCCCGCAATACTAGCAACGCTTTTCCAAAGACGATAAGAAGAACCTAAAATAGTGCAACCGTCGTGTGAGCCGTCAAAACTCTGTCGGCGAGCTATGGCGGTCGAATGTCAAAATTATGGAAGCGTAAAATGTTGGGTACCAGAATGAAAACGTTTCCTACCGTAGCAGAAAAAAGAGGGGATATGTTCTGGGGAGAATTACTGATGCAAAAGAAGGTTCAAATGGCACCCAGGCGATGAGGATAAATGAAATGGAATGACTGGAGCGATAGATGGGTAATCATTATTTACCATTTGTAAAAAATGATTGTCAGAGTTTATAAAGTACAAACATACAATAGGCAAAATTCCAGAATACACCTAACGACTAGTGACACTAAATAAATTTAAAATCGACGAAACCCAAAAATTCTTCAATAATTTAAGAGCAGGTCCACAGAGCACACAAATAAAACATGAATAACCAGTGATTAAATTTTCTCTAATTATGAACTTACACATTTAGGGAGAAAAGGAACAAAACTGTATGTGCGGCATAGTTATTCTGTTAAATAGGACATGCTGGTCTTCTGCATTCTTACACAATTCAAATCTAGAAAAGGATCCCGATTAATATGAAATATAGAGTATGATTGATAATAAGGACAAACACTGTAAATGAATGCCCATAGCATATTATCTACATCTGAAAGCTTTTTTATTAAGAAAGTTTGGTCAGTGCCAGATAATAAGAACCTTAAAAATTTAACACATTGAGAAACGGACAATCACGGCTCTGCGTTCTAGGCAACGACGGTAAAAAATAAAAATAAAAATAAAAAAAAGGCTCTGAGCACTATGGGACTTAACATCTGAGGTCATCAGTCCCCTAGAACTTAGAACTATTTAAACCTAACTAACCTAAGGACATCACACACATCCATGCCCAAGGCAGGATTCCAACCTGTGACCGTAGCAGTCGCGCGGTTCCGGACTGGTCGCCTAGAACCGCTAAACCACCGCGGCCGGCGCAACGACTGTCGCGCCAAGACATTAACCCAGCAATGTGAAACTCTATTAATTAATATTAATTACAGCATGAAATAAATTATTTCTATTAAAAAGGGAAGATAAAGAATATTACAATTATTACGAAGACGCCCGTATAAAGGTTACATGACTTAATTCTCTGCGGCGTGGGACGATCAGGGAGGCGCCAGGCTCGGCGAAGGCGTTGTCGGCACCCGATGCAGGCGGGCGGGTGGTCCACGATAAACACCACTGGCCATTAAAATTGTTACACCAAGAAGAAATGCAGATGATAAACGGGTGTTCATTGGACAAATATATTATACTAGAATCGATATGTGATTACATTTTCACGCAATTTGTGTGCATAGATCCTGAGAAATCAGTACCCAGAACAACCACCTCTGGCCGTAATAACTGCCTTCACACACCTGGGCATTGTTTCAAACAGACCTGGCATGCCTATGCAGCGTCAACACGATGCCACAGTTCATCAAGAGTTGTGACTGGCGTATTGTGAAGAGCCAGTTGCTCGGCCACCATTCATTTGGTGAGAGATCTGGAGAACGTGTGGGCCAGGGCAGCAGTCTAACTTTTTCTGTATTCAGAAAGGCCCGTACAGGACCTGCAACATGCGGTCGTGCATTACCCTGCTCAAATGTAGGGTTTTTCAGGCATCGAATGAAGGGTAGAGCCACGGGTCGTAACTCATCTGAAATTTAACATCAACTGTTGAAATTGCCGTCAATGTGAACAGGTGGTGACCAGACGTGTAACCAATGGCACCCCATACCATCACGCCGGGTGACAGGCCAGTATGGCGATGACAAATACATGCTTCCAATGTGCGTTCGCCGCGATGACACCAAACACGGATTCGGCCATGATGCTGTAAACAGAACCTGGGTTCATCCGAAAAAACGTTCTGCCATTCGTACACCCAGGTTCGTCGTAGAGTACACCATCGAAGGCGCTCTCGTCTGTGATGCAGCGTCAAGGGTAATCGCAGCCATGGTCTCCAACCTGATAGTCCATGCTGCTGCAAACGTCGTCGAACTGTTCGTGCAGATGGTTGTCGTCTTGCAGACGTCCCCCTATGTTGACTCGGGGGATCGAGACGTGGCTGCACGATCCGTTACAGCCATGCGGATAAGATGCCTGTCATCTCGACTGCTAGTGATAAGAGGCCGTTGGGATCCAACACGGCATTCCGTATTAGCCTACTAAACCCACCGATTACATATTTTGCTAAAAGTCAAAGTATCTCGACCAACTCGAACAGCAAGGACACCACTGAAAAGTCAAAGGGACTGTGTCTGTGTTACAATATCCATAGTCAACGTCTGTCTTGAGATGTTCAGAGAACCGGGGTGACACGAAGCTTTTTTGATGTGTGTATTACAGGAAGTAACAAGATACATGCATCGTAAACTTTCAAGACCGATTGTGTCATATTGAAAGTTTTACGACATGATAGTACATATCATGTTATGACATCACATCATGTATCATGTTTCTTTAGTTAACACAGTGGATTCTAGTACATGACTTGGGTGCTGATACCAAGAAGAAAATCATCAATATGCCAAGAGGTGTTGGTTGAAATGTTTTCGATGCTGCCAGAGAAGCAAAGAGCTAGTTCTTTCCTTATAAGTCCTTTACTCTGCCTAGCATATATAGGCCTTTTTTTTACTCCATTCTAGTACTAATGATCTTGAGACTGTGCGGTGCAGCAAGTATGTGTCATAAGGTGCCGTTAGGCGTCGGTAGTGGTACGGCGACGTAGTGTGTGTGTGTGTGTGTGTGTGTGAAGATGGTTGGTTGGTTGTGTCGGGGAAGGAGACCAGACAGCAAGGTCATCGGTCTCATCGGATTAGGGAAGGACGGGGAAGAAAGTCGGCTGTGCCCTTTGAAAGGAACCATCCTGGCATTTGCCTGGAGCCGGACACGGGATTCAACCGTTGTCCTCCCGAATGCGAGTCCAGTGTCTAACCACTACGCCACCTCGTTCGGTGTGTGGAGGGAGAGAGGGAGAGAGAGAGGGGGGGGGATAGAGAGAGAGAGAGAGAGAGAGAGAGGGGATAGAGAGAGAGAGAGGGTGGGGATAGAGAGAGAGAGGGTGGGGATAGAGAGAGAGAGAGGGTGGGGATAGAGAGAGAGAGAGGGTGGGGATAGAGAGAGAGAGAGGGTGGGGATAGAGAGAGAGAGAGGGTGGGGATAGAGAGAGAGAGAGGGTGGGGATAGAGAGAGAGAGAGGGTGGGGATAGAGAGAGAGAGAGGGTGGGGATAGAGAGAGAGAGAGGGTGGGGATAGAGAGAGAGAGGGTGGGGATAGAGAGAGAGAGGGTGGGGAGAGAGAGAGAGAGGGTGGGGAGAGAGAGAGAGAGGGTGGGGAGAGAGACAGAGAGAGAGAGAGAGAGAGAGAGAGAGAGAGAGAGAGAGAGGGGGGGGGGGATAGAGAGGGGGGATAGAGAGAGGGGATAGTGAGAGAGGGAGGGGGGATATAGAGGGGGGATAGTGAGAGAGGGAGGGGGGATAGAGAGAGAGGGAGGGGGGGATAGAGAGAGAGAGAGAGAGAGAGGGAGGGGGGGATAGAGAGAGAGCAAGAGAGGGGGTGGTAGAGAGAGAGGCGGGGATAGAGAGAGAGAGAGAGAGAGAGAGAGAGAGAGAGAGAGAGAGAGATGCCTGAGAATGCATGACAAAAAATAGCTTCGGATCCTCTGCAAACAGAAATTGCCACGTATAGCCAGAAAAAGGTTCATTTACTAATTCCCTGGTCTTGATAATTCAAATAAATGCTCAAAAATGCGTAGTAAGATGGTCTATAAGAGTGATTGTTTGACGTTATTAAAGAATATTAAATTAAATCCGAAAAATTTTAAACGGTACACGAAAATGTGTATCGAAAACGTCATTTAAAAAATGGACAATAATGCACATAGTAGCATTTTCATTTCTACAGGTTTAACAATCCTTTTAGGAACAGTTTCTCTGGGGCGATGTTGAGTAAATGAACTACTGTCATTTTTCTGACTTTGGAATGTGGCATACCTTCCACTCTGAATGTTTTCATGAGGTGAGCAGAATGTCTACAATTATATCTACATTTATACTCGTTGGTTAGCTGAATCAGTATCATTTTGTGCCTCATCAGTATCATTGTTGTCATCAGTCCCTTAGAACTTAAAAGTACTTAAACCTAACTAACCTAAGGACATCACACACGTCCATGCCCGAGGCAGGATTCGAACCTGCGACCGTAGCAGTCGCCCGGTACCGGACTGCACGCTTAGAACCGCTAAACCACCGCGGCCGGCCCTTCTTGTATTAAAGAGAAAAGAATGACGATAACCACTATATAAGATCGAATCTCATCAGGAACTTAGGTGTGCCATAGAGGAAGCAACGTATTTCGTAATGGAACATCGGCTCCTGGGATTTAGAAAGGAAGCCTTTTGGGTGGTGCACACCGTCCTGCACGCGTCGTCTTCCGCTGGAGGCGGCTGAATGCTAAGTAGAGCTCTACCGCTGGCTAAAGAAACCCATGAAGAATGGCACTGCTCTTAGCTGAATCCTTGCTAACATTTCCGATAATCCAAGGCGTTAGGAGTCTCACATCCATTAAAGTCACTCAAGGATCGTAGAACGAATGAAACTACATAAGCCTCTTCTAGTAAATCATCTGGTATCTGCCTTCACCGCATCCATATTAATCTAGTGCTTCAGTCTTAATTCGTTTCGTACAGTCACTCCACGATACGTGACGATTGTGACGGCTTTAAGTGTTTGTCCATTGGTCACTTAATCAAGCATTACCGTGTCTGCAAATATACACTGCCTAACAAAAAGAGTGAAGTATCCAGATAACATCCCGGGATGTTGTAACTTTGTACATGTACATAGTACTGTGGGGTATGTAAATGGAAAGTGTTCAGATTTTCCGTTCAAAAAAAATGTTCATATGTGTGTGAAATCTTATGGGACTTAACTGCTAAGGTCATCAGTCCCTAAGCTTACACACTACTTAACATAAATTATCCACACACACACACACACACACACACACACACACACACACACACACACACACACACACACACACACACAGCTATGCCCGAGGGAGAACTCGAACCACGGCCGGGACCAGCCGCAGAGTCCATGACTGCAGTACTTTAGACCGCTCGGCTGTTATCCATAACAAGTAAACGTATTAATGTTGTTTATGTTTAATGTTGTTAACAGGCCCGCTAAGGTACACGAGGACGTGAAACGCGTCATATAATGGGAGATCGCTGTGAAGCGTATGGAGGTGGCGCGTACTTACGTGAGACAGCGTCATCAGCGCTTGACAGATATTGAAACTGGCCTAATTCTGGGTCTCCGTTTGGCTATGTGGTCAAATACGCAGTATTCAGTCTTCTGGGGATTCCGATGCTACAGTGGCTTGATGTTGAACTTAATTGATACGTGAGAACAGGGTTACTCATCGCCAAGTATCCCACCGCCCACGTCTGACGACGAGAGAGCATTGCCGTACTGTGGACCAAGCACATCGTGATGTCTTCATATGTATGCATGCACATTCTGGGGCATTTCATACCATTAATCAGAGATGAGCGGAAGCTGGGCTAGAGAAATACGCTTCCAAGGG
This sequence comes from Schistocerca gregaria, assembly GCF_023897955.1. Lineage (NCBI taxonomy): Eukaryota > Metazoa > Arthropoda > Insecta > Orthoptera > Acrididae > Schistocerca > Schistocerca gregaria. Next base: position 144,137,905 of record NC_064925.1, on the reverse strand, counting down.
TAGGCTGTCGTTAAAACAACACAAACAGGTGCACCATGAGAGGTGCCGTGACTGGGAAGCATGGGCTGCTGACGAATGGTGTCGCATTGCGTTCAGTGATGGATCGCAGTTATGCACTACCCCAGAGCACCACAACCGATTCAAACGGAGTCTATCTGATGAGAGGTCCCGTTCTTCCAGTGTTTTGGAGAGGCACAGCGATATTACTACTGGCATCATGATGTGGGGGGGAGACATCTGGTATGGCTTCAGGACTCGGGCAGTGATTGGGGGACATCCACGGTCATGTGTTACCTCTCATTCCACAGTATTTTGGTGCCAGTTTTCAACAGCACAATACTCACCCATACATCACACGTGGCTCTATAAACTGTGTACGTGATGTTTTTGTCCCTGAGAGAACATTTGCGGGACCAAGTAGAACACCACATTCAACCCAATGTCAGTTTACAGGATATAAAAACCATTTGCAAGAGTTGTAGCGTAGCTTGCCTCTAGAGACGATACAACGCCTTTCACACCCTTACCACCAGAATCAGTTTACATATCTACGTCAGAGTGGATGTCACGTCGTAACCATAAGTTGGCCCGTACCACTATGCTGAAATCAATGAAATAGTCTCGCACCCTCGCACCGACTCAACGCGTGAAGATACAATTCGGTTGCAAGACGTTTTCTGGATGATTAACTTTTTTTACCAAACGTGCATTTTTCTCAGATCCACCTCCATAAATGCGCATCTTTAAGAAGCGAATGAACCTTCACACGAACTCAGAATGAAGCACATTGACATAATTTGTGTAAGACCCGTTGTTTTGGGGATTCAGATTTTGGCAGGGAAATAGTTTTTAGTATATACTGGTTAACAAAGAAAATTCCACCACTAGTTTTCCCCACTTAGTTATAAAAGCTTCGCACCATCAGTGTTTCATGAAAGATTACGGGAACACGACAAATGATTCAGGTATTTGAACGGACGCATCATACATGGAATCTAATATGGGCCAGCAACTGTTACAGAACTTTCTATGCGGATGGGAAAATGCGCTTCAGTTTCTACACACATAGGTTACATAAATGGTGTTCATAGATGAACATCGGGTTTTTAACAGTTTATAATATTTATTCTACTAAACTTAGTTATAAATGACATGTTAAATGGGAGAGCAACTCAGTTTTACCAAGAACCGTATAAATGAACAATGTGAGCACCATTTGCCACATGGCACACATAGTCTATAGCAGAGTTCTTCGCAAAAGTTGATAAGTGTGTCTTCAGTGATTGTAGCAAGAGCTGTCTCTATCCGGTTTCTTAATTCATTGAGGTCTGCTGGTAGCGGAGGCACGTACACACGAAGCCCCAAAGGAAAAAATCGCATTCCGTTGGGTCGGGCGATCGTGGAGGCCATGCAAAGTTAGGCCTGTCATTGGGCCTCTTGTGGCCTATCCAGCGCTTGGCTATAGTGAAGTTCAACCAGTTGCGGCGGAAACATTGAGCGCTGCGGAAGCGCACTGGTGCCAATCACAACTGCCTTAGTTGCTCTTTGACTTCACGTATCATTTATAAATAAGTTTATTACAATAAATATTGTAAAACGCTAAAGCCCCGATATTCATTTATAAACACCCTGTACTTCTCCTGGCGTTGCAAGCGCATTTTATGATTAATAGACACGCCATGGTGGCTAATTCCAGCAGCCTCTATGAACCTCAGTACTTATTTCAGGACTCACTGCATTACTAGAAGGACTTAAATACACTCCTGGAAATGGAAAAAACAACACAATGACACCGGTGTGTCAGACCCACCATACTTGCTCCGGACACTGCGAGAGGGCTGTACAAGCAATGATCACACGCACGGCACAGCGGACACACCAGGAACCGCGGTGTTGGCCGTCGAATGGCGCTAGCTGCGCAGCATTTGTGCACCGCCGCCGTCAGTGTCAGCCAGTTTGCCGTGGCATACGGAGCTCCATCGCAGTCTTTAACACTGGTAGCATGCCGCGACAGCGTGGACGTGAACCGTACGTGCAGTTGACGGACTTTGAGCGAGGGCGTATAGTGGGCATGCGGGAGGCCGGGTGGATGTACCGCCGAACTGCTCAACACGTGGGGCGTGAGGTCTCCACAGTACAACGACGTTGTCGCCAGTGGTCGGCGGAAGGTGCACGTGCCCGTCGACCTGGGACCGGACCGCAGCGACGCACGGATGCACGCCAAGACCGTAGGATCCTACGCAATGCCGTAGGGGACCGCACCGCCACTTCCCAGCAAATTAGGGACACTGTTGCTCCTGGGGTATCGGCGAGGACCATTCGCAACCGTCTCCATGAAGCTGGGCTACGTCCCGCACACCGTTAGGCCGTCTTCCGCTCACGCCCCAACATCGTGCAGCCCGCATCCTGTGGTGTCGCGACAGGCGTGAATGGAGGGACGAATGGAGACGTGTCGTCTTCTGCGATGAGAGTCGCTTCTGCCTTGGTGCCAATGATGGTCGTATGTGTGTTTGGCGCCATGCAGGTGAGCGCCACAATCAGGACTGCATACGACCGAGGCACACATGGTGTGGGGAGCGATCTCCTACACTGGCCGTACACCTCTGGTGATCGTTGAGGGGACACTGAACAGTGCGCGGTTCATCCAAACCGTCATCGAACCCATTGTTCTACCATTCCTAGACCGGCAAGGGAACTTGCTGTTCCAACAGGACAATGCACGTCCGCATGTATCCTGTGCCACCCTAGGTGCTCTAGAAGGTGTAAGTGAACTACCCTGGCCAGCAAGATCTCCGGATCTGTCCCCCATTGAGCATGTTTGGGACTGGATGAAGCGTCGTCTCACGCGGTCTGCACGTCCAGCACGAACGCTGATCCAACTGAGGCGCCAGGTGGAAATGGCATGGCAAGCCGTTCCACATAACTACATCCAGCATCTCTACGATCGTCTCCATGGGAGAATAGCAGGCTGCATTGCTGCGAAAGGTGGATATACACTGTACTAGTGGCGACATTGTGCATGCTCTGTTGCCTGTGTCTATGTGCCTGTGGTTCTGTCAGTGTGATCATGTGATGTATCTGACCCCAGGAATGTGTCAATAAAGTTTCCCCTTCCTGGGACAATGAGTTCATGGTGTTCTTATTTCATTTTCCAGGAGTGTATGCTGACAGCTTAAGTAAAGACGGTCTTTATTCCGAAAAACTCACTATCAGTACAGCTGCTCGTACCCAATCATGCTATTAATAATAACAGTAACTATTTGATGTACCAGATCACAGACCGTAAAACCTTGTAAGGAGACTTTCACCCAATTGTGGGTAAAGCGGCTTCATGGTATCAGAGGCAGTGAAATTATCATTGCTCTCACCGAGTGTGTCATCAACCAGCGTTAGAGCTAACTGCAATGTTGGGCACAAAATAGTGACACGGAAGTAACCTCGAATAAAAGACTGGTGCCCAAGTGGCCGCCGCTTGTGACACCGTCGTTGAAGTCTTTGTCGCCGGCCTGGAGGTTTTTCATTGACGGTGATGCTCAAAGTGCCGTAAGTGGCACCGAGTGGAATCGTCGAGGCTCCGACCGGGCGCTATCGATAGGCTACGATAGTACAAGGCTTACTAGAGGTTGGGTACAATACCTTTCGACGAATATGATCAAATAACTCTAAGCCCTATGGGACTTAACATCTGAGGTCACCAGTCCCCTTGACTCAGAACTACATAAACATAACTACCCTAAGGACAACACACACTTCCATGCCAAAGGCAGCAGCGCAGTTGCGGACTGAAGCGCCTAGAATGGCTCGGCCACAGTGGCCGGCGAGAAAGTTTCCCAGCGTAACAAATGAACCAAACTCTCCGAAAGCTTTATAGGTTGTATTTATTACAATAAACAATGCTATACGAAACAGCATATTTGGAAGGAGGGAAGGAGAAAAAGAAGAAACAGAGGAGGAGGCAATTTTAGGAAGGAAGAAGGGATCGATTTTGGGAAGCAAAGGGGTTTTTTTATTACAATATATCACTTAAACTACAGAACGACGTGCTATGTGAGACGACCAAAGACGGAGACAGAAAGAGATGTGCCATGAAAGTAGATGACCATTCTGTATCTCTAAAATAGGTCATTCGTTGTGTTGTATGTAAGGTACCAAGCTTGCAACCTCTCCGGATTTATAAATTAAAGCTTTCTCTTTTTAAAATGTCTGTCTGACGTATCAGAGTAAACACCGCTTGCATGTATACCGTAATTAGCAAAACCTCTAGGAAAACTCGGTTGAAAACAAAGTAGTATAGCTAGTCCTGACTGGTGCTGCATTTTATCTGATAGTGTGGAGACGACACGCGGCAAGCTGCTAGGTTTTTGTGCCATTAGATACCTCATTACAGTGGTCTTTTCCTTTCTCAGATGTTCTCGAGTATGTTCCGGAGTTGGCGTTAGAAGAAAAGATGATGCTGCCTCTGTTTCCCAGGCGCAGGTAACCCTTCTATGAGGGTGACGAGGACGAGATACTCTGCGACTAGAAAGTGAACATTGGGGTGAGCAGGTAAGTAGCCCCTCATTACTTAATGAGAAATATCACACCACTAGGGTAATAGCATCGCATATTACACACTGCACCAAGCTGAAGTTTGCTGTATATAAAACTTTGCTCCGTAATGTATCTGTCGAAATTAGCAAATACCCTAAAATTATCATATAGGTATATGTTAACGGTAACTGTGTTGTTACACTCCGACTGTGAGTTCACCAAATGTGTCTTCAAAGAGGGCTCGCCACATACAAATTTGGCTCTCAGAGACATTGACATGGATACAAACGAGCTCATTCCACAGTCTTTTCTTTGTTGTTTAATATAATAAGCTAGTACAAGCATTACCTCACAATAAAGTCGGTCAAATAACCGTAAATGTATGTTTTTCTAGTGTTGTAAATGTCAATTTTTTTTGTCCAGAGAAAATTTGCAACCATTCAGATGCATTCGAACACTTGCATATGTCCGTTGCTACTAGCGATCTTGGATGGTGCTGTGGGCAGTGCGACTGTAGCGCCTCGTAAACTAGGCACCCCGCGTCAGCTGCGGAGTGACATAACGAGTTCTCTTCCGCCACCAGCCTGGAACCTGCAGCACAAATCGCTGGTACCCTGGCTGAACAGGTTTGTTTTTACTGGGTGATCTAATATGCTAATGGTCGCCTGCATAAGACTGAATCTCCTAGTGTACTTTTGGTTCAAATGGCTCTTAGCACTATGTGATTTAATTTCTGAGGTCATCAGTCCCCTAGAATTTAGAATTACTTAAACCTAACTAACCTAAGGACATCGCACACATCCATGCCCTAGGGAGGATTCGAATCTGCGACCATAGCGGTCGCGCAGTTCCAGACTGTAGTGCCTCGAACCGCTCGGCCAATCCGGCCGGCTAGTGTACTTTGTTGCATGTGCAAAAGTCCTGGGTGGTTTATTTGATGTCCAGAAATTCTTTGGACGATAGTTAGGAAACGGTTCTTGTCGTTGGCCGTAGACAAGTCTGCTGTGTTAAGCTTATGACTGCACTGTCTTTAGTCATATTGGTTGCTGTATTTAATAGTAGCTCAGTTTTGGGGCGAGCAGTAATAATTTTATCATGATATGGCATCGCAGTGGTTTTAAACGAAAGTTGCGCCATTTGATTGTATAGATCGTTTATGCTACTGTAAAGTCATGACTGACGTCTTTGGCCAGTCTCAAGTTCTACAATGTTGGTCATAATGGAACTTTTACAAACCATATCATCGTTAATGTATGTTAAACCATTCTTCTAATAATTTCCGGGTATGCAGCCGGATCCCGTCGACATTCTGCCACGATATTTCGGCCCAGAGACGTCCGGCCATCATCAGGTGAGTACACAACTACTGAAGAGCCCAGGTGCAGTCGCGGTATTTATACCGATTCTCGCGCACGTGTTGACATGCGCGGCATAGCCGAGTTGTACGTGCTGCCGTCGGTGGTGAAAGTAAAAGATCTAGTCATTGAGTATCGAATGACGCTGTCTATTCCGCTGTGAATGTATAATTTTAATAACAGGATTCCAAGTTTTATCCAGTTGAAAGCCGTTGTCACGATTTATAAGATTATCGGCAAGACGTATTTCCACTGATTCCTTGATTACGGAATCCCAAAATCCGGAAACCGGAGCTAAAATTTTTGTTCCATTGTATTCCATTGAATGTCCCAATGAAATACAGTGCTCTGCTACTGCCGATTTTGACGGTTGCCGCAGACGGGTGTATCTTTCATGTTCTGTACATCGTTCATGGACAGTTCTTGTCGTCTGGCCAATATATGCAGAGCCACATTCACAGGGAATTTTGCAGACGCCTGCTTTCTTCAGTTGTAAATCGTCTTTAACGGATCCAACCAGGGCCCGGTTCTTTGCTGGTGGACGGAAGATAACCTTGATTTTATTCTTCTTCAGTAGTCGGCCTATTTTCGACGACACATTCCCGGCGTATGGAAGAAACGCAGTTGATTTAAAGTCGTCATCAGCGTCCTCAGTGCGCTGCTTGTTGTTATGACAGTTGCGCATGGCCTTTCTTATTTGGCGTGAAGTGTAGCCATTCTCTTTAAAAACCTTCTCCAAGTGTTCTAATTCTGCGTGGAGGTTTTCATCGTCCGATATTACATGCGCTCGATGTATTAAGGTACTGAGAACACCGGCTGTTTGTGCTGGGTGGTGGCAGCTTGACGCCTGGAGATACAGATCTGTGTGAGTCGGTTTCCTGTACACAGAATGTCCTAATGACCCATCATTTTTACGGCATACTAGCACGTCTAGAAATGGTAAAGTGCCATCTTTTTCAATCTCCATTGTGACTAGACAGTCAAATGGCAGAAATTTCATTCAAAAAGCCATAGTAGGTTTTATAAGCTGCGTTCATAAATGCGGAGCGTTATACGTAAAGGAATTTTTTTCCCTTAATGACGCTTAGTCTCATTCGTGTCACAACAGTATATTGCCATTCGTGTATAAATGAGTAATTATGAATTATTTCTCTTGCGTTCATTGTATTAAAAAATATTTCATAAATTACCGTAATTGCATTAGCAATTCCTGAGAACGATCCGGATATGGATGTGGTTGTTTAATGGTAGTTTTGAAATAAAACCGTACAACGTTTTGGAGAAAACTATCACGTAAACCTCAGCCTAGCCCTTCCACTCACTTCTTTCATAACACTGTGGTAGCAGTGTATGCAAGAGAATGTCATGGTGTGTGCGGTATTACAGAATTATTGGATCATGGGGAAGCAGTAATTATTTTTCTGTTTGATATAGGCTATTTACATTTGTTTCATATAGCGTAAATTCCTTGATACTGCTCTGTTTCAGCATGGAAGGCAGGGAGGTGCCCAGTGTCGAAGAGTTGTGGAGAGAGGAGTTCATTTAACATGTGAAAGATTCATGGCAATGACATGTTGGGCTATGTGCCCGAGGTGGTAGCTGTCCCTGTGGTGTTGTTGAACTTCTCATGGTGCATCCAGACTTGCAGGAAGCAGTGGTGAGTAATGCCATCTCCAGCATTAAGACGGCCTTAGCAGATTTTGTTCGCTAACTTTGAGAGGAGTACACATTCGAAGTTAATACAATTAGAGCCCGCATTATTGATAATGATATCAGTGCTCTGGATCTCTGCAGTATCAGTCCGACTGCGTGTGCAAATTACTGTCTGAATGGCTGGTTAATTTACTCATATTAACCCAGGGTATATTAGCTCATGTGGGGAATTTGCCCAAACTGATATTAAGGAAACGCTTAAGGTAACAGATGTTCATCATGTGTTCCACTCTACAGGTATTGCTGACTCTGTTGGCAAAAATACCAAACCCCATAGCTAGTTGCACCTCGGTGGTATATTGTCGGTAGACCCTACCAAGGAAGTGGAGAGGGCTTATTATTATTTTGGAATTGAAGGATGTAGGTGAATTACTTGACTTGAGCATTGAAGATTGTCAACAGCTGCTTAGTTTATAGATGGATCGGAGATTAAGGCACGCTTTACCTCAGACCGTTCAGTAGAAATCATCTTTAATGAATTCTGGTAGCTAATTTGTCAAAATAATCTACACTATCGAGCTCGACATGAGCTAATCGGCAAGGTATATTTCGTCGTGCAACGACATGGAGAACAGTTAGAATGGCCTTAATGTATTCTTCTTGGACATCCAACGACGTCAGGTCGTCCGACTGCTACGAGCCTTTGACGTAGCTACCCTCGGTCATTGTCAGGTTATAAATAACTGGTGTATCGCCTGGGCCTCACCGTTAAATAGCTGCGCTGCCAACTGTGACGTCACTAGTGCTCTGTTCCAGTCTAAATAAGTTCGAAAATTTAGGTACCTGGAAGCCAAGGAGGATTTTATGAATTCACACGATTGCGAGACCATACAGCCATACTGTTACAATTGTGTATTAAGGGAATCAAAGACAGTTTCAGATAATAAAAACCGGAGCCGCATCCTTCAGTAATAAAATGTTCAAGTGTAAAGTGTGTGAACACATAGAAAGGGACTGTACAAGACAGGGAAGCTCTAGCCGTAGGTGCCGGCATATTAAGGGGATCACGAATGCCATTTTTCAGTATTGTTGCTATTCCTAGTGGCCGAGTACGTTTGCATATTTGACTACATACAAGGAATCCGTTAGTGCCTTTCTCGATACCGCAAATTCTTGCCCTCTTATTATGAGGGGTGTAAACTCCCATAAACGTGAGGCAACGTTGAGTCTTGCAAACTGGCCAGTTCAGCAGGGACAATTCGAAAAAAAGACAGAAAATGGTTCAAATGGCTCTGAGAACTATGGGACTTAACTGCTGTGGTTATCAGTCCCCTACAACTTAGAACTACTTAAACCTAACTAACCTAAGGACAACACACTCACCCATGCCCGAGGCAGAAATCGAACCTGCGACCGTAGCGGTCGCGCGGTAACAGACTGTAGTGCCTGGAACCGCTCGGCCACTTCGGCCGGCGGTGACTAACATCGAGTGACCCTGCTTGCTAATGATGGTTTACTTAAGAACGTGAACCCTGCTGTACTTCGAGGTGTGCACGGAGGAGCTGCGAAAATAATTTTTGATCTACTTCCCTTTCTCATTCGGAAACCATTGGTGCTGCTTGCCAAAGGCAAGTTGTCTGTTTTAGGTTGATGACTGAGGTTGATACAGACTTTTTGGTTGCCTAGGTTTGGAAGAAATGGTAACATTTTTCATAAACCACGTTCTTTGCTTTGGATAGCAGTTTGCGTAAAAGGAAAAAATGCTTTTATTTTATTGAGACTTAATACCATACACATCACAGCAGTATTTCTCGATGCATCGATAATCGGGGATTTGTAAATTGTTTTTAATGAGTTTGTAGTATTATAGCGTCGTCCATAGATTACTATAGTTGCATTTTGTAATTACTGAGGCAGTAGAAGTGATGAATATCCTTTTCCTTCAAAGATACTTTTACAAGTAAGAACTACGTGGTTGGAAGAACAGAATTTGAACCTTCCACTCACTCACACCGTAAGAAATCAATAATTATAGCTAGGTTTACTGCTCAATTCCCTAAACGTTGGTCACTACATTAGTATCTGTTTTGCCGGGTGGAGGTGCATGTTACCTCTACCTTCCCCAATTCATTTTCTTCGTTCACAATTTCAGACACGTAGATTTCTTTCGTGTATTCGCAGTTGCTTTCTATACATTACTCATAAATATGCGAAAGAACTGGTTTGTTCTTTAGTATAGCGAAGCGCATAAACAAGATAAAAGTATATGTTACGAAGAGGAAAAGACGGTATAGCATCGTGTTTCATTTAGAGAAAACGGCAAGTTCGTAAGGGGGCGACTGGAGATATTCTTGATGAATCTATGAGCTAGCTGGTAAGTAGGAGTTACATAGGCTGGAATTGTTATTTTCGTTTGTCCATTGTCCGCAAAACCACGTAAATTGTACTTCTGTTACGGTTCAGAACACCGAATGAAATCTGTTGCGAGCGTCTGATATTGAAGTCGTGGAATACTATGTTAAACAAGATACTAACGTTCATGAGATACAACAATCAGTTTTCTAATAAGTTTAGTTCATTTATTTTCTGGGATACTTTCAAGTGTGTTTCAGTAACAAAAATGTCAATTTCTTTCAGATATTTGTGGTAAGAGCCTATGGGACCAAACAGCTAAGGTCATCGGCCCCTAAGCTTACACACTACATTATCTAATGAAAACTACACTCCTGGAAATGGAAAAAAGAACACATTGACACTGGTGTGTCAGACCCACCATACTTGCTCCGGACACTGCGAGAGGGCTGTACAAGCAATGATCACACTCACGGCACAGCGGACACACCAGGAACCGCGGTGTTGGCCGTCGAATGGCGCTAGCTGCGCAGCATTTTTGCACCGCCGCCGTCAGTGTCAGCCAGTTTGCCGTGGCATACGGAGCTCCATCGCAGTCTTTAACACTGGTAGCATGCCGCGACAGCGTGGACGTGAACCGTATGTGCAGTTGACGGACTTTGAGCGAGGGCGTATAGTGGGCATGCGGGAGGCCGGGTGGACGTACAGCCGAACTGCTCAACACGTGGGGCGTGAGGTCTCCACAGTACATCGATGTTGTCGCCAGTGGTCGGCGGAAGGTGCACGTGCCCGTCGACCTGGGACCGGACCGCAGCGACGCACGGATGCACGCCAAGACCGTAGGATCCTACGCAGTGCCGTAGGGGACCGCACCGCCACTTCCCAGCAAATTAGGGACACTGTTGCTCCTGGGGTATCTGCAAGGACCATTCGCAACCGTCTCCATGAAGCTGGGCTACGGTCCCGCACACCGTCAGGCCGTCTTCGGCTCACGCCCCAACATCGTGCAGCCCGCCTCCAGTAGTGTTGCGACAGGCGTGAATGGAGGGACGAATGGAGACGTGTCGTCTTCAGCGATGAGGGTCGCATCTGCCTTGGTGCCAATGATGGTCGTATGCGTGTTTGGCGCCGTGCAGGTGAGCGCCACAATCAGGACTGCATACGACCGAGGCACACAGGGCTAACACCAGACATCATGGTGTGGGGAGCAATCTCCTACGCTGGCCGTACACCTCTGGTGATCGTCGAGGGGACACTGAATAGTGCACGGTACATCCAAACCGTCATCGAACCCATCGTTCTACCATTCCTAGACCGGCAAGGAAAGTTGCTGTTCCAACAGGATAATGCACGTCCGCATGTATCCTGTGCCACCCTAGGTGCTCTAGAAGGTGTAAGTCAACTACCCTGGCCAGCAAGATCTCCGGATCTGTCCCCATTGAGCATGTTTGGGACTGGATGAAGCGTCGTCTCACGCGGTCTGCACGTCCAGCACGAACGCTGGTCCAACTGAGGCGCCAGGTGGAAATGGCATGGCAAGCCGTTCCACAGGACTACATCCAGGATCTCTACGATCGTCTCCATGGGAGAATAGCAGGCTGCATTGCTGCGAAAGGTGGATATACACTGTACTAGTGGCGACATTGTGCATGCTCTGTTGCCTGTGTCTATGTGCCTGTGGTTCTGTCAGTGTGATCATGTGATGTATCTGGCCCCAGGAATGTGTCAATAAAGTTTCCCCTTCCTGGGACAATGAATTCACGGTGTTCTTATTTCAATTTCCAGGAGTGTAACTTACGCTAAGGACATCACACACCCATGCCCGATGGAGGACCGAACCTCGACGGGGGCAGCCGTGTGGGACTAACGAGGCCCCCTTAGGCAGCGTGGCTCTCCTGCGCGGCTCTACTTCATTACATGAACAACAGATGAAGTGGGCGCTAAGCCTCAGGTTTGAAACCATTGTATTGGCTACCAATGGGGAAAACATTGAAACCTGACGTGGCTGTTAACATGGTCGCATGATGTATGTTCACGATAATGTGTCTAAACAGGGGCAAATCTACTTCGGAAATTCGAAAATGGCGGAAATTGCCTTTTACGATCTAATTTCTTGTTGCGATCTACATATTTGCCACAAACAGCAAAGATTTAGAATAATCTGTTAACATAGTAATTAAAAATACAGTCCCTCCATCCCTAATCAAAAAAGGTACCAACGATATGCATTGGCAGAAAGCGGCCTGTGACGTTGCCTAGAAACAGTCTGAGGCCTGCTAACGAAGAAAGCGATTTGCTCGTAACAATTTTCTTCGTGCCTTGCCGGTGAAGACTCTTGTAGCGCAAGGTAAGCATCAAATACTTCTCGTTTCATTGTCTGCCTAAGGTGTCGAAACCAATTTTCACTGTTGCGTCTGAGATACAGCTCAGTGTGATAACAAGCGATTTCAGTCGGACTTCCGAACAGTGCTTACCATAGGTCACCTCTGTCTCGGTCTGGGCCGGAGAGCTTCTAATTCTCAGCATCTATCAGCAAAATAAGGATGTCTGTTCATTCCTTGTCAAGAGACCGAATGCAGAATTTTTTTTGCGTTCAGACGGTCTTGGTGTGAGGCGAGTTGCACATATAGTACAGATCGTGGAAGTCTTTGGGTTGTTACTCTGTCTGCACCATACGCATGTAGCTTCTAAATTATCGGACAGGCGACTTACTGACTGCGCAGTGCTGAAAAGTGTTTAATGTTTCGTTCGAATAGTTCGGCTAAACATTTATATCTTATTTAATGCGACAATCTCTCCCTATTTGCTAACCATCGTTGACGATCGAAGACCCGAGCAATAGGCAGTGGTAGGAAACGACGTGTTGTTGACTAGAAATATAGTGAGGCTTGATAAAGAAGAACGCTCGTGAAGGCTCGTCTGGTGAGAAATAAACATCATTTCTCGTTTCGTTGTCTGCTTAAACTGTCGACAGTGTATTCGTTGTCAGATGTGTAATATAATACCGTTTGATAGCAGGCGACCAGATGACGTCAGTCCTAAATTGGTAACGCACGATACATAGTTCTGAATACGCTTCTTTAGATCACATGTAGATAATTTAAGATATAATTCTGACGAAACAAGAACAAAGCAGGAGTATATGGATCAGTGAAAGTTTAACTATTGCGTACCTACTATTTAAAGTAGTACTGAGTGATAATACCCGTCGTATGTTGCGACTTGCGATACGTTTTAGGTTTAGTGACACCAGCCAGCATAATTTGAGCCGTTGACTAAGCAAAGGAGTAAAGAGTTGCCGGCCGTTGTGGCCTAGCGGTTCTAGGCGCTTTAGTCTGCAACCGTGCGACCGCTACGGTCGCAGGTTCGAATCCTGCCTCGGGCATGGATGTGTGTGATGTCCTTACGTTAGTTAGCTTTACGTAGTTCTAAGTTCTAGGGACTGATGACCTCAGATGTTAAGTTCCATAGTTCTCAGAGCCATTTGAACCATTTTTTTAGTAAAGAGATGCTGTAGCCAAGACGAAGCAAATCCCGTTACCCTCTCTCATGTAGATGCGAACGCGTGTATCGTAAGATGTACGAACTTGTATTGAACTGTATTCGTCGCATTCTAGATTTTGGTCGGAAACGCGATGTGAAAATGACACCGTGGTTTGTGGTAGCAGAGGCTGTTGCTGAGGTAGTGTTTCGTTCCTTTATAAATGCGCATGTTTAGAAGAATATCGTGATGCTGTAATGACATTACAGAGTGATAGATAATCTTAAATTTCTACGACCAGGTCATAGCAAGTAGGACGATTGTCGCGTTTTTGTGATCACGAGAGACTCCTTCACGGGCATAGATGGAAGCTGCTTTTCCGTCAGGATGTAGTCTATAAGATACAGCTTTGTAAAGTATATTACATTTCCCTTCAAATTTTTCTTAACATATATGTCCGTTATGCAGGTATCCCATTCCGTTTCCCTTCATCATGACGTCTAAGCATTTTACGCACGTTAGTAACTACTTGCGCAATTGTTTCTCACCAGGGGTCTGCTTCGATGTGAACATTCGCATCTTATCATGTCGTAAAATTATAGTAAGTTATGAAAAAAATAAATGAAAAATTAATTTATGACAACAATATACTTTATGCAGTACAATAAATCTGTATCGGTGCCCTAAATTCTCGACGACAGTGCTTCAGATCTTTTCCCTTGCAGCGTAGTAGTAATTTAAGAAAACTAAATAAAATAATGAATATTGCTAACTCTCTCTCTTCTAATATTATGGCAGCTGTCATATTTTAAGCAGACTAATGGAAAATGTAACTCTCGCTTTTCTAATACACACATCAAAAAAGTTTCCATCACATCTGTTTCCAGAGCTCCTGAAGATAGAAGTTGACTGTGGATATTGTATCACAGACACACCCATTGGCTGTTCGCAGATGTCACTAGAGGCACCAAAAGATGTGAACTACCATGCAAGAGCACAGCCTATTAGAAGTAGGGGTCCGACAGCGGATCAGTTCCAGTCATTCCTCCAGGAAGGAAGTACACGGATCGTGTTGTCTGTAGTTCAACCATGCCTAGACGGGCAGTAGCGGGGTTCGATCGCGTCCACATGGTTACTTCGTGCCAGGAAGGGCTCTCAATAAGGGAAGCGTCCAGGCGTCTCTAAGTGAACCACAGCGATGTTGTTCGGACATCAAGGAGATACAGGGACAGGAACTGTAGATGACGTGCCTCGCTCAGGCCGCCCAAGGGATACTGCTGTAGTGGATGACTGCTGCCCACGGATTATGGCTCGGAGGAAGCCTGACTCCAATGCCACCGTATAGTATGCTTTTCGTGCAGCCGCAGGAAATTGTGTTAAGAGTAACACTGTGAGCAATAGGCTACATGATGCGCAACTTCACTCCCGGTGTCCTTGGCGAGATACATCTTTGCAACCACATGCAGAGTGGCACAGACGGGCCCAACAACATGCCGAATAGACTGCTCAGGGTTGGTAACACGTTCCTTTCACTGATGAGTGTCGCATATGCCTTCAACCAGACAATCGACGGAGTTGTGTTTGGAGGCATCCCGGTCAGGCTGAACGCCTAAGACACACTGTCCAGCGAGTGCAGCAAGGTGGACGTTCCCTGCTGTTTTGGTGTGGCCTTATGTGGGGCCGACGTACGCCGCTGGTAGTCATGGAAGGCGCCGTTGCGATATGTGAATGACAACCTCCGACCGATAGCGCAATCATATTGGCAGTGTATTGGCGATGCATTCGTCTTCATGGACGACAGTTCGAGCCTCCATCGTCATCTTCTGAATGACTCCCTTCAGGTCAACGACATCGCTCGGCGAAAGGGGCCAGCATGATCTCCATACTTGAACCATACCGAACATACCTTGGATTGATTGAAAAGTGCTGTTTCTGGACGACGTGACCCACCAGCCATTGTGAATGATCTACGCCGACTTGCCGTTGAGGAGTGGGACAATCTGTACCAGCTTTGATAAACTTGTGGGTAGTATGCCACCACGAACACAGGCATGCATCAATGCAGGGGTACGTGTACTGGCTATTAGAGGTGGCGTGTACAGCAGTCTGGACCACAACCTCTGAAGGTCTCGCTGTATGGTGGTTCAACATGCAATGTGTTACTTTCGTGAGCAATAAAAAGGACGTAAATGATGTTTATAATGCTCTCTGTTCCAATTTTTGGTACAGGTTGCGGAACTCTCAGAACCAAGGTGATGCCAAGCTTTTTTGATGTGTTTTTATGGCACCTGCTAAAATTGAGATGAGAAAGTAAAACTCGAAACAGCTGTCACAAGTGACCCGCTTGTTTCTAAATTTTTGTTAGCATTTCCGTAGATAAGTTCAATTCGATATGTTCGAGCAGCAATTATTTTGTTAGTGAATCGAACTCACTTTTGCGAAAAAACCTAAATTTTGTATGATTACGGATATGCTACAATAAGACTGAATCTTCGAAGAGAAATGAAATCTCACGCAGTGACAGTTGTGGTCGTTGTTGTTGTTGTTGTCTTTAGTCAAGAGACTGGTTTGGTGCAGCTCTCCATGCTACTCTCTCCTGTGCAAGCTCCATTTCCGAGTAACTGCTGCAACCTACATTGTTCTGAATCTGTTTACTGTATTTACGCCTTGGTCTCCCTCTACGATTGAACCCTCCGTTCTTCCCTTCAGTACCAAACTGATTATACCTTTATGCCTCGGACAGTGTCCTACCAACCGATGCCTTCTTCTACTTCCACAAATTCCTGTCTTCCCCCCCCCCCCTTTTTCTGTTCGGTACTTCCTCATTAGTTAAGTGATCTACCCATCTAATCTTCAGCATTCTTCTGTAGCACCACGTTTCGAAAGCTTCTATTCTCTTCTTGTCTACATTATTTATCGTCCGTGTTTCACTTCCATACATGGCTACACTCCGTACAAATACTTTCGGAAGAGACTTACTGATTCTTAAATCTATACTCGATGTTAACAAGTTTCTCTTCTTCAGAAACACTTCCCTTGCCATTGCCAGTCTACATTGTATCTCTTCTCCGACCATCATCAGTTATTTTTCTCCCAAATAGCAAACCCCATCATCCACTTTGAGTCTCATTTCCCAATCTGATTACCTCAGCGTTACCTGATTTAATTAGACTAATTCCATTATCCTCGTTTTGCTTTCGTTGATGTTCATCTGCAGTCATAGCAATAATGAAAAATTATAGTTCACTTTTACAATTACGCCTACAAGAAAATCATATTGTCCCACACAAAGTACAACCCAATTGCTCTAAATCCAGTTAGCAATTCGTTGTGAACGTCGCTTGTTCCTAGGATGGAGCTTGATCCGCTGACCAGTAGGTTGCAAGGAAATAGTATGCTAAACCTAACTTTAATTTTAGCAAAAAGTTGCAGTGAAAACATTCATCTCAGTGGCTACTTTCATCGCCCCGCGTACATTGCTAGCGTAAAGGAAGTGGAAATGAATGGTAGAAACCTAGAACCCAAATAATAATTTTTCAAAGCGTACAGAGACTTTGACGAAGCATGCAATAAAAAAGCTATAAAGCATATGGTTTTACGAGAAACATAAAAATAAGAAATTAGTAGCTTTGTAGCGACATCAAAACGGAAAGCTGTTACTATATCGAAATCTACAGATCTTTTATCTCCTTACGGGAGAAAACTCGTAGAAAATAATTTTAGTTACTTGATCATTATTCAATAATCACAATAGAAAGTACGATACGATACTACTATAGTAATTTGAGTACAGGAACGCCTCTCCCCAAATATTGCAGTTTATATTCAAGAAAGGATTAAGTTACACGGGAGAAACTGGTGGTAGCAGGAGAAATATTTAAAGAAACGAAAAGATATGCGAGGCACTGTTGTTAGTGTATACTAGTAGCAAAAAAAAATGTAAGTTCTATTATCTAGAATGTCACTGTGACAGAGCACATCAACTTTCCTCTATGTATCAGAATCAAGCAAATGATATGTCACCAGACCTATTCGTCTGGTACAACTACGATGAAATTCTGATACCAGGGGTTTTCGTCTCTAGAGTCTAGAAGAGTTGGCATCCAGTGCCATTTGAAGTAAAAGCTATATATGTCATGATTGATAATGTTAAGTGCCTAGAAGGGTAATTAAAAGTAATATATGAAATGTATTCCCAGATGTTAATGATGACAACCATCGACTATAGAATATGAAGTCAATAAAAATCTGTACCGGACCAGGATTCGAACCGAATTTCTCGTCTATCGCGAGAGGTCGCCGCCTATCAGTGGGCTATACGTCCACGACTCGCAGCCCAACCCAAACCTCCACATGTCGTCAACCACGCGTCTACGAACTGGATTCGTACGTGTATTATTCATATTCCCGCAGTGGTCAGACGTTGTACTTCGAAATTCGTTTGCCCGGTATCGGCATAGTGATATCATCTTGCAATTACTGTTCCGTGCACGGATAGCCTAATGGTAAGGTGACCGCTCTTGATATGCGGGAAATCTGGGTTCGAGCCTCGGTCCAGTACAAGTTTGCACTGTCGCCATCTTTTATACTGCTGATGGTTGTTATCATTGGCAATTGCAAATACATTTAATGTATTTCATAACTGGTGTAGTCGCCGCAGTAATGCATCGTAATCAGCTACTGCAAAATCTTAGTTAAAGGCAAAGCTGTCCGTGATGAACAGTGCTTTTCTTGAAGCACGTTCCACTGTAGTCTGTGCATTACGGTTGTCGCACTCGTTACGCTGACTGAATAAATCGTTGAACATCAGGGGCAGAACTTCGAAAAAATATTCTCAATCGCCTCACTTAACCATGCTACTAATAATGGTCAATAACAAAAAGTAGTCTCAGATTAATCGCAACAGCTTTGGAAATTGTCCTTTCCAAGTATCTCAAATACTCCTGTTTTGTTTCAGATATCTTCAAGTCATGCGCCGTTACCCAATAGTTGACAAAGGCCTTTGCGTTTCACAGATGTTTCGGAGCTTGTTCCGGAGTTTGCTGTGCAAGAAAGGAGGATGCTGCCTCTCGGTGTTCCTCAGGCGTAGGCAGCCCTTCTATGAGGATGACGATGACGAGATGATCTGCGACCCGGGCATGAACATCGCGATGTCGCATTGTTGTGGTGCCTCGCTACATGAAGAGGTAGGTCACACCATTAGCGCAACAACGGTCATCCTGAGATTAAGGTCGTTAATTAAATATTACATTAAGATCAATTTTGCTGTACGACGCATTCAACTCTCTCTCATAGTCGTATTTTTAAACCAAAAAATAAAATTAAATTCCGAAGTTACACTCTCACAGTCGAATATTCCGAAAGTGTAGGCCATGATGCACTCCCCATATAGCCGCACTTCCTAGAGCCTCTAATAAACGGCGTGGCGATCTTCCAGGGTAATTGTCATAGGAAGATCGTACACAATGATTAAAGATCTTCACTACGACTGCTTTGAAGCAGGTGATCTCCGTAATTTTATCAGATAGTCCATGGGAATTACAGAGATACCTGAATCGCATATTTAGAAATTTATGAAATAATGGAACAATACACTACGATGGGTAAGAATGAATCTTGAGTGTATGAATACAGTAATAGAGACGCGGAATTAAAACAATATCATTTGGCATCTTGGATCATAAAGAATATATTTTCCAAATAGCTCATAACCATTAACAATATTGAAGTAGGACCGACATTCTCTTAGCAGATTAATTTACGGAGCTTTTTGGGAACATTCTATAAGCACGTCGTGGAACACGTTACGGACTACCAAAACTAAAATTAGAGCAAATTCTCTGTGATCTGGACACGTATTTATTCGTCACTAAACTCGGTACAGAATTCGGTGTTCTAATGACCAATCTGGTTTGCACTGTAAATGGCAGTCAGCATTTGTTGGAGAGTTTAGTATTTAGCGGGATTTTCACAGTTATATATAAATGTTGACGAACCTTCTGTTTTTCAGTGTTTTTTTTTTTTTTAAAGTCCCGTCTCTTTTTCAGGCTCCCACTTGGTATGAATGTGTTCTTGGAGAAGTATACGAGCACAAATCAACCATCAGTTACGGTGGTGACGTAATGCATCGGAACTATCGTGACACAGTTAAAAATATATAGAAGTTAGTGGCAGAAGAAAGGAGTACGTCTCGGCTATGGGCGTGGAGGAGTTTATGCGCCATTTATGGACGAGTTACTTCCACAGTAAAAGGTAATTAATTTTGATGAAACGAAATATTGGATCTCATCGGGTAAGAAACCTCTGAACGCAACTATCATACTGAAATGAAGTTGATATTGGTATTTTGTTTGATTGCAGAGTACCTAGGTGAACTGTTTCATCGTCTGTGTGAGGATGAAGATATGGTAGTGCGAAGAATGGTACTGTTCATGTTGGCTGCTGGAGCTGGAGACGCTGATGTCCAGTTTTGTTTCTCACGGAGTACCAATTTTCGAGAAGTCCCTGGAAAATAAGGTACATAAAGATCATTTCTTATCCACATACGCTCTTTATCTAGTTGTTGTTGTTGTTGTCTTCAGTCCTGAGACTGGTTTGAAGCAGCTCTCCATGCTACTCTATCCTGTGCAAGCTGCTTCATCTCCCAGTACCTACTGCAACCTACATCCTTCTGAATCTGCTTAGTGTACTCATCTCTCGGTCTCCCTCTACGATTTTTACCCTCCACGCTGCCCTCCAATGCTAAATTTGTGATCCCTTGATGCCTCAAAACATGTCCTACCAGCCGATCCCTTCTTCTAGTCAAGTTGTGCCACAAACTTCTCTTCTCCCCAATCCTATTCAATACCTCCTCATTAGTTACGTGATCTATCCACCTTATCTTCAGTATTCTTCTGTAGCACCACATTTCGAAAGCTTCTATTCTCTTCTTGTCCAAACTAGTTATCGTCCATGTTTCACTTCCATACATGGCTACACTCCAAGCAAATACTTTCAGAAACGACTTCCTGATACATAAATCTATATTCGATGTTAACAAATTTCTCTTCTTCAGAAACGCTTTCCTTGCCATTGCCAGTCTACATTTTATATCCTCTCTACTTCGACCATCATCAGTTATTTTACTTCCTAAATAGCAAAACTCCTTTACTACTTCAAGTGTCTCATTTCCTAATCTAATTCCCTCAGCATCACCCGATTTAATTTGACTACATTCCATTATCCTCGTTTTGCTTTTGTTAATGTTCATCTTATATCCTCCTTTCAAGACACTGTCCATTCCGTTCAACTGCTCTTCCAAGTCCTTTGCCGTCTCTGACAGAATTACAATGTCATCGGCGAACCTCAAAGTTTTTACTTCGTCTCCATGAATTTTAATACCTACTCCAAATTTTTCTTTTGTTTCCTTTACTGCTTGCTCAATATACAGATTGAATAACATTGGGGAGAGGCTACAACCCTGTCTCACTCCTTTCCCAACCACTGCTTCCCTTTCATGCCCCTCGACTCTTATTACTGCCATCTGGTTTCTGTACAAATTATAAATAGCCTTTCGCTCCCTGTATTTTACCCCTGCCACCTTTAGAATTTGAAAAAGAGTATTCCAGTCAACATTGTCAAAAGCTTTCTCTAAGTCTACAAATGCTAGAAACGTAGGTTTGCCTTTTCTTAATCTTTCTTCTAAGATAAGTCGTAAGGTCAGTATTGCCTCACGTGTTCCAACATTTCGACGGAATCCAAACTGATCCTCCCCGAGGTCTGCATCTACCAGTTTTTCCATTCGTCTGTAAAGAATTCGCGTTAGTATTTTGCAGCCGTGGCTTATTAAACTGATAGTTCGGTAATTTTCACATCTGTCAGCACCTGCTTTCATTGGGATTGGAATAATTATATTCTTCTTGAAGTCTGAGGGTATTTCGCCTGTCTCATACATCTTGCTCACCAGCTGGTAGAGTTTTGTCATGACTGGCTCTCCCAAGGCCGT
Organism: Schistocerca gregaria; assembly: GCF_023897955.1. Lineage (NCBI taxonomy): Eukaryota > Metazoa > Arthropoda > Insecta > Orthoptera > Acrididae > Schistocerca > Schistocerca gregaria. The sequence goes on along the minus strand of NC_064925.1, from coordinate 144,116,550 downwards.
CAGTAGTTCTAATGGAATGTTGTCTACTCCGGGGGCCTTGTTTCGACTCAGGTCTTTCAGTGCTCTGTCAAACTCTTCACGCAGTATCGTATCTCCCATTTCGTCTTCATCTACATCCTCTTCTATTTCCATAATATTGTCCTCAAGTACATCGCCCTTGTATAAGCCTTCTATATACTCCTTCCACCTTTCTGCCTTCCCTTCTTTGCTTAGAACTGGGCTGCCATCTGAGCTCTTGATATTCATACACGTGGTTCTCTTCTCTCCAAAGGTCTCTCTAATTTTCCTGTAGGCAGTATCTATCTTACCCCTAGTGAGATAAGCTTCTACATCCTTACATTTGTCCTCCAGCCATCCCTGTTTAGCCATTTTGCACTTCCTGTCGATCTCATTTTTGAGACGTTTGTATTCCTTTTTGCCTGCTTCATTTACTGCATTTTTATATTTTCTCCTTTCATCAATTAAATCCAATATTTCTTCTGTTACCCAAGTACTTCTTTATCTAGTACACATAGTAAATACATTTCTACAGCTTCCGTTCATTTTTACAGATCGGACTTCACTTGGAGGCAACACAGGCTTTAATGGCCTTGTTTAAAGCTAAGAAACTATCCGGTGATGTACACAGACAGCTTCTGCCAGTTCTATATAAATATGCAGAAGATCCATATTGGCAAGTTCGATTCTCAATTGCCAACAGCATTAATGATGTAAGTTAAATATTTGTTTTTCTTAGTATTTGCTTTATAATACTTCTGAGTATTACTAAGAGGCACTCATTACCACATTGTTAAGTACCAATATTCAAATTCAGTTCAGGTAAACCTTCATAGAAACAGTGCAAGGATTTAAGTTATGATTATGGAAAGATGGAAGTGTATTTCCGTTCGTGAGCAGGGATACCTGCGTAGCTGGTATAGATTCTACATGATCTGACATCTTGCAGTGTACCTGATACAATAGAACATTTTTACAATCACCTTCTAACAATTTATCTCGTTAGCACGTAAATGATACGTTGATGAAATTCGGTGATTATTACTGTCTTGTTGTTCTTTTTTTTTTGAGATTCACAAATCTGTGGATTCACGAAGTTCGAAATTAAGCTCCTTCTCACTGATGCAGAAGTTTTCAAGGGACACTGAAACAAAAGTGCGGTCAGCAGCAACTCGCCAGTTTAAAGGTATTTCAACTGTTTGGCGGCATAAAGTGAGGTGCATGTGCCCTAAACTTCATATTGGCACACATCGTGATGTTTCCGAGTTAATGCCACATCAGAGCCTTTATTGTTGGGCTCATTTTACTAAAGGAGAAGTGAACAATTCATAATACTTTATTCTGCATCTTTTCGGCAATAAAATCCATTTTAAGAACCTTTAGAGCAATGTTTTATTGTAGAATGTAGCAGCAATTTCCAATCCATGGTTGATAACATGTTAAACATAATTCTCCTGTTCTGTTAATTATCGGCACTTTGGAAATATAATTTTACGCCAGTGGCAATAATTGCACTACTACTTTTCCAACATGAATCTTATTGACATCTTTCTTCCATTCCAAACAATGGTTGCATAAAAACCAGCCAACTAACAAACCACACACATACACATACACAAACCCACACACACACACACAAATTCTGCCAAAAATTAGATGGTTTTTGTCATGATATAAAAGGTATAAAATGGAAAAAATATATATTAACGGAAGTACTTGCATCGGCATTTTCATTTATGTGATACATGTTACTGTAGCCCCACCGTCAGCTACTGTGGAAGACTTTCTAAATTATGCAACCAGTTAAGGAATGAGCAGAAATCTTCGGTTTTGTTGGTATTACATATCACTAATACAAAACCTAATGCCAAGACAGAAAACAGCGAAATATTGTAACATACAGTGCCAGGATGATGTTCACATATTGGCCAAGAGTAGTAATAATTCAATTAAATTTTTGACAGCCGCTGACAATATAACTATATAAATATATCTTCCGTGAAACATACTGAAGCTGTGTGTGATATACCTTTTGCATTTCGTACTTTTATGTTTTCATCCTCTTTAAAAGCAAAGAGAAAAGATAAGGTGGTAGTAGCCCAGCGTAGAGCCTGTGCCTACCGTCAGGTATTTTTGACTTTCAGATGTTAAAAGACAGAGCAGTTTTTGTTTTTGTACGAGTTGTGGGAAGGAAGGTTTCGCTCAGTGAGTGAACGAGTGAGAACAGCCATTTTTTAGCGAGTAATTGCAGACCGCCATTGTGTGTATTTTCTATGTGCATCGAACAGAAATATAGTAGTGTTTTATTAACAGAATATTTGTGAGAGTTATTATTATTTCAAGAAGTAATGCAATAAGAACGGAAGCCCACCTGTGTACTTCGGAAAATTTACGAAGATCCGAATATAACAACACGGCCACAGTCAAGGAGACGGCGATCGGACATAATATTAATAATTGGTACGGATAAAATACTATGAAGACGATTTGTTTATATAAATATACACTAAAATGATTACTTTCCCATTACAGGCAATGCCTAGCTTATTGTGCTTGTCCTTCATGCCAAAGAATTAATCTCTCTAATTCATCCATTTTAAAAAAGCCACACATTCCAACATTTTATTGTCATTCATTCCCTATCCTATTATATTATCATTTTATTATATTATATGTGGAGAGGCAAATTGCGAAAGATTCATAGGTTTATGTATCATGTTGCTAAGATTGTACGTTCTCGTGGCCGTAGACACATCACATGCGTAAGAGACAAACAATGCCTCATCCGTGGTACTAAGAAAAATTAGCATTCGTTTCAAGTAGTATGCCATGCAGTATTTGTGGGTACTGTTACTGGCATCAGCATATAGAATTTGCCAGCAGGTGGTAACGGTGGGAGTGGATATTTCCACTGGCAGATGAATATGAATATCAGTCTTCCAAACACGGATCTTCTTGTAACGGTATTTGCTGAATAAAACTAAATATATAGCAATTCTCGTTCAAGGCCACAATCTGAATGATGTCACTGTGGCGAAGTTATCCCCATTACAGTTGACCACTTAGGAGTATCTCAAGACTGAACACATGGTTTGGCAGTTGCATTGTTTGCTGTTACTCCTCACGGGAAAGAAATGACCTATTTCTTTGCAGGGGAATATGTGGCAACTCCCTAATAACAGCTGAATGGGTCTAACTTAAAAACCAAATGTCAGCACCCGTGTTTGCGTTTCATTGTTTTGCACTCCACTCCTGGTGTATTGTGTGAAAGTGCAAACAGGCGCAGGAAATTGTATGAAAGATTTGGGCCCCTCGACTTGTAATGTTTTCCGACGCCTGACTATCACCTGTTGTCCTGATTAAATCCATTTCATTTGAAATTTAGCCTTATGGAGTCCTTTAGTTTCATTTAACGTCTCTGTAGTGTATGCAAGTTACAACTTCCGTTTCAGAAGTATAGAACTATAACGTATTGCGCGTGTCTAGTTATATCCATTATTTGAAGAACACCATCCAATTGGTGGGCTTTCGTAGATCGTGCGTCAGTCACTGCTCCCTTCACTGTTTCAGTCCTTGAGATCGACTCTTTGCAACCCTCTGTTTAAGATAAATATGAGCATATTGTAACGCGGAGATAAATTAATAATTTCTGAAGCGCTTCTTATCTATTCAGTGTACGCAATAACGATACCTGTTGGATGCTCAGTTGTTAGACGTCGACTAAATCCATAGGTCCGTCATTCACGAGATGGTGCAGTCGTGAATGAGTCCACAGCATGTCCACTTAAGGGTCCTTAAATCAAACATAAGCGCCACAACAGCTCAGTTGTCAGTCTTGGCTGCCGTCACCGGCCTTAAACCAGCTGTCACCCGTTGGGACGCATGTTTATACTCACAGCGTACCTCGAATCGCACTCTACCCACCGTCATTCGGCCGGCGGAGCCAAACTTAGCGTCTTCTTTCTCTGCCAATCGTCCCCTCCTCTCGCATCGGTAATCTGGCGCAGCTATTCCGGCCTGTAGCTACACTCCTGGAAATTGAAATAAGAACACCGTGAATTCATTGTCCCAGGAAGGGGAAACTTTATTGACACATTCCTGGGGTCAGATACATCACATGATCACACTGACAGAACCACAGGCACATAGACACAGGCAACAGAGCATGCACAATGTCGCCACTAGTACAGTGTATATCCACCTTTCGCAGCAATGCAGCCTGCTATTCTCCCATGGAGACGATCGTAGAGATGCTGGATGTAGTCCTGTGGAACGGCTTGCCATGCCATTTCCACCTGGCGCCTCAGTTGGACCAGCGTTCGTGCTGGACGTGCAGACCGCGTGAGACGACGCTTCATCCAGTCCCAAACATGCTCAATGGGGGACAGATCCGGAGATCTTGCTCGCCAGGGTAGTTGACTTACACCTTCTAGAGCACGTTGGGTGGCACGGGATACATGCGAACGTGCATTGTCCTGTTGGAACAGCAAGTTCCCTTGCCGGTCTAGGAATGGTAGAACGATGGGTTCGATGACGGTTTGGATGTACCGTGCACTATTCAGTGTCCCCTCGAGGATCACCAGAGGTGTACGGCCAGTGTAGGAGATCGCTCCACACACCATGATGCCAGGTGTTGGCCCTGTGTGCCTCGGTCGTATGCAGTCCTGATTGTGGCGCTCACCTGCACGGCGCCAAACACGCATACGACCATCATTGGCACCAAGGCAGAAGCGACTCTCATCGCTGAAGACGACACGTCTCCATTAGTCCCTCCATTCACGCCTGTCGCAACACTACTGGAGGCGGGCTGCACGGTGTTGGAGCGTGAGCCGAAGACGGCCTGACGGTGTGCGGGACCGTAGCCCAGCTTCATGGAGACGGTTGCGAATGGTCTTTGCAGATACCCCAGGAGCAACAGTGTCCCTAATTTGCTGGGAGTTGGCGGTGCGGTCCCCTACGGCACTGCGTAGGATCGTACGGTCTTGGCGTGCATCCGTGCGTCGCTGCGGTCCGGTCCCAGGTCGACGGGCACGTGCACCTTCCTCCGACCACTGGCGACAACATCGATGTACTGTGGAGACCTCACGCCCCACGTGTTGAGCAATTCGGCGGTATGTCCTTCCGGCCTCCCGCATGCCCACTATACGCCCTCGCTCAAAGTCCGTCAACTGCACATACGGTTCACGTCCACGTTGTCGCGGCGTGCTAACAGTGTTAAAGACTGCGATGGAACTCGGAATGCCACGGCAAACTGGCTGACATTGACGGCGGCGGTGCACAAATGCTGCGCAGCTAGCGCCATTCGACGTCCAACACCGTGGTTCCTGGTGTGTCCGCTGTGCCGTGCGTGTGATCATTGCTTGTACAGCCCTCTCGCAGTGTCCGGAGCAAGTATGGTGGGTCTGACACACCGGTGTCAATGTGTTCTTTTTTCCATTTACAGGAGTGTATATCGGTAATAACCAAAATGGATGTATTTGGCGAACGGTGCAGGACGGCGTAACTGTCGCAAGTTAAAAAAGACTGTAAAACGGTTTTGATGGCCTTAAATATTACCAATTCATATTGCAATCTGACCCGTGTCATTATGGCGATTCGAATAGATTTTACTTTTAAATACCAGGATCGTACGGTTGTGAGATGTTTCTGTTCACGGTAAGGGATAAGTGGACTTTAACGAATGCTAAACCAAAATAAACTGAAACGTAAGTTTTACACCTATCTTTCATATTATGAAAATTGGAAGTGGAGGAGGAGAAAGTAAAGCAAATGGAAGGAACTGGTGATACAAGCTGTATTGATACTTTATGCGGAATCAGCAGCAGAATGGGACTCGAACCCGGAATCTTCCGCTTATTAGGCTGACACGTTAACTACAGCAGCGCCTGGACACAGTATTGCACTCGTGGCGACTATGTCTGCACGCACCCCGGCCAAACCATTGTCCCACCTAGGGCCAACTATCCACAGTCCCCGTCCATGTCATCCATGCTGGTAATTTTAGATTCCCACTGGCGGTCGAAAGCAAGTGTGGATCCGCACTGAAGGATGTGGATTCACTGTCCATAGTGGCAATTCAGTTATACGAAAGGGAGATGTTTCTTTCTCCGGACTTGTCCGAACAAAATGGAAGGGATCACATTCAGTTCGATAGCAGTTGCTTCTCTGCAAGCATGTATCATGACGTTACACCCAGAACTGAAAATTTCAGTTAAAATAAAAGTTTCATCACAGCTGAGGGTACCTCGTTCCCTCCCTACTTTAAATTTAGTGTAAGTGAATGCAATGTAATCGAGAACGTAGTTATTAAGTGAAAACAACTTCGTAAAACCTCTAATCATAAGCAATCTTACCATACTTCGTAATCTAAGACAAAATCTCAATTTCCACGTACAGATCCGATTCTTCTTCACTTCACCTCGGCTAGAGAGCTCCGATGCCTAAATAAAAATGTTATAGTTATTCCCAGGTGTTCTAACGAAGTTTTGAAAACGAGCAAAGAGCTGAAGGTTTCCACGTTGAACATCAACCGACAGCTTTTACGTCTCCGTGTACATTCACCCTGTCGAAAGAAATCTAATGTAATGTGATCTTATAACACCAAAAGTACTACTACGAAAAAAAAGAGAGCGAGCATGCAAGTCAGCAGCCATCTCATCATAATACAAGACAAATGCGCTTTGCCCGGAATAAACCTACTTCATTTTTAGAAGGCAAAGCGTTTACATTAAACAGTAAGCACAAACTCACGGTACCAGACAGAGGAAACAAAAATGGTTCAAATGGCTCTGAGCACTATGGGACTTAATTTCTGAAGTTATCAGGCCCCTAGAACTTAGAATTACTTAAACCTAACTAACCTAACGACATCACACACACCAATGCCCGAGGCAGGATTCGAACCTGCGACCGTGACGGTCGCGCGGTTCCAGACTGTAGCGCCTGGAACCTCTCGGCCACCCCGGCCGGCGTGTGGAAGAAACGTGTGATAACCGTGGCGACGAATGCCGTTGGATAGCAACAGATGGCGGTAGAATGACGTAGTAAAGGTACAAACAGCAGTGCATTGGCGAAGCTGTCATTTGTCTTTAGCTAACTCATATGAAAGGTTTCCGACGTGGTTATGCCTGCACGACGTGAATTATCGAACTTGAAATGGCAGTCGGTCCTCGACGAAAAGACTTCACTTCGGAAATCGTTAGGGTATTCAATATTTCGAGATCCACAGTGTCAAGTGTGTGCTAACAGTACCAGATTTCCGTTATTATCTCTCACCAAGGACGACACAGTGGCAGTCAGTTTACACTTAACGACCGACAGCAGCATCTTTTGCGTAGTATTGTCTCTGCTAACAGACAAAGCAACACTGCGCAGAAGAACCGTAGATATCATGGGGGACGTACGACGAACGCATGTGTTAGGACAGTGCGGTGAAATTTGGAGTATTGGCCTCTGACAGTAGACTACTGACGCTTTTGCATTTGCTGCCAGCACGATATCGCCTGCTGAACCTCTTCTTGTCTCGTGACCATGTCGGTTGGGACATAGAGGTGTGAAATACCGTGTTCTGGTCATACGAGCCGGAATTCAGTTGGTAAGAGCTGATTGTGGGTTTCGAGTGTCATGAAGACATGAACCCAGGTGACCGCAGTGCAATGTGAAAGGTGCAGGTGGCTCCATAATTCCGTGGGCTGTGTTTACATGGAGTTGCCTGGAACCTCTGGTCCAGCTAAACTGGTCATGACTGTAAATGGTTATTTTCGGCTACCTGGAAGCCGTTTGCAGACATTCATGAATTTCAGGCTCAAATCATTGATGTCGTGGTACCGTGCCACAGTTTGTTTGAAATTGGTTCGAAGAGGATTCTGAAGAATTCGAATGAATGATTCGGCTACCGACATCATGCGACACGCATCCCATCGAAATTTATGGGACAGAACAAAGAGGTCAGTTCGTGTACAAGACCCTGCACAGACAGGACATTCGATATTATGGACGGCTGGGCTCAAAACGTCTGCAGGCGATTTCCGACGACTTGTTGAGTTCATGCCACGTATAGATAACGCACCACACATTGCAGGAGGTGGCCTGACATTATATTAGGACAAATTGGATGACATTCGTTACATCAGTGTATGCTTTGAAGCATATCAGTAGGTGGTGTAAAAAAAAAAATATATTTCGAAATCAGGATCTAGCTCTAAATGTCATACGTGAAGTGTAGCACTAGTTACACTGTATTGCGTTCAAAATTTTCCGTCTTGGCTGATCATCATAGTTGGTAACAATCCTCTACGTTACTACACGCGAGGACGTCGTTAAATGTATTAATATGTGATAGAATCAAGGTACTTACAGCACAGACGTTCATTTCAGATGCAGAAAGAAACAGATCACTGAACTCGCATATCTTAGTTTGTAAAGGAAATGTATTATGGAATCAAGTATTTTACTTTATGGTCTCCTAAATAGCTTGACGGCTTCTTACATTTCTCTTTGAAGCAACTGCCGAAACGTTCACCAAAGAGTATGCTACATGTACTGTTTTCGAAGGACACGTACATTCCCTCGAAGAGAAGAGAGAGCGGGATAACTGGAAACTTGTTGATCAGCGCACTAATAGGTATTTGGTTGTCCACAGTGATTGATGGGCAGCTGACAGGTTGTGAGGCTGAGGAAACTGTGTGATAGTACTGAGCACAACGAAGGCAGCAGACGGCTAGTGTGTGTGTGTGTGTGTGTGTGTGTGTGTGTGTGTGTGAGAGAGAGAGAGAGAGAGAGAGAGAGAGAGAGAGAGAGAGAGAGAGACTGTAGCGCATCCGTTAGAAGTAAAATGTGGTATATTGTGACCTTGGGATCACTAGAGTTTGTGTACTGTATTTCGTTTATTTCTCATGCTAAGCGGCTGTTTAGTTTTGTACAAGGGATAGTTCTATATAGTATTTTGTAAAAACATTGACTCAAAGTTCAACTGTTGTACATGGTGAGATGTTTTCTGAATTTCATGTTGATGTATTTCTCTGTAGACCAGTAGACTGGATACAGCGGTGTGGTCCTGTTGTCTGCAGCACTAGTGAGTTACTGCTGGAGGCTGCTGGTAGCAGAGGTAATTCTAAAAGCAATTTTATTCATTTGCATACTGTGCAATTATGATCTCCCGATTATAACGTGCTATGCTGATGTTTGTAATTTCTGTGCTGTTGATTTCGTTGGTTTCCGTTTGTGTGACACAGGGGTGTAATCAGATTCGAATTTTACGAATTTTATCTAAGTTCCTTATTTTTTATTTATTGTTGTATGACTCACTTTTAACTTGAGAAACATTTGTAGGCAAAACACTGAAGATTCCTTATTACTTCCAATCATTTTTATTATGTCATTGTGTTAATTGGCAACACATAGGTTGTACGAAGTACCCGCAGAGTGAATGTAGCTTTACCTGTGGATTGTTAAGAAACTATATCTTATTTTCCTTTGTGGTGCTGCAGATCTGGCTACTAGGGACATACCAAGTGCAGTTTGTGTACAGTGAGTGAGGCGCTCGTATGCCACTTCTTTCTGGCAGTCACACTTACCAACTCCATATTCGAGGATACTCATGTCATTTGCCCTCTGGCACATGAGACCCGTTTGTAGTGCATGAGACCAACGCCTTTCATCAAGTGGTATTTTAATGTGATGCATATTGTATTCTAACCCGTGTTGTCTGTAATCGAGCTTAAGCCCCCAGTGAATAACAGAGCCTATGGTACCTTTTCCTCAAGGAGCGAACATCCAGATATATTTTTTCGTAGGACTGTTTAAATTTACCACCGTTTCATTACTCTGAATGAAATTCATACGCTGAAGCGCCAAAGAAACTGGTATTGGTATGTGTACTCAAATACAGAGATATGTTAACAGGCAACCCTTTCGCAAATTGCAGCAGATTTCAGTGCTGGGTCATCAACAACTGTCAGCGTGAAAACAATTAAACATCATTGATATGGGCTTTCGGAGGCGAAGGCCCACACGAGTATCCTTGATGACTGCACGACTCAAAACCTTACCCATCGCCTAGGCCCGTCAACACAGACATTGAACTGTTGATGATTGGAAACACCTTGCGTGGTCGGACGAGTCTTGTTTCAAATTCCGTCGTGCGGATGGTCGTGTACGGGTATTGAGACAATGTCATGGGTCCATGGGTCCTGCATGTCACCAGGGTACTGTTGAAACTAGTGGATGCACTTGTGTAGAGCGTGTGCAGTTGTCGTAATATGGGAACCCTGATACGTCTAGATACGACTCTGACAGATGAATGGGTGCAGGTGATCAGACAGGATGCTTACATACGTTTCATGTCCATTGTACATTTCGACGGACTTGGGAAATCAAGCAGGACAATAAGCCACCCACCACGACCAGAATTGCTACAGAGGACTCCAAAAACATTCTTCTGAGTTTAAAAGCTTCCGCTGGCCACCATGGGTCCATGGGTCCCCAGACATAAACATTATTGAGCATATCTGGGATAGTTTGCAACGTGTTGTTCAGAGGAGATCTCCAGCCCTAGTACTCCTCTTTTATTGATAGCCCTGCAGTTTACATGGTGTATATTCCTTCCAGCATTACTTCACACATTAGTCAGGTCTATGCCATGTCGTGTTCTGCGTGCTTGTGGAGCCTCCATATGATATAAGGCAGGTCTACCAGTTTCTTTGGCTCTTTGGTGTAAAACTGCACAGGCTTTAGACAACGAAAGTAAAATATTTTCGATACTAAAACTATTAATGATCCAGTTATACTTGATTAAAAATCCTCAGTGAAATATGAATTTCAAACATAACTTAGGGAAAACATTAATTTCGGTTACCTTAAAGCCCGCAAGTGAGAAAAAATCCTTTTATTAATATTTGTGGAAAATCCTCTTTCAGATCGTCATCAAAGGACTTCCAAGCAGACGCCAAGACACAGCATAGAGGACAGAATGGGAAGCTGGCTGCACTCCTTGCTGTAAAATTTAGTGCGTATATGCGAAACAGAGTGAACAGATGGGTCTGAAACTAAAGACAAATAGACAAGTTTTGTCTATTTCAGTCATTGTGCATTTTAGTTGCTGGACGTACCTACAGGTATATAGTTCTTCGATCTACTGTAAAAATTAGACATATCAAACGGGCATTACAACAAAAGAAGACCACACAGGAAAGTGGCGAGCGGTTCCTACATTGCAGCTGATACTGCGTTACTAAGACGCGTTTTCCGATTTTCTTCCTGTAAATAACAAAACTCACTAAACTGTAAAAAATGTTTTATTTGAATGAAGAAAGCTACAATACACATTTTTCTTCAAAAAATTGATCCTACATACGCAAAAGAACTGACATGATTTCAGTAACATTACTGGCCTCACACGGACATTAATTTATGGGTATAGACTGAAGGAGTGAGTGCAAAATTTGTACCAAGGCCAGGGATTGAACCCTGATCTCCTGCTTATTAGGCAGATGCGCTACCTACTAAGCCACCTTTTTTTCCGCCTAGAAAAATTTTTGTTTTTAATTTTGAACAGGAAGGCAGGGTAAACAAACAATCTTTATTCGTACAATTGTGCTGTCCTAGGGATAAGAAAAGTATCGAGACAGCAAAAACAATTTGGAAACCAAAAAAATCAACACAAAGGCCGCCCTCTTTTTTTTTTTTTCTTGTAACAGAAATAAAGTAAATGACAATCCTAGTCACGGGCGGACACCCCAGCTATCGGGAGGATTTTGAAAAACACTTCCTAAAAAATTGGAAAAGTCCTGTATTTCGTTTGACTCCGTATGAGCTCGTGTTGTTCTTGTAAATACATCCAATAATCCATCACGGACTTAATATCGTACGAATACAAATATTTCGTCGCATGTCCAGCGATCCGATTGACCGCATATGTCTTTTGTTTGGGAAAAAAGGTCTTGTCCGGTAGAAAAAGTACATCCGATGTGATTTCTGTGTAGTTAGTGCGCTGAAGGAAGGCCAGTATTCGACGAGTCAGCATCCAGACGTCCTCCGTTGCTAACAGTCCACAGTTTGTGCAAAGAGGAGAATCGACCATATGAATTGTATGTAATCGACTCCTGGTCACAAGTTTACGGTTTATAAGAATATACCACATCGATCTCTCTCCTGTTGACAGTAATGGAGTATGCACTGCACACCAAATGTGGTTCCACGTTCTCGACGGGTATTTGAATTCCATTATATTGCGGCCATGGTGATCCATCAAGCATCTATAGATCTCCCGAGTCGTGGGTATTCTCGTCGAAGGTACTTTCAGACGAACATAACTGTAATCAACAAGAAATGAGGCAATGTGTGCAAGAGAAGGCGAAATATTACCCATCGCAATAGGGGGTTCGTACGAAGGCGGAACAAGTACTTCTATCAGAGCTGACGTTATGGTATGCTTTCTTTGTTGCCAATTTCGTATCATCGCTAGCATGTAAAGCGCCAGAGCTTTGTTTCTCACGTTTGTGAGGTTGAGGCCACCGTTCCGGAACTGTAGCGTTAACGTATCACACTTTATCTTAAATAACATCCCAGTACTAACATAGTAACCAAAGGCAGCCATGAGGCGATCTGCAATACCCTTCGGTATTGGTAGGATCTGCGCTAATTGGGGCAGTCGTGACGCTATGTGAACGTTGGTGTATGCCACACGTTGGATCATGTCAAAGGCTCTCAGTGAGTTGTTGCGTATCGTCAGACGAACATTCTGCAGAAGCCGCTGAGAAGTCGCCGCCGCTGACCGCCGTAGTGAACGGGTTAATGTAATCCCCAGACATCTCAGCGATTCCACCGTCTGAAACTGTCCCGGTACGTCTTCCAGACCCCGTCCAATGTGCATAATTTTGGATTTCGTCATGTTAACGACACTGCCTGCCGCCGTCCCGTAAGAGTCTAGATGTTCAACAGCCTGACGCACTTCATGTCCTGATCTGACAAAGAGGATCATGTCGTCCGCATAAGCGCGGCAAACGAAAGAGTTCTCATTAAGTGCTATCCCAATAAGTGAGCGCCTCATAACACACATCAGCGGCTCAAGCGCTATCGCAAACAGCATCATGGAGAGTGGGCACCCTTGTCGGACTGAGCTGTTAATGGGAATCGAGCCCGCTTCCCGGCCGTTTACAATCACCTTCGATGTAGCCCCTCGTATTACCCTCATAACGATGGAAATGAAAACAGGTGGAATCGCCATTCGGCTCATGACTGACGCCAAGAAGTCATGGTTTATCCTATCGAAAGCACGATTGAAGTCCTCAGATATCATCGCTGCTCGCATTTTACACGTTTCCGCAAGGGCGATAACGTCACGGTATTCACTTAACGCCGAGGAGATGTTGCTTCGCACGCCTAGGCAAGCCTGATCAGGGGATATTGTCCTGGATATCGCCAGCTTGAGACGAGACGCTAGTAGTCTTAAAAAGATTTTATAATCGGTGTTTAGCATAGTGAGAGGCCGATATTGATTAACATTGCGACTCCCCGCCATCTTCGGGATGGGAAGAAGAAAGCCCGTCACAAAATCCGACGGTAGGCGCATGTCCGGACGCATCGCCTCATTGTACATCGACACCAACTGTGGCATCATCATGTCCACGAATTCTCGATAAAACTCTAGCGTAATCCCATCTGGTCCTGGTGATTTATGGGCCACTCCTTTTGTGAGTGCCACCTGTATATCGTCTTCTGTGAGTGGCTCCATAAGCGCTGCCTTATCCGTCTCTGTCAGTGTCGTTTGCAGATGTTGCAGTATCTCTTCCCCCACGAGACGGTCCATCGGTGTACCGGCATAGAGGTGGCGGAAATGCTCTAAAAATTCATTTGCTATGTCCTGTTGTGTTGTCAGTTGACGGCCATCTAAACCCTGGAGCACTGTTACCATTGCCCGGCGGTAACGTTTATGTTCCCGCGATACATCGTGCATCGAGGTACGTTCCCCAGTAATGGTGTCGAGACATCGTGCCCGTATTGGGATGCCACCCAGTCGTCGTCGCGTGATCGATAGGATTTGGGCCTTGACACGATGAACTTCCGCTTGATGTTCTGGAGACGGCACCTGGAAGGACAGCTCACGAAGCATGGTGTAATAATAATCATGAGTGTCTCTTTGCCATCTCGTCTTATCCCGACCATTCTGTATGAGCGCTCTTCTTATTGCCGGCTTAGTACACTCCAGCCACCATTGAAGCACGGAGGTATATGTTGGTAGACGGCGTTGACATGTGGTCCATACCTCCTCGACTCTCTGACGACATTCGGGGTCTGCCAAAAGTGACGAATTGAGCTTCCATGTCCCGCGGCTTCTCCACACACTTTGCCTAGGGAGTGATATGGTACAAATGTAAGCCAGATGATCAGTAAATGCTGCAGGCCATCGTTCCGCGTCGATCACCTTACCCTGTAGGCCAACCGAAACATATTCGATTGAGTCTGCTCGCCGAGTGACTGGTATAAAAAGTATATCTCTCACGGTTCCTATGAATCATGTCCCAGGTGTCGCTTAACTCCAGATCCCGGCATAGCACATGCAATTCACGAGAGGTATTGTAATGTGGAGTCTGGTCTTTTTGGGCTACAACACAATTAAAGTCACCACCTATAATGAAATGATCGAATCTGCCGGTAAATGAGGGCACGATCTCTTCCGAATAATATCTCGCAGGCGCCCGTCTGTTGTCGGTGCCGGAAGGGGCATAAACATTGAGAATGCGAATTCCATTAACAGATATCGCCAGTCCTCGTGCCGAAGGTAGATAAGCCAGGTCGCGAACCGGAATCCCGTCCCGGACCAATATCGCCGTTCCACTGTCGTTGTTCGAGTGCGGCGAGGTGTAGGAGATGTATCCAAGGACTTCCTGGAACTCAGGAATGTAGATTTCCTGCACCATCAGTATATCCACATCCGACGCGTATATCATTTCCCTAAACAACTGCTGTTTCACGGGCGATCTAATGGTATTTACATTCACTGTCCCTATTCTGTATGCCTGGGGTCGAGTAGCTGTCATCTCCACATGATGTTAAAGTTTCACCGTATCGACAGTCCCTTTGCACATCCGCAGAGGGCAGCCCGACGGACGTGTCCCTGCGGTATTAGATTTCTTGAGATGCGGACGGATGCGGGTCCCCACCAGTAGAATGGTCCGCATCAGTGATTTCGTCGTCCTGCTCATACCAGCTGATATCATTGCGGTGCTCCAAATTTGCCTGTGCACCATTGACGAGTGACGTCTGTTGTTCTTTCGCAGCTTTAGACTCCACCGCAGAAGGGGTAGCAGGCCCCTGAGCGGATGCGTCGTCTGAGCGACATGACATCTTTTCACTGTCCGAATTCATATGGTCTGCGACATCCGAAGCTTGTGGTTCCAAGTTAGACAGGTCCATAGTGTTAGTCTCCTCTGGGCTCCCAAGAAGAGAAGATAGCGTCTCCGCAGAGTTTACTCGGCGCTTCTTGCGGCGCTTTGGCGAGCGTTGTTTGCGGGCCCTAACCTCGGCCTCTGGTGTCGGTGAATCTTGTATCTCCTGCAGTCTCGCCGTCGCCACAACGCCCTGGGGCCGTTCCACTTCAGCTTCCATGCCTGTTGTGATGCTGTCAACCTCTTTTTGCACCACCTGTAATGTCTTGGATTGGATGTTGGTCGGAGCCATTCCTTCGTCAGTGGGGTCCGAAGGCGCCTCAATCAACTGCGGCGTCGGTTCGATAGTGCGTTCCGACCTCGGCGTCACCTCCCCGCGAAGCGCCGCCACTTAAGTCATCGGTAGTGACGTTGGTGTAGTCGGATTCTGGAGGTCTCCGCTGGGGAGTTGCACGAGTCTCCTCTGCATACACGCAGATCGAAGATGTCCTTCACCACCACACCCGGAGCATGTCCGGGGCTGTCCATCATAGATGACAATAGCTCTACAGCCGCCGATGTTGATGTACGATGGCACATGTTTCGTAAGGGCAATTCGCACCTGTCGGACACCATTGAGCACTGGATACGTGCTAAAACTTGCCCAACGTTCGGCCGTATGACTGATATCTCTGCCATATGGCTGAAGCGATTCAGTGACCAATGATTCTGGTACCTCGAAAGGCAGCTCAAAGACTCGAATCGTACGCACGCCCAGGCCCGAATGAGCAACTAAAACTTCGCCAATATGACCATCGGAGTGTCTGAACTGGAATCCTCGTTTGGCGGCTTCAATGATCCTATCGCATGCTGCGTCGTCAATCATCTTTACGTAAAGAGTGCTGCTCACGACTGATAAATGAATTCCAATCTCCGTTGCACTTCGTCCCTCAAGAAACGTTCGATTTCGAAAGCCTTCGGTCGTGAATACTCGTTACAGAACGTGAACTGTATCGTGGTTTTTCGGAAATTATGTGCCATGGCGTTCGATTCAAATAGTAACACACGCGAGTGACGACGGTGTAAACACCGCTTCTTCCGCGAACGTTCGCAGCCGGGACGTAAACAAGTCCGAGCTGCTCCGCGGCTAAAGGCGGACTGCAAGTATATAGTTCTTCGATGTACTGTAAAAATTAGACATATCAAACGGGCATTACAACAAAAGAAGACCACACAGGAAAGTGGCGAGAGGTTCCTACATTGCAGCTGATACTGCGTTACTAAGACGCGTTTTCCGATTTTCTTCCTGTAAATAACAAAACTCACTAAACTGTAAAAAATGTTTTATTTGAATGAAGCAAAGCTACAATACACATTTTTCTTCAAAAAATTGATCCTACATACGCAAAAGAACTGACATGATTTCAGTAACATTACTGGCCTCACACGGACATTAATTTATTGGTATAGACTGAAGGAGTGAGTGCAAAATTTGTACCGAGCCCACGGATTGAACCCTGATCTCCTGCTTTTTAGGCAGATGCGCTACCTACTAAGCCACCTTGGCACAACAGTTCGGACAAGTGTATGCATTATCCTGCCATACCTGTGTCCTCGATCCGAATTCTCGTCTACATTAAATTCGCCCTTAAAAACCAAAAGAATTTGGATAGAGTAGGGGGTCATGCCAGTGTAATCCGTGCGGTTGTGCCAACTGCTGCGCCATGATGGCTTAGAGGCGAGCCCACCTGCCTAGTAAACAGTAGACCCAGGTTTCATTCCTCTCCTTCGTACAATTTGAGACTATATACTTAAAAACTGCTAGTTCCACATTTGCACGTTTTCTTCACAGCGTGTTTATAACCATTCATTCGATTTTGATGAAAGTAAACGGGACACAATATAAATTTCTCCCGTATCACAAGTCGATGACGCAGTACAAATTTCCTCATATTGGTCACAGCTACTTTGGTACTTACCTTTATAGCGCACTGCAATAGAAAATGTGAAAGCTTTGCAGTGAGAAAGGTTGTCGCTGGCTGTTTTACGCTTGGTTCATTTTAGACGAGATGCTGCTGTACAATAAGGGTAGCTAACATAACGAGTTTTTTTTTAAAGTTACAGTATAATATTTGCGCGTGGTCCCTGAAAGAATTCTCCCGTGCAGTAGTGAACTGTTGTAAGTTGACGAACTTTTCTCAAATTGTGATCGTGATTTATTGTTGTACTTACTGCTGGAATAACAGGAAAACGAAGAATATATATCACACCACCAGCTACAAATTGGAAGCCTGAAACATATATCTCATTGGGAGAAATCTTGACGAACGTTTCCTTGGAACTCTCATCAAGCATTAAATGAATATGATTAATATAGTAGCCCATGAGTGGGTCATTGAATTAAATGCTGTAAGTGCGAAGATATTTGCTTCAGCTGCGTTATAGATGTATTACCTATTAGTGAAATTTCAAAATTTGTGATAGACTGGGATTCGGACCTGGATTTCCCGCTTATAATTAGCGGCAGCATTAGCCACCTTGGCTATTTATACATGCCAATTTATTTCCAATTTCTTTCAGGCCACTGTCAATCGTCATTAATGACTGTTCATCAAGACATGCAAATAAATAATACCTATGTGTTTGTGCCAGTGCTGGAATTTTCATTCATTTTTCAACCTGAAACTGAAACTGACACTGAACATGATGTAGAGTGTCCCACAACAGATGTAGCCTATCTGTTAGAAGTGAAGTTGATGTATCAGCTCAAAGTCACAGAAAAGAAAAACTAAGAAGCAAAATGAAACTGTTTCAAACAAGGATCCAATATTTTCAAAAGAAAGGTGCTTCACAGTCGTGTGACACTAACAGCATTTGCAGTTCGTAGCTTGCCTAAGCCAACAGTAATGAATTTAAAACATTATGTGATCATATTTAACTAAATATTTATCACAACTTGTTTCATTTGCATTTACTTCCGAAAAGTTACCAGTTGAGTGCAGGGTGCAGAATTTATTAGTAGTTATTTAAATGCATTTACTGTGTGCAGTTTTTATTAGTAGTTACTGACATTAATGTATCAAATGTTTTAGCTGTTGACGTTCACTGGAGCTCACTCACTACCGGAGCGGCTGCAAATTATTGTCTCAGTCAGATGCGTTGTTTTTTGGTTTGGAAATTAATAATTTCAACAGATTTTCATTTTGATCTCTATTGGTGGCGACTTACACGGGTCAGACTTTGTAGCAAACTGAAGAAAGTTACAAGATGAGTTACAAATTTTGTCAAAGACATGTATTAGAAACGCGAGGCGCTACAAGCTGCGTCATTTTCCCCTCAACGTTTTTCAGCGAAATTCTCAATTCGAACGTGCTGCTGTATCATCCTCTAAGGTCTTCTTGTTTCCTTCTGTGCCTGAGGAGAGTCGATGGCCAGCGCTGTGTTCACAAATACAGCAGGCAATCATTATATGCCCTCGTTGTTTGATAGGCGCCTACAGCAAGCAAGTAAACCAGGCGGAATGTTACCAGAGTTTGTCAAAAACCGAAATATTAATGTTTTTCGTTCTGCCGAGGTGGCTCTCTGAGATTTATTTGTGTTATTCATGCATGGAGGCTATCTAGTAGAGATCGTAAATGAGCTCCGTATCCTCTAATTAAACTAACCAGCAGGCACTATGACGTAATCTCAGAATTCACCGTCTCCGTATGCTCGGGGATTTGCCTCGTGAGTTTCCGTTACTGCTCGTTTAACAGAAAACTCATTACGTGAGTTTGTTGTCGGTTACAAGGAGACAGCAAGGGGACGAAGTACGTCAGTTATCAATGCTGGGAAGATGTTTCTTTCTTCGCAGTTCTTCAACCATAGGTTGGTTAGCATCAATTCGTCATTCATTACTGTCTGTAGCCTTACTCTGGAGAGGGGTGTAGGTGGTACAGCTGAAATCCTCCATGATGTGGTTGATGTATTATAGTCTCGTCTGCGTCTTGTATTTTCTCTTGTACTTTCCCTGCAATGACACGTTCACTAGTACTGACTGGGACGTCTCAGTAGAAAGCCGATGCATGTGTCCATTCTTCAGGGAAAAAGACTTCTCTTTGTATGATATCTTGTCTATCCAGAAAACCTTGAGAATTCTGAGACAGTACCATAACTCGAGGGCTGTTATTGTATGTTTTTCTGCTTCTCTGTGTGCCCATGTCTCACTTCCGTGCAGCAGCACTGTAAAGTAGGGTAGATAGTGATCTGTGGCATCTCTACCGAAAGAACGTTATGCTAGTGCACGCACAATCGTTTCGGAGCACGCTGCTTATCCTACGTTGTTGAATTCGGAGGTACGCAGCAGAGACCACCCCTACGTGTTTACATGCTGACCCAACTACACTCCTGGAAATTGAAATAAGAACACTGTGAATTCATTGTCCCAGGAAGGGGAAACTTTATTGACACATTCCTGGCGTCAGATACATCACATGATCACACTGACAGAACCACAGGCACATAGACACAGGCAACAGAGCATGCACAATGTCGGCACTAGTACAGTCTATATCCACCTTTCGCAGCAATGCAAGCTGCTATTCTCCCATGGAGATGATCGTAGAGATGCTGGATGTAGTCCTGTGGAACGGCTTGCCATGCCATTTCCACCTGGCGCCTCAGTTGGACCAGCGTTCTTGCTGGACGTGCAGACCGCGTGAGACGACGATTCATCCAGTCCCAAACATGCTCAATGGGGGACAGATCCGGAGATCTTGCTGGCCAGGGTAGTTGACTTACACCTTCTAGAGCACGTTGGGTGGCACGGGATACATGCAGACGTGCATTGTCCTGTTGGAACAGCAAGTTCCCTTTCCGGTCTAGGAATGATAGAACGATGGGTTCGATGACGGTTTGGATGTACCGTGCACTATTCAGTGTCCCCTCGACGATCACCAGAGGTGTACGGCCAGTGTAGGAGATCGCTCCCCACGCCATGATGCCGGGTGTTGGCCCTGTGTGCCTCGGTCGTATGCAGTCCTGATTGTGGCGCTCACCTGCACGCATACGACCATCATTGGCACCAAGGCAGAAGCGACTCTCATCGCCGAAGACGACACGTCTCCATTCGCCCCTCCATTCACGCCTGTCGCGACACCACTGGAGGCGGGCTGCACGATGTTGGGGCGTGAGCGGAAGACGGCCTAACGGTGTGAGGGGCCGTAGCCCAGCTTCATGGAGACGGTTGCGAATGGTCCTCACCGATACCCCAGGAGCAACAGTGTCCCTAATTTGCTGGGAAGTGGCGGTGCGGTCCCCTATGGCACTGCGTAGGATCCTACGGTCTTGGCGTGCATCTGTGCGTCGCTGCTGTCCGGTCCCAAGTCGACGGGCACGTGCACTTTCCGTCGACCACTGGCGACAACATCGATGTACTGTGGAGACCTCACGCCCCACGTGTTGAGCAATTCGGCGGTACGTCCACCCGGTCTCCAGCATGCCCACTATACGCCCTCGCTCAAAGTCCGTCAACTGCACATACGGTTCACGTCCACGCTGTCGCGGCATGCTACCAGTGTTAAAGACTGCGATGGAGCTCCGTATGCCACGGCAAACTGGCTGACACTGACGGCGGCGGTGCAAAAATGCTGCGCAGCTAGCGCCATTCGACGGCCAACACCGCGGTTCCTGGTGTGTCCGCTGTGCCGTGCGTGTGATCATTGCTTGTACAGCCCTCTCGCAGTGTCCGGAGCAAGTATGGTGGGTCTGACACACCGGTGTCAATGTGTTCTTTTTTCCATTTCCAGGAGTGTATATCGAGAATTACGATAGCATGGGCAAGGGAACATAGGAATTCGACCGCCCGCTCTTCGGCAGAAACACATTTTTCTACACTAGGTCGCTGATTGTCTTCACAAATGCGGTCATCGAGGTAAACGATGGCTCGAAATACGTAGCGCGCCACAGACACAGGCTGGCAGGACCAGTATTATGCTGTGAGAGATCTGTGGTAGTAATCGAAGACACATTGACATCTGTGAACCACTTGGATTTCTTGCTTCTTGATGTCTTCCCCGCCGGCGATGTCATCATTTAGCACAATAACTGTCCTGTCTCTGAGTATGAACAGCGCTAAAGTAGTTTGAGGAGCATTATAGTGAACCCACGTTGGGGTCTCAACAACAAAATCCGCCTGATGCAAATCCTGTGAACCCATCTGGGACGCAAATCAGCGGAACGTTATTTACGCGATTTACATGACCCGTGTGTAGACATCTATCGCCACATATCTACACAGAACTACCAACAAACTATCGTATCCCTGATAAGTAGAGCAGTTTGTATAAGTTACACGCAGTTTGTCATAATATTTTGGCTCATCGATGTAATACCAGTATTGGTAGGAGATTAAATTGAACATTTCCTAACAGAGGACAGCATATGATGTTTACTTATTTTAGCTGTCTAAGACTGTCAGAAAGTCATGGGACTCTGTGTAGGGACGACAAATACTCAGTAAACAGAGAAATTGGTTCAAAGTGAGAGAAAGACTGCTGACTATCAGGAGTTGGTGTAATGGCTCACAGCCGACCCATCTAGAGTAATGCATGTAATCAAGTACAAGGAACTGGCACAACTACGTGTTCGTTGGCCATTTGTAGAAAACAGAAGCGTCAAGTATTTCAAAGAATGGGTCCAGTGAAATTTAATTCTAACACACCGTATGGCTACAATTGTGTACACTAAATTTTACTGTGTCTTAGCTACATCGTAAGTATTTTTTCCAATGAATACTTGAAGTACACATATGAGAATGCTTATCCTTCTCATCAGGTTCAAGTGTTGCCAACCGTTGGGCATCACTATGAAAATATCAGCAAGTCAACGCAGCAGTGCGCAGCAGCTCGCGACCGCCATAATACACGCATGCTTTGATTCGCTGTGTTCCATTGTGTATCTGAATACAGTTATTGTTTTTGCATGTTAATTACTTCAAGTTCATTTTACTATTTAATACAATCGAGAATAATTCTTAATTAGTTATTTTAGTCCATAAAATCAAGCCAAGTGTATAAAGTATCTTTAGAAAACGGGAACATATTTTTGAATAAATGTTGCTTCTAAAATCGTTAGAAAATTACCTAACAGCGTTACCACATAACGAAAAATTTTCTTTTCTCCCGAATAAAATTCAGGTCTGAAAGGATTAAAGTCCAGCGATGACAACGTAAACAAGGCAATGGTGAACTAAAACTAAACTCCTCCTGAACGGGCCATGAAGGTCCAACGGTACTGACCGGCCGCCGTGTCATCCTCAACCTAGAGGCGTCACTGGATGCGGATGTGGAGGGGCTTGTGGTCAGCACACCGCTCACCCGGCCGTGTGTTAGATTTCGAGACCGGAGCCGCTAATTATCAATCATTAGGCTCCTCAGTATGCCTCACAAGGGCTGAGTGCACCCCACTTGCCAACAGCGCTCGGCAGACCGGATGGTCAGCCATCCAAGTGCTAGCCCAGCCCGACAGCTCGTAACTTTGGCAATCTGACTGGAACCGGTGTTACCACTGCTGCAAGGCCATTGGCCCAGAATAGGTGAAGGCATATAAAAAATTTCGTAACTTACATCAACTCAACAGAATGTGCTTACTGCCAAGAATTGATATCAATATTCCGCAGCGAACAGTTCTTTTGACTGATGGCATTTCAACATCCACAACAGAGTTTGTTTACTAAGTTGACAATACGGTAAAGAACTTCATCTCTTTCACAATCTATTTCTGTGAAAGACCATACCTGTCTCCGGTTTTGTTAGTTGTTGGTTTCTTCCCTCTTTCTTTTCACAATGTTCATCACTGATGTACCTTCGGAGACCGGTGCTGTGAACTATGTGTACCTAAACAAGCAGCATAGAAACAGTATCTTTTTAAAGAGCCATTGTGTTGCCTAGTTAGCAAAAAGTCGTGTATTCCGAATCAGGATCCAAAATACCAGGTTCTAGTGTCTACCATTGACCGAAAACGCTAAGTACGTTACTCACGATATTCTTCCTTCACGATCGGAATACCACCACTGCATGGAACTTACGTATTGGAAAGACCTTTAACAATCAGACACTTTTTATGTCTGCCATCGATGGCCTGTACGGATTTGAGTGGCTCGTAAACATTGCTAACTACTGGACCAAAATGTTCACATTTGCCTCGAAATGGCCCTGAGTTCTTACAGTAGTCAAATTCTGGGACACGGAAAGTTACTTTGTGTCTTGATTGTGTACCATCAGGGACGTACCAGCAGGGACTTAATACAGATATTGTTATTTAGCATTCAGTCGGAATTTGTGGAGGGACAATAGTACATCTACACCAAATGGTTGCAGATTTATGCCGTCTGCAGTGTAAATCGTTGAACAGGTTATCGAAATTACTTGCCTATAAAGCAAAGTATTCAAACTTTTGTCTTGTATGTTCTAACAGCTTGTTGAAATGAATGTATGGATTGGATTTGGTTTCAATGTAGGTTTTCCCGTCGTTCTCTTTTGACGAGTCACAAACGTTACTCGAATGTAAAGATTCAGTTGCCAACGTCTTGTCTCAGAAACTTCCTGGTAGATTAAAACTGTGTGCGGACCGAGACTCGAACTCTGGACGTTTGCTTTCGCGGGCAAGTGCTCTAACAACTGAGCCACCCAAGCACGACTCACGCGCGGTACTCACAGCTTTACTTCTGCCAGTACTTCGTCTCCTACCTTTCAAACTTTACAGAAGCTCTCCTGCGAACCTTGCAGAACTAGCAGTCCTGAAAGAAAGGATATTGCGGAGACATGGCTTAGCCACAGCCTGGGGGATGTTTCCTGAATGTGATTTTCACTCTGTAGCGGAGTGTGCGCTGATATGAAACTTTCTTTCAGGAGTACTGGTTCTGCAAGTTTCGCAGGAGAGCTTCTGTAAAGTTTGGAAGGCAGGAGACGAGGTACTGGCAGAAGTAAATCTGTGAGGACGGAGCGTGAGTCGTGCTTGGGTAGCTCAGTTGGTAGAGCACTTGCCCGCGAAAGGCAAATGCCCCGAGTTCGAGTCTCGGTCCGGCACAGTTTTAATCTGCCAAGAATTATGAACTTTGCTGTTTCTTCGACTGCTGCAAGAGACTCAGAAAAACCGTGCCAGAGTAACTTCTACGAACACTGAAAATATTAATGTATGTTAAAAACTGATGCAACTAAACATATAAATAGAACATCGTAAGGAATGATCTGGGTCCTCTGGTACAAGTGAACCGATTACTGACTGGTAATCGTTGTATTTGGCTGCTTGGAAAGAATTAGTAGCGATTTATGGACTTCATGTTACCAAACAACGATGAAATTGCTATGGATAACAACATGCCACGTGGTCGGGCATCAGTTCGCTATTGGTTTGAAGAAAATTCTGGACAGGTCACACAGATCTCTCGCCATGAATCCCATCGTACAATTAGGAGACATAATCGAGACGTCAGTTCCTGCACAATATCCTCCATCGGAAACATTTTGGCAACTGTAGTTGTCTGCAGAGACAGCATGGTTCGACAATCCTGCAGAGGTCTTCGAAAGACTTTCTGAGTTTATGCCACGCAAAGTGAAGCCAGACACTACTATACGAGGTGTCCCTTAGCTTTTGTCACCTCGGTGTACCTCAAGTAGTGCATTCGTTGTTGCACGTTCCGACACTTGCTTCAGTGGCAGATGCAGGTGTCCTAGGAAATTTCAAGGAATTTTAAGGTGATAAAAATAAACTACCTCATTTCGTAATACGTTTAATCTCCCGACGCAGTTGTGGAAACTGAGTCATCTGAATTCAATAACCGCCACGAAAGAAACCTTCATCTATCACATGTTAATTTATTTAATGACACATTAGAACAGAATAATGAGTGACGTGGCCAAAAACGTTGAAGTGAGACTAAAATTTTGGTCACTATACAGGGAAAAGTATGTGAGGTGGAATATAGCTGAGATCTACAGCATTATCTTCGTTTCAAAAATGTTCCTGCTCTGGCCCTTATTGGAATGGTCAGTAATATATATGAAAATGATGTATCTTAAAATGCAAATTACTGCGATATATTGTAGAGTTTGACAGACAGTCAAGAACCAAATACGAACATTCCGCTAAGGCCTATCATGTTCTCAGCTGTTGTATTGAGCTGTGTCTCAAAATACTTGGTAAACTATTTCGAAAAATATTGTGTTGAATTCATACATTGTTGTCTTCTTCTTAAATATTCTGTCTGGAATCTGGTCCAAGTAATATCTCATAACAAAGCCGCTCAGGTAAAAGTGTATGCATGTTTCTCCGGGCTTGTACAGTCAGTTTTGTGCGACACAAAAGTCGCCACTGGATTGGAACTGCTGGGTGCGCCCCTGCCGCTAGTACTGTTTGGCGACGCTGTGGCTCTGCGACTATAGCGCCTCCTGTAAGAAGCTGCCGGCAGTTTGCTCCAGTGGAGTTACGGCTGGACATGTTTATCACTGTCTTCAAACTGTACGGAGCACTCTGTAAATGTGGGGATTTTTAAGTGCCGGATAAAAGAAGGTATACAGCCACGGTAACGCATCAGTGGGGTATGAAGCCTGAAAATTGCAAGTGGGGAGAGTCATTTCTGCTTACGCTGGAACCAGTTAGTAGGTGACGACGACTGTTCAATTGGTGCAGCAGAGTATCTATGGACGCACACCTACAGCATTTGTCTGTCTCACTAATACCGATAGGGCATTGACGGTCTTTGATGGAAATCAAATTGTTGACCACCCTGTAGCAGGAGGAGGCTTCTGCCATTGAGAGAACCGTTACGCCGATAGTGGTCCATGCAATTTTTCAGAATATTCGCTGTGATTATTGTTCAACGGGATTGGGGCAGGGATCTCTTCTCAGCCGACAGACAAATTCTTGGTCTTGAGCACCGTCTGCTGTAATATGTATCCCCGAAATATCTCACGAATAGGTAGAACTCCAGAATGTGTTTCAGTTTACAATTCAGACAACCAGCGTCAATGGGGGGATGAAGACTCGCTGGACGCACTATGTTGAAAATCCGAAAGGTAAAGGAATGTGAGTAATGGTGATCGTCGTCATACTGCGCCGAACACATAAGACGGAAGCCTTCTTGTTAATGTCAGAGAAGACAAATCCATCGACGGAACGTAGCTTCGTCGCAATCTATTGCCACAACTTGAATATATGACGCTTCCACAAAATAACGACCGTACGAGAGCTGTAGTTTCTGAGTGGGAGAAGTTGTGCTGTGTTAATATGCCTTGCACGATACATACGTATCCATAATTCGCACATCCTGATTAAAGTAAGGGTGCGTCAATCCTGTTTCAGTAATATCCCATACATCTTATCTCGAACCGATTTTCAATTGAGAGTCGTGGTTTTGAATGGACAAGGATCAATAACAACTCCGAGTGACTTACGTCGACCCACAGCAATCGCCCACAAGATAACTGCTCCACCGAAACCCAGTAAATAAAGAAGTTTACTTTTGCCCTCGTTAAGCCGCGCTCCCGAGATACGGCACTAATCATCAATGATCCCATGCAACAGAGGTATGTCCGTACGTCGACGGCATATCACGGTAAATAAATCCGGGGAAGTTCGGCCGCCAAGTGCAAGTCTTATTTCACTCGACGCCACATTGGGCGACTTACTTAGCGGTGATGAGGACGAAATGATAATGAGGACAACACAACATCCAGTCCCCGAGTGGAGAAAATCTCCAGCCGGGAATGGAACCCAGGCCCACTTGCATGAGAGCCGAACACGTTACCGCAAAGCTATGTAGGCGGACCACGTCGCGGTATTCGGCCGCAGGGGAAAGAAGAAAGCAATGAAGTAGGCTAGTCTGCATCTCTCCGAAAATAGTCGTCAGCAAGACAAATATCTTACTATTTACCGCCCTGGCCACTGCTCAGAATCCAAATTCAGCAAAGTGGAAAAGTGAAAATTATCAACAGTATT
The DNA here is from genome assembly GCF_023897955.1 of Schistocerca gregaria. Taxonomy (NCBI): domain Eukaryota; kingdom Metazoa; phylum Arthropoda; class Insecta; order Orthoptera; family Acrididae; genus Schistocerca; species Schistocerca gregaria. Next base: position 144,089,212 of record NC_064925.1, on the reverse strand, counting down.
ACGATCTGGACGTTTGTCTCAACACAACATCCCTCACCTACAATGGTACGGGCACAACTACTCATCTTATCACGTCGTTCGAGATGTATTTAAATGTAACGCCCAAGAGTGGAGAAAAGCTAACATAGAAGAAGAAGTAACAATAAAATCATGCATGCCACTCTTCGAGTGTTCGGTGATTTACACAAGCGTGAGTTGTCTAGCTGTGGTCCCAAAGGTGGGTCGAAAGGAAATTCGCTAAGTGTATCCACGGCTTAAAGAGACACTCACTACCTATGCAAAGCATCAACTATGTCAGTTTGCGCCGTCAGCTGCCGCCCGTAACGTACAGTAGGAGATCTAATGCAAGAGCGGCGACGCCGTACTTGATGTCAATGTTTTTGGTGCATTGAACTCAGTGCCTCTGTCTGTTCGAAATGCAGGAAGATCGAAAGGGATACATAAAAGTACTTGCAGGATCAATATGTCCCCAAAGCAGTAATATATAAATTGATTATTCAGACATAGGTATATGAGGGTCGTTTGACAAGTTCAAATGGTTCAAATGGCTCTGAGCACTATGGGACTCAACTGCTGTGGTTATTAGTCCCCTAGAACTTAGAACTACTTAAACCTAACTAACCTAAGGACATCACACACATCCATGCCCGAGGCAGGATTCGAACCTGCGACCGTAGCAATCGCACGGTTCCGGACTGCGCGCCTAGAACCGCGAGACCACCGCGGCCGGCGTTTGACAAGTGGATGCAAAGTCAGAGGGATGGCGCCACCGGCCCGTATCGTGGTCATGTTTAGTTAGTAGAGTCTTTGGAAAGAACACACACCAACTTTCAGCCATATTGGTGTATTTCTTTGTTTGGAATTGGCGTGAATAAAGGAAGTCGTGTGATTGTCAAAAAATGGACGAAAAATAATTTCGTGTCATGATTAAACATTGCTTTATGAAAGTCAAAACGTCTCAGAAGACTGAAGAGAAGCTCGATAAACATTACGGTGACTCTGCACCTTCGATTACAACAGTTTAAAAGTGGTTTCAAAACATGGGCACAAGTGATGCTGAACGTTCCGGACGCCCTGTCGAGGTTACGACTCCAGAAATCATTGATAAAATCCATGATTTGGTGATTGATAACAGATGAGTTATGGTGCGTGATATTGCTAGTGCTGTGGGCATCTCGAATGAAGGGGTACATAATATTTTGCATACACATTTGGACATGAGAAAGCTATCCGCAAGATGGGTTAACGATTGCCCACGCTTCACCAAAAACGGAATAGTGTGAAGTGTTGAAAGGTTGATTTTGCAGCTGTTCACGAAGAATCAGCAGGATTTCAAGCGTCGTTTCGTCACTGTGGATGAAACACGGATACATTACTACACTCCTTAGACCAAAGAACAATTTAAACAATGGGCTACCAAGGGAGAATCTGCACCAAAAAAAGGCGAAGACAATTCCTTCGGCCGGAAAGGTTATATTGCTTGTCTTTTGGGATTCGCAAGGGATAATCGTCATCGACTATATAGAAAAGGGTAAAACTATTACGGGTGCATATTATTCATCGTTATTGGACCGTTTGAAAACAGAGATGCAAGAAAAACGCCGGCGATTGTACCACAAAAATGTCCTTATCCATCACGACAATACACAAGCACACACCTCAGCAGTTGTGGTCGCAAAATTAATGGAAACATGATTCGAACTCGTTTCCCATACCCCCTTTTCTCCAGACTTGGCTCCCTCGGACTACTGTTTGTTCCCCAATTTGAAGAAATGGCTGGCAGGACAAAGACTGTATTCAAACGAGAAGGTGACTGCAGCAACTAATGGCTATTTTCCAGATTTGGACAATTCCTATTATTCGGAAGCGATCAACAAGTTAGAACAGCGTTTGACGAAATGTATAAGTCTAAAAGGACGCTATGTCGAAAAATAAAAAGGTTTACCCCAAACACGCAAGTAGTTTCTATTTTTGCACCTACTTTTCAAACGCCCCTTGTTCTCATATGCGCAAGCAGCACCGTACTGACCAAACTATCCCTACGTCGGAAGGGAACATGATTACGATGATTTAGTAGGAATTTGTCTACTTCATGGGAACCTTCGAAATTTACGAAGAACAGATCTACATGAAAACTGTCGACTAACCAGTCATGGATTTCTAGAGATCCGGGCTGCTCCCTACGTGTTTACTTATTAAATGATGGACTCACAGTTCCTTTACGTGGAATACTCTTGGACGCCATGAGAAGCAAATGGGAGTGGATTTGGACGCTGTCAGACTCTCGCCCAACTAAGGACAAGACGAGACAACTACGATGTCACAGACACAGAGGAACAAACACCTCTGAACTGAGAAACTCCCAAACAGTTGCGAAGCTGCAGCGGAGTAGAAATGTAAGCAATTACCTATTCGCTCGGGTCGCAATGCGGAGCTGCCACTAGACCATCACTTCACTTACGAATGTGGTCACACTTAGTGCTGCCCCAGTGCACTGCTGCTCTCTCGAGTTATGGCAGTTGTTCGTTAGATGGCGGTGGCATCGTATTCACAAGGTGAATTTCATTCGTCAAAATTCCATCAGTTTCTCCCAAGAACTAATCAGTTATATACAAAAACATTCCTTTTTTATCAATGTCTCCTAGTGAAAACAAAATACAAAAACCTACATCAGTTCCTGAGGTAAGCCTGCACATCTTAAAGGATGCGAGGAAATGACTTTAATATACGTGTATGGAAACACGTCTATATTTGTCTGATAGGGAGAAGGGATTTCATGACATAAAATGTGCACTGTATTCTGACCACGGCAACGCAAGGTACAGCAAATAGTAATGTAGTAAGTGATTTCCTCATTCTTTACAACGACTAACCTATTATTTTCTAAAGATATACATATTTTTCATTAAAATGGAGATTAATTCTTACTTATCGAAAATTATCTCTCATTAAGTTTATTATTCTTTGCGAAGACAAACCTATCAGTTACTTAAGATATATACATATTTTAATGAAAAGGTGATTAATTCTTACCTTTCGAAAATAACGTTGAAATTAACTAACATTATCTCTAATTAAATCTACTGGAAGTTTGCTTTTGGCACTGTGACTGGAATTTTTATCACATGGATCAGTTTAGTGCAAGCACGCCATATAGTAAAATGGCTCAAATGGATCTGAGCACTATGGGACTTAATTGTTGTGGCCATCAGTCCCCCAGAACTTAGAACTACTTCAACCTAATTATCCTAAGGATATCACACACATCCATGCCCGAGGCAGCATTCGAACCTCGGACCGCAGCGGTCAAACACTGATTTGGAAAATATCTTCCTCTAAAACACAACGATCTCTTCACTTACACGAAGTTTTGAGCGCTTTTGACAAGGGATTTCGAACTGATGCCGTATTTCAAAATTTCCAGAAGGCTTTTGACGCCGTGTCTTACAAGGGGCTTCTAATCAAATTGCGTACTTATGGAATATCGTTCCAGATATGCTACTGGATTCGTGATTTCCTATCGCAGAAGTCACAGTTCTTAGTAACTGACGGAAAGTGATAGAGTTTAACGAATTCTGTGTCTGGCGTTCCGTAAAGTTGTGTTGCATGACCTCTGCTGTTCTTTATATGTGTAAACGGTTTAAGAGAGAATCTGAGCAGCCGTCTTACGTTGTTTGCAGGTGATGCTGTCGTTTAGCGTCTAGGAAAGTCATCACAAGATCAAAACGAATTGTAAATCGATTTAAATAGCGTATGTGTATGGTGCGAAAAATGGCAGCGGACCCTAAATAACGAAAAATATGAAGGTATCTGCTAGACTACGGTTACACGTTAACTCAGTCATATCTGAAGGCCACGAAGGTATTTACCTTGGATTAAAAATTAATAATAATTTTGGTTGGAAAAAACACGTAGAGAACTTTGTGGTGTAGACGAACCAAAGAGTCCGATTTATTGTGCAAAACACTTACAAGATGCAACGGATCTATTAATTCCTCTGCTACGCTTGCCCATCCTCTTTGGGAGCGCTGCTGTGTCGTATGGGATCCCTACCGCGTAGGATTAACGGAGTACATCGGAAAAGTTTAATCGAGTTCAGGACCTTTTGTACTATCGGAAACTTGGGGATGGAGTGTCACGGACATGGTGTATAATTTTGGGTGCTAATCATTAAAGCTGTTTGTCGATGCGGCGGGATGTTCTCACGAAATATTTCTTACCACCTTTCTCCTATTTTTCTGACGTCGGCCTGTATAGCATGAAACAATCATCATAATAAAATATGGGAAATAACATCTCGCTGTTTGAGAAAAGAATAAGAAGTCACTGTGAAGGTCGTTGGATGAAACATCTGCAGGCTCTAAAGTGTGAGTTGCCGATTGTCGGTGTAGATGAAGATGTAGATGCAAAGAAATTGCCTGTATACTCGTTATGGGTTCTCTTCAATGTGACGCAGTACTGCCTCTTCCAATTCAGGCGTGCAGCATCTCCTTGGCGCGCAACAGTCACGTCTTCTGACAGTGAAGTTACCCTTTCTCGAAGCCCTTGCGTAATTGTGGCGATGGAGTCGTGTGCTGTGAAGAACTATATTGACGTAAACGACAATCAGCTCTTACACTAATGTGAGCTTCGCCGATCAGAAGAATGATGCCGGTATATTTTGCGAACATGTACTCCACCACGTCATTCAAACATCCACAGGTAAGTGAATGATGTCCGAACCACTTCAGAGAGGTCTAATAGACGACAAGTGACATCATCCGGTCAGACGTAACCACTCCTCACCATGTCCACACCGTTGCTCCTAGGCAGCTACATTCGAAATGAAAGTAATTAAGAAAAACGAAGACTGACACAACGAACAAGATCTTAAGAATATATTGTCAAATTTTTTGGAAAATCTATACCGATATTCAGAATATTGTAAGCAAAAAGCCTATGACGCTGATTTACTTCAGTACCTCCTGAAGATACTGCGTGGCATGTTTTGGGTGGAGTGAAACTTGCTCCTGTGGTTGTGCAGGTGTGGACTTATATTAATAAAGTATTTATTTGAATAAGATATATTAGACACGAACACAATGATATGACCAGAAAAGTTCACAGTAATAAGAAATCCACAGTAATTTGTTCAGCAATAATCTATGTGTAAAAATGTGTGTCCAGTAACAATAAATAACATCAGAAACTATATCTAATCAAATACTCAATAGAGTTACTGAATACTGAGTAAACCCCTAGGACACACAAACGGGCACCAACCGTGAAAGGCAACATACAAATCATAATCTTTGCCGAAACTGCGGTGGCGGTGCTACACTCCAATGATGTCATGAGCACTCGGTGCAGCCGGCAAGCTCCTTCGATGTCGGTCCGCCCTAGCTGGGTTCTGAGAGGCGCTGATGAGACTGAAACTCGGCTAACCGCGATCTCTGGCCAAACTACAAGCGACAGAAAGCAGTCCTGCCGTGGTTGGCTGCGTGTTAAAGAAGACAAACAGTGAGCGATATTACATCTTCCAGGGAATGGGATCATCAGAACAATGATATAATCAAAACTGTGTTATTCTTAGTGGTTTTCTACTTATCTTTAAAGATATTGCGGGGCAACATCTTGTAGACCATGAGAAAATTTCGTTTAAGTGGAGAGTAACAAATAGGGAGACAGTTAAACCAGATGTTTGAAGGGAAACGTATTGTGTCGAGAGGGTGGCGGGATCCCGTGGTGATAAGGTCGGAGTGTGGACTGACTGTGTTTCCTTGGTATTGAAATATTATAATGATACTCCAGTGGGCGTATTCAAAACGCGGATTAAGACTGGGGAGAATTTCATTTGAAACTTGATGGAGTCACAGATTAAGTCATTGGTACTGTGATGCAGAATTTACTTTATTAGCACACCTGCATTGAATACGCAGCAAACGATGTGTTGTGTGATATGGTTTTCGAGCATATTCAGAAACTGCCACGCTCCAGAGAGCGTAACTGGTACGTCTCGAATGAAAAACAGCCCACGGTTGCAGTAAATTATGTTTATTTTAAACCTTGAACATGGTTTCTCCTATAATAATGTAGCCTTCTAAAGAAATCCTAAAAATAACCAAAATAACATATAGACCAGTGATTCCATCTACACATAAACTTCAAAATATGTAAGTGATAACATATTCCTTACATACACACCAACACATGAAAAATGTCTTAGCCCAGCGGCTGGGTTAAGACCAATAAAATAACTTTAACAGGCATAAGCCTGTTTCGAAAATAAGTAAAATTACAGATGGCACCGTATGTCCTCCGCCACTACCACTGTTATACTGGGCGCACGTTTGTCGAATCTCCTGCACCCGGCGCACCAAAAGTTGCGCTCACCACAGTGAGATACGTCGCCCCGTTTATCAGGAGACCAGTCAATATGTACGATAATAATTTAATAACAAGCCTACATGCGCAAATGACGGAACGTATACTATTATTACCATTGTCCAACAGATGAAATACTGTTGCAAACAAACATCAGAGTGGTAGAACATTAACAATTTCATATAACAAAGTTTGTAGTTTGACTATTTGATAAATGATTCAGAAACGGGACTTTCATATGCAAATATAACTTCAGCTTACATTATACGCTATAAGAGCTTATAGGGCTAATTCCACCAACCGCCCGTAGTCGTTGTACAGTCACACTAACAATGATTGACTTTATTTCTACGACTAGCACGCTAGTGCATGAATACGATAACATGGTACAAGATGGCAAAGAGCACATTAACATATTTGACTTAACATAAGTCACTGTTAATAAAAAAGCAGTTCATGACTCTTGATGACAATTTCGTAACCGTTGCTGTTGTCGTTGCCGTGATGAAAATAATAACTGGTACGTAGTTCGCTGCGTATATGCTTATACACGCTTCTGCTGGTTGATACATACAAGAAATATTACCTCGCAAGGGTGAATCACTTGCTCGTAAGTGATATTTGGGATTTATAGCCCTTGTGCTCTTTCATTTCCCATAATGCAGAGAAGTTTAGATGCAATGTATTTCGCAGTTTCTCTTTTGAAATGATGGTGTTGGAAATACAACTTGGGACTTGTTTTGATTGTGTGCCATCATAGCGACTTTACTATATTGGATAGTCCTTTTTTGTGGTTGGGGTATGCCATTAATAGTGCGGTGCACGAAGAGCTCAAGACAACACCTGGTAGTCTTATGATTACCTTTAAACCCAACTCCCCATCAGGCGTTAACGGTCGTTACTTGGTTTACTCGCGGATTAGAGGGACGCTGAACGGATCTGTGCTGACTGGAAGCTCGTCCAAACTAATTTACTAGTAATTCGTGAAAGGATGGAGCTGCGTTCCAGTGCTGGGAGAAGACCAATCACATTGAAACCAGGGGATTCGTCTTGGGTAAACAATTGTGGCATGGTAAGATGAGGTGACGATAACGTTATGGGAAAGCTCTTGCCCAGACATTTAGGGCATGCTTGGATTCTACGCTTAAGACTCCATTCACCTTGTTTGTAGATAATTCCCCAAACAAAAATAATACACAGGTTCAATGCAATGCAGTTCAATATGTATTGTCACTCTATAAACCTACCTCCAATGCCTTCGTATATTACTCAGTGGTAATATGAATTCCTCCCACACTTTTAGTAGCTAGGTAGTTTTAAGGTTAAGCCCAAGTACTTAGAGCGTTATATTTTAAATTTTTGAAGCTGAATATTTAAGTATATGCATACTGAAGTTACCTCAGAAGATTATTGCTAAATGCAGTTGGGGAAAAGAATACCGAAACTTTGGGAACAACTCCACAAAAGACATTATTCATGCTGCATAAGACGTTATCCCTTATTAAAGAAATGGATACATAATTCTTGGTATGATGATAGTGAGACGTTAACTATAAACTGACAACAAGCTTTGAATGTCTGGAACGTAAATAAAAGTGATAGGAACCGGAAAAATTACATATAAGCATGGAAACATGCATCATAAGGTCTCAAAAAGATGACAGCACAACATTAAAAATATCATGTAACATCAACAAAGTCACACTTCTGTGGATTGGGAGTTTGGAGTGCAACTATCAGCCATCGGTTTTATATTGCGATTATTTCCGTTACGCTTAAAATTGCAGCGTTTCCACGATCAGTACGTTTCAAATGGTGAATTGGTCAACATTCGTTTGCAGCTAACGTCAGTTGGACAGCTGAACGAAGAACAGCAGGACGGTGAAGTGAGTTGAGGTGCAACTGCCCAACACGCGCCTATGTACGTAACAATTTCTTAAGGTAGTTTTTTTCATTTTTTAGACTTTTTTCATACTAAATTCGTTGTAAGTACAATATTTAAATTTATTATCAATCTGAATAAAATAACTATGTTAACTGAAGTGATCATTTATGCAGTCTTCAACATGTACTATAATTTACAGAAACTGTTACTCATCAACATGTTTTTATTTTAGTGATGTCAAATCCGAAGAAAAGAAGAGTGGATGTGTTTTCCGACCCTGAAGTATGGATGAGGTGGCTCGAAGAAGATACAGGGAATGATGGAAATGACGTATTTGATTCTGAAGAATCTGATACAAATGAAGATGATCAACTAATGGAAAGCGATCATGACACTGTAACTGAACAATCTGCTGGTGGATACGCTAATGAGAACGGTGAGTCTAGTATTTCCTAATATCTTGAGAAGGACAGTAAAACAAAATGGCCTAAGTCTTTTCCTAAAAGACACGTGAGGACAAGGTCAGAGAATACAATAACTCATCTACCTGGCCCCAAGATGAACGCGTCAGCAATACTATCTCAAGGTTATTTGTTAGAGCTTTTCTTAGACAGTAATGTATACATAATTGTAGTTGGCTGTACAAATATTTATGTAAGAAATTTGAAAAGCAAATTTCAGAGACATACATATGCTAGACTCACTGATGAGAATGAAATAAGAGAACTTTTCGGCATACTCTGCGTAATAGGAACACTAAGAATTTCAGGAAAAAAAAACGAATATGCTCTGGGATAACTATAGAGCAAACGGCTTAAAATCCTGTTGCCTATCCATGTGTGAAAAAAGATTTAAATTGCTTCTGAGTTGTTTCCGTTTTGATGACGTAAGGGACAGAAGCGTTCGAAAAGAAATTGGCAAATTAGCCCCAATTAGAGACATTTTTTAGACTGTCGTTCATAATTTTTCTGCACACTTTGTTCCAAGTGAATATTTGACTGACGACGAACTGATACTATCTTTTCGAGGAAAATGCCAATTCAGACAGTATCTTTCTAAAAATCCCACAAAATATGGCATTAAGACATTTTCTTTGGTAGATGCTAAAACTGCTCATACTTTCCACTTAGAAATTTATGCTGGCACTCAGCCAGAGGGTCCTTTCCAACACTGTAATTCTCCTACCGATGTAGTAATGAGATTAGTGGATCCTGTCAGGGCGACTCACCATGTCGATACTGGTGACGACTGGTTCAGCAGTATACCACTGGCTAAGAAGGTACTAAAAGACTAGGGACTGACACATGTTGGGACGCTATGGGAAAACAAGAAGCAAATCCCCAAGGAGTTTTTACCTAATAAGCATGACCTCTATATTCTTCTTTGTTTGGCTTTTAAGAGAACTGTACGCTAGTTTCATACCGCCCTAAAATTAATCAAGCTCTTCCCTTATTATCTATATTACATCATGATACCATTAATAAAGATACAAGAGATTTACTGAAACCAGTAATCGCAACGTTTTACAATATGACGACGATTGGACTTGATTTACTCGATCAACTAATTTAAAAAAATGATGTGTCACGAAACACGCGTAGCTGGCCTATGTTTGTTTTTTATAATATACTTAAACTCTCTGCCATGAACGCACTGTGTATATACCGAACAATTACTTCAACACCTCAGTCACTGAAAAGAACGGAGTTTCTGCGGAAGTTGGCCAGAGAAATAATGAAACCTCAAATTTAATACAGTTCTGCTGTCCCTCATATTCCCATTGAATTACGTCGGCGTGCACGTCTTCTACTGGGCATGAATTCAATAGTTACGCCACAAGACAGTTCCAGAGAAGGCTCAAAGGACGTTGCTACGAGTGTGGAACGCAGAAAGACAAGTCAACTGGAAAATGGTGTCATAAATCTAAAAGGTGGATGTGTTTGCCTTCCTATCATACCGTATGTGTTAAATGTCTCTGAAATAAGTTATTGAAATACTTTTTTTGGAAATTTGTGTTTTATATCCATTCCTATACATACAGAAACGCACAAAAAGCAACTAAAGTACATTTGATAATCATTTCAAGGAGTAATAAAGAAACACAAATGGCGACAGTTGTTCCAAAAACGCCTGACCCCGTAACGATACAGCACGCTCCTGCTGCAGGGCTAAGCAGAACAACAAAACGGATTTTTATAAAACATTGAAAAGCTATTTAAATATGTACACACCAACACGTTTACAGTTTACTGATACAAAAACACACAAAACTGCCTGTATAATGACACTGAGAAAGGCAGAATACTTGCAGACTACTTCAAAAAACTAAGGCCCAACGAAAGGACATTTTCGTTATGATAATATAATTGTAGAACACTCAGACTAGATGCTACATTAGAGGAGAGCGGAGAAATCATAAAAGCAATTTAAAAATAACAAAACACCGGGAGGAAGGAGTATATTTGTTGAACTATGGTAAAGCTCCAGTGAAGTCATTATTCTATGCCAAACAGAAATCAGTAATGAAAATTTCATAAACAGCTTACCATGAGACTGGACATCGATATTAATACTGCCACTGCACAAAAAGGGAAAGAAAACTGTTCGTAACTTTTATAGAGGTATCTCCCCCTTGCCAGTGACGTATAATTTCTTGGCTATGGAACTTTTAAAGGATACTGAAAGAATATCCGACACAAAGCTAGGAGAACATAGAGCAGGATTCAAAAATCATCTACAAATACTATGTCTATAGAAGATAAAAGAAATGAGGCAAATGAGAAACCTGAAATACTTGATAATTCTTGCATATTTTATTAAGGGATGTGACTCAAATGACAGAAATGTACTACCCAAAGGTATAATGAAATATGAATTCAATAATAAAACAACAGAAATGTTTAAAGGAACATTAACAAACAAAATCAGACAAGTAAGATTTGTGGGGGGACTTTCAAAACCTTTGGAAATAAAATCAAGATTAGTAGAGGAGGATGGTTTACCACTGCTCCTTTTTAACTGCACGTTAGAAAAAATATTTGAAATGGCACTGAGCGCTATGGGACTTAACATCTGAGGTCATCAGTCCCTTAGAACTTAGAACTACTTAAACCTAACTAACGTAAGGACATCACACACATCCATGCCCGAGGCAGGATTTGAACATGCGACCGTAGCAGTTGCGCGGTTCCGGAACTGAAGCGCCTAGAATCGCTCGGCCACAACGGCCGGCTGTGCCTTAGAGGAGCTGTATAAGAATGAAGGCATTCGTCTTACCAAACGTGTTCAACTAGGAAGAACCCCAAGTATAATCACCGTAGTAACTCTATATTTTGTAGATGATATGACACTAATTGCTGACTCACTGGATAGTGGCAAAGAACGTATCACACAAACTACAGAAACAAGGAGACACAATAGGTCGAAAACATCGTTTGAAAATACTCATTTCATAACAAATATCAATGAAGTCCCTCCAAATCTTAAAATCCTTACCAAGACAATATCTAAAACTAACTGTTTTAAATACCTTGGAGAATCTGTAACAAGCAACGCAAACGACAAGGTAGTCATAGAAATCAGAGTACATAAAACGCGAAAGACATTCCAAACGACAAAATAAAGAAAAAATAGAAAACAAATAATTGTTCCTGGAAGTGCAATCTAAGTCACTACGAAACAGTGGTAAGGCGTGAAGCACTGCATGCAAAAAAAAAAAAAAAAAAAAAAAACCTGAACTAATAATATTTGGGGCTCTCGAATAAAAGGAGCAAGTTGGAAGAAATATTATAAGGGAACTAATGAGACCTTTTATGTACATATGTAGATATGTACCGAATGGATAGTAACAAATTAACAAAGCAGAGTTTCAACTTACTAAATAACTGCAAATCCAAACCCATATGTTTCGCCGAAACTGTGAAAGATGTGAAAGACATACAAATTAGAAATTACACAATAAATAACAGAATACCTTTAAGATAAGCAACACAAAACCAGGATTTCAGGAAAGAATGAGGTCCGACAGAGAATGAAAGTATATGAAGAAAGAAAAGGAACGACACTTTCGAGAGATGATGGAACTCTAGAGAGCAATTAAAAATAAACACCAATAAGCAAGACCGAAGTCGATTTATCATATCTTCCAAAAACGTTACCCGAAAAAATAAATCAATAAAAAATGTTGATTAATGTTTTTTGTTTCTTCTGAACGGTGGGGACAGCAACTCTCTACCCCCACCACCACCGCTTACAGATTAGTCGATATAGGGGATCCCTACACAGAAGTCGCCAATGTTCCGATTAATTGGAACTCCAGCTACGTCTCCACCGTCCTAGATGAAATTGCCTGCCGTCTGCTGTGGAGAGACAACACGAGTTCTCTTCCACCCCAGCTTGGAATGAATAGCGCCCATCTGCGGACGTTAAGCCGTAGATGTCCTCTTTAGACATATTTGTTTTTGTTGCCTCCTCATTGGCAACAGCAGTGCCTAACATCGAGTGACCCAGCTTGTTAATGGTGTCCTGCTTGGGGTTGTGAACCCTCGTGCACTTCCATCAGTGCACGGAAGTGCTGAAAAAATAATTTGTGATCAAGTGCCCTATTTGTCATTCAGAAACCGCTGATGTGGCTGGCCAAAGGAAGGTTAGCTCTCATAGGTTGATGACTGCGTTGACTTCAGCCTATGTTGTTGCACACTTTTGGAAGAAGTTGTAACAAGGCTTAATTCCATACATGTCACATCAATATTTTTTGAAACATCAGTAATGAAGGACATATAAATTATTTTTTTGAAATTGTATTATTACAGTGCCTTCCTTAAATTACTGTAATTGCATTTTTGATTACTGACGAAACTGAAGAGACGAATATCCTTCATTTACTTTAAAGGCAGTTTTTGAAATAAAAGAGTTATGTAGTATTTTGAAGAAAGGAATTGAACCCACTTGAATCTGAACCTTCTACTCACTTACACCGTATCAAATTTACAATTATTGCTAAGCTTACTGATCAGTTCCTTAGAAAGGGTTGTTATGTCAGTATGTGTTTCGCGAGGGGTAGATGGATATTACCTCCACCTTCCCCGATTCATCTTTTTCTTTCACAATGTCAGACACGTAGATTTCTTACGTGTATTCGCAGTTGCTTTCTATACATTGGGCATTAATATGCTCAGAAAATGGTTGCACGTTTATTTCCACTACCCTCTTCAGCACATAGTATAGCGAAGCTCATAAACAAAATAAAGGCATATGTTACGAACACGAAAATAGGTGTTATATTCCAAGATAAAACGACAAGTTCGTAAGAGGCGACTGTTGATATTCTTGGTGATCTGTGCGACATTTGGTTAGTCTGAGGTACTTACCGCTAATTGTTAGTATTTTCGTTTAACCATTGTCCGTAAAGCCACGTAAACTGTACTTCTATCATGGCTGATGAGAACACCGAGTGAACACTGTTGGGAGCGTCTGCTATTGAAGTCGTGGAGGACTATCTTACGGCTGCCGGTGTGGCCGTGCGGTACTGGTCACCTCAGTCTGGAACCGCACGACCGCTACGTTCGCAGGTGCGAATCCTGCCTCGGGCATGGATGTATGTGATGTCCTTAGGTTAGTTAGGTTTCATTAGTTCTAAGTTCTAAGGGACTGATGACCACCGATCTTAAGTCCCATAGTGCTCAGAGCCATTTGAACCATTTTTTGACTGTGTTACGTAAGATACTGACGTTCGTGAAATACAACAATCACTTTCTAATAAATTTAGTTCATCTATTTTCTGGGCCATTGTCCCGTGTGTTTCAGGAACCTAAATTTCTACAGCATTAGATGAAAGAAGATGATACTAACGCTAAGCCCGAAATCTGAAACCAATGTACTTGCTACGAATGGAGAAAACTTCCAAGCTTGACGTGTCAGTTAATGTGATCGCATTAAGTGCATTCACTATGTCTGTAAATAGGTGCAAAAATGCTTTGGAAATACGAATGCGGTGGAAATTGCCTTTTGACGATCTAACTTCTTGTTGCGATCTACATTGCTGTCCCAAACAGTAACGACGGTGAATGGTCTGTAACAACTGAACTAAAAACACAATCCCTCCATTCCCGATCAGAGAAGCGAAGGCACCAACAATATGCATTGGCAGGAAACGACCTGCGACGTTGCCTAGAAACAGTCTGAGGCTTGCTAACGAAGAAAGCGATTTGCACGTAGCAAATTTTCTTCTTGCCTTGCCGGTGAAGACTCTTGTTGCGCAAGGTAAGCATCAAATACTTCTAGTTTCATTGTCTTCGTAAGTTGTCGATAGCTGTTTTCACTATTGCATCTCAGATACACGAGTCATCAGTCCGATATCGATGACGCACGATACGCAGTATATTCTTCTGTAGATAGCATGTAGTTAATTTTAATACAATTCTCAGGAAATAGCTACTACGAGACGTACATAGATAAGTGCAAATTTTACTATTACTTACTTACCTCTTAAAATAGTATTCGGTGACAATTCAGTGCAATGTTATGGTTCTGCGTGGAGTAAGATTCATAGGGCACACCACGCATTCCCGTCACATGTCTCGGCTTACGACGCAATGGGTGTATAGTGACATCAGTTAGCAAGACTTTAGCTCTGGACTAAGAAATGGAGTAAACAGATGTGGTAGCAGAGTCGAAGCTAATCCTGACGTTCCCTCTCGCATCATTGCGATCACGTCAATCGTTAAGAGCACTGCGTTAGTGGCACTCTATATTGTTTTCGGGTACGCTGTGAAAAGTCGTAGTCACGCTTTGTGGCAGCAGAGGCAGTTGTTGACGGAGTGATTTGTTTATTTTCGACTGCACATGTTTAAAAGAACATCTTGAGCTATTACTACTATGAAGTGTGGTCAATAAGTTACAACAGCTGCGACCAGATCTCACGAAGAAGGGCGGCTTCAGGGTTCTGTTGATGACAGGAGCCTCATTTATGGGCGCATTTGTAAGTGGTATTTCCACCGGGCTTTCGTCTCCGAGATATAAATATATAATTTTGCACAAGTACATTACATTTGCTACCTTACTTTTCTGAGTATTTCTGTTTGTTATGTATGTATGTTATTTAGTTTACCTTAATCATCTCGCCACAACTTTTTATTCACTTGAAACCCTACTTTCGCAATTTTTGTATCAGACAAGCTGCATCACTCTAAACATTCCTACGCTTATCACATCAAATTAGAATATTATAGGAATAAAATGAAATTGCGTTTTGGGACAATCATATAAATGAGGTAGTACCTATGGTCGTGACATATTATACTTGCACTACTTCTTGAAAACAGTTACTCAGTGTTTTTTCCTGTGTATTGTACTAGTATTTTGGGCAAACTAACAAACAGGAATAGAAGAATATATCTCACAGTGTTGCATTGTTATTGCAGCTTCTGAACATTCAGTAAAAAAGTAACAGCAAATTACTCGTACTTTTGAAAAGTAAGCTGTTTATTTTCCAAAATCGGAAAGAACTTTCGTATTTTACGCTGATTTGATAACATGAAAAACTAGTTTTGTGGTCATGAAGCGAACTCGCTTAAAGGAAGAAACCATCGAAGTTAAATGACACGCCACCCAATTCACAGGAAGGATACAAACAATTGCATTTCATTTGCGTGTGGGTCTCCGTTGAAACGAGATTCTTCGGTACAATTAACAACACAAATGCCCAAGGTGAAAAATTTTATAGTGGTCCCAGGCTCTGCAAGTGCAACACTACACATTTCCTTCAAATTCTGTAACATGTCATTCGAGGGTGTCGACGGATTTGAAGTCAGTGAAAAGCGTCTACATTGTGAAATACCGTTATTTGTATCTTGTAAATATAGGAGTAGGTGTTGATGATCTAGATCTCAGCTACCGGAAAATATTCGAAGTACAACTGAGCCGAACAATGGCCGTCGTTACAGCGATAGTGATATTTGAATGAATTGAGGAATCCCTAACTAACAGATGGCACTATAAAGCTTGTATATACTATATATCTATTTGTCTGTGTACAGAGGACATAAACGTCGACTTTCTAACGATGAACCCAGTGAAACGTAATCTACGACGGCATAAACATAACCATGCGGAAGACTTATGACCGACTTCGGAATGTGCATTTGCTATTCAGAGTGTGATTATTGTCGTATATTAATATGAATTCTGAGCACCGAACAGTGCTTTTGTTTGATAACCATCCAATATCCACAATGGTTTCATAATAAAGTAAACGACGTAATTTCACTATTTGCATGATCGAAAACACATCTCAGTACATGGGTTTAGATTGGTGTTTGTGTTTCCGCTGTGCTTCTTATAATACGACTATATGTCATATTTCCCGTAAAATTTCTTTTAAACCTAGCTGTGTGATTTTGGTACTAGCTCACTTAAATTAATTTTTCCCAACAAAATCTAGCGATGTGATTCCGGTGCCAGCGCTCTTAAATTTATTTTTCCAAACACAAGGGAAGAATAAGCTACACCATTTTGAAAGTCCATGTTATTGCCCAAGTAGCCTCCCACAAGACTAGTCATGGTAAATCTGCTATCAAGAGTCTCACTCGATCGGCCTCGCTTCTGAGCAGTGCTTACCATCGGTCGTCAACGTACAGCACTGTCTCGGTCCGGACCGGAGTGCTTCTAATTCTCAGCATCTATCTGCAAAATAAGGATGTTTGTTCACACCTTGTCATCAGAGACCTCATGCAAGAAATTATTTGTTTGCACTCAGACGGTCTTGGTGTGAGACGAGTTGTACGTGTAATAGAGATGGTGGCAGAGTATGGTTTGCTACGCTGTCTGCACTTTACGCACGTAGCCACTGAGTAATTGGTCAGGCGCGTTCCTGACTGCGCAGTGCTAAAAAGAGTTACAATTTTCGTTCGAATAGTTCGACTAAATTTTTATATCTTATTTAAAGCGACAGTCTCTGTCCGTTTGAAAACCATCGTTGACGATCGAAGACCCAAGCAAATAGGCACTAGTAAGAAACGACATGTCGGTACCTAGAAATAGTGTGAGGCTTGATAAGAAGAAACCGGTTTGCTCGTAGCAAATTTCTTCTTGCCTTTCCCGTGAAGTATCTTCTGGTGCGAGGTAAACATCAACGTTCCTCGTTTCATTGTCTACTTAAACTGTCAGATGCGAAGTATAATACAGTCTGATAGCACGCGACCAGATGACGACAGTCCTAAATTGGAAACGAAAGACACGTAGTTCTGAATACGCTTCTTCAGAACGCATGTAGATAGTTTACGATATAATTCAGACGATGCAGGTACAAAGCAGAAGTGTATCGGTCAGTGAAAATTTAACTATTGGTAACCACTATTTAAAATAGTACTGAATGATAATTCCCGTCGTATGTTGCGACATGCGATACGTTTTAGGCTTAGTGACGCCAGTCAGCATGATTTGAGCCGTTGACTAGGCAAAGGAGTGAAGAGATGCCGTTGACTAGGCAAAGTAGTACAGAGATGCGGTAGCCAAGACGAAGCCTTTGTAGACACCCTCCCTGACGTAGATGCGAACGCGTCTATCGTAAGATCTACTAACTTGTACTGAACTTTATTGGTCCTATTCTAGATATTGTTTGGAAACACGATATGAAAATATCATCGTGCTTTGTGGTTGAGGAGAAGGTTGTTGAGGTAGTGTTTCCTTCCCTTCTAAATGCGCATATTTAAAAGAATATCGTGAGACCGTAACGCCATTACAGAGTGACAGATAATCTTCATTTCGCAGCACCCAGCAAGTAGTACGATTCCTCTGTTTTCGTGATCACGAGAGACTCCTTTACTGTCGTCGATGGAAACTGTCTTCCGTCAGAATATAGTCTGTGATACATAGCTGTGTAAAGTTTTTCTAAGTGTATTACATCTCCCTCTTTATTTTCTTAATTTTTGTGTACGTTACGCACGTATGCCATTTAGTATCTCTTCATCATCACGTCTTTGCATTTTATCCACGTTAGTAAGACTTGCATAATTTTTTTTCTCACTAGGTGTCTGCTTCGATGTGAACATTCGCATCTAATCATGTGGTAAAATTTTAATAGCTCTAATTAGAATACATGAAAACTGAATTTTACGACTGAAATAAACGTTACGCAGTACAACAAAGCTGTATCGGTGGACTAAAATTCTCGCAGACATTGCTTCAGAGTCTTCCCGTGCAGTGTACTACTGTTTTATGTAAAATAAAAAAAAACTTACATATCTGTCTCTTATAGTATTATGGTAGCTGTAATATTTTACGGAGACTGATGAAAAATGTAACTCTCACTACTGTAATATTATTGCACCTGCGAAAAGTGAAATGTGAAAGTAAAACTTGAAACAGCTGTCCAGGGTTAAGCGCATATTATTTATATTTTGTAAGCATTTCATTACATTACTTCGATTCGATGTGTTCAAGAAGTAATTGTTTTGTTGATGAATCGAACTCACTTCCAGGAACGAATTGAAAACCTGTATGATTACGGATGTGCTACAATAATACTACTGTACCTTCGAAGAGGAGCAAATTTTTGGTGTTGTTGTGGTCTTCAGTCCAGAGACTGGTTGGATGCAGCTCTCCATGCTACTCTGTCGTGTGCAAGCTTCTTCATCTCCGAGTAACTACTGCAATCTACATAATTCTTAACAACTTTTTTCTCATCTTCAGAAACGCTTTCCTTGCCATCACCAGTCTACATTGTATCTCTACGTCGACGATCATCATTAATTTCGCTTCCCAAAGAGCGAGACTCATTTACTACTTTAAGTGTTTCATTTCCAAATCTAATTCCCTCAGCATCACCTGATTTAATTCCACTACATACCATTATCCAATTTTTGCTTTGGTTTGCATCACATTAATAATGAAAAATTGTAGTTTACCTTTACGAGTACGCCTACAAGAAAATAATGTTGTCCCATACAAAGCAAACCCAAGTGCTCTATAGCGAGTTAGCAACTCGTTGTGAACGTCGCGTGTTTCAGGGTTGGACCTGGATCCGCTGGCTTATAGGTTCCAAAGAAATACTTTACTAAACCCGACTTTGATTTGAGCAAACAAACTGTACTGAAGACATTTATCTCATCGACTATGTTCACCGTCCTGTGTATTACTTGCGTAGAGGAAGTGGAAATGAATGGTGGAAACCGAGAAGCGAAATAATCATTTTTTAAACCGTACAGAGTCTTGGTCGAACCTTTCAATAAAAAAAGCGAAAAAGCACATTGTTTTACAACAAACAGAAGAATAAGAGATTAGTAGCTTTGAAGCAACGTCAAAACAGAGAGCTCTGTCTATATAAAAATACATTGATTTCTCATCTCCTTACGGGAGGAAACTCAAGCAAAATAATTTAATTACTAGACCTCGACTAAATAATTATAATTGTGATCTAGTTGTCTCTTTTGGATGTAAACGGAATGACAGCAACTAAATTACGGAGAAAGTACCGATACGAGACTGCTATACTACTTTGAGTATGGGAAATCCTCACCCCAAATATTGCAGTTTATATCCAAGAATGAATTAAATGACACGGGAAAAATATTTCGCAACAGGAGAAAATACTGAAAGGAACTAAAAGAGCTGCGAGGCACTGTTGTTAGTGTATACCTGGTAGCAAAGAAATACAAATTCCATTATCTAGAATGTTCCTATGACATAACAAATCCCTGTATGAGAATGAAGCAACGGGTATATGACACCAGACCTATTTGTCTTGTACAACTTCGATGAAACTGGCTGATACCAGGGCTTTCGTCTCTGAATTCTAGAAGATTTGGTATCCAGTGGCTCTTGAAATAGAAGCTATATATGTCATGATTGGTAATGTTAAAAGCCTAGACCGACAAATAAAAGTAATATATGACACGTATTTCCAGTTGCGATGATGACAACCTTCAGCTATAGAATATAGAGTATGAAGTCAACGAAAGTCTATGCCGGACCAGGATTCGAACCGAATTTCTCGTTTATCGTGAGAGGTCGCCTTACATTGGGCTATCCGTGTACGACTCACGGCCATATCCAAACTTCCAGATGTCATCAACCACGTGTTAACGACCTGGAGTCCTACATGTATTTTGTATATTCCCACACTGGTCAGAAGTTGTACTTTGAAAGTCGCTTGTCCCGTATCAGCATAGTAACACGAACTTGCAAAGCCTGTGTCGTTCACGGATAGCCAAATGGTAAGGCGACCGCTTGTCACAGGCGGGAAATCTCGGTTCGAGTCTCGGTCCTGCAGAAATTCTCATTGTAGTCATTTGTTCTACAGCTGACGGTTGTTATCATTCGCAATTGCAAATACATTTAATATATTTCATAAAGGGCGTAGTCGGAATGACACAGGCATGCAATATCTTAATTAAAAGTAAAGCTGTCTGTGATGAACAGCGCTTTGCTTGAAACACGATCCACTGAAGTCTGTGCATTACGGTTGTCACTCTGTTTACGCTGACTAAATAAATAGTCGACGAAAACGGCAGAACTTCGAAAATATATTCTGAATTGCTTCATTTACTACAAGTTACGAATAACGCCGAATGACAAAAGTAATCAAAAATTAATCACAACAGCTTCGGAAATGGTCCTCTTCCAGTATCTCAGATACTCTTGCTTTGCTACCAGTATCTACGAGTCGCGCACCGTTAGAAAGTAGGTGACAATGTCCTTTGCGTTTAACAGATGTTTCGGAGCTTGTTCCGGAGTTTGCTGTGCAGAAAAGGAGGGTGCTGCCTCTGGGTGTTCCTCAGGCGTAGGCAGCCCTTCTATGAGGATGACGATGACGAGATCATCTGCGACCCGGGAATGAACATCGCGATGTCGCATTGGTGCGGTGCCTCGCTCCCTCAAGAGGTACGTCACACCACTAGCGCAACCACAGTCACACTGCAATTACCGTCGTCAGTCACACATTACATTAAGATCACGTTTGCTGTAAGAGGCAGTCTATTGTCTGTCGTATTCGTATTTTTAAATCAGAAATTAAAATTAAATTCAGAAGTAAGTATTTGCTAAAATATATCTCGCATTATACTCTCATATTTGAATATTCCGAAAATGTGGGCCATGGTACAGTCCTCACACTGCCCCACATCTTAGAGTTCCTGATAAACGGTAGGGCGGACGTCCACAATAATTGTCATAGAAAGATCACACACGATAATTAAATGTCTTCACTACGATTTCTTAGAACCAGGTGATCTCTCACCGTTACTTTATGAGAGAGTCCATGGGAATTACAGAGCTCCCTGACTCACATATTTAGAAATTTGTAAGATAATGGAGCAATTTACATCGAAATGTAACAAAGAATCATGACTGTCTGAATACAGTAACAGAATTTCGGAAATCCAGTAGGCATCTGGGACCATGATAATGCATAAATGTGCCAAACAGCTCATTCCCTTTAACAACAATGATTTAGGTCAACATGCTCTTAGCACATATACTTTCGTAACCCTTCGGAAACAGTCTATAAACACGTTGTGGAACACGTTAAGGCCTACCAAAACTAACATTAGAACAAATTCTCACTAAACTCGGTACTCAATTTGGTGTTCTAAAGACCACGTTGGTTTGCTTTGTAAATGACAGCATTTTACGAGAGTCTGAAATTTACCAGGATTACTTATAGATGTTGCCAAACGTTCTGTTTTTCAGTGTTCCTTTTTCTTAACGTCCCGTTTCTTTTTCAGGCTCCCACTTGTTATGAGTGTGCTCTTGGAGAAGTATACGAGCACAAATCAACCACCAGTTACGGTGCTGACGTAACTCATCCGGACTATCGGGACACAGTTGCGAATATAGAAAAGCTAATGGCAGAAGAAAGGAGTACGTCACGGCTGTTGGCGTGCACGAATCTATGCGCCATTTATGGACAAGTTACTCCCACAGTAAAAGGTAATTAATCAAATCTACTGAACTGCATACTTGATGCTTATTGGAAAAGAAACATCTGCAGCCAACTATCATACAGGAACGAAGTTGATGTTCGTGTTTTGTTTGATTGCAGAGTACCTAGGTGAACTGTTTCATCGTCTGTGTGAGGATGAAGATATGCTAGTGCGAAGACTGGCACTGTCCATGTTGCCTGCTATAGCTGAAGAAGCTGATGTCCAGTTTTATGCCTCTCATGTAGTACCCATTTTCGAGAAGGCCCTGGAAGATAAGGTACATAGAGAGAATTTCTTATCCACTTACGCTCTTTATGTAATATACGCAGCAAATCAGTTTTTACAACTTTCGTTTATTTTTACAGATTGGTCTTCACTTGGAGGCGACACAGGCTTTAATCGCTTTGTTTAAATCTAAGAAATTATCTGATGCTGCACACAGGCATCTTCTGCCAGTTCTGTATAAATACGCTGAGGATCAATATTGGCAAGTTCGGTTCTTAATTGCCAACACCATTAATGATGTAAGTATGTTAAATATGCGATTTTATTAGTGTTGGATACGTACTCATCGTTTATATAATATTTCTTAGTATTACTAAGAGACACTCGTAACCGAATTGTTACCTTACAAATATTCAAATTCAGTGCAGGTAGACCTTCTCAGATACGTAGTGCACGGAGTGAAGTTGTGATAGTTGAAAGAAGGAAGCGTATTTCTTTCCATTTGGAGTAGTTTGTATATGAACTGACATTTTGGAAATATACCTGATACACAGAACATATTACAATTTTGTTATCACCGTTTATCTCGTTAGCTCGTAAATGATCCGTTTATCAAATTACGTGATTACTATAATATTGTTTTTCTTTTTTTATAGATTCACAACTCTGTGAATTCACTTATCTTGAAATCAAGCTGCTTCTCACTGATGCTGAAGTTCTCAACGGACCCAGAGACACGAGTGCGATCTGCAGCAGATCGCAGGTATCAAGGATGTTTCAACTATTTGACGACATCAAGTGAGGTGTAGATGCCCTAAACTTCATATTGGCACACTCTGTGATGTTTCCTAGTTAATGTCACATCAGAGCCTTTATTTCTGGGCCCATTTTACTAAACTACAAGTGAACAATTCAAATTCTTTATTCTGCACCTTTTCGGCAATAAAATCCGTTTTAAAGATCTTCATAACAATGTTTTATTTTAGAATGTAGCAGCAGTTGCCAATCCATGATTGATAACATGTGAGACAAAATTCTCCTGTTCATTTAATTATCAGCACTTTTGAAAAATTATTTTATTTTAGGTCAATTGCACTGATACATTTCCAATACGAATTACATCTAAATTTTTCTTCCATTTCAAAAACAACGGCTACACATAAACCAGCCAAATAACCAAACACACATACATACACACACACACACACACACACACACACACACACACACACACACACACACACACACAAAATGTCTGGCAACTATTAGATGTTTCTACCATGACATAAAAGGTAAAAGATGAAAAAATATGCAAGTACTGGCATCAGCATTTCCATTTATGTGATACATATTAATACAGCTTCGCCGTCAGCTGCTGTGGAACGTTTCTAAATTATGAATCAAGACAGAGAATATACACAAAAGCTTGTGTATTGTTGGTATTACATATCACTAATACAAAATATGATGAGAAGACAGGAAAGAGTTAAATGCTATAAAATGCAATACCAGGATGGTGTTCACATATTGCACGAAAGTAGTACCAATACAATTAAATTTTTGACAGCCGCTGACGATGTAACTATATAAATATATCTTTCTTGAAACATATTGCAGCTGTGGAGGGCCAAAGTATGAAAATATTCTTAGGTTTATACATCATGAGGTACAAAATTCAGAGTTCTCGTGACCGCAGACACATAATATGTGTAAAAGACAAATGGTGCCTGGTCTTCGTAACAAAGCAAGACGAGCATACTTTTCAAATAATATGCCATGGAGTGCAAGTGCGCAAAAATACTTTTACTCATTTTTGTGGAAAATCCTCTTTCAGATTGTCATCAAACAACTTCCAGGCAGCTGCCTAGACACAGCAAAAAGGGAAGAATGGAAAGTCGGCTGCACTCCACGAGCCAAAATTTAGTGCATATATGCTAAACCGAGTAAACACATCTGTTGGAAGCCAAAGGCAAAAGGATACGTTCTGTCCGTTTTTATAATTGAGCAAGAACACAGTTGTTTGATGTACTGTAAAAATTAGACATATTTAACGAGAAGTAGTAAGAAAGAAGACCACACAGGAAAGTGACGAGCGGTTCTTACAAAGCAACTCACAGTACATGACTGAACCGAGTTTTACGATGTTGTAGCTGTAAATAACAGAACCCACTGAAATGTAATAAACGCTTCATGTGAATGAAGCAAAGTTACGAGTACATCACATCCCCTTTTGCTTCATAAAATTGTATCCCATATACTCGAATGAAATGAGATGATTTCAGAGTCGTTACTGGTCTCATACACATACTGTTATCTGTATATGGACTGAAGCGGTGAGTAAAAAGATTTGTACCAAGGTCACGGTTCGAACTCTGGTTTCCTGATTAACAGGCGCGTGCGCAGGCGACTAAGCCGCTGGGCACAGTGATTCGCACAGCTGCAAGGTATTCGGATCGAGAATGGAGGCATGCCAGTGTAATCCGTGCTGTTATGCCAACTGCTGTGTCAACGTGCCTTCGTACGTGGGAGACCTGGGATCAGTTCCTCTCCTAGGTACAAATATTTACTCGCCGGTTCAATCTTTATAAATAAAAACAACTTGTTCCCCAATTGCACGTTTGTTTCATAGCTGTATATACGACTACACATTCGATTCTGAAGAAAGTAAATGGGACACATAATTCATTTCTTTCGTAACATATTGTTTCGTATCACAACTCGACGATGAAATATGTTTTTCCACATTGGTTTTAGCTACTGTGATACATATCTTTCTGGTGCAGCAGCATAAAGATTGACACTTTTTAGTGAAAAACGTGCTCTCTGCCTGTTTTACGTTTGGTTCATTTTTGGAGAAGTGTTGCAGTGTAATAAATGCAGCTAACGCGACGAAACTGTTTTTTCAATTTGAAAGTCTCATCTCAATACAGGTATTTTACTCGATCGTGGACGCTAACGGCTCTTCGCGCATGTATCCTTCAGCTCAATAGTCGGCAGTTCGTGCAAGTTGTGGCACATTTCTCAAATTTGTGTTAGCGATTTATTGTTGTAATTATTGCGGGGAGAAAATGATAAAGAATACTATATTTTGCACCACCAGTTACAAAAGGAAATCAGAAAAATATCTCAAATTTGGGAGAATTCTTGATGAGCGTTTGGTCAGAATAGTTATAAAGCAGCATTTATTAAATGAATATGAGTCATACAGTTTTACATCAGTCTTATCGAATTACATTCTCTACGTCTGAAGATCTTGGCTTCAGCTGTGTTAGGTTCAAAATGTTCAAATGTGTGTCAAATCTTATTGGACTTAACTGCTAAGGTCTTCAAACGCTAAGTTTAGACACTACTTAACCTCAATTATCCTAAGGGCAAACGCACACACCCATGGCTGAGGGAGGTCTCGAACCTCCGCCGGGACCATCCGCACAGTCCATGACCACCCATTCTCCTATGAATGTATCCATCGAAGTTACAGGAGCGTGCGAGTAGTCTTGTCATACGCCATGCTTAAAAATAGTTTCCTCTTGATGTTCTCCATACCTGATCGCAGTCACCTCCTTTCTATACACACGCTGCATTACTCTTTCGCCCTTCTACTTTATGCCAGTCTCTCTCTCAGCATCTTAAAACCTGTTGCCAGTCTACTCTGTAGAATGCCTTTTCGGTTGGATGATGGCAATTTGTGTGTTTCGGCCCTTCTTTAGTTTGTTCTCAAGAGTTCATCATGAGCTGGGTATTCTGCTTCTTCTAAAGGCAAATAGGTCATCTCTGTGTGAAAATGATAGAGATGAAGATCTTCGAGGCAAACTGAGGGTCATATATTGCTCCCATGTCTTTGCAGTTGCTTTCATTTGTATTGGTACTGCAATACATTTTCTTAAGTCTGTTAGTTGCTCCCTGCTTTCGTATACAGCTTGCTTGAGATGGAACAGTTCTTTAAGTAGCTGTTCTCCAGCAGCCTCCATGAGTTCTGCTGGTAGATCACCAACTCCAATGGCTTTCCCAGGTTTTAGCTGCATGATTGCAAGTTTGAACTCACAGCGCAAGATGTAGTCTCCCACTTCTTCCAAATCAATTTCCTCAAAATTCTCCAGTTCCAGGTTTTCAGTTATTCAAGATATTTTTACATATTTTTACCATATCTCTCTGCTCATATAATAATATATTACACTGCAATTTATCCGTCTGTTTCCAAAGAAATGGTTAACTGATTTGTAGGCAGACTCCAGCTATCCTGTCTTGATCATTTCTATCACCTCTTTGCATCGGTCCTCCAAGAATAGTTGTTTAGCCTTTTCTTACTTCTCACTGGTTTCATTCCTGAATGAATGATGGTTATTATACATAAATAAAATATATTCTTATACATACCTTCCACCCCCCCCCCCCCCCCAACCCCCCGTGAACCATGGACCTTGCCGTTGTTGGGGAGGATTGCGTGCCTCAGCGATACAGATAGCCGTACCGTAGGTGCAACCACAACGGAGGGGTATCTATTGAGAGGCATTGTAACAATAACCAAAACAGCCTTGCTGTGCTGGTACTGCGAACAGCTGAAAGCAAAGGGAAACTACAGCCGTAATTTTTCCAGAGAACATACACCTTTACTGTGTGATTAAATGATGATGGCGTCCTCTTAGGTAAAATATTCCGGAGGTAAAATAGTCCCCTATTCGGATCTCCGGGCGGGGACTACTCAAGAGGACGTAATTATCAGGAGGAAGAAAACTGGCATTCTACGGATCGGAGCGTGGAATGTCAGATCCCTTAATCGGGCAGGTAGGTTAGAAAATTTAAAAAGGGAAATGAATATTTTAAAGTTTGATATAGTGAGAATTAGTGAAGTTCGGTGGCAGGAGGAACAAGACTTCTGGTAAGGTGAATACAGGGTTATAAATACAAAATCAAATAGGGGTAATTCAGGAGTAGGTTTAATAATGAATAAAAAAATAGGAGTGAGGGTAAGCTACTACAAACAGCAAAGTGAAAGCATTATTGTGGCAAAGATAGATACAAAGCACATGCCTACTACAGCAGTACAAGTTTATATGCCAACTAGCTATGCAGATGACGAGGAAATTGAAGAAACGTATGATGAGATAAAAGAAATTATTCAGATAGTGAAAGGAGACGAAAATGTAATAGTCATGGGTAACTGGAATTCGACTGTAGGGAAAGTGAGAGAAGGAAACATAGTAGGTGAATATGGATTGGGGTTAAGGAATGAAAGAGAAAGCCGTCTGGTAGAATTTTCCACACAGCATAAATTAATCATAGCTAACACTTGGTTCAAGAATCATAAAAGAAGGTTGTATACATGGAAGAATCCTGGAGATAATGACAGGTTTGAGATAGATTATATAATGGTAAGACAGAGATTTAGGAACCAGGTTTTAAATTGTAAGACATTTCCAGGGGCAGATGTGGACTCTGACCACAATCTATTGGTTATGACCTGTAGATTAAAACTGAAGAAACTGCAAGGTGGGAATTTAAGGACATGGGACCTGGATAAACTGAAAGAACCAGAGGTTGTACAGAGTTTCAAGGAGAGCATAAGGGAGCAATTGACAGGAATGGGGGAAAGAAATACAATAGAAGAAGAACGGGTAGCTTTGAGGAATGAAGTAGTGAAGGCAGCAGAGGATCTAGTAGGTAAAAAGACGAGGGCTAGTAGAAATGCTTGGGTAACAGAAGAAATATTGAATTTAATTCATGAAAGGAGAAAATATACAAATGCTGTAAATGAAGCAGGCAAAAAGGAATACAAACGTCTCAAAAATGAGATCGACAGGGAAGTGCAAAATGACTAAGCAGGGATGCCTACAGGACAAATGTAAGGAAGTAGAGGCTTATCTCAGTAGGGGTAAGATAGATACTGCGTGCAGGAAAATTAAAGAGACCTTTGGAGAAAAGATAGCCACTTGTATGAATATCAAGAGCTCAGATGGAAACCTAGTTCTAAGCAAAGAAGGGAAAGCAGAAAGGTGGAAGGATATAGAGGGTCTTTACAAGGGCGATGTACTTCAGGAGAATATTATGGAAATGGAAGAGGATGTAGATGAAGATGAAATGGGAGATACAATACTGCGTGAAGAGTTTGACAGAGCGCTGAAAGACCTGAGTAGAAACAAGGCCCCCGGAGTAGACAACATTCCATTGGAACTACTGACGGCCTTGGGAGAGCCAGTCTTGACAAAACTCTACCAGCTGGTGAGCAAGATGTATGAGACAGGCGAAATACCCTCAGACTTCAAGAATAATATAATAATTCCAATACCAAAGAAAGCAGGTGTTGACAGATGTGAAAATTACCGAACTATCAGTTTAATAAGTCACAGCTGCCAAATACTAACGCGAACTCTATACAGACGAATGGAAAAACTAGTAGAAGCCGACCTCGGGGAAGATCAGTTTGGATTCCATAGAAATGTTGGAACACGTGAGGCAATACTGACCCTACGACGTATCTTAGAAGCTAGATTACGGAAGGGCAAACCTACGTTTCTAGCATTTGTAGACTTAGAGAAAGCTTTTGATAATGCTGACTGGAATACTCTCTTTCTAATACTATATGTGGCAGGGGTAAAATACAGGGAGCGAAAGGCTATTTACAATTTCTACAGAAACCAGATGGCTGTTATAAGAGTTGAGGGACATGAAAGGGAAGCAGTGTTTGGGAAGGGAGTGAGACAGGGCTGTAGTCTCTCCCCTATGTTATTCAATCGGTATATTGAGCAAGCAGTGAAGGAAACAAAAGAAATATTCGTAGTAGGTATTAAAGCCCATGGAGAAGAAATAAAAACTTTGAGGTTCGCCGGTAACATTGTAATTCTGACAGAGACAGCAAAGGACTTGGAAGAGCAGTTGAACGGAATGGATAGTGTCTTGAAAGGAGGATATAAGATGATCATCAACAAAAGCAAAACGAGGATAATGGAATGTTGTCGAATTAATTCGGTTGATGCTGAGGATATTAAATTAAGAAGTGAGACACTTAATGTAGTAAAGGAGTTTTGCCATTTGGGGAGCAAATTAACTGATGATGGTCAAAGTAGAGAGGATATAAAATGTAGACTGGCAATGGCAAGGAAAGCGTTTCTGAAGAAGAGAAATTTGTTAACATTGAGTATCTTTTTAAGTGTAAGGAAGTCATTTCTGAAAGTATTTTTATGGAGTGTAGCTATGTACGCAAGTGAATCGTGGACGATAAATAATTTGGACAAGAAGAGAATAGAAGCTTCAGAAATGTGGTGTTACAGAAGAATGCTGAAGATTAGACGGGTAGATCAAATAACTAATGAGGAGGTACTGAATTAAATGGGGGGAAAGGAGTTTGTGGAACAACTTGACTAGAAGAAGGGATCGGTTGGTAGGACATGTTCTGAGGCATCTAGGAATCACCAATTTAGTATTGGAGGGCAGCGTGGAGGGTAAAAATCGTAGAGGGAGACCAAGAGATGACTACACTAAGCAGATTCAGAAGGAAGTAGGATACAGTAGGTACTGGGAGATGAAGAAGCTTACACAGGATAGAGTAGCATGGAGAGCTGCATCAAACCAGTCTCAGGACTGAAGACCACAACAACAAACAACCTTCCACACACACACACACACACACACACACACACACACACACACACACACACACACACACCCCTCATTCTTCAGGTGGGCACCCTACGTCAAATGCTAAGTCCTGTTAATTATGGCACTAAGTTAGTACTACAACCAATGAATGACTCTGACTCAAATTAGTGCAAAGAGCGGACATAATCGACATGTATTGGCCGTAATAACAGACAGTATTTTGTCGCCTCGCCTTCACGTATCCCAACGAGGTGAAGAATACTGGCTGGGCACAGAAAAAGGACCTAACACTTCCGATGATGATGGAAGTGCCAGGTGGCAGAAATAGGAGAAGTCACACTATACTGGATCTTTCATTAACCTTTTGCCAAGGTAGATACCAAAACTACCGAAAGATTGCGTCATGTAGGACAATAGTAGAGGCACTGTGAAGTAAATGAATTTTTAGATTAGTGGTGTCATTAAACAGGAAATAGATTCATGTGTGGTCATCACAAGATCAAAAGCGACTATAAAGAGGTTTTCACTGCCGAGGAACATTACCAATTTATATTTAAACTGACCGATATGAGATGAACACCACTCGCCTAGATTTTAATTTTATATATTACTGTAGAGCAGCGGTATAGTTAAATAGACTTTAACAAAAGCTAAACCAAGCCAAAACTGAAAACATTAATCTTACAACAAATCACGAGCAGCTGTTCATTATATTTCTGTATAAAATTCATCTCAAAGGCAACTTGTGTGATGCACACTTGTGTATTGTCTGCATCTTACAACAACTAGGAAATTGGAAAGATATGAGCTAGCCTGGTACTAAAACTTCATCTCAATGGCTCCGTCTCTGGAATCACGTATCACGGAGTTACTTCCGTACCTGAAAACAGCATTTAAAATAAAAATTTCATATTGGGTGAATGCATCATATTCAGTCTCTCCACACACACACACACACACACACACACACACACACACACACACACGAAGGTAACGTGACTTAATCTGAAAAACACGAAACACCCAATGACGAAAATAGAGAGCAGGCCATCAACAACCTCACCATAATACATAACGAAGTCGCTTAAAACTATCCATTTCAATCTCACAAGACAGAGAGTGTGAACTAAACAAGTAAGCAGAACATCGCAGAAACGCGCGGAAGCAGGGAGCATCTATTTCTCCACTGCCCTTACTTCCACTTCAACCGATTCCGCCGCCCATCTCACCTATTGGCAAGCTCCCGTCAATGTTCAGGCTACTTCATACTCCATATACTCACAGTGTTTACTTGAAAATAAACTACCCTAGCGTATGCAGAACTGACTACTGATTCTTTGAGACATATGAGTGGACACTGACCCACAAATAACTACACTACGAAATATGTCTTACAGCAGAAGATTTTCACTATGCCTCTGTCTCTCTCTTGCCTCTCTCTCTCTCACTCTCCCTGTCTCTCTCTCTCTCTCTCTCTCTCTCTCTCTCTCTCTCTCTCTCTCTCTCTCTCTCTCTCTCTGTGTGTGTGTGTGTTTGTGTATGTGTTTGTGTGTGTGTGTGTGTGTGTGTGTGTGTGTGTGTGTGATGAATAACGAATATTTGAAAGCATACATTAGTAAGGATCAGAGGTCCTTTCATCCACAGTTTTTTAAGACAATAAACATTTCTTATATTTCTTAGCAACACTGGCAGGGGTATATCGATCTGAAGACTAAGCTTTTCGTTACCCAGTGAAACAGACATATTTTCGTATTTCATCGGCGAATTTCTTTTCCTTGAAATGCATCCACTGAATCTCAACGTGGAATTTTTTGTTCCAGAGATTATTTTTATTCTTTCGTTCCACTTTAGTGCCCTCCAGACGGTTGGTTACAGGTGTTTTGCCGTTATAGCTATATCCAATGACACACACAACCATAAAACAATCGAACAGTCTTTGATATCTTCGTCCGTCTGTGCGTAATATTTCACAATGATTTACATTCGTGCCCTACTGCCAGTCCTTCACCGTCAGTGAACTTTTAACCTTCCGTAATAGAGTTTTTAAAAGTAATACAAAAACATATGTGACTACAACGCTTTTTTCAGATATATCCGAAAGAAATTTTACATCTTTCCATTTGGTTACGAGGAGGACATGTTGAATTGTTTCAGCTACGAAGTTTTGAGGCCAGTCACAATTTTGGTCTTCCTCTCTATAATCTCGTATTCCTGTGACTAGACGAGAGTAAGGAGCTGTATCGAACATCTTCCGGACGTCCAAGAAACTTGGCTACGACTGTCCACGTCACCTTGTAGTTCATGGTGAGATTCATGGTGATTTTTTAACGCTCTCCGAAACAAGCGTAATCCGTGAACGTAGATAATATGCAACACGGCTATGTCTGAATTACAGGCATATATTTATGTTTATTTAGCTGCTGACATTTCTTGAAGCAGAAATTTGTCTTTCTCAAGCGAGCTACGGTAAAAAAGCGTAGTATGTGCTGCCAGTTTAAGTACCATAACAGTTACCTCATCGTTATGCAATAGCCGCGTTCAACTTACAGATCACAGCTAATCCTCTGATATTCGTGTCTTGCTTGTTCTCATACGAATTGAAGGAATCAAGACGAGAATGCTACTCCAGCTGACTAAATAAGATATGTCAGTGCAGGATCCCGGAATATCACCATCAGCGTCCTGTTTTGCCTCACAAACAGAGCATTGCCACCATTTCTAATCGCACAAGGCCTTACTATTTCCCATAAACGTCCTAAAACCTAGTTAATAAATTATTAACTCCGAAATTTGTCCTTCAGGATACAGCGCCTTTACTAAAAACGCTACTTTTATGCAGTTTATTATACTTACCATCTTCGAGACATGCGGAAAGAAGCAAAGCAGTCTTACGAAACACTCAGATTTTTAAGATGAGGACGGCAGCCACGAAATCCAGGAACGCTTGTTACTTGGCATAAAAACAATGCCTAACGCTGACAATATTTTACAGGGTAGAGAGATCAGAAAGATCAGTATAGCAAAGGCTATGGCGTTTCCTCTTTTGATGCGGGGATGTGATACCTGGACAATAATAAAAGGCGAGCGGCATACATTAGGTACCTTTGAATTGTTGTGTTGCTGGAAATTCTTTAAAGTTCCATGGACCGCAGAGAAATCGAGTATGTCAGGATGATAACAAATCCAGATTGTTCTTTGGAAGTTATAATACTGTAACAAGAACTGACACACTTTCAATACAATCTGAGAAACACGATTCGATTGAAAATACTTCAGCACTAGGGAAGGTCGATGGACCTACCTATGAAGAGAGGGCGACAAAAGATAAGAGGAATCGATTAAGTGATGGATATCAACCTGGAAAGTATGCTGAAAAAAGT
Organism: Schistocerca gregaria; assembly: GCF_023897955.1. Classification (NCBI taxonomy): domain Eukaryota; kingdom Metazoa; phylum Arthropoda; class Insecta; order Orthoptera; family Acrididae; genus Schistocerca; species Schistocerca gregaria. The sequence goes on along the minus strand of NC_064925.1, from coordinate 144,055,847 downwards.
ACGGGGCAGAAGTGGGACCGGGCGTCATGGAAAGTCGGAAAAGACTATCTATCTGCGTGCGTCTCTGTATGTGAGAGAATGAGGGAGAGGGAGGGGGAAGGAGAGACCTGGTTGGGAGAGGGGTGGGGGGGAGAGGGAGAACTGATTCGTCTTTGATCTCGTTCACGTTTATCGATCATTCATTTTTGTAAATTCACGTATGATGCATCGTATACATTCATACATTGTAGTCTCATCACCACAGAAGCAACCGTCTTCGACGACCCGACCCTCCAAGCCACTTGAGCATTTGACTTTTTGTTTGTTTGGAAGTAATGAACAAGGTTACGGTCATATGATTGTGGTTTAGGGCTGGACATTAATTGTAATGAAGTTAATTTGATTGTGATTTGTTAAATTAAAGGTTGGAGAAAATAGCTGAAGCTAATTATAAATGCTATCTTCTTGTTGCTCCTGATGTGGAAAAGCGTCTTCACCTTGTTTGTGCGGGAGGTCAGACAGGGTGCCGTCTCGAACGTACTGTCGCGGGAGGCCTAAAACTACTGTCATACATCTCTACTACAGCGTTGTTGGTAGCTTTGTACAGGCCCTGACGCTCACTGTGACAAATATAGAAAAGGAAAAATGGTAATTTAATTTTCCCTCAAACGCATTCACAATAAAAGTTCACTGTATTCGACAAAATACTTCCCTCACGCAAAGCAGCAGATGCACCTAACGAGACTGTGTAACCCGCCTTAAAACGACTTCCGTTTATGCTATTTGTGGGAATTGTTGGAGAACAGCTTCCAAAATTACAAATGCAACCCTAACTAAGCAATAGGTTTATGTTAGCTGCAGTAAAAACTTTAACAAACAAATTATAAACAGTAGCTTAGCTAGTAATAATAAGCTAACTTCCAGTATATCTAGGGTAGTCTCGACAATCTGGCAACACGTCTTAAATGACTAGCTCTGAGGAGGCAGTGAAACAAGCTACTGGACTGAAACACTGTTAAATACAGTGAGATCTGTTAAGAACATAAATCTCAATTAATTTTCATCAAATAACACCTTTAAGCCTGGGCTGCAGAGAACTACACAATTTACACTCCACAACCGTGTAAGGTTTGAGAGGTCAGTACATTAACTGTGTAAGCTGTTAATAATTTTTTGTTTAATGTTGCAATCTTATCACAGAAAAACATGCATTTACACAGTTTACAATGTGACAATGTGACGAACACATCTTGTCATCAGAAAATGAAATAAACCTAAACACAACAATGGTAAATTTTAACTAGGAGTTTGTTTACGAAATTATTCTTATGACTACATCATGATGTTGGCCTTTTAGGATGACAATCGAGTCTATGAAGGATGGTTAGTTTTGTGACAAGTCGAGCAAAAGATTACCACGAGGTTGCTCGAGTTTACAATGGACAAAAGCTGGTGAATCAACAAATTTACGCCTCTGTTCGCGGTATTTAGCTTAGCTTTGATGAGCGGTCGTCTGCATGGCTGCGCTTTCCCACTGAAATTCCTACAAAACCTAATTAAGCCGCTGATGACTTTTTCACCAGAAACCCTCACTGTGTTTCTTGTGATGAGAGAAAACATGTACTCATCCCTAGTCTTGGCATATGGCGGTATGCAAGCGCATGGCTGGACCAGTGTGCACATTAAGTGCCCTCTCACTCTTCACAAGAACAATTAACTAACTGGCTGGTTCATTTCTCCACAGTTGGAGCTCAAGTGAACACAGCGTGCACAGAAATTTTTCCTCTGTATCGTATATAGTATTATGCACCCCGTTCTGCACTTTATGCCAGTTCAGAGAAGAGTGGTCGAAAATTACGCTCTTGTCTTTCTCGTAGCCAAACTGTCTCCCCACCTGGGTTCTTTCGTTCTCCATGCCGATGCTTTTCCGACCACTAGGAGTGTTCCTCTTATTTTTGTGAAAACTCTCTCTGCCGATTTCAATGGCTCTACCATTAACCTGTAGCGATAGGACGTTTTGTGCCTGCTCCAGACGCCTAAAAGTTACATGCGTACATCACATGCGTACAATTGGTTGTTGACATATTAACTGCGTCACTGGTTTCGTGTGCAACCACTTGGAATTTAGAAACACGCTTTTCTAAAGCTTCTTTCTGTCCTATTTCTGGTGGCCCGTTACTTGCTCCCCAGTACGCCCCCTAAGACCTTTTTATGGTGCCTTCCGTGGTGTTGCCTCTGCTTCTGCCCGCGCCTGTTGCCACACAAAACGTTTCCTCTCGCTGCTTGTTTCACCTTCTGCTCATTGACATGCATTATATAGGAGCAGTGTGTTAATATTGTCGACTGAGTATCATCCCTTTTGCATTATGTACTTATAAGCAGATATGCTCATCACTACCGAAGTAACTCACCTTCCCATTAAAATGTATAAAACTTTTATGTAAGGTTCGAAACTGACCTTCATTTGTTGTGCCCCTTACAGCCCCATTGCCATACACACAGATACTGAGCTACAAGTTTACTTCGGACGCGAGGATGGCATCATCGCCTTAGCTACCTACGTCATGCCTTTTGCTGGAGTACGCTGGTGCCAGCACAGCATTCGCGATAGAGGCACAAGAGTATCGATTGCGGCAACGACATGGCTAGCTGGAAATGGGCCGCCGACGCCCTCTCAGCCGCTGGTATTGAGGATCGCCTACGCCGACCGAAGTGCCACTTTAGCCAGTTAGTTCGAGCCTGTTACGTCAGTCAATTCGAGTCTGTACGCCGTGTCACCCAGATGGAGCCGCGGACTTAGCCACTAGTACAGAGACAGGCAGCACATAGTAATCTTATTGCGAACACAGCGGACTTCAACAGTATTGAGGCTACGTGGACTATACAGAAGAGAGCTTGTACCACTGCACATGGAAACTTCTGTTAAGCCGCTCTTTCTTTATGAATAAAGAACGTAGTTATTAATTGCATGGAGTTTCTTATAGAACGAGGTAACGGCCACCAACCAGCCTCCTCTCCTTGCTTCCCATGGTACAGCTCTAAAGAGACAACGAGACGGCATTAAAGCAGTTAAAGAGAAGAGAACACGCCTGAATAAGACTGCCTGTGTATGGCTCCCACCCGTTCTTCCGTGTCATTTCAACACCCTCCATTGCAACAGTACACAAAATAATAATTACGGTCAAACCATTAATGTAGACAAAATATCGAACTACAGCGGCGCACTGCTGCTAGTTTAACAATGATTTAGTGAAGCTATTTTGGATAAGGTAATAAACGTCACAGAAGATGGAACGATTGTATGATGCTTAATGTTTTGAACGCGGTGAAACAAGCTGATGAAACTCAGTCATTCCCGAAACCGTCTCAGCATTCGAATCATAAGTCAGATTCACATCAACCCTTCCACACTACAAGGTCCGCTGGATCGTAACTAACCCGAAATCAAGTTATTACACTTTACCAGACTTAGTTCAATAAAGAATTACGGAATACGATCGGATTGACGGCGGAAAGAGCACAATGCCGTTTCATCCCCAAAGTGTTACCACGCCAGTACACTCGGCTCCAGAGCTCAGGTACGTCAGCTAAGCGTTAATCAACACACTGTCACAAGCGAAACCATTTAATCACCACCTAGCCTTGTTATTACAATCAGACTTTATATGCAAAGCTTTACTTCACTGCGGTGTGCCTGCCGGCGCTTGTCTTCTTGAATGTAAACGTTGTCTGAGTCGGAATAGTAAATTGAAAACACAGTGTGACAAGCTACAGACACACCAGCGACCACAGGCATCGCCAGCACCATTCAAGGACGGATTGCACTGGCCTGTAGCTTTACTGTGACCTGGTGACTAACCCGTCAAGACGCGGCGGTTAAGCAATACACGCAATAAAACCGTTTACCGAATTCCAAGCTACCGAACTGTGACCACTCCTTCGGGACCCAGAAAACCAGCCAAAATCAGCATCGCTACAGCAGAGCTCCCAGACAACGCTGTCCTTGCAGTCGTCGACAGCAGACTACTGAGAACCGCCAAGGCGGTACCTCATTCTTCATGACCACTCAGGACGTCGACTGCGCCACCCGGCAGCAGCGCAGAAGAAAGCTGACGAACGGACACGACGCAGACAGAGGGAGTATTCCATACGCGGCTACGCGCAATTTCAAAAGTGCCGGAGAGAAAAGCAATCGCCACAATACTAGCAGTATTCTCGTATAGCTGCCAGGATTAGTGTTTGTTCCAATCATGATGAATCCTTATTTGCGCTTCTAACTCTTTTGCTACAGCATGAGTCACGTAAGCTTTAACATACGATACATTTAGTGAACCGCTTACGTTGTACAAGGTAAGTCCAGAGACGCTAACACCGCATTTATTTCGTGAACGGTTCAAGATATCGAAGCGAGGATTTCTACAAATTTATGTGCGCAAAGCAGCATATAATTTTTCAATGTTTAATCACCCCATTCCGTCTGTAAGCCGAGATTTGAAGCTAGTAGGCAGTTTTTATTGAGGAACTGTACTTTGTTTTAAAAATATTCTACAGGACTAGACTGCTATACAGAACGATTCTCATTAATGTTTAAAAATAGCTGAAGTGACTTAAATGACGCTGAAACAAGTAATATAAGACACAAGAGGTCGCAAATGTTGGGATATATCCCAAAAGTGGATGAGAAACGCTGAACATGTGACGTCACATGCAAAACATGGAGGGTATTTTGCAAGTGTGTTTAAGCAGTGAATGAGCGACGCAATACTTGCATTCAAGCAGTCGGTACAAATTTCGAACACCTTTTTGAAGTGCGATCGGTTGCATACGCAGAAGTTACAGAATTATTGTCCTCGCTGTAATCAAGCGGAAGGTTTTCTTATTTTGCGTTTCTTTCCCTTTGTCTCTTCTTTGTCTTACCAGTGTGCCATCTCACTCTGTCGTAAGGTTTGTGGCAATAATTCGTTAAACGCATCTAAGGCTCTTCAAATAAACTTTGATTGACCATACGAATACAAGTGTGATTTAAAGCTGCTGTTCATGTGGAATGGAATGTAGTACCAACTACAACAATATTAAAATTAAAATTGTGAGTATGTCTAACTAAGACCAAAGAGAACGAAGAATGGAGAAGATCTGGTCTAATGTTCGTTGGTCAGATGAACAGTTTTGTCTACAGACACTTACGACGGTAAATCGGCGACTGTTTATCGACGATTGCACCTGAGCCTCGTCAATGCAGGGATGCTTATCTCCGTGAAATCTGCACGTCGCAGTAGGATGAAAAAATGCTATGCAGTGGAGCGTATCAGCTTATAATGTGGTGGCTCATTTTGTTACTCATTTACATTTTCATATATATCAGTGCAGTACTGAGATTCTTTCCCCAGCATAAGGGTCGTATATTCAATATCTGTGCATCTATCTTCAGCGAATTGCTGCTATTGTGGTTAAATGTTCATTGTAGGTCTTGATTGTATATTATCAGAGTTCGAAAAAGTATATATTAAACTTGAGCATTGTTCTGTTCTTTAGTTTCATATATGTCCTACAGTTTGAACAATCCGTAGTGTCAATTGTTTGATGCAACACTTTGGTGAAAGATGTCTATGAAGTAATGAAAGCGTTTTACGTATTCTGTGGTAGTGTAGCAAGATAGGTTCCGCCCAGAAAAACGCAAGATCCGCACCTCCAGTGTCCAATCCGACATTCTGCACCCCTTCCCTCACCCTTGCCTCTCTCTCTCTTGCATCCCACCTGCCTGTAAGTACTCCGGCCACTACATAGCTCTTGCCCATCCTTACAACTTTATCATGCTCTCGGCCAATAGCTTTGAGTCCGTACTTTCTCTCAGCCAATCTGCCAGCAGTAAAGGTACCCTCCCCCAAATCTACCAACCAACCAATAGGAAACAAGTTCCATCCCTTGCCATTCTTTATGATAAAAGTCAATTGCTACTCACTCTGCTCAGTATGGCATATTTAAAGACTTACCGTGAAATGCTATCTGCATTAACCAGTGACCCCCTCTTACTAGAAGGAAGAGCAGAAGTCGACTTGATGGATTTGCAAGTACGTTTTTGTCCCAGATGTTGTTAATTCGGGGACTGTGTGTCATAGTTAGGGGTCACCATGAAACATTATCAACAGGATCCGCCGTTTCCTTCCAATCAGAAAGACATTTGGAAGAAGACAGTTAGATCAGAAAGTATTTATTTATCTATCAACGACCTTAAATATAAGTAACAAAATACATCACACACATGCCTATCCTCTCCCCAAACATATTCATAAAATATCGAAATTCCATAAGAAGTAAGGAACTACATTTGCGTTACTGACCTCCAAGAAGTCTTTTAGGGACTGTTTCAACAGTCTCATTGGTACATTCTGTGGTCAGACGTAAGTTTACTTGAAATGATGTTCCTCAAACACAATGAAACACAAAATGTAATAAATTGTTGCTTAATGTCTCAGATGCTCATTGTCACATACAGATTGATGCACTAATGGAAGCCAGCCGGTGTGGCCGAGCGGTTCTAGGCGCTGCAGTCAGGAACCGCTAGACCGCTACGGTCGCAGGCTCGAATCCTGCCTCAGGTATGGATGTGTGTGATGTCCTTATGTTAGTTAGGTTTAGGTAGTTCTAAGTTCTAGGGGACTGATGACCTTAGAAGTTAAGTCTCATAGTGCTCAGAACCATTTGAACCACTAATGGAAACATTTGTAGTTTGTTCTTTGTACTATGAGCTCCTTAGTGTCACCAACAGATGGTTGCACTGTTCCTGGTCGTAGATTGTGTTCCAAAAATTAACACCATGAGACAGAAGTGATGACACTTTCTGCAGGACCTGACCATCATTTTTCAGGACAATGCTCAAGCACTTATAGTGCAAGCTGTTTCTGATTTGTTTGACTGATGTTGCTGCTAAATGCTGTACCACCTATTGCACTCTCCTGACTTAAGCCCTTGTAAATTCAACTCGATTTTAAACAGAAGGAAACACTCCTCGACATTCGCTTCAGGACTGCTACAAATTCGTCGGGCAGTAGGCAGCGCCTCTTGAACCGTCAACAAAACTGGCACTGTCAAGAGAATCCTACGACTTCCACATCTATGGCAACGGGTTATACACAATGCTGGTGACTACTCTGAAGGTCAGTAAAACTTTGAAACACGTATATATTTTGTACGAGCTGTAAATAAATAGTTGCCACTATTAAAGTTCTAGCCCCCGTATTTTTTTCCACAACATTATGAATGTCCGCCCAGTCACTGAAATGTTTGTTGTCTTTCTGTAGTCCTAACACTTGTCGTACTATAATCTGATTATAGAATATGAGACATGAGGTAAGAATACGTTAACACAGCAGTTAAATGTGATAAATAGTCAGAACAGGTGAGATGCTACATAGACCTCTCACAGAACTGAAAACAACAAATAAATGGCTGTGAACTATTTTGCAACAAAAGAATTCAAGGGTCACGACTTACAAAACGGAACGCAACTTCAGATATGTTAAAAACATATGTTTTCACAGAGCGCAGAGGAACGTTATGATTATGAAACTGTTGCATTGATTTATTGAACCTCACATGACAACTATTGTGTTTTCATCATTTTTCTGGGAGCAAACATATTCACATTCAACCGATCATCTACACTACTGGACAAGACAATTGCTACATCACGAAGATGACGTGCTACAGACGCGACATTTAACCGACAGGAGGAAGATGCTGTGATATGCAAATGATTAGCTTTTCAGAGCATTCACACAAGGTTGGCGCCGGTGGCGATACCTCCAACGCGCTGACATAAGGAAAGTTTCCAACCGATTTCCCATACACAAACAGCTTCCAGAGATGATTGTTCTGGTATATGCACTGAAATTGCGTGATAATGAAATCACGCGTTAGTTCTAGTATAATATACTTGTCTAATGAACACCCATTTATCATCTGCATTTCTTCTTGGTGTAGCAATTTTAATGGCCAGTAGTGTATATGGGACAAGTACGGATACTTCACTCATTTACCAGTCGTACCAAGTAGGTGCGTCGATAACAAATTCCTGTGATATGACACATGCACTGCCACTAATGCCGTATATGTCACATCAGATGTGTTTTCCCGTGGAGCATTCGGTTGGCTTGTCACCTTGTCATCGAACTTTACGGTTCCTATTAGACAGCCACTTCCTTTCGGCTGCTTATACAGTAACTGAGCAGTATCAGCAATTATTATAGGTCCCCACCTTACACATCGCTCTCGCAAATGAGCGTTACATCACGACACAGACACAAATACGAATAAAGCAAACAGAGAAGAAAACTTAGCAAGTGTGACGTTTGAACACGGCTCGCACTCGGCAGTCCAACACCGTAACCACTTAATCACTATGCCGTTTTTCTTTACGGCATCTCTATACAGCACTCGTTGATTTTGGAAAATTCACTGTTTCTATTTTGCTTTATGTTCAAAGTCCAGTACACCTTCGTGCTTTCATGCTTGATCTGTTTTCAGTTTTTACGGATATCTGCTCGGGCGTATTACCAGTAAATCTGGGGGGGGGGGGGGGGGAGGGGGTTGCGCTATGGGAGTTTACTTTACAAAGTAGAGGAATTTTACGGGCAATACAATAACATTCTTGGATGCAGTTGAAAAACGTGTTTATCGCATTTACGTGAGGTGTTATTTAATCTGTTTCTCATGCCATAAATTTTGGGGTTTACGAGTGACACCTTCGGTTAGAGATTAGTTATTCTTGGTGCTCCTCCTGGACGCTGTCCAAGTCCTTTCCAAGTATCATAGCCTTCATTCTTCCTATTCTATGGGCGTCATGTACTGACCGTGGGGCCTGGTATCTTCTTACAGCTGGAATATATCTTAAAAATATAATCCTAATTCATGTTCCGCAGTCATAATTCCTTACCAGATATACACTTGTACTACACAAATCAAAAATGTTTTCTATCACCATGGTTTCGAGAGATCCGGAACCTGTGCAGAAAATAGGAATAGAGATCAACGTAAACATTATTTGCGCCCTTTTTATTGCTCATGAAAATAACACATTGCATGCTGTACCACGATACAGCGAGACCCTAAGGATTGGTGGTCTAGATTTCTGTACACACACCCGTACCTCTAATACCCAGTAGCACGTCCTCTTACATTGATGCATGCCTGTATTCGTCATGGCATACTATCCACAAGCTCACTAGGCACTATTGGTACATACTGTCCAATTTCTCAACGGCGATTCGGCGTGGATCCCTCAGAGTCATTGGTGGGCCACGTCGTCCATAAACAGCTCTTTCCAATCCACCCCAGGCATGTTCGATAGGATTCATGTATTGAGTACATGATGCCCACTGTAATCGAGCCATGTCGTTATCCTGAAGGAAGTCATTTACAAGATGTGCATTATAGGCAGGCGAATTGTCGTCCATGAAGACGATATGGTTGCACTAACGGTCGGAGGATGGCAGTCACGTATCGTACAGCTGTAATGGAGTCTTCCGCGATCACCAGCGACGGACGTCGCCCCCACAGAATGTTACCGCAAAAAAGCAGGGAATCTCCACCTTGCTGCACTCCCTGGAGAGTCTGTCTAAGGCGTTCAGCCTGCCATGGTTAGCCCTAAACATGAGTCCGATGGTTGTCTGATTGAAGACATATGCGACACTCATCGGTGAAGAGAATGTTATGCCAATCCCGGGTGGTCCATTCGGCATTTTGTTGGGCCCATCTGTACCGAGCTGCATGGCGTCTTGGTTGCAAAGATGGACCTCGCCATAGACGTCGGGAGTGATGTTGCACATCAAACAGCCTATTGTGCACAGTTTGAGTCATACCACGACGTCCTGTGGCGGCACGAAAAGCATTATGCAACATGTTGGCGTTTCTGTCAGTGTTCCTCCGAGCCATAACCCGTACGTAGTTGTCACCCTCTGCAGCAGCATCCCTTGAGCGGCCTGAGCAAGGCTTTCATCGACAGTTCCTGTCTCTCTGTATCTCCTCCATGTCTGAACAACATCGCTTTGGTTCACTCCGAGACACCTGGACACTACCCTCGTCGAGAGCCCTTCCTGCCACAAAGTAACATTGCGGACTCGATCGAACTGTTGTATTGACCGTCTATGCATGGTTGAACTACAGACAACACGAGCCGTGTACCTCCTTGCTGGTGGAATGACTGGAACTGATCGGCTAACCATCGGTGACGAGCAGTGCAATTCTGCTCAGTGCGGGTTCTAGAGAGCTGTATTCGAAATGACAGTTCAAAAATGGTTCAAATGGCTCTGAGCACTATGGGACTCAACTGCTGTGGTCATTAGTCCCCTAGAACTTAGAACTACTTAAACCTAACTAACCTAAGGACATCACACACATCCATGCCCGAGGCAGGATTCGAACCTGCGACCGTAGCAGTCGCACGGTTCCGGACTGCGCGCCTAGAACCGCGAGACCACCGCGGCCGGCTGAAATGACAGTAATAACAAAAACTGAAGACAAGATCTTATGAATATATTGTAAAATTTGATGGGGAATCTATACCGGTATTCAGAATATTGTAAGCACTATGGTGCTGATTTATTTCTGTACCTCGTCGCATGTTTTGGATGGAGTGAGACTAGGTACTGTGGTTGTGCAGGCGTGGACTTACTTTAATAAAATATTTATTTGAGTAAGGTATATTAGACACGGACACAATGACATGACCACAAACGTTCACAGTAATAAGAAATCGACAGTATTTTGTTCAGCAATAATCTCTGTTCAAAAATTGGTGTCCAGTAACAATAAATACCAGCAGAAACTGTACCTAATCAAATACATACTAGAATCACTCAACACTGATTAAGCCCCTGTGACACACAAAAGGGCACCAACCGCGAACAGCAACATACAAATCATAATGTTTACCAAAACTGCGGTGGCGGTGCTCCACTCCAAAGACGGCAGGAGCACTCGGTGCAGCCGACAAGCTCCTTCGACGTCGCTCCACCCTAGCTGGGTTCTGAGCGGCGCTGCTGAGACTAAAACTCGTCCAACCACGATCTCTGGCCAAACTACGAGAAACAGAGAGCAGTCCTGCATGGATGGCTGCGTGAGAAAGAAGACAAACAGTGAGCGATATTATATCTTCCAGGGAAAGGGATCACCAGAGCAATCATTTAATCAAAGCTGTGTTATTCTTAGTGGTTTTTTACTTCTCTTTAAAGATGTTGCGGAGCAGCATCCTGTAGACCGTGAGTAAACTTCCGTTAAGGAAAGGGTAACGAATGTGGAGACAGTTAAGCCTATTGTTTGAAGGGAAACGTATTGTGTCGGGTGAGTGGCGGGATCCGAGGTGATAAGAACATACTGAGGGCTAATTGTGTTTCCATAGTATTGAAATATTATCATGAAAATCCAATAGGTGTATTCAAAACGCGGATTAAGATTGGAGAGCATTTCATTTCAAATGGTATGGAGTCACAGATTAAGTCATTGGTACTGTGGTATAGAATTTACTTTATTAGCACACCTGCATTGAATACGCTGCAAACGATGTGTCGTCTGATACGGTTAACGAGCATTTGCAGAAATTGCCACGCTCCAGAGAGGGTAACTGTTACGTCTCGAATGAAAAACAGTCCACAGTTGCACTAAAATACATATATTTTAAACTTTGACCAAGGTTTCCTCTATATTAATATAGCCTTATCCAGAAGTCCTAGAATGACCACAATGACATCTAGACCAGTAATACAATCTACACATAAAGTTCAAAATTATGTAACTGACAACATACTACATACCTACACACAAATAATTGAAAAATATCTTAGCCCAGCGGCGGCGTCAAGACCAATAAAATATCTTCAACAGACATAAGCCTGTTTCTAACATCAGTAAAATTATATATGGCACCGTATATACTCCGCCACTAGCATCGGGCAAACGGTTGTCAAATTTGCTGTACCCCGCGCACCGTAGGTGGCGCTCACCACAGTGATATACTTCGCACCGTTTATCACTCAACCAGTCAATATGTACGACAATAAAATAATAATAAGCCTACATTTTCAAATGACGGACCGTATACCATTAATATGAACGTCCAACAGATGAAATACTGTTGCATACGATCATTAGAGTGCGAAAACCTTAAAAATTTCATATAACAAAATTCTGTCATATCACTATTTGATGCATGTAACAAGACTCTCATATGCAAATATAACTTCAGCTTACATTATACGCTCTAACATCTTACAGGACTAATTCTACCATCCAACCGTAGTCGTTGGACATAGCCACACTTTCAATGGTTGACATTATTTCTACGACTAGCAACCCTAGTGCATGAGTGCGGTAACATGGTACAAGATGTCAAAAGACACATTAACACATCTCAGTCAACATAAACCACTGTTCATATAAAAGGAGCTCATGTGTCTTTACGACAATTTCTTATCGGTTGCCGTTATCGTTGCCATTATAAAAATAATAACTGGTCCGTCTTTCGGTGCGCATATACGTACACGCGCTTCTGCTGGTTGATATGTACCAGCAATATTGCCTCGCAAGGGTGAACCACCTGCTCGTAAGGGATGTTTGGGATCTATAGCACTTGTGCGCTTTCATTTCCCATTGTGAAGAGGCGTTTGTATCCAATGCATTTCGCAGTTTCTGTTTTGAAGTGTTGGTGTTAGAAATACAACTTGGGAGTTGTTCTGATTGTGTTCCATCATAGCTACTTTGCTATATTGGATAGTCTTTTTTTGTGGTTGGAGTATGCCATTAATAGTGTGGTGCACGAAGAGCACAAGAAAACACCTATTATTATTGTGATTACCTTTAAACCCAACTTCCCCATCAGGCGTTTACGGTCGTTACTTGGTTTACTCGCGAGTTAGACTCATCCAAACTAATTTACTAGTAATTCGTGAAAGGATGGAACTGCGTTGCATTGCTGGGAGAAGACCACTCACATTGAAACCAGGGGATTAGCATTGGGTAAACAATTGTGGTGTGGCGTGCGAAGTTGAGGTGCCCAGGCTTTTAGGGCATGCTTAGATTCTACGCTTAGGACTCCATTCACCTAGTTTGTAGATAATTCCCCAAACAAAAATAGTACACAGGTTATTTAAAATCAACAGAGTCGTACTTCTGTGGAGAGGGAAGTTGGGGTGCAACTGTCAGCCATCGCTTTTACATTGCGATTATTTCCGTTACGCTTAAAGTTGCAGCGTTTCCCTATCAGCACCTTTCTATGGGCGAATTGTTCAACATTCGTTTGCAGCTAACGTCAGTTGGACAGCTAAACGAAGAACAGCAGGACGGTGAAGTGAGTTAGGGTGCCACTGCCCAACACGCGCCTATCTACGTAACAATTTCTTAAGGTAGGTTTTTTTTCTTTTTTTAGACATTTTTCATACTAAATTCGTTGTAAGTACAATATTTAAATCTTTTATTAATCTGAATAAAATAACTATGTTAACTAAAGTGATGATTTATGCAGTCTTCAGCATGTGCTATAATTTACAGAAACTGTTACTCATAAACATGTTTTTATTTTAGTGATGTAAGATCCGAAGAAAAGAAGAGTGGACGTGTCTTCCGACCCTGAAGTGTGGATGAGTTGGCTCGAAGAAGATACAGGGAATGATGAAAATGACGAATTTGATCCTGAAGAATCTGATACAAATGAAGATGATCAACTAATGGAAAGCGATCATGACACTGTAACTGAACAATCTGCTGGTGAATATGGTAATGACAGCGGTGAGTCTAGTATTTCCTAGTATCTTTAGAAGGACAGTAAGAGAAAATGGTATAAGTCTTTTCCTGAAAGACAAATGAGGACAAGGTCAGAGAATATAATAACTCATCTACCTGGCACCAAGATGCAAGCGTCAGCAATACTATCTGAAGATTATTTGTTAGATCTTTCCTTAGACAGTAATGTTTACAAATTTGTAGTTAACTGTACAAATATTTATGTAAGAAGTTTGAAAAGCAAATTTCACAGACATACAAATGCTAGACTCACTGATGAGACTGAAATAAGAGCACTTTTCGGCATGCTCAACCTAATAGGAACACTAAGAATTTCTTGAAAATACACGCATATGCTCTGGGATAACTCTAGAGGTAACGGCTTAAAATCCTGTTGCCTATCCATGTCTGAAAAAAAGATTTAAATTTCTTCTGAGATGTTTACGTTTTGATGACGTAAGGGACAGAAGCGCTCGAAAAGAAATTGATAAATTAGCCTCAATTAGAGACATTTTTTAGACGGTCGTTCATAATTTTTCATAACACTTTGTTCCAAGTGAATATTTGACTGTCGACGTACACAAACTTTCTTTTCGAGGAAATGCCAATGCAGACAGTATCCTCCTAAAAGGCCCGCCAAATACGGCATTAAGATATTTGCTTTGGTAGATGCTAAAACTGCCCATACTTCCAAATTAGAGACTTATGCTGGCACTCAGCCAGAGGGTCCTTTCAAGCACAGTAATTTCTCTTCAGGTGAAGTAATGAGATTAGTGGAACCAGTCCGCGCGACTCACCATAACGTTACTGGTGACGACTGGTAGCTAAGAAGCTACCAAAAGACTGGGGACTGACACATGTTGGGTCACTATGGGAAAACAAGAAGGAAATTGCCAAGGCGTTTTTACGTAATAAGCAAAGACCTCAATATTCTTCTTTGTTTGCCTTTTAAGAGAACTGTACGCTAGTTTCATACTGCCCTAACGTTAATCAAGCTGTTCCCTTAATATCTATATTATATCATGATGATACCATTAATAAAGGTACAAGAGATTCACCGATACCAGTAATCGTAACGTTTTACAATATGACGAAGATTGGACTTGATTTACTCGATCAACTAATTCAAAACACTGATGTGTCACGAAACACTCGTAGTTGTCCTATGTTTGTTTTTTATAATATACTTAATCTTTCTTCATGAACGCATTGTGCATGTACCGAGCAATTACTACAACACCTCAATCAGTGAAAAGAAAGGAGCTCCCTCTGAAAGTTGGCCTGAGAAATAATGAAACCTCAAATTTAATATAGATCTTTTGTCCCTCATATTCCCGTTGAATTACGTCGGCGTGCACGTCTTCTACTGGGCATGAATTCAACAGTTACGCCAGAAGACAGTTACAGAGAAGGCTCCAAAGGACGTTGCTACGAGTGTGGAACGCAGAAAAGCAAGTCAACTGGAAAATGGTGACATAAATGTAAAAGATGGATGTGTTTGCCTCACTATTAGACCGTATGTGTTAACTTTCTCTGAAATAAGTTATTGAAATACTTTTTTTGATATTTGTGTTTTATTTCCATCCCTATGCATACATAAACGTAGAAAAAACAACTAATGGACATTTGATAATCATTTAGAGCAGTAATAAAGAAACACAAATGGCGACAGTTGTTCCAAAAATGCCTGACCCAGTAACGGTACAGCACGCTCCTACTGTAGGGTTAAGCAGAACAACAAAACGAATTTTTATAAAACATTGAAAAGCTATTTAAATATGTACACACCACCACGTTTACAGTTTACAGGTACAACAACACACAGAACTGCCTGTATAATGACACTGAGAAAGGCAGAATACTTGCAGACTACTTCAAAGAACTACGATTCAATGAAAGAACAATTTCGTTTTGATAATATAATCGTAGAGCAATCATACTCGATGCTACATTAGAGGAGATCGGAGAAATCATAAAAGCAATTTAAAATTAACAAAACACCGAGAGGAAGCAGTATAGTTGTTGAATTATGGTTAAGCTCCAGTGACAGCATTATTCTATGCCTAACAGAAATCAATAATGAAATTTTGATAAACATCTTACCATGAGACTGGACATAGATATTAATACTGCCACTCCATATTAATGGAAAGAAAACTATTCGTAACTTTTATAGAGGTATCTCTGCCTTGACAGTGACGTATAATATCTTGGCTATGGAACTTTTGAAGGGTACTGAAAGAAAAACCAACACAAAGCTTGGAGAACATCGAGCAGGATTCAGGAATTATCTACAAATACTATGTCTCGAAAAGATAAAAGGAATGAGGCAAATGAGAAACCTGAAATACTTGATAATTCTTGCAGAGTTTATAAAGGGATGTGACTTAAATGATAGAAATGTACTACCAAAAGTTATAATGCAATATGAATTCAACAATAAAACAACAAGAATGTTTAAAGAACTTTAACATACAAAATCACACAAGTAAAGTTTATGGGGGAACTTTAAAAACCTTTTCAAACAAAATCAAGATTAGGACATTGGGATGGTTTACCATTGTTCCCTTTTAACTTCGCGTTAGAAAAAATAGTTCAAATGGCTCTCAGCGCTATGGGACTTAACATCTCAGGTCATCAGTCCCCTAGAACGTAGAACTACTTAAACCAAACTAACGTAAGGACACATCCATCCCCGAGACAGGATTTGAACTTGCGACCGTAGCAGGCATAGAACCGCTCGGCCACAGAGGCCGGTTGCGCCTTAGAGGAGCTGTAATAGAATGAAGGCATTCATCTTACTAAGCGTGTTCAACTAGGAAGAACCCCAAGTGTAATCATCGTATTTATATTTTGCAGATGATATGACACTAATTGCTGACTCATTGGATAGTGGCAGAGAACTACAGAAAACTACAGAAACAAGGAGACACAATATGTCGAAAACATCGTTTGAAAACACTCATTTCATAACAAATATCAATGAAGTCCCTCCAAATCTTAAAATCCTTAACAACAAAATATCTAAAACTAACTGTTTTAAATACCTTGGAGAATGTATAACAAGCAACGCAAAGGACAAGGTAGTCATAGAAAACAGAGTACATAAAACGGGAAAGGCATTGCAAACGACATAAAAGAAAAAATACAAAACAAATAATTGTTCCTGAAAGCGCAAACTAAGTCACTACGAAACAGTGGTAAAGCGTGAAGCACTGCATGGAACAAAAGCCCTTGAACTAATAAGATTTGGGGCTCTCGAATAACTGGAGCAAGTTGGAAGAAATATTATAAGGGAACTACTGAGACCTTTCATGTACAGATGCACATATGAACATATGTACCGAATGTATAGTAACAAATTAACAAAGCAGAGTTTCAACTTACTAAATAACTGCAAATCCAAACCCATATGTTTCCCCGAAACTGTGATAGACATGAAAAACACAAAAATTATAAATGATACAGTAAATAACAGAATAACCTTAAGAGAAGCTACACAAATGCGGATTTCAGGAAAGAATGAGGTCCAACAATGAAAGAAAGTAGACCAAGAAAGAAAAGGAACGACACTTTCGAGAGATAATGGAACTCTGGAGAGCAATTACCAATAAACACAAATAAGCAAGACCGAAGTTGATTTATCATATATTCCAAAAACGTTACCCGAAAAAATAAATCAATATAATCTGTTGATTAATGTTTTTTGTTCGTCCTGAACAGTGGGGACAGCAACTTGCATAGAGTACTTCCTCTCTACCCTCACCACCACCGCTTACAGATTAGTCGATGTAGGGGATCCATACACAGAAGTCGCCAATGTTCCGATTCATTGGAACTCCAGCTACGTCCCCATCCTCCTAGATGAAATTTCCTGCCGTCTGCTGTGGAGCGACAACACGAGTTCTCTTCCACCACCAGCTTGGAACCAACAGCGCCCATCTGCGGACGTCACGCTGTAGATGTCCTCTTTAGACATATTTGTTTTTGCTACCTCCTCATTGGCAACAGCGGTGCCTAACATCGAGTTACCCAACTTGTTAATGGTCGCCTGCTTGGGGTTGTGAACCTTGGTGTAATTCCATCAGTGCACGGAAGTGCTGAGAAAATGATTTGTGATCAACTGCCCTATTTGTCATTCAGAAACCGCTGATGTGGCTGGCCAAAAGGAGGCTGGCTCTCTTAGGTTGACGACTGCGTTGACTTCAGTTTATGTTGTTGCACACTTTTGGAAAGAGTTGTAACAAGGCTTAATTCCATACATGTCACAGCAGTAGTTTTTGAAACATCAGTAATTAGGACATATAAATTTCTTTTATTGAAATTGTATTATTATAGTGTCTTCCTTAAATTACTGTAGTTGCATGTTTAATTACTGAGGAAACTGAAAAGACGAATATCCTTCATTTCCTTTAAAGGCAGTTTTTGAAGTAAAGGAGTTATGTAGTATTTTGAAGAAAGGAATTTAACCCCCTTGAACCTGAATCTTCTACTCACTTACACCGTATCACATTTACAATTATTGCCAAGCTTACTGATCAGTTCCTTAGAAAGGGTCATTATGTGAGTATGTGTTTCGCGAAGGGTAGATGGATATTACCTCCACCTTCCCCGATTCATCTTTTTTTTCACAATGTCAGACAAGTACATTCTTACGAGTTTCGCAGTTGCTTTCTATACATTAGGCATTGATATGCTCCGAAACTGGTTTGCACGTTTATTTCCACTACCCTGTTGAGCACATAGTATAGCGAAGCTCATAAACAAAATAAAGGCATATTTTACGAAGACGAAAGAAGGTGTTATATTCGAAGAGAAAACAACAAGTTCAAAAGAGGCGACTGTAGATGTTCTTGGTGACCTGTGCGATATCTGGTTAGTATGAGGTACTTACCGCTAAAAATTGTTAGTATTTTCGTTTAGCGATTGACCGTAAAGCCACGTACACTATACTTCTATCATGGCTTATGAGATCACCGAGTAGTCTCTGTTGGGAGCGTCTGCTATTGAAGTCGTGGAGGACCTTGTTACGCGGGCTGGTGTAGCCGTGCGGTACTGGTCGCCTCAGTCTGGAACCGCACGACCGCTACGGGCGTAGGTTCGACTCCTGCCTCGGGCATGCATTTGTGTGATGTCCTTAGGTCAGTTAGGATTAAGTAGTTCTAAGTTTTAGGGGACTGATGACCACCGATCTTAAGTCCCATAGTGCTCAGAGCCATTTGAACCATTTTTTGACTATGTTACGTGAGATACTGACGTTCGTGAAATACAACAATCAGCTTTCTAATAAATTTAGTTCATCTATTTTCTGGGCCATTTTCTCGCGTGTTTCAGGAACATTGTGTCTACAGCATTAGATGAAAAGTAGACTCCCACAAAACTAGTCCTGGTAAATCTGCTATCAAGAGTCTCACTCGATCGGTCTCACTTTTCAACACTGCTTACCATCGGTCACCAATGATCAGCGCTGTCTCAGTCTGAGCCGTAGTGCTTCTAATTCTCAGCATCTATCAGCAAAATAAGGGTGTTTGTTCATTCCTTGTCACCAGAGATCTGATGCAAGAAATTATTTGTTTGCACTCAGACGGTCTTGGTGTGAGACGAGTTGTACATTTAGGAGAGATGGTGGTAGACTGTCTGCACCTGACGCTCGTTCGAAGGGTTCCCATAAACTTTTAAATTTATTTTAAGGGACAGTGTCTCTCCATTGATAAAAATCATTGACGATCGAAGACCCTAGGAGCAGGCACTGGTAGGAAACGATGTGAGTCGTTGCCTAGAAATAGTGTGAGGCTTGATAAAGAAGAAACCCGTTTGCTCTTAGCAAATTTCTCCTTGTATTGCCAGTGAAGTCCCTTCTGGTGCGAGGTAAACATCAACATTTCTCGTATGTCTACTTAAACTGTCGACATTGTATTCATTTCCAGATGTGAAGTATCTTGCATGACGTATCCCAATCTCTGACTTCCACTACAGTTTTTGCCTCTACAGCTCCCTCTAGTACCATGGAAGTCATTCCCTCATGTCTTAGCAGATGTCCTATCATCATGTCCCTTCTCCTTATCACTGTTTTCCACATATTCCTTTCCACTCCGATTCTGCGTAGAACCACCTCATTTCTTACCTTATCAGTCCACCTAATTTTCAACATTCGTCTATAGCACCACATTTCAAATGCTTCGATTCTCTTCTGTTCCGGTTTTCCCACAGTCCATGTTTCACTACCATACAATGCTGTACTCCAGACGTACACTCCTGGAAATTGAAATAAGAACACCGTGAATCCATTGTCCCAGGAAGGGGAAACTTTATTGACACATTCCTGGGGTCAGGTACATCACATGATCACACTGACAGAACCACAGGCACATAGACAGAGGCAACAGAGCATGCACAATGTTGGCACTAGTACAGTGTATATCCACCTTTCGCAGCAATGCAGGCTGCTATTGTCCCATGTAGACGATCGTAGAGATGCTGGATGTAGTCCTGTGGAACGGCTTGCCATGCCATTTCCACCTGGCGCCTTTGGACCAGCGTTCGTGCTGGACGTGCAGACCGCGTGAGACGACGCTTCATCCAGTCCCAACCATGCTTAATGGGGGACAGGGTAGTTGACTTACACCTTCTAGAGCACGTTGGGTGGCACGGGATACATGCGGACGTGCATTGTCCTGTTGGAACGTCTCCATTCGTCCCTCCATTCACGCCTGTCGCGACACCACTGGAGGCGGGCTGCACGATGTTGGGGCGTGAGCGGAAGACGGCCTAACGTTGTGCGGGACCGTAGCCCAGCTTCATGGAGACGGTTGCGAATGGTCCTCACCGATACCCCAGGAGCAACAGTGTCCCTAATTTGCTGGGAAGTGGCGGTGCGGTCCCCTACGGCACTGCGTAGGATCCTACGGTCTTGACGTGCATCTGTGCGTCGCTGCGGTCCGGTCCCAAGTCGACGGGCACGTGCACTTTCCGCCGACCACTGGCGACAACATCGATGTAATGTGGAGACCTCACGCCCCACATGTTGAGCAATTCGGCGGTACGTCCACCCGACCTCCCGCATGCCCACTATACGTCCTCGCTCAAAGTCCGTCAACTGCACATACGGTTCATGTCCACGCTGTCGCGGCATGCTACCAGT
This sequence comes from Schistocerca gregaria, assembly GCF_023897955.1. Classification (NCBI taxonomy): domain Eukaryota; kingdom Metazoa; phylum Arthropoda; class Insecta; order Orthoptera; family Acrididae; genus Schistocerca; species Schistocerca gregaria. The sequence continues at coordinate 144,034,957 of NC_064925.1, read as the reverse complement.
GTTAAAGACTGCGATGGAGCTCCGTATGCCACGGCAAACTGGCTGACACTGACGGCGGAGGTGCACAAATGCTGCGCAGCTAGCGCCATTCGACGGCCAACACCGCGGTTCCTGGTGTGTCCGCTGTGCCGTGCGTGTGATCATTGCTTGTACAGCCCTCTCGCAGTGTCCGGAGCAAGTATGGTGGGTCTGACACACCGATGTCAATGTGTTCTTTTTTCCATTTCCAGGAGTGTATATCCTCAGAAATTTCTTCCTCAAATTAAGACCGGTATTTGATATTTGTAGACTTCTCTTGGTCAGAAACGCATTTTTTGCCATAGCGAGTCTGCTTTTGATGTCCTCCTTACTCCATCCTTCATTGGATATTTTACTGCCTAGGTAGCAGAATTCATTAACTTCATTGACTTCGTGACCATCAATCCTGATGTTAAGTTTCTCGCTGTTCTCATTTCTACTACTTCTCAGTACCTTCGTCTTTCTCCGATTTACTCTCGAACCATACAGTGTACTCATTAGACTGTTCATTCCGTTCAGCAGATCATTTAATTCTTCTTCACATTCACTCAAGATAGCAATGTCATCAGCAAATCGTATCATTAATATCCTTTCACCTTGTATTTTAATTCCACTCCTGAACCTTTCTTTTATTTCCATCATAGTTTACTCTATGTACAGATTGAAGAGTAGGGGGAAAAGGCTACAACCTTGTCTTACACCGTTCTAAATACGAGCACTTCGTTCTTGATCGCCCACTCTTATTATGCCCTCTTGGTTGTTGTACATATGGTATATGACCCGTCTCTCCCTATATCTTACCCCTACTTTGTTCAGAATCTTGAACAGTTTGCACCATTTTATATTGTCGAACGCTTTTTCCAGGTCGACAAATCCTATGAACGTGTCTTGATTTTTCTTTAGCCTTGCTTCCATTATTAGCCGTGACGTCAGAATTGCCTCTCTCGTGCCTTTACTTTTCCTAAATCCAAACTGATCGTCACCTTGCGCATTCTCAATTTTCTTTTCCATTCTTCTGTATATTATTCTTGTAAGCAGCATCGATGCATGAGCTGTAACGCTGATTGTGCGATAATTCTCGCACTTGTCAGCTCTTGCCGTCTTCGGAATTGTGAGGATGATGCTTTCCGAATGTCAGATGGTATGTCGCCAGACTCATATATTCTACACACCAACGTGAATAGTCGTTTTGTTGCCGCTTCCCCTAATGATTTAAGAAATTCTGATGGAATGTTATCTATCCCTTCTGCCTTTTTTGACCGTAAGTCCTCCAAAGCTCTTTCAAATTCCGATTCTAATACTGGTTCCCTTATCTCTTCTAAATCGACTCCTGTTTCTTCAGACAAATCTTCACCCTCATAGAGGCTTTCAATGTATTCTTCCCACCTATGTGCTCTCTCCTCTGCATTTAACAGTGGAATTCCAGTTGCACTCTTAATGTTACCACCGTTGCTTTTAATGTCACCAAAGGTTGTTTTGACTTTCCTGTATGCTGAGTCTGCCCTTCCGACAATTATATCTTTTTCGATGTCTTCACATTTTTCCTGCAGCTACAGCTATTTCGTCTTAGCTTCCCTGCACTTCCTATTTATTTCATTCCTCAGCGACTTGTATTTCTGTATTCCTGATTTTGCCGGAACATGTTTGTACTTCCTCCTATCTTCAATCAACTGAAGTATTTCTTCTGTTACCCACGGTTTCTTCGCAGCTACCTTCTTTGTACCTATGTTTTCCTTCCCAACTTCTGTGATGGCCCTTTTTAGAGACGTCCATTCCTCTTCAACTGTGTTGCCCTCTGCGCTATTCCTTATTGCTGTATCTACAGCGTTAGAGAACTGCAAACGTATCTCGTCATTCCTTAGAACTTCCGTATCACACTTCTTTGCGTATTGATTCTTCCTGCCCAATGCCTTGAACTTCAGCCTACTCTTCGTCACTACTATATTGTGATCTGAGTCTATATCTGCTCCTGGGTACGCCTTATAATCCAGTATCTGATTTCGGAATCTCTGTCTGACCATGATCTAATCTAATTGAAATCTTTCCGTATCTCCCGGCTTTTTCCAAGTATACCTCTTCCTCTTGTGATTCTTGAACAGGGTATTCGCTATTACTAGCTGAAACTTGTTACAGAACTCAATTAGTCTTTCTCCTCTTTCATTTCTTGTCCCAAGCCCATATTCTCCTGTAACCTTTTCTTCTACTCCTTCCCCTACAACTGCATTCCAGTCGCCCATGACTATTAGATTTTCGTCCCCCTTTACATCATACTGCATTACCCTTTCATTATCCTCATACACTTCCTCTATCTGTTCATCCTCAGCTTGCGACGTCGGCATGTATACCTGAACTATTGTTGTCGGTGTTGGTCTGCTGTCGATTCTGATTAGAACAACCCGTCAATGATATGTTCACAGTAACACACCCTCTGCCCTACCTTCCTATTCATAACGAATCCTACACCTGTTATACTATCATCGCAATATAAACATATCGATGTATCGCAGATGAAATCAAATTGGAATGTTGTCTCAGAAATATGTCAACTACTCTGCAGAAACACAGTAGAATATAGCTGGTATCGAGAGGTTCAGGTGAGGTAATTCCAGTACCATTACAACTTGGATTCACTGGCTTATAGGTACAAGGAACTACTATACTAAATTCAACTTTAATTTCAGCAAAAAACGTTGTACTGAAGATATTTATCTCATTGGCTACGTTCATCGTCCAGTGTATTACCTGCGTAGAGGAAGTGGAAATGAATGGAGGAAAGCCAGACGCAAAATAATCATTTTTGAAACCGTACAGATTGTTGGACAAACCTTGCACTAAAAAAGCGAAAAAGCACATTGTTTTACAACAAACAGAAAAATAAGAAATTAGTAGCTTTGTAGCAACGTCAAAACACAAAGCTGGGTCTATATAAAAATACATTGATTTCTCATCTCCTTATGGGAGGAAAGTCAAGCAAAAAAATTTAATTACTAGACCTCGATTTAATAATTATAATTGTGAGCTAGTTGTCTCTTTTGGTTGTAAGCGGAATGACAGCAACTAAATTACGGAGAAAGTACCGATACGAGACTGCTATACTACTTTAAGTATGGGAAATCCTCACCCCAAATATTGCAGTTTATATCCAAGCTGGAATTAAATGACACGGGAAAAATATTTCGTAACAGGAGAAAATACTGAAAGGAACTAAAAGAGCTGCGAGGCACTGTTGTTACTGTATACCTGGTAGCAAAAAAATACAAATTCCATTATCTAGAATGTTCCTATGACATAACAAATCCCTGTATAGATTGAAGCAACGGGTATATGACACCAGACCTATTCGTCTTGTACAACTTCGACGAAACTGGCTGATACCAGGGCTCTCGTCTCTGAAGTCTAGAAGATTTGGTATCCAGTGGCACTTGAAATAGAAGCTATATATGTCATGATTGGTAATGTTAAAAGCCTAGACCGACAATTAAAAGTAATATATGACACCTATTTCCAGTTGCGATGATGACAACCTTCAGCTATAGAATATAGAATATGAAGTCAACGAAAATCTATGCCGGACCAGGATTCGAACCGAATTTCTCGTTTATCGCGAGAGGTCGCTTTACATTGGGCTATCCGTGTACGACTCACGGCCATATCCAAACTTCCAGATGTCATCAACCACGTGTCAACGACCTGGAGTCCTACATGTATTTTGTATATTCCCACACTGGTCAGACGTTGTACTTTGAAAGTCGCTTGCCCCGTATCGGCATAGTAACACGATCTTGCAATGCCTGTGTCGTTCACGGATAGCCAAATGGTAAGGCGACTGCTCGTGACAGGCGGGAAATCTCGGTTCGAGTCTCGGTCCAGCACAAATTCTTATTGTAGTCATTTGTTCTACAGCTGATGGTTGTTAACATTCGAAATTGGAAATACATTTAATATATTTCATAAAGGGCGTAGTCGAAGCAGTAATGTTTCGTAATCGGAATAACACAGGCACTGCAGTATCTTAATTAAAAGTAAAGCTGTCTGTGGCGAGCAGTGCTTTCCTTGAAACACAATCCACTGAAGTCTGTGCATTACGGTTGTCACTCTGTTTACGCTGACTAAATAAATAGTCGACGAAAAGGGCTGAACTTCGAAAAAATATTCTGAATCGCTTTTTTTTACCCAAGTTACTAATAACGCCGAATGACAAAAAATAATCACAAATTAATCACAACAGCTTCGGAATTTGTCCTCTTCCAGTACCTCAAATACTCTTGCTTCACTACCGATATCTACGAGTCGCGCACCGTTAGACATTAGGTGACACAGTCCTTTGTGTTTAACAGATGTTTCGGAGCTTGTTCCGGAGTTTGCTGTGCAGAAAAGGAGGGTGCTGCCTCTGGGTGTTCCTCAGGCGTAGGCAGCCCTTCTATGAGGATGACGATGACGAGATGGTCTGCGACCCGGGAATGAACATCGCCATGTCGCATTGGTACGGTGCCTCGCTCCCTGAAGAGGTATGACACACCACTAGCGCAACCACGGTCATTCTGAGATTACCGCCGTCAATCACACATTGCATTAAGATCACGTTTGCTGTAAGACGCAGTCTATTGTCTGTCGTATTCGTATTTTTAAATCAGAAATTAAAATTAATTTCAGAAGTAAATATTTGCTAAAAATATATCTCGCATTATAGTCTCATATTTGAATATTCCGAAAATGTGGGCCATGGTACAGTCCTCACACAGCCCCACATCTTAGAGTTCCTAATAAACGGTAGGGCGGACGTCCAGAATAATTGTCATAGAAAGATCACACACGATAATTAAATGTCTTCACTACGATTTCTTAGAACCAGGTGATCTCTCACCGTTACTTTATGAGAGAGTCCATGGGAATTACAGAGCTCCCTGAATCACATATTTAGAAATTTGTAAGATAATGGAGCAATTTACAACGAAATGTAACAAAGAATCATGAGTGTCTGAATACAGTAACAGAAATTCGGAAATCCAGTAGGCATCTGGGATCATGATAATGCATAAATGTGCCAAACAGCTCATTCCCATTAACAACAATGATTTAGGTCAACATGCTCTTAGCACATATACTTTCGTAACCCTTCGGAAACAGTCTATAAACACGTTATGGAACACGTTAAGGACTACCAAAACTAACATTAGAACAAATTCTCACTAAACTCGGTACTGAATTTGGTGTTCTAAAGACCACGTTGGTTTGCTTTGTAAATGACAGCATTTTACGAGAGTCTGGGATTTATCAGGATTACTTATAGAAGTTGCCAAACGTTCTGTTTTTCAGTGTTCCTTTTTCTTAACGTCCCGTTTCTTTTCAGGCTCCCACTTGGTATGAGTGTGCTCTTGGAGAAGTATACGAGCACAAATCAACCACCAGTTACGGTGCTGACGCAACACATCCGGACTATCGGGACACAGTTGCGAATATAGAAAAGCTAATGGCAGAAGAAAGGAGTACGTCACGGCTGTTGGCGTGCAAAATCTATGCGACATTTATGGACGAGTTACTCCCACAGTAAAAGGTAATTAATCCAATCTACTGAACTGCATACTTGATGCTTATTGGAAAAGAAACATCTGCAGCCAACTATCATACAGGAACGAAGTTGATGTTCGTATTTTGTTTGATTGCAGAGTATCTAGGTGAACTGTTTCATCGTCTGTGTGAGGATGAAGATATGCTAGTGCGAAGACTGGCACTGTCCATGTTGCCTGCTATAGCTGAAGACGCTGATGTCCATTTTATGCCTCTCATGTAGTACCCATTTTCGAGAAGGCCCTGGAAGATAAGGTACATAGAGAGAATTTCTTATCCACTTACGCTCTTTATGTAATATACGCAGCAAATCAGTTTTTACAACTTTCGTTTATTTTTACAGATTGGTCTTCACTTGGAGGCGACACAGGCTTTAATCGCTTTGTTTAAATCTAAGAAATTATCTGATGATGTACACAGGCATCTTCTGCCAGTTCTGTATAAATACGCAGAGGATCCATATTGGCAAGTTCGGTTCTTAATTGCCAACAGCATTAATGATGTAAGTATGTTAAATATGCGATTTTATTAGTGTTGGATACGTACTCATCGTTTATATAATATTTCTTAGTATTACTAAGAGACACTCGCAACCGAATTGTTACGTTACAAATATTCAAATTCAGTGCAGGTAAACCGTCTTAGATACGTAGTGCACGGAGTGAAGTTGTGATAGTTGAAAGAAGGAAGCGTATTTCTTTCCATTTGTGAGCAGGGATATCTGCGTATCTGGAGTAGTTTGTATATGAACTGACATTTTGGCAATATACCTGATTCACAGAACATATTACAATTTTGTTCTCACAGTTTATCTCGTTAGCTCGTAAATGATCCGTTTATCGAATTACTTGTTTACTACAATATTGTTTTTCTTTTTTTATAGATTCGCAACTCTGTGAATTCACTTATCTTGAAATCAAGCTGCTTCTCACTGATGCTGAAGTTCTCAACGGACGCAGAGACACGAGCACAATCTGCAGCAGATCGCTAGTATCAAGGATGTTTCAACTTTTTGGCGACATCAAGTGAGGTGTAGATGCCCTAAACTTCATATTGGCACACTCTGTGATGTTTCCGAGTTAATGTCACATCAGAGCCTTTATTTCTGGGCCCATTTTACTAAACTACAAGTGAACAATTCAAATTCATTATTCTGCACCTTTTCGGCAATAAAATCCATTTTAAAGATCTTCAGAACAATGTTTTATTTTAGAATGTAGCAGCAGTTGCCAATCTATGATTGATAACATGTTAGACAAAATTCTCCTGTTCATTTAATTATCAGCACTTTTGAAAAATTATTTTATTTTAGGTCAATTGCACTGATACATTTCCAATACGAATTACATCCACATTTTTCTTCCATTTCAAAAACAACGGCTACACATAAACTAGCCAAATAACCAAACACACACACACACACACACACACACACACACACACACACACACACGGAAAGTCTGGCAACTATTAGATGTTTCTACCATGACATAAAAGGTAAAAAATGGAAAAATATGCAAGTACTGGCATCAGCATTTTCATTTATGTGATACATATTAATACAGCTTCGCCGTCAGCTGCTATGGAAGAGTTTCTAAATTATGAATCAAGACAGAGAATATACACAAAAGCTTGTGTATTGTTGTTATTACATATTACTAATACAAAATATAATGAGAAGACAGGAAAGATTTAAATGCTATAAAATGCAATACCAGGATGGTGTTCACATATTGCACGAAAGTAGTACCAATACAATTAAATTTTTGACAGCCGCTGACGATGTAACTATATAAATATATCTTTCGTGAAACATACTGCAGCTGTGGAGGGCCAAATTATGAAAATATTCTTAGGTTTATACATCAAGAGGTTCCAAATTCAGAGTTCTTGTGACCGGAGACACATCATAAGTGTAAAAGACAAACAGTGCCTTGTCTTCGTTACAAAGCAAAACGAGCATACTTTTCAAATAATATGCCATGGAGCGCAAGTGCGCAAAAATACTTTTACTCATTTTTGTGGAAAATCCTCTTTCAGATTGTCATCAAACAACTTCCAGGCAGCCGCCTAGACATAGCAAAAGGGGAAGAATGGAAATTCGGCTGCACTCCATGAGCCAAAATTTAGTGCATATATGCAAAACCGAGTAAACACGTGTTTGAAGCCAAAGGCAAAAGGATACGTTCTGTCCATTTTTATAATTGAGCAAGAACACAGTTGTTTGATGTACCATAAAAATTAGATATATTTAACGAGTAGTAGTAAGAAAGAAGACCACACAGCAAGGTGACGAGCGGTTCCTACAAAGCAGCTCACAGTACATGAGTGAACAGAGTTTTACGATTTTGTAGCTGTAAATAACTGAACCCACTGAAATGTAATAAACGCTTCATGTGAATGAAGCAAAGCTACGAGTACATCACATCCCCTTTTGCTTCAAAAAATTGTATCCCATATACTCGAATGAAATGAGATGATTTCAGAGTCGTTACTGGTCTCATACACATACTGTTATCTGTATATGGACTGAAGCGGTGAGTAAAAAGATTTGTACCAAGGTCACGGTTCGAACTCTGGTTTCCTGATTAACAGGCGCGTGCGCAGGCGACTAAGCCGCTGGGCACAGTGATTCGCACAGCTGCAAGGTATTCGGATCCAGAATGGAGGCATGCCAGTGTAATCCGTGCTGTTATGCCAACTGCTGTGTCAAGGTGGCTTCGTACGTGGGAGACCTGGGTTCAGTTCCTCTCCTAGTACAAATATTTACTCGCCGGTTCAATCTTTATAAATAAAAACAACTTGTTCCGCAATTGCACGTTTGTTTCATAGCTGTATATACGACCACACATTCGATTCTGAAGAAAGTAAATGGGACACATAATTCATTTCTTTCGTATCTTATTGTTTCGTATCACAACTCGACGATGAAATATGTTTTTCCACATTGGTTTTAGCTACTGTGATACATAGCTTTCTGGTACAGCAGCATAAAGATAGACATTTTTGTAGTGAAAAACGTGCTCTCTGCCTCTTTTACGTTTGGTTCATTTTTGGAGAAGTGTTGCAGTGTAATAAATGCAGCTAACACGACGAAACTGTTTTTTCAATTTGAAAGGAAAGTCTCATCTCAATACAGGTATTTTACTCGAGCGTGGACGCTAACGGCTCTTCGCGCATGTATCCTTCAGCTCAATAGTCGGCAGTTCGTGCCAGTTGTGGCACATTTCTCAAATTTGTGTTGGCGATTGATTGTTGTAATTATTGCGGGGAGAAAATATGATAAAGAATACTATATTTTGCACCACCAGTTACAAAAGGAAATCAGAAAAATATCTCAAATTTGGGAGAATTCATGATGAGCGTTTGGTCAGAATAGTTATAAAGCAGCATTTATTAAATGAATATGAGTCATACAGTTTTACATGAGTCTTATCGAATTACATTCTCTACGCCTGAAGATCTTGGCTTCAGCTGTGTTAGGTTCAAAATGTTCAAATGTGTGTCAAATCTTATTGGATATAACTGCTAAGGTCTTCAAACGCTAAGTTTAGACACTACTTAACCTAAATTATCATAAGGGGAAACGCACACACCCATGGCCGAGGGAGGTCTCGAACCTCCGCCGGGACCAGCCGCACAGTCCATGACCACCCATTCTCCTATGAATGTATCCATTGAAGAGGACAGGAGAGTGCGAGTAGTATTGTCATACGCCATGCTTAAAAATAGTTTCTTCTTGATGTTCTCCATACCTGATCGCAGTCACCTCCTTTCTATACACACGCTGCATTACTCTTTCGCCCTTCTACTTTATGCCAGTCTCTCTCAGCATCTTAAAACCTGTTGCCAGTCTACTCTGTAGAATGCCTTTTCGGTTGGATGATGGCAATTTGTGTGTTTCGGCCCTTCTTTAGTTTGTTCTCAAGAGTTCATCATGAGCTGGGTATTCTGCTTCTTCTAAAGGCAAATTGGTCATCTCTGTGTGAAAATGATAGAGATGAAGATCTTCGAGGCAAACTGAGGGTCATATATTGCTCCCATGTCTTTGCAGTTGCTTTCATTTGTATTGGTACTGCAATACATTTTCTTAAGTCTGTTAGTTGCTCCCTGCTTTCGTATAAAGCTTGCTTGAGATGGAACAGTCCTTTAAGTAGCTGTTCTCCAGCAGCCTCCATGAGTTCTGCTGGTAGATCACTAACTCCAATGGCTTTCCCAGTTTTTAGCTGCATGATTGCAAGTTTGAACTCACAGCGCAAGATGTAGTCTCCCACTTCTTCCAAATCAATTTCCTCAAAATTCTCCAGTTCCAGGTTTTCAGTTATTCAAGATATTTTTACATATTTCTACCATATCTCTCTGCTCATATAATAATATACTCCACTGCAATTTATCCGTCTGTTTCCAAAGAAATGGTTAACCGATTTGTAGGCAGACTCCAGCTATCCTGTCTTGATCATTTCTATCACCTCTTTGCATCGGTCCTCCAAGAATAGTTGTTTAGCCTTTTCTTACTTCTCACTGGTTTCATTCCTGAATGAATGATGGTTATTATACATAAATAAAATATATGAGTGGTTAGCAATAAGTAATGGTTTCTTATATTTCTTATACATACCTTCCACCCCCCCCCCCCCCAACCCCCCGTGAACCATGGACCTTGCCGTTGTTGGGGAGGATTGCGTGCCTCAGCGATACAGATAGCCGTACCGTAGGTGCAACCACAACGGAGGGGTATCTATTGAGAGGCATTGTAACAATAACCAAAACAGCCTTGCTGTGCTGGTACTGCGAACGGCTGAAAGCAAGGGGAAACTACAGCCGTAATTTTTCCCGAGGACATACAGCTTTACTGTATGATTAAATGATGATGGCGTCCTCTTGGGTAAAATATTCCGGAGGTAAAATAGTCCCCTATTCGGATCTCCGGGCGGGGACTACTCAAGAGGACGTAATTATCAGGAGGAAGAAAACTGGCATTCTACGGATCGGAGCGTGGAATGTCAGATCCCTTAATCGGGCAGGTAGGTTAGAAAATTTAAAAAGGGAAATGAATATTTTAAAGTTTGATATAGTGAGAATTAGTGAAGTTCGGTGGCAGGAGGAACAAGACTTCTGGTAAGGTGAATACAGGGTTATAAATACAAAATCAAATAGGGGTAATTCAGGAGTAGGTTTAATAATGAATAAAAAAATAGGAGTGCGGGTAAGCTACTACAAACAGCAAAGTGAAAGCATTATTGTGGCAAAGATAGATACGAAGCACATGCCTACTACAGTAGTACAAGTTTATATGCCAACTAGCTATGCAGATGACGAGGAAATTGAAGAAACGTATGATGAGATAAAAGAAATTATTCAGATAGTGAAAGGAGACGAAAATGTAATAGTCATGTGTGACTGGAATTCGACAGTAGGGAAAGTGAGAGAAGGAAACATAGTAGGTGAATATGGATTGGGGCTAAGGAATGAAAGAGAAAGCCGTCTGGTAGAATTTTCCACACAGCATAAATTAATCATAGCTAACACTTGGTTCAAGAATCATAAAAGAAGGTTGTATACATGGAAGAATCCTGGAGATAATGACAGGTTTGAGATAGGTTATATAATGGTAAGACAGAGATTTAGGAACCAGGTTTTAAATTGTAAGACATTTCCAGGGGCAGATGTGGGCTCTGACCACAATCTATTGGTTATGACCTGTAGATTAAAACTGAAGAAACTGCAAGGTGGGAATTTAAGGACATGGGACCTGGATAAACTGAAAGAACCAGAGGTTGTACAGAGTTTCAAGGAGAGCATAAGGGAGCAATTGACAGGACTGGGGAAAAGAAATACAATAGAAGAAGAACGGGTAGCTTTGAGGAATGAAGTAGTGAAGGCAGCAGAGGATCTAGTAGGTAAAATGACGAGGGCTAGTAGAAATGCTTGGGTAACAGAAGAAATATTGAATTTAATTCATGAAAGGAGAAAATATACAAATGCTGTAAATGAAGCAGGCAAAAAGGAATACAAACGTCTCAAAAATGAGATCGACAGGAAGTACAAAATGACTAAGCAGGGATGGCTAGAGGACAAATGTAAGGAAGTAGAGGCTTATCTCACTAGGGGTAAGATAGATACTGCCTACAGGAAAATTAAAGAGACCTTTGGAGAAAAGATAGCCACTTGTATGAATATCAAGAGTTCAGATGGAAACCCAGTTCTAAGCAAACAAGGGAAAGCAGAAAGGTGGAAGGAGTATATAGAGGGTCTATACAAGGGCGATGTACTTGAGGACAATATTATGGAAATGGAAGAGGATGTAGATGAAGATGAAATGGGAGATACGATACTGCGTGAAAAGTTTGACAGAGCGCTGAAAGACCTGAGTAAAAACAAGGCCCGCGGAGTAGACAACATTCCATTGGAACTACTGACGGCCTTGGGAGAGCCAGTCTTGACAAAACTCTACCATCTGGTGAGCAAGATGTATGAGACAGGCGAAATACCCTCAGACTTCAAGAAGAATATAATAATTCCAATACCAAAGAAAGCAGGTGTTGACAGATGTGAAAATTACCGAACTATAAGTTTAATAAGTCACATCTGCAAAATACTAACACGAATTCTTTACAAACGAATGGAAAAACTGATAGAAACCGACATCAGGGAAGTTCAGTTTGGATTCTGTAGAAATATTGGAACAAGTGGGGCAATACTGACTTCACGACTTATCTTAGAAGAAAGATAAAGGAAAGGCAAAACTACGTTTCTAGCATTTGTAGACTTAGAGAAAGCTTTTGATAATGCTGACTGGAATACTCTCTTTCTAATACTATATGTGGCAGGGGTAAAATACAGGGAGCGAAAGGCTATTTACAATTTGTACAGAAACCAGATGGCTGTTATAAGAGTTGAGGGACATGAAAGGGAAGCAGTGGTTGGGAAGGGAGTGAGACAGGGCTGTAGTCTCTCCCCGATGTTATTCAATCGGTATATTGAGCAAGCAGTGAAGGAAACAAAAGAAAAATTCGGAGTAGGTATTAAAGTCCATGGAGAAAAAAAAAAAACTTTGAGGTTCGCCGGTAACATTGTAATTCTGTCAGAGACAGCAAAGGACTTGGAAGAGCAGTTGAACGGAATGGATAGTGTCTTGAAAGGAGGATATAAGATGATCATCAACAAAAGCAAAACGAGGATAATGGAATGTTGTCAAATTAATTCGGTTGATGCTGAGGATTTTAGATTAAGAAGTGAGACACTTAATGTAGTAAAGGAGTTTTGCTATTTGGGGAGCAAAATAACTGATGATGGTCGAAGTAGAGAGGATACAAAATGTAGACTGGCAATGGCAAGGAAAGCGTTTCTAAAGAAGAGAAATTTGTTAACATTGAGTATTGATTTAAGTGTAAGGAAATCATTTCTGAAAGTATTTTTATGGAGTGTAGCTATGTATGGAAGTGAATCATAGACGATAAATAGTTTGGACAAGAAGAGAATAGAAGCTTTAGAAGTGTGGTGTTACAGAAGAATGCTGAAGATTAGATGGGTAGATCAAATAACTAATGAGGAGGTACTGAATTGAATTGGAGGGAAAAGGAGTTTGTGGAACAACTTGACTAGAAGAAGGGATCGGTTGGTAGGACATGTTCTGAGGCTTCTAGGAATCATCAATTTAGTATTGGAGGGCAGCGTGGATGGTAAAAGTCGTAGAGGGAGACCAAGAGATGACTACACTAAGCAGATTCAGAAGGATGTAGGATACAGTAGGTACTGGGAGATGAAGAAGCTTACACAGGATAGAGTAGCATGGAGAGCTGCATCAAACCAGTCTCAGGACTGAAGACCACAACAACAAACAACCTTCCACACACATACACACACACATACACACACACCTCATTCTTCAGGTGGGCACCCTACGTCAAAAGCTAAGACCTGTTAATTATGGCACTAAGTTAGTACTACAACCAACAGTTGCGTGAGAAATTTCAGCGACAGTATCTTGTGATGTTATGGCCCACTTCCATGCAAGAGGTAGATTAAATGTGTTGTTCCCTTTCATGACTTGCTTTTAAAATACGTTAAATGTACCCAATAAGGTGTACTTACGTTAAGACTGTGATGAACCAATTAATTAGAGACTGCATACAGAACGTTGGTAAGGAGAGTGCTATTCTACTAGATAATGAATCACATTATACCAGCAAGGCTTGGAAAGTGTGTATGTTGAAATCAGACGTAAAGAATATCTTGATATCACGATATCATGCAAAAGCGTAGAGAGTTGAACATATAGGTATTAACAGATTTATTCAGACGTATGCTGCATGGCAACAACATAAGTGGGTAGAGTACTTGTCGGTCTTTGAAGAGATTCAAAATAACATGCCGCACTCATCCATCGGGTATACACCAGGGAGATAATGTACAACACGCCAGAATCTAATGCATAGATTAAACCTTTACCTATCTTGGCTAGCCAAAGAAGGACAGGAAGTGAACGTTGGACGACGTGCGTGAGTCACTAAACAATGCTACACGCGTGAGGAAAGCCAAATTCGATATTTATACGATTGAGTTGTGGCATTCACCATAGTTGATAACGTGTTATTAACAAAACACCCTAAGCGATCGGCTGTTAAGAGGTTAAACAAGAAATGGCAACATGTTTAAACGGGACGTTACCGGATTATTCGCGGTCCGTAGGAGTGAACCTAGTTTTTAGCTAATGGAGATAATGGGGAGCAAACCAAGGGTTTGTTTCCTCATAAATACTTTAAGAAAGTTTATGGACGGAAACTTTAGTGACAATTAATGGAACACTGAATGAGAAGCTTTACCTTAGTAATTCTTATAGGTTAGTAGTATTACAATTTATTTTTGTAATATCATTCTGATCTAAGTGGATATAAATGTATTCTTTATTAAATAGTATAATAGTTAATGACAATGTAATTTGGTAATACTTAGTTCTGTAATTTTTGTGAGTGCTTCACATATAACTATCAGTGAAGAGACGACTTAATTTAAGAACAAGGGCAATGAGTTATCGAATTTATTTGCATATTAAATAGTCTCGCTGATTGTTGCGCGGTGAAGTATCTGGAGCAGAAATAGACAGATCTCGGCATAACCTGCGGAAGTAAAGGTAATTCGAGGACTAAGAATAATTGTGAAACAATGAAATACTACATGTGCAAAACAGTTCATGTCTGACACTGGTGAGAAAATGACTGACATTAATAGACATTTTGTATACATGTCTTGTCTGTATGTGTGCTTTATGTTCTATGATCATCACCTGGACCACGTATGGAGACATCCTACCCGTAGCGGAGGCCACAGCCCAGTCAGCTTAAGGGACTGCTGCTGTCATGATGGGCGAGTCGCCTTTTGGCCGCACGAATCCAGAAACCGTAACTATGTTTTACGAGACGTTCCACGATGTAGGCGGAGGGCGTCGAAGTTGGGTGTTCGCTCGCCTTGCAAAATACTGGCGGAGGGAGAACGAGCAAACAAGAATCTTTCGCCTGAAGTTCATCCTCGAAGACATTAAACACGAAGCGAGCTGTCCGTTGATGTCAACCGGAAATATGATCGTCAGCTTAGTCAAGAACAACATGTAGGTCTACAATAAATATGGGCACAAATCAAATAAAGACTTTGAAGAAAAAGAAGCCGTTTCCGAAAAGATCGGCAGCTGTAGGCATTCCGAAGGACTCATTACGAAGCTTAACAATACAGACGAAGAATCGGTGAATAGAAATTGAAGAAAATGGTAAATCTATAGTCACCCGTCGTTAGTCGTAATCATTCAAGAAGCTATGATGTGTGGTGTGGAGGGAGGGGGTGGGGGGGGGAAGATCCATTGTTACGATGGTCATTTTGCGAACTGTAAGAAGAGTCAATATGAGACAGGTAATGTTATTGCTTAGCCACTGAAGAGGCGTCACGACAAAAGATGACGTAGAATACTCATATTCTCTGTCCCACTGATGCTACCGCACCGATGGCCTACAGTACCCAAAAGATCACCCTGCGCGGTAGCACAGGGGCTACAAGGTGACTGGACGTCGCAGGCCTCGTCGAGCAAAACAACAGGCAAGGGGACCGTAAAAAAGAAGCTAGTCAAAGTAAAACGTAATTAAAGAGGAACCCCAACCTCTAAAAGAAAATTCGAATAGGCGTAATGTCAGCATATCACGCGGTTATCTGAAACGTTGGCAACTTGACTAAAATAAAGCCGACATCATTGGGGAGCTATTTAACCCATCGTTACATACCTGGTCTTTTTGAAACTAAAATTTATTCCACCTGGCCATGAATAATTCCTATATTTCATATAAAAAACAAATTCCCTTTTTAAAGTAGAGAAAATTAAATAAAAGAATAAAAGGAGAAGATGGAATACAGTATTATATGCAACGTAGTAAGGGGGCTTTACTCAGAGAGTTTCTAACGAACGTTTATTTTGTTTCGCAACTACTACATAAACCCAATGCATGTACTGTTAACGTCTTTAGCGTCTGGGAGTCCTAGTGGTCGAGATTTTTGTGTCCGAGCTTTTAACGTTTGAGTCCTGAGTGTTCTCGTCTCCTCAGTTCATGCGCCACAGCGTGAAACAGCTTACTTCTCTGGGAGCCGGGCTAACGAAAGTAATTTTCTGTTCGTTTAGTTTATTGTCGAAAAGTATAACTAATAGAGCTGAGAAAACGCAAACATCTAGCGAATATCTCAATCGATAAAAGATCTATATCATTAATTCCAATTTAAGAAGTTTAGTTGTTGCCATAGCTACTATTCATCATCGCGTAGCGACTCGACTTCGATTTAGACCCTGTTTGGGCATTTATTATCGGGCTAAAGTGTGACCATTCACAGTAGTGAATCATATAAGACAATCTGAGTTAATAAAAACCGAATTAAGGAAAAACTGTATTGTCCTACGATTTCGAACAGAGTGTAACGAGATGTGAATCGTGTATTGTATAATCTCTGGACAATAATAATTGTAATAGTTTATTCCACATTAATATTAAAGTGAATAATTTTCAATGAATAAATCACGGTGCTGTGTTATATGAACCATGTTACTTTTGAAGGAATTAATACGGTGTTCATGTGCTACGCAAATTAAAGATATCTATTTATTTTGATACGCGAATCGGCCGCCTAGTAACTGTGAATCAGCATCTTTGGCGGGAACCGCTTAACACGGCAGCTTAGTAAAATGTGAATCTAAGCTTATTAATGAATGACTCTGACTCCAATTAGTGCAAAGAGCGGACATAATCGACAAATATTAGCCGTAATAACAGACAGTGTTTTGTCGGCTCGCCTTGACGTATCCCGCCGAGGTGAAGAATACTGGCTGGGCACTGAAAAAGGACCTAACACTTTCGATGGTGATGGAAGTGCCCGATGGCAGAAATAGGAGAAGTCACACTATACTGGATCTTTCATTAACCTTTTGCCAAGGTAGATACCAAAATTACCGAAAGATTGCGTAATGTAGGACAATACTAGAGGCACTGTGAAGTAAGTGAATTTTTGATTAGTAGTGTCATGAAACAGGAAATAGATTCATGTGTGATCATCACCAAATCAAAAGCGACTATAAAGAGGTTTTCACTGCCGAGAAACATTACCAATTTATATTTAACCTGTCTGATATGAGATGAACACAACTCGCCTAGATTTTAATTTTATATATTACTGTAGCGCAGCGGTATAGTTAAATAGACTTTAACAAAAGCTAAACCAAGACAAAACTGAAAACATCAGTCTTACAACAAATCACTAGCAGCTGTTCATTATATTTCTGTATAAAGCTCATCTCAAAGGCAACTTGTGTGATGCACACTTGTGTGTTGCCTGCATCTTACAACAACTAGGAAATGGGAAAGATATGAGCTAGATCGATAGTAACACTTCATCTCGATGGTTCCGTCTGTGGCATCACGTATAATGGAGTTACCTCCGTACGTGAGAGCAGCATTTAAAATAAAAATTTCATCATGGATAAATGCATCACATTCAGTCTCTCTCCACACACACACACACACACACACACACACACACACACACACACACGCACACACATACACGAAGGTAACGTGACTTAATCTGAAAAACACGAAATTCCCAATTACGAAAATAGAGAGCAGGCCAGCAACGACCTCACCATAATACATAACGAAGTCGGGTAAAACTATCCATTTCAATCTCACAAGACAGAGCGTCTGAACCACACAAGTAAGCAGAACCTGGCAGCAGCGCGCGGAAGCAGGTAGCGTCTATTTGTCCGCTGCCCTTGCATCTATTTTAACCGAATCTGTCGCACATCTCACCTATTGGCAAGCTCCCGTCAATGTTCAGGCTACTTCATACTCCATATACTCACAGTGTTTACCTGAAAATAAACTACCCTAGCAATATGCAGAACTGACTACTGATTTTTTGAGACATATGAGTGGACACTGACACTCACATTTAACTACACACTAGGAAATATGTCTAACAGCAGAAGATTTCCACTATGCCTCTCCCTCCCCCCCGCCCGCCCCCCCCCTCTCTCTCTCTCTCTCTCTCTCTCTCTCTCTCTCTCTCTCTCTCTCTCTCTCTCTCTTTCTGTGTGTGTGTGTGTGTGTGTGTGTGTGTGTGTGTGTGTGTGTTTGTGTCACGAATATTTATAGTATAGATTAGTAAGGATCAGAGATGCTTACATATACTTTTTTTTAAGATAATAGTCATTTCTTTTATTTCTTAGCAACACTGACATTGTTGCATGCGTTTTGAAGACTAAGCTTTTCGTTACCCAGTGAAAGAGAGGCATATTTTCTTATTTCATTGGCGAATGTCTTTTCCTTGAAATGCATCCACTGAATCTCACTGTGGAATGTTTTGTTCCAGAGATTTTTTTTATGCTTCCTTTTCACTTTAGTGCCCTACAGACAGTTCGTTACAGGTGTTTTGCCCTTATAACTATAACCGATGACACACACAGCCATAAAACAATCGAAGAGTCTTTGATATCTTCGTCCGTCTGTGCGCAATATTTCACACTGATTTACATTCGTGCCATACTTCATGTCCTTCACGGCGAGTGAACCTTTAATCTTCCGCAATAGAATTTTTAAAAGTATTATAAAAAATATATGCCTACAACGCTTATTTCAGGTACACTCGAAAGAAATTTTCCATCTTTCCATTTGCTTAAGAGGAGGAAATGCTGAGTTGTTTCGGATACGAAGTTTTTAGGTCAGTCAATATTTTAGTCTGATTCTCTATAAGCTCGTGTTCCTGTGACTAGACGAGAGTGAGGAGCTGCATCGAGCATTTCCGTAAGTCCAAGAAACCGGGTCACGACTATCCATGTCACCTTGTAGCTCATTGTGAGATTCATTGTAATTTTTACCATTCGCCAAGGCAAGTGTAATCCGTGAACGTAGATAATTTTGAAACACAGTAACGTCAACATTACAGTTGTATGTCTATGTTTATTTAGCTTCCGCTATTTCTCGAAACAGAGAATGATCTTTCCAAGCCTATATGGCACGGATCCCACACAGGTGAGCAGTATTCAAGCAGTGGACGAACAACTGTACTGTTACCTACTACCTTTGTTTTCGGACTGCATTTCCTTAGGATTCTTCCAATGTATCTCAATCTCGCACCTGCGTTACTGACGATTAATTTTACATGTTCATTCCATTTTAAATCAAGCCTAATACCTACTCCCAAATAATATATGGAATTAACTGTTTCCAGTTTCTGACCTGCTATATTGTAGCTAAATGATAAAGGATCTTTTTTTCCATGTATCCGCAGCACATTACACTTGTCTACATTGAGATTCAATTGCTATTGACTGCACCATGCTTCAGTTCGTTCCAGATCCTCCTGCGTTTCAGTACAATTTTCCATTGTTACAACCTCTCGATATACTACAGCATCATCCGCAAAAAACCTCAGTGAACTTCAGATGTTATCCACAAGGTCACTTGCCGGCCGGGGTGGCCGAGCGGTTCTAGACGCTACAATCTGGAACCGCGCGCCCGCTATGGTCGCAGGTTCAAATCCTGCCTCGGGCATGGATGTGTGTGATGCCCTTAGGTTAGTTAGGTTTAAGTGGTTCTAAGTTCTATGGGACTTGAACCACAAGGTCACTTATATACACTCCTGGAAATTGAAATAAGAACACCGTGAATTCATTGTCTCAGGAAGGGGAAACTTTATTGACACATTCCTGGGGTCAGTTACATCACATGATCACACTGACAGAACCACAGGCACGTAGACACAGGCAACATTGCATGCACAATGTCGACACTAGTACAGTGTATATCCACCTTTCGCAGCAATGCAGGCTGCTATTCTCCCATGGAGACGATCGTACAGATGCTGGATGTAGTCCTGTGGAACGGCTTGCCATGCCATTTCCACCTGGCGCCTCAGTTGGACCAGCGTTCGTGCTGGACGTGCAGACCGTGTGAGACGACGCTTCATCCAGTCCCAAACATGCTCAATGGGGGACAGATCCGGAGATCTTGCTGGCCAGGATAGTTGACTTACACCTTCTAGAGCACGTTGGGTGGCACGGGATACATGCGGACTTGCATTGCCTGTTGGAACAGCAAGTTCCCTTGCCGGTCTAGGAATGGTAGAACGATGGGTTCGATGACGGTTTGGATGTACCGTGCACTATTCAGTGTCCCCTCGACGATCACCAGAGGTGTACGGCCAGTGTAGGAGATCGCTCCCCACACCATGATGCCGGGTGTTGGCCCTGTGTGCCTCGGTCGTATGCAGTCCTGATTGTGGCACTCACCTGCACTGCGCCAAACACGCATACGACCATCATTGGCACCAAGGCAGAAGCGACTCTCATTGCTGAAGACGACACGTCTCCATTCGTCCCTCCATTCACACCTGTCGCGACACCACTGGAGGCGGGCTGCACGATGTTGGGGCGTGAGCGGAAGACGGCCTAACGGTGTGCGGGACCGTAGCCCAGCTTCATGGAGACGGTTGCGAATGGTCCTCACCGATACCCCAGGAGCAACAGTGTCCCTAATTTGCTGGGAAGTGGCGGTGCGGTCCCCTACGGCACTGCGTAGGATCCTACGGTCTTGGCGTGCATCCGTGCGTCGCTGCGGTCCGGTCCCAGGTCGACGGGCACGTGCACCTTCCGCCGACCACTGGCGACAACATCGATGTACTGTGGAGACCTCACGCCCCACGTGTTGAGCAATTCGGCGGTACGTCCACCCGGCCTCCCGCATGCCCACTATACGCCCTCGCTCAAAGTCCGTCAACTGCACATACTGTTCACGTCCACGCTGTCGCGGCATGCTACCAGTGTTAAAGTCTGCGATGGAGCTCCGTATGCCACGGCAAACTGGCTGACACTGACGGCTGCTGTGCACAAGTGCTGCGCAGCTAGCGCCATTCGACGGCCAACACCGCGGTTCCTGGTGTGTCCGCTGTGCCGTGCGTGTGATCATTGCTTGTACGGCCCTCTCGCAGTGTCCGGAGCAAGTATGGTGGGTCTGACACACCGGTGTCAATGTGTTCTTTTTTCCATTTCCAGGAGTGTATATTGTGAATAGCAACAGTCCTACGACATTCCCCTGCGTCACACCTGAAATCACCCTTACTTCGGAAGACTTCTCTCCATTGAGAATGACGTGCTACTTTCTGTTATCTAGGAACTCTAAGAACTGACCCACTTTCAGTACCATCTGAGAAAACCAGATTCGCTTGAAAATATGTTAGCACTAGGGAAGATCGAAGGACCAATGAAGGAGATGACGGCAATGGGCAAGACGAATCGATGAAGTAATGGCTGTCAACCTGGAAAATCTGCTAAAGAAAGTACAGGGCAGAAGAAAATTTGCCTGCCTTATCTCAGAGGGCCCTCGGAAAGTCGAAACCGACAATATATCTATATATGTTGAACGCGTCTCAGTGTGTGGAAGAAAGTGGGAGAGGGAAGGGGAGACAGAGAATGGTGAGAGGGGGAGGTGGCAGACGGCGAGGAAAAATTGATTAGTCTTTGATCTAATTCACGTTTACCCATGATTCATGTTTGTAAATTAACTTATGATGCACCTTATGCATTGAAGACTCATCACCACTGAAGCAACCGTCTTCGACGAGCCGACTCTCTACAAGTCACTTGAGTATTGGACCTTTTTCTTTGTCTGAGAGTAGTGAACGAGGTTACGATCATACATTGTGGTTTAGGGCTGGATATTAATTCTAATGAAGTAAATTTGATTATGAATTGTTAAATTAAAGGTTGGACAAAATAGTGAAGCTCTGGAAGACTAATGGGACATGCTGTCCTCTTGTTGCTCCTGATGTGGAAAAGCCTCTTCATCGTGTTTATGCGGAAGGTCAGACAGGGTGCGATATCCAACGTACTGTCGCGGGAGGCCTGAAACTACTAAACTACTATCACAAATCAAATCTGCAGCGTTGTCGGTAGCTTTGTACAGGCCCGGACGCTAACAGTGACAAATATATAAAACGAAAAATGGTAATCTAATTTGCCATCAAACGCACTCACAATAAAAGTTCACTGTATTCAACAAAATACTTCCCTCACACAAAACAGCACATACACCTAACGAGATTGTAAATCGCCTTACAACTACTAATTACTATATTTGTGAGTCTTGCTGAAGAACATCTTCCAAAATTACAAATGCAACTTCACCCACCATAATTCAGCAATAAGTTTAACTTAGCTGCAATAATAACGTTAACAAACAAATTACAAAGAGTAGCTTAGCTGGTAATAATAATCAAACTTCCATAATATCTCGTCTAGACAACCTGGCAACACGTCTCAAATGACCAGCTCTGAGGAGGCAGTGAAACAGGCTACTGCACTGAAACAATATTCAAATACAGTGAGTTCTATTAAGAACATAAATCTCAAGGTGATAAATTTTCGTCAAGTAACACCTTTAAGTCTGAGCCGCAAAGAAATACACAACTTATACTCCACAGCCCTATAAGGTTTTGAGAGGTCAGTACATTAACTGAGTAAGCTGTAACTAATTTTTGGTTTAATGTTACAATCTTGTCATGGAAATACGTACATTTACACAATAATGGGACAATGTTACGACAGTTGTCAAACGAACGCATCTCGTCCTCAGAAAGTGAAATAATCCTAAAACTACAATGGTAAATCTTAACTAGAAGTTTCTTTACAAAATTATTCTTTTGACTACATCATGATGTTGGCCAGTACCACATTAAATCATCAGATTCCAGTTCAAAGTTCGGTACTTTTTAGGATGACAATCATGTCTATGGAATATGGTTAGTTTTGTGACAAGTTGAGCAAAAGATTACCCAAGGTCGCTCGAGTTTACAGTGGACAAAAGCTGTTGAACTAACAAGTTTACGCCTCTGCTCGTGGTGTTTACGTTAGCTGTCATGAGCTGTCGTGTGCATGGCTGCGCTTGCCCTCTCAAGTTCCTATAAAGCCTAATTAAGGCCTTGGCTGATTTTTTCATCGGAAACTCTCCCTATGTTTCTCGGGATGCGAGAAAACATGTACTCATCCCTAGTCTTGGACTATGGCGATATCCACGCGCATGGCTGGAGCAGCATGCATATTAAATGCCCTCTCAGGTCTCACAAGAACAATTAACTAACTGGCTGGTTCGTTTCTCCACAGTTGGAGTTCAACGACACTTCAGCTAATGTCTAGAAGAATGTCTGCCTTAGTGAATGCAGTGTTCACACAAATTTTTCCTCTGCATCATACAAAGTGTTATGCACCCCGTTCTGCACCAGACGCCAGTTCAAAGAAGAGTCCTCGAACATTTCGCTCTTGTCTTTCTCGTAGCCGAACTGTCTCCCCACCTGGTTTCGTTCGTTCTCCATGTCGCGGCTTTTTCCAACTAACATTAGTGTTTCTCTTACTTTTGTGGCAACTCTCTCTAAGAATCGCAAGGGCTCTACCATTAAACTGAGTCGAAATCTTGGCACTTTACTCCTTCCTAGTTCGATTCCGCCCGTTGGAAATTTTGTGCCTGATCCAGACGCCTAAAAGCTACATGCATACACCACTTGCGTACAATTCTTTGTTGACGTGTTCAACTGCGTCACTGGTTTTGTCGCAACCACTTGGAATTCCGAAACACAGTTTTCTAAAGCTTCTTTCTGTCCTACTTCTGGTGGCCCATTACTTGCTCTGCAGTAGGCGTCAGCTGTCCGGTCACTGACCCCTGCCGCGGGACGCTCCCTAAGAGCTTTTCGTGGTGCTTCCCATGGTGCAGCCTCTGCTTCTTCCCGCGCCTGTTTCCACGCAAAATGTTTTCTCTCACTGCTTGTTCCACCTTCTGCTCATTGGCATCCATTATATAGGAGCGGTCTGCTAATACCATCGATTGAGTACCATCCCTTTTGCATTATATACTTGTAAGCAGATCTGCTCATCACTGCAGATGTAAATTAGGTGTCCTACTCACCTTCCCACTGAAATGTTATAAAACTCTTATGTAAGGTTCGAAATTGACCTTCATTTATTCTGCCACCTTACAACCCCACTGCAATACAGAGTATCGATTGTGGCAACGACAAGGCTCGCTGGCAACGCGCCGCCTACGCTCTCTCAGACGCCAGTATTTAGGATCGCCTCAGCAGACCGAAGTGCCTGTTTAGCCAGTTAGTTCGAGCCTGTTACGTCAGTTAGTTCGAGTCTGTACGCCCTGTCACCGAGGTGGAGCCGCAGACGTAGCCACTAGCACAGGGACAGGCAGTACGTAGTAATATTATTGTGAACACAGCGGACTTCTACTTCAACAGTATTGAGGCTACTTGGACTATAGAGAAGAGAGCTTGTACCACTGCACATGGAAACTTCAGTTAAGCAGCTTTTTCTTTATGAATAAAGAACATAGTTATTAATAGCGTGGAGTTTGTTATAGAACGAGGGTAATGGCAACCAACCAGCCTACTCTCCTTGCATCCCTTGGTACAGCTCTAAAGAGACAACCAGAAGGCATTAAAGCAGCTAAAGAGAGTAGAACACGCCTGAATAAGATTGCCTGTGTATGGCTACCATCCGTTCTTCCTTGCCGTTAAACACCCTCCATTGCGATAGTACACAGAACAATAATTACGGTCAAACCATTAATGTAGACAAAATATCTAAGTACAGCGGCGCACCCCTACAATATTAGCCATGGTTTAGCACAGCTAGTTTTTATAATGGAATAAATGCCATAGACGATGGAACGGTTGTACGATGTTAATGCTTTGAAGTCGGTGAAACAAGTTAGTGAAGCTTAATCATTCCCGAAACCGTCTCAGCATTCGACATATAAGTCAGATTCACATCAACCCTTCCACGCTACAAGGTCCGCTGGATAGTAACTAACCCGAGATCAAGTAATTACAATTTACCAGACTTAGTTAAACAAACAATTACGGAGTACTTCCGGATTGATGGCGGAAAGAGCACAATGCCTTTTCATCCTCAAGGTGTTACCACGACAGTACACTCGGTTCGAGTGCTCAGCTACGTTAACTAAGCGTTATTCAACACCACGTAAGAAGCGAATCCATTTAAAGCCAATTAGCCTCGTCATTACAATCAGACCTCAAAAGCAAAGTAATACTTCACGGAGGTGTGCCTGCCGGCGATTCCCTTCTTGTAAATGAAAGTAAACGTTGTCTGAATCGGAACAGTAAATTAAAAACACCACTGACAGTGTGACAAGCTACAAACACACCAGCGACCGCTCGCAACGCAGCACCATTCAAGGACGGATTGCATTGGCCTGTAGCTTTACTGTGCCCTGGTGACTAACCTGTAAAGACGGGTGGTTAAGCAATACACGCAATAAAACCGTTTACCGAAGTCCAGGCTACAGAAATGTGACCATCTATTGGGGATCCAGAGAACCATCCAAACTCAGCATCGCCACAGCAGAGCCCCTAGAGAAGGCTGTTACTGCAGTGGTCGACAGCAGACTACTGAGAACCGCCAAGGCGGTACTACATGCTTCGTGACCATTCCGGACGTCGTCTGCGCACCCGGCAGCAGCGAGGAACAACGCTGACGAACGTACGCGAAGTACACACAGGAAGTATTCGCCTGCCGAGCGATTCTAGGAGCTTCAGTTCAGAACGGCGCGACTGCTACGGCCTTAGGTTCGAATCCTGCCTTGGGCATGGATGTGGGTGATTCCCTTAGGTTAGTTAGGTTCATGTAGTTCTAAGTTCTAGGGGACTGATGTTAAGTCCCATAGTGTTCAGAGCCATTTGAACGACTTGTAAGTATTCAATCGGGGGCTACGGCGCGATTTAAAAATGCCGGAGAGAAAAGCAATCGCCACAGTACTAGCAGTATTCTTGTATAGTTGCCAGGATTAGTGTCTGTTCCAATCATGATGAATCCTTACTTGATTTTCTAACATTTTTCTACAGCAGGAGACACGTAAGATTTAATATACTATACATTTAGTGAACCGTTTACGTTGTACAACGCAAGTCCAGAGAAGTTAACACCGCATTTATTTCGTGGACGGTTCAAGATATCGAAACGAAATTTTCTGCAAAGTTTTGTTCTCTGCCTCGTAATGCCTGGGTGTTGTGTGATGTCCTTAGGTTAGTTAGGTTTACGTAGTTCTAAGTTCTAGGGGACTGATGCCAAAGATAGTCCCATAGCGCTCAGAGCCATTTTTTGCAAATTTTTGTGCACAGAGGGGCATATAATTTGTTCCGTGTTTAATGATCCCACCCGTCTGTAAGCCGAGATTTGAAGCTAGTACGCAGTTTTTACTGAGGCAATATACTTTGTTTTAAACATATTCAATAGGCGGCTAGAGTGCTATAAAGGGCAATTCGTATTAACGTTTCAGAATCCCTGAAGTGACTTAAATGATGCTGAGACAAGTAATATAAGGCAGAAGTGGTCGCGAATATTGAGATATATCCCAATAGTGGATGAGAAACGCTGAACATGTGACCTCACATGCAAAACACGGAAGTTATTTTGCAGCGCGTGTTTAAGCAGTGGTTGAGCGACGCAGTACTTGCATTCACTCAGCCGGTACAAACTTCGAACACCTTTTGTAAATGTGATAGGTTGCAGACGCAGAAGTTACAAAATTATTGTCCTCGCTATAATCAAGCGAAGCTGTTCTTATGTTGTGTTTCATTTGAAACGTCCCCTTAGAAAAATTTTTACAAGACTGTGCTTAAACCGACACACAATATTTTTTAGCGCAACGCAATCTGACTTTCAAAAATCCCTACGAAAGAATGGCCCTGACTAACAATAACCTATACGTTTCACAAATCACTTACCTCACAAAAATCTTCGTTACTCAAGCTACTGCAATACAGCGAGCGCCACTACTGCCAGCTAAATAAAAGATTCAAACTACTGAAGGCACTAACTACTGATAGGCATGGTTAGCAAATGAAAGATTTTAATACAGAAGAAACAATGTATTTACCTTAATAGTCATAATATATATATATCAGTTCGTGACACCAATTCTTACAAATTTCAAAACTCCGCCATCTCTCTCCCCATGTCCACCACTGCTGGCGGCTCACCTCCAACTGCATACCGCTACGCGCTGTTAGCATCCAGCTGCCGCTGCCCAACACTACAATGGCGAGTATTACAACAATGCCAACCAGCCACAGACTGCACACGGCACAGCCAGTGATTTTCATACAGAGCGCTACGTGGCGGCGGCGTTACCAATAAAAAAACTTAAACAGCCTACTTACACATTGCCTTTGTTTCTTCGTCTATTGTTTACAAACATTTTTTAGTTAAGGAAACATACGTCATTCTACATCTACATCTACAAAGATACTCCGCAAGCCAACGTACGGTGCGTGGCGGAGGGTTATCCTGTAACGCAACTAGTCATTTGCTTTCCTATTCCACTTGCAAATACTGCGAGGGAAAAACTACTGTCTATATGCTTCCATATGAGCACTAATTTTTCTTATCTCATTTTCGTGATTCTTATACGCAAGGTATGTGGCGGCAGTATAATCGTTCGGCACAAACTTTCAGATGCCAGTTTCCTTGATTTTTTGAATAGCGTTTTTAGAAAGAATGTCGTCTTCCCTCCAGGCATCACCATTTGAGTTCCTGAACCATCTTCGTAACACTTACGTTTTGTTCGAACCTACTGGTAACAAATCTAGAAGCCCGCCTTTGAACTGCTTCGATGTTTTCCTTCAATCCAACGTGGTCCGGATCCCAAACTCTCGAGCTGTACTCAAGGACAGGTTGCATCAGTCTCCTATATGCAGTCTCCATCACAGGTGAATCATGGTTTCCTAAAATTTTCTCAGTTAACAGAAGTCGATCATTGGCCTTCAAAAAAAAAAAAAGTTCAAATGTGTGTGAAACGTTATGGGACTTAACTGCTAAGGTCATCAGTCCCTATGCTTACACACTACTTAACCTAAATTATCCTAAGGACAAACACACACACACCCATGCCCGAGGTAAGAATCGAACCTCCGCCGGGACCAGCCGCATAGTCCGTGACTGCAGCGTCTTTTTTTTTTTTTTAATTCATTTTGTTCGCTTTTGATCGTTGGGTCTGCTCGGGGCGGACGTCGTAAGACATCCGTTTAAGTCCGTTGATGATCGATTAACTCAATTTTTTTTTATTACAGAGGGCGCGCAACCCTCTGACCGAACACGCTGAGTTACCGTGCCGGCGTAGACCGCTTGGCTAATCCCTCGCCGCAATTCGCCTTTCCTACAACAGTTAACACATACTCGATCTTCCTAATCATCCGTAATAACTGACATTTTTCTACATTTCGGGCTAGCTGTCATTCATAACACTGAATAATCTTGTTTAAATCGTCTTTTATCTTTCCACAGTCACTCGACTTCAATACCTTATCGTACACTTCGGCATCATTAGCGAACAACCGCAGGTAGCTGCCCACCCTGGCTGCCAAATCATTTATGTATCTATCGCACTTCCCTGGGGCACTAATGACGATACCTTTGTCTATGATGAAGACTCGCCGTCGAGGACAACATACTGTGATCTATTATCTAAGAAGTCCTCGAGACACACACATATCTGTGAATTTATTCAATATGCTCGTACCTTCGTTAACAGCGTGCAATGGGTCACCGTGTCAATTGCTTTCTGGAAATCTAAAAACACGGATTCAGCCCGTTGAACTTCATCCATATTTCTCTGTATAAAATGTGAGAAAATGGCAAGCTGAATTTCGCAACAGCGGTGCTTTCTAAAATCATCTTGAATCTTGGACTTTAGCTTCCCAGTGTCAAGAAACTTTATTATATTCTAACTGAGAATATGTTCGAGGATTCTGCGGCAAATAGATGTTAAGTATATTGATGTGCTGTTTACCAGTAATGATACAATTCGGAAGCTTATACTCATTTACTTCTCACGCAATACGGTAGATTTATGTTGTGCTTTGCTTTGCAACAAGCCAGCGCAGATACGACTCTGGTAAACAAATTAGTAAATCGTTACCTCAATGTGAACACGTACGCTGATCAGCCATAACATTATGACCACCGACGTACTATCGATATAAACCCGTACGGGCGGCAGCAGCGTCACCTGGTGGGGAATGACTCCTGGTCCGACACACGCACGACACATGCCGTATCAGTCAGCGTGCTGTCCATGCGTGGAACGGAAAAGACGTGCGATCTGTCTGAGTTTCACCGGGGGCAGGCTGTGAGGGTCCGCAGGCTCGGTACGAGCGTTTCGAAAACTGCACGACAAGTCGAGTGTTCAAGGAGTACTGCGGTGAGTGTCTTCAACACGAGGCGAAACCAGAATAAACCTCGTCGAGTGGTGGGGTTGGCTGGCGACTCCTCATTACAGATGTCGTACGTCGTGTGCTGGGCAGACTGGTGAAACAGGACAGGTGACGAACGGTGTCGGGGCTAACGTCAGACTTTTATACAGGACAAAGTACATGTGTGTCTGATCACACAATGCACCGAACACTTCTAAATATGGGCTTCCGTATGCGACGACCTATGCATTTGCGAATCTTAACACCACGACATTCGGCAACAACGTTTGAAATGGGCAAGTGACGATGGGCATTGGACGTTGGCGCAGTGGCAGAGTATTGCATTGTCAGATGATTCCCGATACCTTCTTCATTATGGAGATGAGAAGGCTCGAATCTGTCATCTTCCAGGGCAACAGCTCCTTGAAACATGTAATGCGAACGGAGATAAACTGGAGCGGTTCTATTACGTTCTGGGGAACATTTATGATGGCTCTCCATCTTCCTCCATAACCGAGTCCATCAACATGAGCTTGCAAATATGACAACCAAGGAGGTGGAAACGTGGGGTCTACTACGCCAAGACTGCTTGGTAGCTACAACAGGAAAACACAATTAATTAGCAGGAGTAAAAAACAAGAAAGTATTTATTACTTAACTTTGTTGTAGTCCGTGATCTGTTGGTTGATAATTATAGAAGCTGCAACTAGACTAAGCGTCAGTACAATGACGTAATTTACAAATCACAAATCTTGCAGTGACGAATTAATCTCTCGTTATCTTGAATGTCGAATCCGGTGATTATGAAGACTAACTTGTTTGCCGACATGACAACTCAGTACTATTGACTTTACTGTAGAACTATTGCGGAACTTTACAACTGAGCTACAGAGACTTGATGTCAGCAATGACGGAGTTGCAAACGATGACTAACATCGGCGCTGGCTGACCTCTGAGCGCGGCTACGAACTGTAGACTGGCACAACTGCCTTACTCGCATAAGTACTGCTACTGGCTGTGTACTCTTTGTCTAACACAGACGTTCTTCTGTTCCGTTTATCGAGAGAATCGCATCAGGAGGATCGATCTGTCAGTGGCCGTATGACTGACGAATTCACAATTTACATGGGGTTCCATAGGTCCAGTGGAGCTCGTGAAAGGTACTACGACGTCCAAGAAGTATCATACATTGGTTGCAGACAACCCTCCATGACGATCATGTTCCTGACGGCAGAGGCATTTTTCAACAAAATAAAGCGCTACATTACATGACCAGGAGTGTGGTGGAGGAACACTGTGGCGATGTTCTGGAACCCCAACGTGCCGGACGTGAACTCCGATGGGACACATCTGGGATGTGATGGAACGTGGCGTAGCCTGAACGTTGTAAGGCGAACCTTCAGCCAAGAATAGATACTGGCGTACAGAGTCTCACAATCTTCCAGAATAAGGTAACTCTTCGTTACTTACACCGACATCCCGAGCTGGTCGGATAATAAGCGTTGCTGACAAACTCGAATAAGAAGTAAACGAGTTACGCAAGAATAGAGAGAGATTTAAAACACGCTGTGTGGTCTTGCCCACTCGTCGCTAATAGGTTGCCTAAGGGATGCCAAGTTCTCTGAATGACATACAACAGTTTCAAACAAACAACATTAATAACTTTATTTCCAGAAAGCAAACTGCCAATACTTATCTTGACTATAGCAAATGTCGCTACCAAGAGGCGACTTTAAAACAGTACAGTTCTTGTTACACACATAGTCCAAGGAAACACTTGATACCGACAGCGTAGCCCTAATCACTTTGCAGACTCGGGCCTATATTGTTCGGCCAAGGCAGGCAGGAGCTGCGTTTAAATGCAGCTGTTGCAGGGGGCGTGCCTAGAGCGGCGCGGTCTGTCTCCTCGCACCATTAGCCGCCGTTTCTTCAGTGCATTCTCTGGTGTTTTCTTTCGCATCTTCGTTGTGGGGCTTGCGGTTACTCCAGAACACAATCAATGATATCTGAGCTGTAGCGACGACATATGAAATAAAGGTACAGGAGAACAGCTCGATGTGACTCGCTTACCTTAAATGAGAAGCGTCTGCGACCGCGTGGGCAAGGTGCAACGACGACGAATAATATAAACCATATTTCGGAGCTGTCAGAAGATCAGACAACTGCTGAGGCCTCGACTATAAAATGCAACTACTTTGTCTGAGTCTATGGCAAAGTAGTTCAAAGGCCGTAAGTACACTACTAGCCATTGAAATTGCTACACACAAGAAGAAATGCAGATGATAAACGGGTATTCATTGGAAAAATGTGTTATACTAGAACTGACATGTGATTACATTTTCACGCAATTTGGGTGCATACATCCTGAGAAACCAGTAGCCAGAACAACCACCTCTGGCCGTAATCACTTCCTTGATACGCCTGGGAATTGAGTCAAACAGAGCTTGGATGGCGTGTACAGGTACAGTTGCCCATGCAGCTTCAACACGATACCACAGTTCATCAAGAGTGGTGACTGGCGTATTGTGAAGAGACAGTTGCCAGGCCACCATTGACCAGACGTTTTCAGTTGGTGAGAGATCTCGAGAATGTGCTGGCCAGGGCAGCAGTCGAACATTTTTTGTATCCAGAAAGGCCCGTACTGGACCTGCAACATGCGGTCGTGCATTATCCTGCTGAAACGTAGGGTTTCACAGGGATCGAATGAAGGGTAGAGCCGCGGGTCGTAACACATCTGAAATGTAACGTCCACTGTTCAGAGCGAACAAGAGGTCACGGAGACGTGTAACCAATAGCACCCCATACCATCACGCCGGGTGATACGACAGTATGGCGACGACGAATACACACTTCTAATGTGTGTTCACCCCGATGTCGCCAAACACGGATGCGACCATCTTGATGCTGTAAACAGAACCTGCATTCATCCGAAAAAATAACGTTTTGCCATTCGTGCACCCAGGTTCATCGTTGAATACACCATCGCAGGCACTCTTGTCGGTGATGCAGCGTCAAAGGTAACCGCAGCCATGGTCTCCGAGCTGATAGTTCATGCTGCTGCAAACGTCGTCGAACTGTTCGTGCAGATGTTTGTTGTCTTGCAAACGTCCCCATCTGTTGACTCAGGAATCGAGACGTGGCTGGACGTTCCGTTACAGCCATGCAGATAAGATGCCTGTGATCTCGACTGCTAGTGATACGAGGCCGTTGGGATCCAGCACGGCGTTCCGTATTACCTCCCTAAAGCCACCGATTCCATATTCTGCTAGCAGTCATTGGATCTCGACCAACGCGAGCAGCAATGTCGGGATAGGATAAACCGCAGTCGCGATAGGCTACAATCCGATCTTTATCAAAGTCGGAATCGTGATGGTACGCATTTCTCCTCCTTACACGAGGCATCTCAACAACGTTTCACAAGGCAACATCGGTCAACTGCTGTTTGTGTATGAGAAATCGTTCGGAATCCTTCCTCATGTCAGCACGTTGTAGGTGTCGCCACCGTGCCAAACTTGTTTGAATGTTCTGAAAAGCTAATCATTTGCATATCACAGCATCTTCTTCCTGTCGGTTAAATTTCGTGTCTGTAGCACGTCATCTTCATGGTGTAGTAATTTTAATGGCCAGTAGTGTTTTTTAAACAGGAATGTCCCTCTCATTCTGAAGCATCAAAGACTAATGTTACGATTAGATCTTTCAGCCAATAAAATGCAGTCAAATAAATATATAATGATTTTACAGCGATATGTTGTGGTGAAACGGAATGTATTCCCAACTTACAATAAAACAGAGGATCGCAGATACTTGTCTGGAGTTTGCAATAGCGTTCGGAGTGACGCATTTTGCGTGGAACTTCCCACCAACAAAGTTTGTCTCAATTTGAAGGAGGGAATTAGAAATGTTATTTCCACGCTGCCTCTCACGCTCCAAGAGTTTCGTGAACCTCACGCGAAAGTTGTAAACAACTTAGCGGCGTTCATAGGAAAGGAGAAGGAAGGAACGATGATTAGGACATTACGTCTCGCCTCACATCATAAACTGCAATTGGGGAAGTGAATCTGTCCCTGCATGTGCCTTAAGCGATTTAGGTAAATGGAAATCAGTGTTACTGGGCTGACATTTAACACCAAAAGTACCGGGCTTCGCCGTAATGTGCAGCCTTCCGTGATACAAGTACAGTGTCATACCAGTGTGCCATCTCAGT
Organism: Schistocerca gregaria; assembly: GCF_023897955.1. NCBI lineage: Eukaryota > Metazoa > Arthropoda > Insecta > Orthoptera > Acrididae > Schistocerca > Schistocerca gregaria. The sequence continues at coordinate 144,001,377 of NC_064925.1, read as the reverse complement.
CTGTCGCAAAATTTGTCGCCAAAATTCGTGAAACATATCGAAAGACTTATGAAATAAACTTTGAATGGCCATACGTATAAAAGTACAATTTAAAGCCGATGTTCATGTAAAATAGAACGTAGGACCAAGTACAACATGCATTTTAAAATTGTGAGGAAGTCTAATTAAGACCAAAGAGAACGAAGAATGGAGTGGATCTGGTCTGATGATCGTTCGTCAGATCAACAGTTTTGACTATACTTAAGACGATAAATCAGCGATTGTCTATCGACGATCGCACCTGAGCCTCGGCAATGCTTGGACGTTTATCTCCGTGAACTCCGCATGTCGCACTAGGATGAAGTACTGTATAAAGTACTGTATAGGATGAAAAAATTCTTTACAGCGGAGGGTGTCACGGTATACATGATGGCTCACTTTGTTTCTCATTTACATTGTCATATTTCTCAGTACAGTACTGAGATTCTTTCCCCAGTATCAGAATCGTATATTCAATAGCTGTGCATCTATCTTCTGCGAATTGCTGCTAATGTAGTTAAATGTTCATGGTAGGTCTTGATGTGTATATACGACTCTTATTATCAGAGTTCGAGAAAGTATATATTAAACTCGAAAATTGTTCGTTTCTTTAGTTGCATATATTCCCTGCAGTTTGTACCATCTGTAGTGTCAATTATTTGATACGACGCTTTGGTGGAAGATGTCTATGCAGTAATCAAAGCATTTTACGTATTCTGAAGTAGGGTAGCGGGATAGCTTCTGCCCAGACAAAAGCAAGATCAACACCTCCAGTGTCCAAACCCTTATTCTGCACCCCTTCCCTCACCCTTGCCTCCCTTTCTTTTGCTTCCCACCTCCCTATCACCACTCCTGCCTCTATATAGCTCTTGCCCAGTCTTACGACAACTTTATCATGCTCTCGACCAATAGCTTTGAGTCTCTACTTTCTCTCAGAAAATCTGCCAGTAATAAAGGTCCCCTCCCCCAAATCTACCAACCAATCGACCATCTAAGCAGCCAATACGAAACAAGTTCCATCCTTTATCAAGCTTTATAATGAAACTCAAATGCCACTCATTCTGGTTAGTATGGCATATTTAAAGGCTTACGGTGAAGCGCTATCTGTAGTGACCGGTGACCAGCTCTTGCTAGAATGAAAAGCAGAAGACGACGTGATGGATTTGCAAGTAAGTTGCAAGTAAGTTTAATAATAATAATAATAATAATAATAATAATAATAATAATAATAATAAAAATAATGTTGTTATTATTCTAATGCTCGGCCAACATCCAGCTGCCGTTCTTTCGCGGACTGTATGTCATGGTTAAGGGATTACTATGAAGCATTATCAACAGGATCCAGCGCCTGCATCCAATCACAAGTACATTCGGAAGAAGACAGATCACAAAGTATTTATTTATCCATCAACAGACCTTAAGTGTGGTTAACAAAATACATCACACACATACCTCTCCTCTCCCCAAACATATTCATAAAATACCGAAATTGCATAAAAAATAAGGAACTACATTTCCATTACTGATCTCCAAAAAGTCTTTTAGGGACATTTTGTGGTCACACGTAAGTTTACTTGAAATGATATTCCTCAAACACTATGAAACACAAAATTTAATAAATTGCTGCTTTATGTCTCAGAGGCTCATTGTCACCTACAGATTGTTGCACTAATGGAAACGCCAGTAGTTTGTTCTTAGTGCAGTGAGCTACTTAGTACCACCAACAGATGGCTGCACTGCTCATGGTTGTACATTGTGTTCCAAAAATTAATAGCATAGAGACAGAAGTGATGACACATTCTGCAGGACCTGCCCAACATTTTGCACGACAATGCTCAAGTACGTACAATGCAAGATGTTTCTGATTTGTTTGACTGATGTGCTATCCACCTACTACCTACTGCATTCCCCTGACTTTAGCCCTCGTAAGTTCAACTCGATTTCTAAACTGAAGGAAACACTTCACGGCATTCGCTTCAGAACTGCTACAAATGCAAACTGTCAACAGAACTGGTTACGGGTTATACACAATGCTGGTGACAACTTTGAAGGTAAGTAAAACTTTGAAACACATATATACACTCCTGGAAATTGAAATAAGAACACCGTGAATTCATTGTCCCAGGAAGGGGAAACTTTATTGACACATTCCTGGGGTCAGATACATCACATGATCACACTGACAGAACCACAAGCACATAGACACAGGCAACAGAGCATGCACAATGTCGCCACTAGTACAGTCTATATCCACCTTTCGCAGCAATGCAGGCTGCTATTCTCCCATGGAGACGATCGTAGAGATGCTGGGTGTAGTCCTGTGGAACGGCTTGCCATGCCATTTCCACCTGGCGCCTCAGTTGGACCAGTGTTCGTGCTGGGCGTGTAGACCGCGTGAGACGACGCTTCATCCAGTCCCAAACATGCTCAATGGGGGACAGATCCGGAGATCTTGCTGGCCAGGGTAGTTGACTTACACCTTATAGAGCACGTTGGGTGGAACGGGATACACGCGGACGTGCATTGTCCTGTTGGAATGGTAGAATGATGGGTTCGATGACGGTTTGGTTGTACCGTGCACTATTCAGTGTCCAGTCGACGATCACCAGAGGTGTACGGCCAGTGGAGGAGATCGCTCCCCACACCATGATGCCGGGTGTTGGCCCTGTGTGCCTCGGTCGTATGCAGTCCTGATTGTGGCGCTCACCTGTACGGCGCCAAACACGCATACGACCATCATTGGCACCAAGGCAGAAGCGACTCTCATCGCTGAAGACGACACGTCTCCATTCGTCCCTCCATTCACGCCTGTCGCGACACCACTGGAGGCGGGCTGCACGATGTTGGGGCGTGAGCGGAAGACGGCCTAACGGTGTGCGGGACCGTAGCCCAGCTTCATGGAGACGGTTGCGAATGGTCCTCGCCGATACCCCAGGAGCAACAGTGTCCCTAATTTGCTGGGAAGTGGCGGTGCGGTCCCCTACGGCACTGCGTAGGATCCTACGGTCTTGGCGTGCATCAGTGCGTCGCTGCGGTCCGGTCCCAGGTCGACGGGCATGTGCACCTTCCGCCGACCACTGGCGACAACATCGATGTACTGTGGAGACCTCACGCCCCACGTGTTGAGCGATTCGGCGGTAGTCCACCCGGCCTCCCGCATGCCCACTATACGCCCTCGCTCAAAGTCCGTCAACTGCACATACGGTGCACGTCCACGCTGTCGCGGCATGCTACCAGTGTTAAAGACTGCGATGGAGCTCCGTATGCCACGGCAAACTGGCTGACACTGACGGCGGCGGTGCACAAATGCTGTGCAGCTAGCGCCATTCGACGGCCAACACCGCCGTTCCTGGTGTGTCCGCTGTGCCGTGCTTGTGATCATTGCTTGTACAGCCCTTTCGCAGTGTCCGGAGCAAGTATGGTGGGTCTGACACACCGGTGTCAATGTGTTCTTTTTTCCATTTCCAGGAGTGTATTTTGTACGAGCTGTAAATAAATAGTTGCCACTATTAAAGTTGAAGCCCTCGTTTTCTTTTCCACAACATTATGAAAGTACGTCCGGTCACTGAAATGTTTGTTGTCTTTCTGTAGTCCTGGAACTTGTCTTACTATACACTGGTTATAGAGCATGAGACATGAGGTAAGAATACGTTACCACAGCAAGTAAATGTGATGAATAGCCAGAGCAGGTGAGATGCCACATAGACGTCTCACAGAAATGAAAACAACAAATAAATGGCTGTGAACTATTTTGCAACAAAAGAATTCAAGGGTCAAGACTTACAAAACGGAACGCAACTTTAAAAATGTTAAAAACAAATCTTTGACAGAGCGAAAAGAAACTTTGTGTTTATGAAACTGTTGCTTTGATTTGCGGCACCCTATGTGACAAACTATTACGTATTCATCATTTCCTTGGGAGCGATCATAAGCACATTCATACGAACATGTACATAGGGCAAGCACGGATATCTCACTTACTTACCAATCGTACAAATTAGGTGCGTCGATAAGAAATTCTTGTGATATGACACATGTACTGTCACTAATGCCGTATAAGACGCACCAGAGGGGTTTTTCGTTGGAGCATTCGGTTGGCTTGTCGCCTCGTCATCGAATTTAACGGTTCCCATTAAAAAGTCACTTCCTTTCGGCTGCTTATACAGCAACAGTGCATCATCAGCTGTCGTTATAGGTCCCCACCTTACACTTCGCTCTTGCAAATGTGCATCATATCACGACGCAGACACAAATATGAATAAACCGAACAGAGAAAAAAAAATAGCAAGTGTGACGTTTGAAAAAGGCTTACACTCAGCAGCCCAAATCGTAACCACTTAATCACGCCGCCATTTTTCTTTACGGCAGCTCTATATTGCACTCGTTGATTATGGACTGCTCACTGTTTCTATTTTGATTTCTTTTCACAATGCAGTATACCTTCTACCTGCTTTAATTACAATTTATAAAGCAGATGAATTTTGCAGGCTATATAATAACATTTTTGAGTGCATTTGAAAAACGTGTGTATCTCATTGACTTGATGTGTTATTTAATCAGTTTCTCATGCCATAAATTTTGATAGTTTACGAGAGACACAATCGGTTAGAGATGATCAATTCGTGCTGCTCCTCCTGAACGTTGTCCAAGTCCTTCCCAGGTATCACAGCCTCCCTTCTTCCTCCTCTAGCGGCGTCATGTACTGACCGTTGTGCCTGGTATCTTCTTGCAGGTGGAATATGGCTCAAAAAACATAATTTCGATTGAAGTACATCACTTCGAATTCGAGAGTCCCGGAGCGTGTACTGATAATTGGAATAGAGATCAACATAAACTTAATCCCTCATGAAAATAACACATTGCATGTTGTACAACCACACAGCGAGACCTTCAGGATTGAAGGTCCAGATTGGTGCGCACATCGTTACCTCTAATACCCTGTAGCACGTTCTCTTGCACTCATGCATGCCTGTATTCGTCGTGGTGCCTCATTTCTCAATGGCGATTCGGCATGGATCCCTCAGAGTGGTTGGTGGATCACGTCGCCCATAAACAGCTCTTTTCAGTCTATCCTAGGCATGTTAGATAGGGTTCATGTATGCATAACATGCTACTCACTCTAGTCGAGCAATATTGTTATTTTGAAGGAAGTCATTCACAAGATGTGCACTACAGGGACGCGAAATTTCGTCCATGAAGGCGAGTGCCTCTCCAATATGCTGCCGATATGGTAGCACTGACTGTCGAAGGATAGCATTCACGTATCGTACAGCCGTTACGGAGTCTGCCCACCAGCAACGTACATCGCCCCCAAAACTGCTCTCGCTGGACAGTGTGTCTAGGGCGTTCAGCCTGACCGGGTTGCCTCCAAACATGTCTCCGACGATTGTCTGTTTGAAGGCTCCGACACTCATCGGTGAAGAGAACGCAATGCCAGTCCCGAGCGGTCCATTCGGCATGTTGTTGGGCCCATCTGTACTGCGATGCATGGCGTCTTGGCTGCAAAGTTGGACCTCGCCATAGACGTCGGGAGTGAAGTTGCAGCCTATCGTGCACAGTTTGAGTCCAAACACTACGTCCTATGACTGCACGAAGATCATTATTCAACATGGTGGCGTTGCTGTCAGGGTTCCTCCGAGCCATAATCCGTAGGTAGCGGTCACCCACTGCAGTAGTAGCTCTTGAGCGGCCCGAGCAAGGGTTGTCATTGACAGTTCCTGTCTCTCTGTATCTCATCCATCTCCGAACAACATCGCTTTGGTCCACTCCGGGACGCCTGGACACTTCCCTTATTGAGAGCCCTTCCTGGCATAAAGTAACAATGCGGACGCAATCGAACCGCAGTATTGACCGTCTGGGCATCGTTGAATTACAGCCAACACGAGCCATGTACCTCCTTCCTGGTGGAATGAATGGAACTGATCGGCTGTCGGACCTCCTCCTTCTAATAGGCGCTGCTCATGCCTGGGTTTTTACATCTACGGGCGGGTTTAGTGATATATCTGAACAGTCAAAGGGAGTGTGTCTGTGATTAATATCCACAGTCAAAGTCTGTCTTCTGGAATTCAGTGATCCGGTTGACGCAAAACTTTTGTTATATGTGTATGTACAGCAGTTGTCGCCACGTGCCTTTTCCCTCTCAACGATCGTCTCCACGCACCACCAGTACAGACACTAATAGTCTGATGATGGTCTATGTACGACTGATACCAGTTACCATACCAAAAGCATGAAAACAATTTGCTTCGTGGACTGACGGTTTTTGTTATCTACCTTACTGTTCCAAAAAGCAACGATCAAGCACTGTCTTAAGGTCTGTATATATGCCTGCATACCTAACTATCGGCGACGAGCGGAGACTCCAACAATTGGTATTGGCAGAAAACGACATTTGCGTTACGTAGAGGTAGACTGCGGCATGCTGTTAGTACCTTACCCTGTGTTAAAAAATTGTTTAAATGTGTGTGAATGCCTACGGGACCAATGTACTGAGGGCATCCGTCCGTAGACGTAAAAACTACTTAAACTTACTTATACTGAAAACAACACACACACCGATGCCCGACGGAGGACTCGAACCTTGGAAAGGCCGGGGGGGGGGGGGGGTGCACAATACGTCACATGGAGCATCAAACCATGCTGCCAATGTGGCACACTGGTCATTGTCATATTTTGTTTGTGCAGCGAAAACCTTTGCCAAAGGGATGCTCATCACTGTGTTTATTTGCTTCATGATGCACATCCATTTTTCCTATCCATAATATGTTGCTATCACTTATGTTATTATGTTTCAGGAATAGAGCTGCTATAGTTCTAAGATATATATCTCACTTGAGCTTTGTTGTGGGCTTAATATCCTAGTGAACGTTCAACGATACACATGTTGGGGATGTCTTTAGGGTTTGTATAGCCATTTACCATCCTTCTCAAGGAAGCTTAGAGTGACCGTTGGGCGACTGTACGCCATTTTCAGCTCTCGGTTTCAGATTGGCTTAGAGAATAGACGGACTCTACAATTTGTTGTGTCGCAAGCACAAACAAATTCTGATTATTAGGAATATCGTAGATACAATGAATAAATAATTCCTAGATTTACACGCGTTTTGTAGTTGGGATCACCTAACGACCAGCTTTTGTTATAATTTTTAAGTTTATTCATTTGTTGGGAGCACGTATTTCTCCCATTTAAATCCAGAATAAAAATAATCAAATGGTGGGTTCGACCCATTCAGTGTGCGGCGAATACAGTCCTGGAAATGGAAAAAAGAACACATTGACACCGGTGTGTCAGACCCACCATACTTGCTCCGGACACTGCGAGAGGACTGTACAAGCAATGATCACACGCACGGCACAGGGGACACACCAGGAACCCCAGGAACCGCGGTGTTGGCCGTCGAATGAGGCTAGCTGCGCAGCATTTGTGCACCGCCGCCGTCAGTGTCAGCCAGTTTGCCGTGGCATACGGAGCTCCATCGCAGTCTTTAACACTGGTAGCATGCCGCGACAGCGTGGACGTGAACCGTATGTGCAGTTGACGGACTTTGAGCGAGGGCGTATAGTGGGCATGCGGGAGGCCGGGTGGACGTACCGCCGAATTGCTCAACACGTGGGGCGTGAGATCTCCACAGTACATCGATGTTGTCGCCAGTGGTCGGCGGAAGGTGCACGTGCCCGTCGACCTGGGAACGGACCGCAGCGACGCACGGATGCACGCCATGACCATAGGATCCTACGCAGTGCCGTAGGGGACCGCACCGCCACTTCCCAGCAAATTAGGGACACTGTTGCTCCTGGGGTATCGGCGAGGACCATTCTCAACCGTCTCCATGAAGCTGGGCTATGGTCCCGCACACCGTTAGGCCGTCTTCCGCTCACGCCCCAACATCGTGCAGCCCGCCTCCAGTGGTGTCGCGACAGGCGTGAATGGAGGGACGAATGGAGACGTGTCGTCTTCAGCGATGAGAGTCGCTTCTGCCTTGGTGCGTGTTTGGCGCCGTACAGGTGAGCGCCACAATCAGGACTGCATACGACCGAGGCACACAGGGCCAACACCCGGCATCATCGTGTGGGGAGCGATCTCCTACACTGGCCGTACACCTCTGGTGATCGTCGAGGGGACACTGAATAGTGCACGGTACATCCAAACCGTCATCGAACCCATCGTTCTACCATTCCCAGACCGGCAAGGGAACTTGCTATTCCAACAGGACAATGCACGTCCGCATGTATCCCGTGCCACCCAACGTGCTCTAGAAGGTGTAAGTCAACTACCCTGGCCAGCAAGATCTCCGGATCTGTCCCCCATTGAGCATGTTTGGGACTGGATGAAGCGTCGTCTCACGCGGTCTGCACGTCCAGCACGAACGCTGGTCCAACTGAGGCGCCAGGTGGAAATGGCATGGCAAGCCGTTCCACAGGACTACACCCAGCATCTCTACGATCGTCTCCATGGGAGAATAGCAGCCTGCATTGCTGCGAAAGGTGGATATACACTGTACTAGTGGCGACATTGTGCATGCTCTGTTGCCTGTGTCTAATTGCCTGTGGTTCTGTCAGTGTGATCATGTGATGTATCTGACCCCAGGAATGTGTCAATAAAGTTTCCCCTTCCTGGGACAATGAATTCACGGTGTTCTTATTTCAATTTCCAGGAGTGTATTTATTACAGTCAGCTTTCGTTTATTGATTTTCATTTTTGCAGATTCTTTAACGTTTTCTTCTTTGTGATATGAAGGTTAACCATTGTCTGACAGGCATCCAAGTGGTCACAGACATTGTAACGAAGAGAGGGCTATTTGATGCATTGAATTCTTCTTCTACTTATAATAGAGTGAAGATTGGCAATATTTAAGTATTCTTGCAAGTGGAATTATTTGATTTTCTTAATTTACTTTATTTGGTCTTTCTCCCTGCTTTCAGGAGAGTGTAACTGCATGGAGAGGCTACCATCTGCTTTATAGGGTACTTAAGGTTAAGGTTTGTGCGTGATGTGTTTGCAGTTTTGCTAATAATTCAAGAACGATCCAAAGTGGTGAGTTCGACATTTTGCCACTGACTTCCACAATTTCTTACATTATGTTGGCTGCACAGTCAAAGAGTGTTAATCGTTATTGAAGGTTTTCACGTCAGGCTAAGTGATTGCAAGGTGAGCGATCAGAACAAATTTGGACTTAAGCAAAGTTGTGAATATCACTTTCTTCGACAGCAGGTGAAATGGTCACCTTTTTGTATATAAATAATTCAGTTACACGTGAGATTATATTTATGTAAATCTCATTTTCAGACATTTGAAACTCATCATATGTGTTGGAAGCAAAGCAGAAATTAGTACTTGTCTGATCGCTGGCTGATAACAGTAGCCTGTGAAGGCATCAGTGCAGTGCAGTCAGTGCGATAAATCCAGTCAAGGACACGAAAATTACGGGAGTATAATTAATGTCAGGTTTAATATAGATATTTGAAAATAATGCTGGGGTGAAATTTGTGTGGAGGTTCATTGAGAAGAGTTTTCATAAAATTGCCTTCAAAGACAATCTTACGGTATCATTCCGGACAGTAATTTTCATTACCGGTCTGGTGTAACAAACCTGTCTTATGATTTGTCTTGACACATCATTAAGTACATCATTGTATGCGTGTTTTCTGGTATCAATGAATGATGATATCTTCGTCTAATCATTGCATTTCTGGGACCAGCATGACGTGAGACTGCAGAATTCCGTATCGGTAGACGTTACCGAGTCTGTTACTAAGAACATTATGAAACACTTTTCAATGTTTGAGGACCGATTGTGTGAGCTGCCTTTCGTTAGCATGCTCTGGTTGGAGGCTCACACGGAAGATCCGAGGTGCTAAATCGTGCATCCATTTATATAAAGCGTATACCTAATACAAAAGGGACTCATTTCTGAATTCCATGATGAATTATAGCACACATATTTGTCTTGGTGTTCCCTGATTTGGAAAAAATTCCCAGCGATACCCAGTGTATACAGACAGTTTTCATGGGAAGACTAACGAATTATATACGATGTACATTAAAGAGAAATGTCGTTTTAGGAATGTCACGAGCTGTCTTAGCCAGATTTGCCCGATTTCGTTGTTGTGATGTTAGTTCATTTGCTTTAAAAAGTACCAGTTCAGTTCGAACCATATAGGATGTTTAGTCTGCTAAGAGCTCCTGAAAAAGTTACACACGCTTTAGTGCTACCTGCGATTATTTCTTGTATAAAAATTCATCACAGAATTTGAATTAAATTTTGCCACAAGAACAGAATAACGATTAACCAAGTTGTGAATATTTTTTATGTGTCTGCCTTGAGTAAAACAAGGGTTTACAGGTGGTATAAGAGCTTCGAAGGAGGCTTTAACAAGACTGAAAATGAGCAAATGAAATCATACAAAAAGTGAAAGAAATTATCGTAACGATCGCGAAATTCGAAAGAAAAAATTTCTGGTATTTTCGTCATATCACCGTCTTAATTTATTTTTGATACTTTAGGAGTGAACTGAATGAAAGGAAAGTTTGTTCCTAAATTGCAGAAATTTGTATAAAAACATCGGATCGGCGAATTCATGTTGCGCAGGAATCACAAGAGGAAGTCAGTAATGATGCAAAACTGCTGAAATGTGTCACATCATATGATGAAATGAATGTTCATGAACACGATGTGTGAAACAGGGCTCAAAAGTCCCAGTAATGCCCACGGGGTCACCGTGACGAAAAGTCTCGGCAGGTGTGGTACAATGTGTAGGTTATGCATACTGCGTTCGTAGTATGTAAGACCATAGTGGTCCATGAGTTCTGGACGGAATGTCGAACGTGCGATACAGAATGCAAATTACAATTTCAGTGATTTTTATGTGATGCAATCCGAAAAAATAGCCCGGATTTATACAGAAAGAATTCATTCTTCTGTAACACAAGAATGACCCTGCTCAAACTTAGTTTCTTGTGCGTTGCTTTGGGGCCAACAGTAATACTGTATAGACACCTCAACCTCTACATTCTCCAGACACGGCGCACTGTGATCTTTCAGGTTTCCGAAAACAAAAGCAAAACTTTAGAAGTCCGTCGTTTTTGTAAGCATAGGGCAGAAAATGCCATCTCAAACACTGAGTTCCAGAAGACTTTCTCGGATTAAAAATAATGATTTTTACAATATGTAATTCAGAATAGTTTGAGAGGTCTAAGATTCATATAGACTTGTAAACAAACTTCATAGCAAAAGACAATAATGTCAGTTATTTTTTTAACGCGGGTATACTCTTTCACTCTCATTGCGTCGAATGGATTCTAGTATCCTTGCTGCCAGCTCACGAACAGTGTATCCCGCATCGCTGTGGCTGACTCTTTCAGTTGATCAAACTTAGTAAAAGAACACAGAGACATTTATATTTCAGTGCTACCTGTTAGATTTTTACCGCCTTAATCTGTTAGCCGAGCGGTCTCAGGTGCTGCGCGTGGACTGTGCGGCTGGTCCCGGCGGAGGTTAGAGTCCTCCCTCGGGCATGGGTGTGTGAGTCTGTCCTTAGGATAATTTAGGTTGAGTAGTGTGTAAGCTTAGGGACTGATAACCTTATCAGTTAAGTCCCATAACATTTCACACACATTTGAACATTTTTTTGCCTTAATCTAACCCTATATATTCGCTTGATTTCATCTCTTCATTGTGGGTGAAATACTGTAAACCATATGTCCGCTAAGTCAATGCCTTTGTAAAACTGCAGAAATTTAAGAGTGAATCTTTATGTTTGCAGATGTAGAGGTTTTTAGAGACTTCCTGATAAAATAAAACTGTATGCCAGACAGGTAAGTAGAACCTGGCACCTCGACGTTTCAAACATATTTCCAACAAACCTATATGACTTTTTGTGATCTATGGCTTCTCTGAAGACCTTTTGTTGCACTCAGGCATGGTACATCATTCCACTAAAACAATTCTTGAAATATACTTCATTAATAGGTCAATATTACAGTGCATCAAAAAAATATAACAACTAATTTGATAAATGATTTTGTCAGTCTTTACTGTGTGGAAGCTATTATTTTCTTAAGATACACACATTTCTCAATGAAATGAAGATTAAAACTTCCTTTTAGATAATGATATCGAAACAAACTATAATTACTTCTCAAACTGTGGTGTCATCTGGAGAGCAAAGTTTGTAAGGCAAGGTTGGTACCTCACGACGAAACCACAAGTAAGCACAGTCGCTTCCAGACTTAACCACGAATGAACGTATTTCCGGATGCCACTGCATCTGCGCGCTTGCTTACGTCTGAGCGCACAGCCGCTCAGCTTCAGTCGGTAATCATGGCCGAAGACGAAGTCATCGTCACTCTACAGAGCTAACAGAGCGATAGCTGTACTAGACAGAAGGCTGCATTTAGATTTATCATCAAGTGTGCCCTGTGAGAAGAGACCAATACCTTGTTCTGTATTAAGTAATTGATTAATGTTCAGTAACGGTAATAAATATTCATGATGGCTTTACCTTCGGTGATTCCCACTTGTTTCCTAGCCGACGTTGAGAGATGTCGTCTGATAGCAAATCTTTGGTGTTTTTTTTTTCCATCATACACTGATACTTGAAGTGTAATTTTCAGTTTCTCTGCAGAGCTATGCATTTCTTATGTTTCACACAGCAGCCATCTTTTGCAAAACACTAACCACAATATATACTTAGAATAAAACACTGGTATGCGCAAAAGAGTACGGCGTAAAACTCAAGAAATGCATAGCTCTGCAGAGCAATAGAAATTAGACTTTGATAACATTGTATAATGAAGGGGAACACCAAATATGTGGTACCATACGGCATTTCCCGATGTAGGCGAGAAACCAAGCGGAAATCAATCCACGTAAAAAGCAACACCACTTTGACTAACTGTTTTCCGATACTAAAAACAAATCAAATAGTAATTATATATAATTACAGACCGCGATGACGCCTTACCTCAATAAAAAGAAACGCATCAGTTGAAAAAAAAACATACATTTTCTAGTAGTTCGACGAAAGAATGGAAATACCCTTAGGAACTGTAAAGCGACTACAGACAATATGATCACACAAATGAAGAATTTAAATGAAGAATTTAATATTTTACGTGTTGCAGTATCACGTTGGCCTCCTCCAGGACTAAAATTAAGAACCCACTACTGTCCCGACGAGTGTTAATTCGTACGGCAGAACAATTACATCCACTATATGCTTGGTGTCTGCAATGTGACAGCTTTTTTTCAGTCTTCAGCTGAGTGGAAGCACGCCACGTTCATCGTCTGCCTTACAGAAGGCAATGGTGGACAGAGAGAGGAACACATTCTTTCTCCTGGAAGCTAGAAGAAAAAGAACTGTAAAGGAGCAAATTGTCGTCACGCCCAGATGAAGAAAAACACAGCACACTTTCAGTATCACTTTTCCGATGACTGCTTTCTAATCCCTCGGAAATGTCCGTGCCTTACGCATCTTCCAAGTTAAAGAGCAAAGTTGAAGACAATATAAGCAGTTGACAAGTGACGCTTCGGAATATCGTGTCGACTATCCGTTAATAGATTAGGGGAACCATTATTAGTGTAAAAAACGCTAGGAGTGCCACTGGTGACATGAAGACATACTAAGCATAGTCTAACTATAGTACAATACAAAAGCAGACTGGACAAAAAATTGGTCACTCCAGTGTGCACGCACAGATGAATCGCTAAGCCTTTATAGATGGCACGACGATTGAGTCACCTCCTCAACATCACTCACGCTGTCTCCAGTAAGAATATTTATGATTCAAGCGGACATTGTATCTAAACACGGATAATATAACGCCGTGAAAGAGTAACAAAAAGGAGCATTTTTTCTTTTTTTCCGCGCCCATGGCCATACGCTGTGTGAAGTTGTTTGAACTGTTGGTGTTCTACAGCGGACTGTTCAACGCGTCTAAAAACAGTGGAGTAGCGCACGTGGCCAGGAGAAACGGCGTCAAAATTGTCGGCGACTATTTTCAAGGCTTCTGAATCAGAATCGCTTACAGATTCGACAGTATTTGCTGCAGGCTGTGAATGAAAATCCATCCCAGACTGTTAGCGAGAGAACACTGCGATGGCAACTACCAGCAATTAACAGCTGTCAAGAGGCTATTGCTCAGGGACATAGAGATGACAGCAGTTCATGGGGCTGGGAGAATGTGCGACTGTTTTTCACAACACTACCCGGTCCTATTACATCTCAAATAGCCTGAAAAGGCACCTGACTTGAACACGACAGAAAATCTGTGACACTAGTTGTAACACCAGGTAAATGCTGACACGAGCACCCAGCAATTTACTGAAATGGCCCAATAAAGCCCTTAGCCACTGGCTAAACCTGGATGCGACTTACCTGCGCAATCTTGTGGACTCATTTCCTAAACCGATCCAGGCGGTTATCACGGAATTACGTGATATTAAATTACACACGTCATGATTCCTCTAGAGTTGACTCAATTTTTTCCAGCGTTCTAATATACCCAAGTACTCAGCACTCCCCCCCTGCTCAATCGCTTTGACTTATATACGTTATTAGCGCAAATGGCGCTCAGATTGTGCACTGATACATACGTGACTAGTATGTAAATGGTTAACGGGTCCAGCGAGACTTGCAGTACACTGGTGGATGGATATTCAGTAGAAGGTACCCAGCGCCTAGGCGTGTACACTGATCTTGCATGTGTAATGGTCAAATATCAAGTGTGACGGAAAGGACACTGCGTCACAATCGTGCAGCATCTAGACAACTCCTGTCAGTGGACACTCTGTCCACCAGATATCCTACATTTTAATCAGATTCTGGTGAGTGTCGTTCCGAAAGGACTACTTGCGAAGTGAAAGTAAAATAAAAAAAAGTAGGCTGACACAACAAACAATTCAGTATAAATTCACTCGAAAAGTTGATGAAAATTTTTTTATATAAGATAAACGTATTCATAATATTGTAAGCTTTAGGTGCTGAACTACTCTATTTCCTGTAGATACTGCACCGATTGTTTTGTGTGGAATGAGACTTGGTTTGGAAGTTCTGTAAACGAGGGCTTATTTTACAACAGCATATATTTGAATACATATATTGGCACCCAAACACAATGACATAAACATAAATCTTCGACAGCAATAAGAAATCAACAGAATTTTACCCAGAAATATTTCCTATGTGAAATAATAAATAACCATCACTAACGTATCCTAAGCAAATATGAAGTATGTACATCTAAAATCTCATTAACTGAAAACCTGCCAAGATCAACAGCGAATAAATTACAAACATTGCAATTTGAACCATAGTACGTTATAAACAGGCAATTATAGTAACACAGTGTAATGAATGAATGAACTCGCAACAGCGGCTACCTCTTGTACCAATAGCCTCCAGCTGTGGCACACTAGTGCTACAGACAACAGGACTGGTTACAGAAACAACATAACATCGAATTCAGGTGACCCACAGCTATGGATAATAGATGATCGTGGCTCCAATAGGGCATATACAAGTATCTCTTATTCTCAAAACGGAACACCCCCTCAGGAAGAAAAGAGAAACACAACACATTATGCACAATCTTGCGATCTCATAGCCACGACACACAATACCTCACTTGTAGTGGATGCTTTGTAGTCAAACGCACACTAATGGCTGCCTTCATTTTGCTCAGCCATACCGCTCAGTACCATCAGCCTGACAACTTTTCAACTGGCCACAAATAGCTGTGGACCACAACAGCACCTCAAAATACTCCGTGCAGTACAGCAACAATAAATCTCCGTTGTTTCCCACATGTGGCTGTTTCATCTGGCTACCGCGAAGAGAAGTCATCAGCCTTGCAGGTAGGAGAGGTCCGCAACAACTTGTCCACACCCCCAGCTGACGGTTATCACTGAGCTTGCTGGTGACTCCACAGTACACTACGTAGTAATCTGAGAATTCCACCTAGGTTTCTGGCCACCAACAAAGTCATTGCTTTGTTCCAACTGTGGCTCATGGTGACAATTTGTGAACACAACACAGCACCGAAAACAAGTCCAGGCAGCGCCCCATCAGAGGATCGACGCAGATTCATTACTCGTCCGCCACAAGCTGCTGCGATTTCCGGCAGTGGCATAAGTTGTAGTCGCTGCATCTCGCCAAACAACACCCACCACGCTGTAAGCTTGTCCGCTGTTTCGACTGTAGTGCTGGCACTGAACTCCAGACGATGCTGTCATTACCTCTCACGAGGGGAAGGCCACAGACACGGCCAACCGATTCGACTCAAATTGGGCAGGTCGCTTGTGTACAACCAAACACGAAAGAATCTAAGGTATTTTGGGTCAACACCCTCGCGTTTTTGAGAAAATCATCCGTAAAGGTTATAACGGGCAATCAACTGAAAATTTATGGGATCGATAGATAATTGTAAATAGAGCATTTTTCCTCATCAGGTATGGGGTCCGCAAACGCATACTTTTCCAGAAATCGAGGTAAGAAACTTTTACAACTGCCGCTTCTGTAACTACATGGTAAACGATTTTCGCCGACAGCACCGATAGCGCAACGGCCAAAGTAATCCTCTGATCAATTAGACAACAAAAAGAAAAAAAAGAAAAAAAAGGAAAAGAAAAAATTTAAAAAAATAAAAATACAAAATCTCAGAAAAAGTAAAATTTTGTTTTGTTTGTAAGGATAGCCCTAACCTTGATTTACCATTTTTCCCCTGGTATATAGGCAGCTCTCTGGAGTAGGTTTAGTCAGGAGCCAACGCCTGAAGTGGACCAGATTCTTTGTTTTTGTCATAGGATAAAAAGTGGCGGTTCCAAAAGAAAATATAAGTAAAAAAATAGTACAAATTAAGTTAAAAATGAAAAAAAAACATGTTGTAAAAAAGGATGGATAGAGCGAAAAGAAACAAAAACAAAACAAAAAAAAGTAACTGACTGGGAATAGAGGAACCCGGGTTCGAATCTAGAAGAAACCTAGCGGATGTTACTCATTTCGTTTGTATTTTTCCCTATCTCAATTGATAGGGATAGGAGGGTTAGTAATGTAAGTAAATCAATAAGAATGATAATAATAAGGGAGTCAAATAAATTTCTCAAATCTTTTCTATTAGTAAACAACTAAAATGTTACTCCAGGTCACTTTACAAGGGCTCTTCCAGTCAGTGTTACGTGTCCTCTCTTTTCTTCAAACAACTACATGGATGATACTTGTCATATAGACATTCGAAACAAATACACTCACGGCACCAAGAATATCTAATGATTGCATTCTTTCGACAGCTACACTGTTCCTTCCGAGGAGTGGGAGGAAAACAAACTTGGTTCACATTTAAAAATATGTCGTTTTCGCGAATTAATTTTGAGGCGTACCACGCATACGATATCATTGCCTGAAAAATCGATGCTGAAAGTTGGTTATGATTCAAATGGTTCTGAGCATTATTGGACTTAACATCTTAGGTCATCACACAACACCCAGCCATCACGAGGTAGAGAAAATCCCTGACCCCGCCGGGAATCGAACCTGGGAACGCGGGCGTGGGAAGCGAGAACGCTACCGCACGACCACGAGATACAGGCAGTTGGTTATGAATTATGCTCTGAATAATTATTGCATCCTTGCACTTGTGCAAATTCCTCCGGATTTCCAGAAGCACACTGCAATTCTGAAGCCTAGAAATAGAGTTTCTAACTTGGCGATAGAAATAAACATCACACGGCTGGCACACAGGTGTGCAGTTTGGCGGTATTACGTTTGCTGTGCGCGTCGGCTGACCCTCGCCGTCTATACACATTGTGTCAAATATTGTAGTATTAATTTGTCCACCCCAGAAATCCAATATTAGACAAAACGTATTATCAGAAGAATATGGTATTAAAACATTCTCAAGAAATGTTCTGTAAATCGCATTCGTCAGGTTCCCGGATTTGAAGCAGGTAATGTAAACATTTTTCAACGAGTCGGTTAAAGGATTGACCTCTGCTATAACCCGAGGAGCAAATGTAACATTCGTTTCTTGTAAACACAGGAAAACCCTAGTCAAAACTTTTCCAGAGGCTGTGATGGCACCTTGCGCCGTGTACAAATGTGTTAGTTTGTTTTTACTACCAACTGCGACAAGGGTTCGTTTTTCTCCCTTATGCGACAACGTGAATCGAATGTTCACCAGATACTCGCATCCTGTTTGATCGGTGTTGATACGTAATCATTCTTAAAACTGGTCATCAGTGACGCCGTTTGCGTGGTGAAAAGAGCTGTCACTTTCTGTATACCCTCTATATTTTGTACCGCCTTATGAGAGACGTATTTAGTGACGTGGGGTAACTTACCGCTTGCCATCGTCTGTGACAGGCTCCCAACTATATAGGGTGTTACAAAAAGGTACGGCCAAACTTTCAGGAAACATCCTCATACACAGATAAAGCAAAGATGTTATGTGGACATGTGTCCGGAAACGCTTAATTTCCATGTTAGAGCTCATTATAGTTTCGTCAGTATGTACTGTACTTCCTCGATTCACCACCAGTTGGCCCAATTGAAGGAAGGTAGTGTTGTCTTCGGTGCTTGTGTTGACATGCGACTCATTGCTCTACAGTATTAGCATCAAGCACAATAGTACGTAGCATCAACAGCTTAGTGTTCATCACCAACGTGGTTTTGGAGTCAGTGCAATGTTTACAAATGCGGAGTTGGCAGATGCCCATTTTATGTATGGGTTAGCACGGGGCAATAGCCGTGGCGCGGTACGTTTGTATCGAGACAGATTTCCAGAACGAAGGTGTCCCAACAGGAAGACGTTCGAAGCAATTGATCGGCGTCTTAGGGAGCACGGAAATTTCCAGCCTATGGCTCGCGACTGGGGAAGACCTAGAACGACGCGGGCACCTGAAATAGACTAGGCAATTCTTCGTGCAGTTGACGATAACCCTAACGTCAGCGTCAGAGGAGTTACTGCGGTACAATGTTACTTTGAGGACGTCACAGTATGGAGAGTGCTACTGAAGAACCAGTTGTTTCCGTACCATGTACAGCGTGTGCAGGCACTATCGGCAGCTGATTGGCCTCCACGGGTACACTTCTGCGAATGGTTCATCCAATAATGTGTCAATCCTCAACTCAGTGCAAATGTTCTCTAACATGTGGTTCATGCACGATGCAGCTCCTGCACATTTCAGTCGAAGTGTTCGTACGCTTCTCAACAACAGATTCGGTGACCGATGGATTGGTAGAGGCGGATCATTTCCATGGTCTCCACGCTCTCCTGACCTCAACCCTCTTGACTTTCATTTATGGGGCCATTTGAAAGCTCTTGTCTACGCAACCCCCGTACCAAATGTAGGACACTTCGTGTTCGTATTGTGGACGGCTGTGATAGAATACGCCATTCTCCAGGGCTGCATCAGCGCATCAGGGATTCCATGCGACGGAGGGTGGATGCATGTATCATCGCTAACGGAGGACATTTTCAACATTTCCTGCACCAAAGTGTTTTAAGTCACACTGGTACGTTCTGTTTCTGTGTGTTTCCATTCCATGATTAATGTTATTTAAAGAGAAGTAATAAAATGAGCTCTAACATGGAAAGTAAGCGTTTCCGGACACATGTCCTCATAACATACTTTCTTTCTTTGTGTGTGAGGAATGTTTCATGAAAGTTTGGTCGTAACACCCTGTATATTATAGGGTTAGTCGAAGGGTCCACATGCTCCATTATTACTACAAACTACATACAGTAGTCGTCACATGTTACTTACGGAAGAACAGTGTATTCATTCACAATACGTATTTCATTCGGCGCGTTAACGATTGAAAAATCACTACATGTATCCGCGAGATCCGCGGCAGCCTAATGACGCAAAACAACTCTATCCGGTAGACTTCTATAAGACTCGTGCTGGACACCTTCACTCTACCAGGTTCAAAACTATGATATGACGAAGTGGCAACCCGGACAACATAACTCTCCCCGCGTGCGTTCTGTCCTATTCCTCGCTGTAAACAAGCGTCGTGCGGTTGGCTATCTGTGATCCCTCGTGAGGAATTCGCAGCACTTTTACTCTGAGTTGCTTTCATGTGACAAGGCTTAAATTTTAATACTTTAATAACTCACGGCGTTTGGGGAATTAGTCTGCGTGTCATATTATTATAATTCCTTACTAATTTACTTACCTTATTAACCCTCCTATTCCTATCAATTGAGATAGGGAAAAATACAAACCAAAATAATAACATCGGCTAGGTCTCTTCGAGTTTCGAACCCGGGTTTCCGACTCCCAGCCAGTTACCTTGGCCATTGCGCTATAGGTGCTGTCGGCGAAAAGTGTTTACCATGTGGCTACAGAAACAGCAGTTGTAAAAGTTTCTCAGCTCGATTCCTGGAAAAGTTTGCGTTAGCGGACTACGTACCTGATGAAGAAAAATGCTCTATTTACAATTATCTATCGATCTCTCCAATTTTGAGTCGATTGCCCGTCATAACCTTTAGGGATGATTTTCTCAAAATTGCGGGAGTGTTGACCCAAAATATCTTAGATTCCTTCGTTTTAGGTTGCACACAAGCGACCTGCCAAACTTGAGTCGAATCGGTTGGCCGTGTCTGAGGCCTTCCCCTTGCCATTGTAGCCTGCTAACTCCTTCCATTTCGAATCGTCCTAGCCAAACTCGGAGCGCCGCTGCTGCAGCCCAGACGACGCCAACGTCACCCCTCTCCAAACTAAGTGACAGACAATAGCTGCCACAGCCGGCTGGACGGGAAGGAAGACAACGGCGCTGTGCAATTCAGTTTCTCGCCACAATATCCAGTGTACTCCCGAATCAACGAAGAGTGGGAGAAGCAGTGACCGTAGTTCGCTGGTATGCCAAAACATTATTACCACCGGGACGTTGAATGCAGCCTCCTGGTGTTACGGCCACGTGAGATGATAACAAAATTCTGTAAGCGGAGCAGACACGGACGGAGAATCACCCTAGTGAAGACATGGACTGCAAATGGGGAAATCCACTAAGATAAGCGGCTCTGGCAAAGGGCAGATTATTATTACGCAGATCGCAAATTTAGACAGCGTTGTCCGAGGAACGCAGCTATCTGGTGCTATACTTCGGTTACAATAACAACCGAGATCACAACAATATTTATTTACTAAGACCCGGTTTCAGCTTATGTTAAAGCCATGCCCAGATCTTTCGGGCCCCCTATGGCTTATGCTGGCGGCTCCTCGGTTTTTGCATGTGATGTCACGATTGTATTACTTGAAAAACTGGGGAGCCGCCAATTGGGGCCCCAAAAAGATTTGCGGCTGGCTTTAACATAAGCCGAAACCGGTCATAAGAAACAACTTTTATTGCAATCTCGACTGTTGTTTTAACCAAATTATTATTACGCAGAGCCTGTAAATGAGTACCTCGAAAGCTGTGAAGCTGGCCAAGTGTTTGTATTACTGTCGTGATCATCTACGGAAAGAGGTAGAATGACAGTGAAACTACAACTAGTACCTAAATGGTTGGATGTCCACGACTTTTCGCAAAACGCGAGGTTTGGAGGCTTGTCTGCACTGTCTGTGGCGTATCTACCGAAAGAATATCATGCTGGTGCACACACAGTCGTTTCGGAGCACGCCGCATATCGTACACTGTTGAATATGGAGTTATGCGGCAAGACCACCCATACGTGTGTACATGTTGACTAAACTACATTGAAAATTACGAATGCAATGGGCACGGGACCATAGGGATTCGACCGTCCGCTCTTCAGCTGTATCACATTTTTCTACACTAGGTCGATGGTCGTCTCCACAAATGCCGTCATCGAGGTAAACGGTGGCTTGAAATGTGTGGCGCGCCACGGACACAGGCTGGCGGTAGCAGTATTATGCTGTGAGAGACCTGTGGCAGTAATCGAAGACACATTGACATTTGCGAACCACTTGGACTCCTTCCTTCTTGATGTCTTCCCTTACGGCGATGTCATCATTTACCACTATAACTGTCCGTGTCTCTAAGCCTGAACAGTGCAGCGATACTTCCTGGCCGATTAAAACTGTGCGCCCGACCGAGTGTCGAACACGGGACCTTCGCCTTTCGCGGGCGTGAGTCGTGCTTCGGTAGCTCAGATGGTAGAGCATTTGCCCGCGAAAGGCAAAGGTCCCGTGTTCGAGTCTCGGTCGGGCACACAGTTTTAATCTGCCAGGAAGTTTCATATCAGCCCCCACTCCGCTGCAGAATGAAAATCTCATTCTGGAGTGCAGCGATAGTTTGAGGAGAATTATAGTGAACTCACGTTGCTGTCTCAACAACCAAATTCGCCTGATGTAGATACTGTGGACCCACCTGGGAACAATCAGGCGCATCACCGCATACACAAATCAGTGGAACGTTATTTACTAGAATTCCATGACACGCTTTTAGACACCTAACGCCACATATTACCACAAAACTACCAACTAACTGTGGGATCCCTGATACCCAGAATCAGTTTTGTATTTCGTTCCAAATACTGACGAACAAGCTATTACACAAGTGGTCATAATATTTTGGCCCATTAGTGTAATACCAGTATTGGTATGCGATTAAACCGAACATTTCCTAACGAAAGACAGTATATGATGTTTACTTATTTCGGCTACTCACGACTGTCAGAATGTCATAGAAATTGTGTGCAATGTCGATAAATCGTCAGTAAACATAAATATTGATTCAAAGTGACACAAAGACTGCTGACTAACAGGAGTTGGTGTAATAACTAACAGCGTACCCATCTAGAGTAATGCATGTAATCAAGTGCAATGAACTGACACAACTACGTGTTCGGTGGCCTTATGTAGAAAACAGAAGCGTCAACTATTTCTAATAATTTGTCGAGTGAAATTTAAAATGCAGCGATGACAGCGTAAACTCAGCAATGGTAAATAAAATTTCGTGTGACTAGGGCCTCCCGTCGAGTAGACCGTTCGCCGTGTGCAAGTCTTTCGATTTGACGCCACTTCAGTGACTTGCGCGTCGATGGGGATGAAATGATGGTGATTAGGACAACACAACACCCAGACCCTGAGCGGAGAAAATCTCCGACCCCGCCGGGTATCGAACCTGAGCCCTTAGAATTGACATTCGGTCGCGTTGACCTCTCAGCTGCGGGGGGCGGACACAGTAATGGTGAAGGCAGATAACAAATTTCGTAACTTGCATCAACTCTGCAGAATTTGGTTACTGCCAAGAATTGATATCAATATACTGCAACGAACAGTTCTTTTGACTGATGGTTCTTCAACATCCATAACAGAGTTTCAGTTTACCACCTTTACAATAAAGTAAAGAACTTCGTCTCTTTCACAGTCTATTTCTCTGAAAGACCTTACCTGTCTCAGGTATTGTTAGGTGTTGGTTGCTTCGCATTTTCTTTTCACAATCTTCCTCACTGATGTACGTTCGGATAACGGTGCTGTAAACTATGTGTTCCTAAACAAACAGCGTAGAAACAGTATCTTTTTAAAGAGCCATTGTGTTGCCTAAATAGCAAAAAGTCTTCTATTATGAAGCAGGATTAAAAATAACCATTGACCGAAAACGGTAAGTACGTTACTCACAATATTCCTCTTTCAGCATCGCAATACCACCATTGCAGGGAATCGACATATTGGAAAGACCTTTAACAACCAGACACTTTTTGTGTCGGCCACTGATTGCCTGTATGGATTTGAGTGACTCGTGAAGAGTGCTAACCACTGCACCAAAATGTTCACAGCCGTCTCGAAACGGCCCTGAGTTCTTACAATAGTCAAATTCTGAGACACGGGAAGTTAGTTCGTGTCCTGATTGTGTACTATCAGGGACGTACCAGCAGGGACGTGATAAAGATATTGCTGTTTAGCTGTGAGTTGGACCTTGTGGAAGACCAGTAGGTCATTTAGACCAAATTACAGCAGATTTACGCTGTTTATATTGTAAATCGTTGAACAGGTTATCGAAATTACCTCCCCATAAAACAGAGCATTCAAACTATTGCCTTGTGTGTTCTAACAGCTTGTTGAAGTGAATGTATGGATTGGATTTGGTTTTAGTGCTGGTTTTTCCGTCCTCGTCTTTTGAGGAGTCACAAACGTTACTCGAATGTAAAGATTCAGTTGCCAACGTCGTGTCTCAGAATTACGAACTTTGCTGTTTCTTCGCTGCTGCAAGAGACACAGTAAAAGTGTGTCAGTGAAACAGCTACGAACACTGAAAATATTAATGTATGAAACTTAACATATAAATAAAACATTGTAAGGAACGATCTGGGTCCTCTGGTCCAAGTGAACAGATTACTGACTGGAAATCGTTGTATTTGGCTACTTGGAAACAATTTGCAGTCATTTATGGACTTAACGTTCCCAGACAACGATGGAATTATTATGGATAACAACGTGTCGTGTGGTCGGGCATCAGCTGTTCGCTATTGGTTTGTAAAAAATTCTGGACAGGTCGTGAGAATGATAGGGCCACACAGATCTCACGACATGAATCCCATCGTACAATTAGGGGACATAATCGACATGTCAGTTCGTGATCAAAATCCTCCATTGGAAACATTTTGGCAACTATGGCTGTATGCAGAGACAGCATGGCTCGATAATCCTGCAGGGGTCTTCGAATGACTTTCTGAGTTCGTGTCACGTCGAGATGCTGCAGTACGCCAGGCAAAATGAATCCTGACACCACTTTACGAGGTGTCCCTTAACTTTTGTCACCTCAGTGGACCTCAGGTAGGGCATTCGCTGTTGCACGTTCCGGCACTTGCGTCAGTGGCAGATGCAGGTTTCGTAGGAAGCTTCAAGGAACTTAAAGGACATAAAAACAAACTACCGGATTTCAAATACGTTTAATGTACCGACGTAGATGTGGAAACTGAGACATCTGTTACTCTCAGCACCTGAATTCAATACCCGTCATGGAAGTTTCCTTCATCTATCAAATATTGATTTATTTAATGACGCACTAGAACAGAATAACGAGTGACGTTGCCAACTGCGATGTAGCAAGAGTAAAAGTTCTGAACGCGATAGACGGAAAAGTATGTGAGGTGCAAGGTTGCTGAGACACACAGAATTATCTTGATTTTAAAATATGTCCCTGCTCTGGCCCTTTTTGGAATGGTCAGTAATATATATGAAAATGATATATCCTAAATTGCAAATTAGTGCGATATATTGGAGAGTTTGACAGACAGTCAAGTACGAAATACGAACATTGCGCTAAGGCCTATGATGTTCTCAGATGTTTTGAGCTGTGTCTCAAAATACTTGGTAAACTATTTTGGAAAACATTGTATTGAATTCGTACTTTGTTGTCTACTACTTTAATATTCTGTCTGGAATGTGGTCCAAGTAATATCTCCTAACAAAGTCACTCGGGTAAAAGTGAGTGCATGTTATTGTGGGTTTGTACAGTCAGTTTTGTGCGACACGAAAGTCGCCACTGTTCCAGTGCATTGGAACTGCTTGGTGCGCCCCTTCCGCTAGTACTATCTGGCGGCGCTGTGTGAGTGGGACTATGGTTCAAATGGCTCTGAGCACCATGAGACTTAACATCTGAGGTCATCAGTCCCCTAGAACGTAGAACTATTGAAACTTAACTAACCTCAGGACTTCACACTCATCCATGCCTGAGGCAGGATTCGAACCTACGACCGTAGCGGGGCAGTGTGACTATAGTGCCTCCTATAAGAATCTGCCTACCGTTTCATGCGGAGTGGCAAGACGACCAGCTTGGAACTGGCAGCGACCATCGGCGGAGTCCACCCCAATGGAGTTATGGCTGGACATGTTTGCCACTCTCTTCAAACAGTACGGAGCACTTTGTAATTGTGAGGATTTTTAAGTCCTGGAAAAAAGAAGGTTTACAGCCAAAGAAATGTGTCCGTGCGGTACGAAGCTTGAAAAGAGCGAATTGAGAAAGTCTGTTTCTACTTGAGTCGGAGCCATTTGCTAGGTGACGACGACTATTAAACCGGTGAAGCAGAGTATCTATGGACGCACACCTACAGCATTTGTCGGTCTCACTAATCCCGATAGGACATAGATGCCTGTTGATGGAAATCAAATTGTTGACCACCCTGTAGCAGCAGGAGGCTTCTGCCATTGATAAAACCGTTAGGCCGAAACTGGTCCATATAATTTTTCTGAATATTCGCGGTGGTTTCCAACGGGATTGGGACAGGGATATCTTCCCAGCCGGCAAACAAATTCTTGGTCGTGTGCACCGTCTGCTGCAATATGTCAGCCCCCAAAATGCTCACGAATAGGCTGATCTCTACAATGTATGGAGATGGTATCTGTTCCCGACAGAACAGATACCATTGATGACCGTGCAGCTTCTCTAGAATGAAATGATAATTAAATCGAAACCCTTAGCTGCCGACAGGTGTTGTTGATATATGTCAATGGGGACCGACCGGGACTCGAACCCGGGATTTCCTGCTCACATGGCAGACGCTCTATCCATCTGAGAATCCGAGGGCACAGACGACAGTGCGACTGCACGGACTCATCCCTTGCACGCTTTCCGTGAGACCCACATTCCCAACTGTCCACAACCTGGATTCGTAGTGTTCCTAATAGATATTTGCCCTTTAACTCATTACTCGCTCCAGACTAATCCCAAGAGTCCCATAAGTCTATCAGGAACGCTACGAATGTGTTTCAGTGTAAACTTCAGACGACCAGCGTCAAGAGGGGGATCAAGGCTCGCTGGACGCACTATGGTGAAAATTCGACACGTAAAGGAATGTGAGTAACGAGTGACTGCATGATGCTGCGCCGAACACATAAGACGGTCAGCAACTGGAAGCAGTCAATCCCATAAATTATCTGGGAGTAGGCATTAGGAGGGATCTAGAACGGAATGACCATATAAAATTAAAAGTCGGTAAAGCTGATATCAGACTGAGATTCATGGGAAGAATCCTAAGGAAATGCAGTCCGAAAACAAAGGAAGTAGGTCGCACTACACTTGTTCGCCCACTGCTTGAATACTGCTCCCCGGTGTGGGATCCGTACCAGATAGAGTAGATAGAAGAGATGGAGAAAATCCCACGGAGAGCAGCGCGCTTCGTTACAGGATCATTAAGTAATCGCGAAAGCGTTACGGAGACGATAGATAAACTCCAGTGGAAGGCTCTGCAAGAAAGACGCTCAGTAGCTGGGGACGGGCTTTTGTTGAAGTTTCGAGAACATACCTTCACCGAAGCAGTATATTGCTCCTTCCTAAGTATATCTCGCGAACAGACCGTGAGGATAAAGGCAGAGAGATTAGACCCCACGCAGAGGCATTCTTTCCACGAACAATACGAGACTGGAATAGAAGGGAGAACCGATAGAGGTACTACGCCACAGATCGTCAGGTGGCTTGCGGAGTATGGATGTAGATGTAGATGTAGAGACGGACGCCTTCCGCCCAAATGTCAAAAAAGACAAATCCATCGACGGAACATAGCTTCGTCACCATCTAATGTCACAACTTGAAGATATGACGTTTCCACAAAATAACGACCGGACAACAGCAGTAGTTTCTCAGTGGGAGAAGTTGTGCTGTGTTAATATGCGTTGCACGACACATACGTATCCATAAATCGCACATCCTGATTATAGTAAGGGCGCTTCACTCCTGTTTCAGTAACTTCCCCTGGATCTTATCACTAACCGACTTTTAATTGATAGTCGTGGGTTTGAGCGGGCAAGGATCAATAACAACTTCGAGGGATGTACGAGTATGTCAACCCACAGCAGTCGCCCACAAGATTACTGTTCCACCGAAACCCAGTAAATAAAGAAGCTTACTTTCGCCCTCGTTAAGCCGCGCGCCGAAGATACGGCACTAATCATTAATGATTGCATTCAACAGACGTACATACCTGCGTCGACGGAACGTCACGGTAAACGAAACGATGAGCTTATGGCATCGTTTCCGGAAGGCCCCTATCCGGGGAAGTTCGGCCACCAAGTGTAAGTCTTATTTTAGTCGACGAGACATTGGGCGACTTGCTCACCGGTAATGAAGATGAAGTGATGATGAGGACAACACAACACCCAGTCCCCGAGTGGAGGAAATCTCCAACACGGCCGGGAATGGAACCCGGGCAAACTTGCATGAGAGGCGAACACCCAGCTATGCCCAGCTACCGCCAAGCTATGTAGGCGGACCACATCACGGTATTCGGCCACAGGGGAAGAACAAAGCAATAAAGAAGGCTAGTGTGCCTCTGGGCGAAAACAGTCGTCAACAAGGCAGTTATCTTACCGTTTACCGCCCTCGCCACTGCTCAGAATTCTAATGCAGTGGAGTGGGAGAGCGAAAATTATCAACCGTATTACGACCAGGATTTTTAGATACCAACACAACTTTTCTCACCTAGCGGGCACAGCTACTACCCTTATCACGTCGTTCGAGATATATGTAAATGTGACGCGCAAGAGCTGCGAAAAACTGACGTAAAAGGGGAAGTAACAAAAACATCAACACGCCAACTCTTCCAGTGTCGGTCAAAGGTTCGGTGATTTACCCGAACGTGAGTTGTGTACCTGTGGTCCAAAAGGCGGATCGAAAGGAAAGTAGCTAGGTGTATCCACATCTTAAAGAGACACTTAATACCGATACAAAGCATCAACTACGTCAGCTTGCGCTGTCAGCTGCCACCCGTCGCCTGCATTAGGAGAACTAATGCAAGAGCGGCGACACCGTACTTGATGTCGATGCTGTTGGTGTACGGAACTCAGTGCCTCTGTTCGAAATGAAGGAAGAGGAAAAGGGATGCATAAAAGTACTTGCAGGAACAATGTGTTTCCACAGCAGTAATATATAAATGGAATATTCAGACATAGGTATACTCGGTGTCCCAATTCGCAAGAAGCACCATACGTACCAAACCACTTCTACGTCGGAAGAGAAAATATTACGATGCTTTAGTAGGAATTTGTCTACTTCAAAAGAACCTTCGAAATTCACAACGAACAGACATACATAAGAACTATCGACCAGTCATGGATTTCTAGAGATCCGGGCTGCCCCGTACGTGTTGACTGATCAAATGATGGGCTCACAGTACCTTTACGTGGAATACTCTTGGACGCCATGAGAAGCAAACAGGAGTGGATTTGGACGCTGTCAGACTCACGCCCAACTAAGGACAAGACGAGACAACTGCGACATCACAGACACAGAGGCACATACACCTCTGAACCTAGAAACAGTTGGGAAGCTGGAGTGGAGTAGATATGTAAGCAACTACCTACTCGCTTGGCCCGCAATGTGGAGCTGTCACTAGGCCATCACTTCACATACGAATGTGGTCATACTTTCTGCTACCCAAGTGCACTGCTGCTCTCTCGAGCTACGGCAGTTGTGCGTTAGATGGCACTGGCATCGTATTCTCAAGTTGAATTTTATTCATCATTATTCGATCAGTTCCTCCCAAGATCTAGCCAATTATTTACAATAACATTTCGCTTTTATCGATGTCTCTTATTTAACAACCGATACTAATCCTTACATCAGTTCCTGAGGTAAGCCTGCACGTCCGCAAGTTTGCGAAGAAGTGACTTTAATTTACGTGTATGGGAACACGTCTGTATTTGTCTGATAGGAAGAATGGATTTAATGACATAAACCGTGGGCTATATTCTGACCATGGCAACTCAAGGTAAGGCATCGTTTACGACGACTAACCTATTATTTTCTTAAGATATATACATTTTTTATCGAAATGGAGATTAATTCTTACTTTATGAAAATTATACTGAAATTAACTAAAATTATCTCTCATGAAGTCTATTATACGTTGAGACGACTAACCTACCATTTTCTTAAGATATATAAATTTTTTACTAAAATGGAGATTAATTTTTACTTTTCGAAAATTATACTAAATTAACTAAAATTGTGTCTCATTAAGTCTACTATAAGTTTGCTTGCAAAGCTGTGACTCGAATTTTTATCACACGGTTCGGTTCGGTGCAATCACGTCTTCTTGG
Organism: Schistocerca gregaria; assembly: GCF_023897955.1. Classification (NCBI taxonomy): domain Eukaryota; kingdom Metazoa; phylum Arthropoda; class Insecta; order Orthoptera; family Acrididae; genus Schistocerca; species Schistocerca gregaria. The sequence goes on along the minus strand of NC_064925.1, from coordinate 143,971,357 downwards.
TATACGTTATGTCTGTCTCTTTCTTATGGTCGATGATGTCAGAGAACATGAAAACAAATCTTCATCTCCTGATATCTCAAAGGGAAACATTTATCAAGAATCAAAGCTTCCTCAGTTTCAGACGAAGAAAACGTCATGTGACTCTCAATTTCACTCTTCAGAGGAACCACTATCAGTATAACAAACCGCCAGCAGTGCTATCGGCCACACAAAATTGTTCTTATGACTCTGATCTCTTTGGGACTTAACTTCTGAGGTCGTCAATCACCTAGACGTAGAACTACTTAAACTTAACTAACCTAAGGACATCACACACATCCACCCCCGAGGCAGGATTCGAACCTGCAACCGTAGCTGTCACGCGGTTCTACACTGTATTGCCTAGAACCGCTCGGCTCGGCTCGGCTCGGCGACACACACTAAGGCGTCGTGAGCATATTCTAGCAATATTTCAGCACATATATACCAGAGTATTTAGCAATCGTGGCTCTTCTAGCCGGTTTCACTTATATAGGGTGCTCGGAAATTCCGTTACAAACTTTAGGCTTGCCCCTTTTCCGTGCTACAACCATTTGAAGACACGTTGGTAACGCGACCACTTTTACACGTTATTGATTATCCGTGACCCGGTACATCACTTGCTCACTAATAGCCAAGAATATTCTTGTGGCATGTAAAGTATGCTGGCGGCAATACACAACCAATTTCTTCTCTGCGCGACAGTAATGGAAATACTATGGATGACTGAGATGCTAAAGTAGAGCTACTAAACACAGCCATCTGAAATTCTTTCCAAAAGATGAAGAAGTGAATATTCCAGAATTCGAATCAAGACATCTGACAACAAGAGTAACTGAGAAGTAGATGTCCTCGGAGAAGTGAAGCTCAATCATATACAACCGCTCGCTCGACGAAGATCCGTACGTAAAGACTGGAAAGTTTCACAGTTCACGCGAATATTCGAGTAAGGCATTTGGAGTAATCGACTAAAGGCCCATATCATTAACGTCGATATGCAGCAGGATTTTGGAACTTATATTGCGTTCGACCATTATGAATTGCCACGAGGGTAATGGTCTATTGGCAAACAGTCAACACTGATTTAGAAAATATCTTCCTTTAAAACACAACGATCTCTTCACTCATACAAAGTTTTGAGTTCTATTGGCAAGGGATTTCGTACTGATTCCGTATTACTAGATTTCCGGAAGGTTTTTCACACTGTATCTCACAAGGGGCTTGTAATCAAATTGCGTGCTTATGGAATATCGTTCAAGATATGCTACTTGATTGGTGATTTCCTATCACAGAAGTCATAGTTATTAGTAACTGACGGAAAGTCATCGAGTATAACGAAAGCAGTTTCTGCCGTTTCGCAAAGTAGTGTTGCAGGACCTCTGATGTTCCTTATATGTGTAAACGGTTTAGGAGACAATCTGAGTAACCGTCTTAGGTTGTTTAAAGGTGATGCTGTCGTTTACCGTCTATTAAAGTCATCAGATGATCAAAACCAGTTGCAAATCGATTTAATTAAGGCATCTGTATGGTGAAAAAATTGAAAGCTGACCCTAAATAACGATAAGTGCGAAGGAATCTGCTAGACTACGGTTACACGAGAAATCAATCGTAATTGAAGACCGCGAAATCAACTAAACACGATGCAATTACATTTAATAATAATTTTGATTGGAAAAAGTACGTAGGAAACGTTGTGGAGAGGACGATCCAAAGAGTGCGATTTATTGTGGAAAACACTTAGAAGATGTTACCGATCTATTAATGAAGATTCCTATACTACGCTTGTCCATCCTCTTTGAGAGTGCTGCTGCACCGTTTTGGATCCCTTCCACATAGGATTAACGGAGTGCATAGAACAAGTTCGATCGAGTTCAGGGCGTTTTGTTTTATCTAAAGTTTGGGACGGGAGTGTCACGGACATGGTATATGATTTTACGTGGTAATCATTAGAGCTTAGCTATTTTTCGATGCGGTGGGATCTTCTCACGAAATATATGTTATCAACTTTCTCCTCAGAATGCGACACTAGTTTGCTGACGCCAGCTTGTATAGGGCGAAACGATCATCATAATAAAATATATAAAATAACACCTCGTTGTTTGAGAATAGAATAATAAGAAGTCACTGTAAGGTGGTAAGATGAAACCTCTCCAGGCACTAAAGTGTAACTTACAGATTGTCGGTGTAGATGAAGATGTTGATGCAAAGAAATTGCTTGTATACTCGTGATGGGTTATCTTCGATATGATGCAGTGCGGCCTCTTCCAATTCGGGCGTGCAGCATCTCCTTGGCACACGACAGTAACGTCTGCTGACAGTGAAGGTACCCTATTTCGAAGCCCTTGCCTAATTGTGGCGAAAGTGTTATGCGATGGGCTCGTGTACTATGAAGAACTATATAGACGAAAAAGACGACGCTTCCATTACTCTGAGCTTCGCCGTTCAGAAGGATGATGCCGGTGTATCCTGTGAACATGTACTCCACCACGTCGTTCTAACACCCACAGAAATGTGAATGATGTAAAACCACGTCACAGGGCTAAGATAGACGACAAGTGACACTCTCCGATCAGACGTAACCAGTCCCCAAAATGTGTAACCTGTTGCCTACCTACCTTGCATACATGTCTTCAGATTGCTGTTGCAGGTAAACAGTACGTTTTCTGGTTTCCGGACATAGGTTCACATTCAAAGTATTATGTACTCATTCCTGTCGACAGGTCCTAGAAGTCTGTAACGGGAATTTCCGAAAGTCATGTATACGTTGTCTGGACCCGAGTGCACAGAAAGGGACGCCACCAACATGCAGGTTTGACGGGGGCAGTGGGAACTGGGGTACCCTAATTGGCGAATATTCAGTAGAGGGCACCTCTGCCTATGTATTACACATTCCTTATAAGTGTAATGGTCGAATTTCACGAGTTAAGGAAAAGGCACTGTAGCAAAGTCATGTAGCAACTAGGTAACGGTGGTCTACGCACACTCTTTCCAACAAATACACTAACATACTTTCGTCGAATTCTGCTGAATGCTGCACCTAGGGAAATTTTCATTCGAAATTCGAAATTCGAAATTTTCATTCGAATGAAAGTAATAACAAAAAATGAAGACTGGCACAACGAACAAGCCCTTATGAATATACTGTAAAATTTGATGGAAAATGTATACCGACATTTATAAAATTGTAAGCAACAAGCCTATGGTGCTGATTTATTTCTGAACTTCGTGAAGTTACTGCCCCATACGTTTTGGGTGGACAGAGACTAGGTCCTGTGGTTGTCCAGGCGTGGACCTGAATAAGATATGTTAGACACAAACACAGTGACACGACCAGAAATGTTCACAGTAACAAGACATCCACAGTACTCCATTCTGCAATAATCTCTGTGTAAAAATAGGTGTCCCATAACAATATATACCATCAGAAACTATATCTAATCAAATACATACTACAGTTACTCAATACTGATTAAGCCCCTGTGACACGCAAAAGGGCACCAGCCGTGAACGACAACACACAAATCATAATCTTTAGCGAAACTGCGTTGGCGGAGCTACATTCCAAAGACGTCAAGAGCACTCGGTGGCGCCGGAAAACTCCTTCGACGTCGCGCCACCCTAGTTGGGCTCTGAGCGAAGATACTGAGACTGAAACTCGGCCAACCGCGATGTCTGGTCAAACAACGAGCGACAGGGAGCAGTCCTGCCGTGGTTGACTGCGCGGGAAAGAAGACAAACAATGAGCGATATTGTATCTTCCAGGGAAAGGACTCATCAAAACAATGATTTAATCAAAACTGTGTTATTCTTAGTGGTTTTCTACTTCTCTTTAAAGATATAGCGGCGCAGCATCTTGTAACAATGACAAAGTTTCGGTTAAGGGAAGGGTAACAAATAGGGAGACAGTTAAACCTATCGCTTGAAGGGAAACGTATTGTGTCGGGTGAGTGGCGGGATCCCGTGGTGATAAGGTCGTACTGTGGGCTGACTGTGTTTCCTTAGTATTGAAATATTATAATGAAACTCCAGTGGGCGTATTCAAAACGCGGATTAAGATTGGAGAGAATTTCATTTGAAACGGGATGGAGTCACAGATTAAGTTATTGGTACTGTGGTGTAGAATTTACTTTACCAGCACACCTGCACTGAATACGCTGCAAAAGTTGTGTCGTCTGATATGGTTAACGAGCATATGCAGAAATTGCCACGCTCCAGAGAGGGTAACTGGTACGTCTCGAATGAAAAACAGCCCACGGTTGCAGTAAATTATCTTTATTTTACAACTTGAACATAGTTTCTCCTATAATAATATAGCCTTCTTCATATGTCCTAAAATATGACCAACATAACATCTAGACCAGTGATACAATCTACACATAAACTTCAAAATATGTAAGTGATTACATATTACTTACATACACACCAACACATGAAAAATGCCTTAGCCTAGCGGCTGGATCAAGACCAATAAAATAACTTTAACAGACATAAGCCTGTTTCGAAAATGAGAAAAATTACAGAAGGCACCGTATGTCCTCTGCCACTACCACTGCTATATTGGGCGCACGTTTGTCGAATCTCCTGCACCCCGCGCAACAAAAGTGGCTCTCACCACTGCGAGATACGTCGCACCGTTTATCAGGAAACCATACAATATGTACTATAATAATTTAATAACAATCCTACATGTGCCAATGACGGACCATATACTATTCATTCCAATGTCCAACTGTTGCATACGATCATTAGAGTCGTAGAAGACTAACAAGTTTATATAACAAAGTTTTTAGTATCGCTATTTGATAAATGATTCAGAAACGAGACTTTCATATGCAAATATAACTTCAGCTTACGTTATACACTCTAATAGCTTATAGGGCTACTTCCACCAACCGCCCGTAGTCGTTGTACATAGTCACACTAACAATAATTGACTTTATTTCTACGACTAGCACACTAGTACATGAGTAGATAACATGGTAAAAGATGGAAAAAGCTCATTAACATATTTGTCTTAACTTACGTCACCGTTAACAAAAAAGCATTTCATGGCTCTTTACGACAATTTCGTAACCGTTGCTGTTGTCGTTGCCGTGATGAAAATAATAACTGGTACGTAGTTCGCTGCGTATATGCTTATACACGCTTCTGCTGGTTGATACATACAAGAAATATTACCTCGCAAGGGTGAATCACTTGCTCGTAAGGGATATTTGGGATCTAGAGCCCTTTCGCGCTTTCATTTCCCATAATGCAGAGAAGTTTAGATTCAATGTATTTTGCAGTTTCTCTTTTGAAATGATGGTGTTGAAAATACAGCTTTGGAGTTGTTTTGATTGTGTTTCATCATAGCGACTTTACTATATTGAACAGTCCTTTTTTGTGGTTGGGGTATGCAATTAATAGTGTGGTGCACGAAGAGCTCGAGACAACACCTGGTAGTCTTGTGATTACCTTTAAACATCAGGCATTTATGGTCGTTAACTGGCGTACTTGCGGATCAGAGGGACGCTGCACGGAACTGTGCTGATTGGAACCTCATCCAAAATAATTTGCACGTAGCTCGTGAAAGGATGGAGCTGCGTTGTATTGCTGGGAGGAGACCAATCACATTGAAACCAGGGGATTCGCATTGGGTAAACAATTGTGGCGTGGCGAGGTAAGTTGAGGTGCCCAAACGTTTAGGGCATGCTTAGATTCTACGCTTAGGACTCCATTCACCTTGTTTGTAGATAATTTCCCAAACAAAAATAGTACACAGGTTCAATGCAATGCAGTTCAATAAGTATTGTCACTCTATAAACCTAACTCCAATGCCTTCGTAATTTACTCAGTGGTAATATGAATTCCTCCCACACTTTTAGTAGCTACGTAGTGTTAAGGTTAAGCCCAAGTACTAAGAGCGTTATATTTTAAATTTTGGAAGCTGAATATTTAAGTTTGTGCATACAGAAGTTACCTGAGAAGATTATTGCTAAATGCAGTTGGGGAAAAGAATACATAAATTTTTGGAACAACTCCACAAAAGACATTATTGAGGCTGCATAAGACGTTATCCCTTATTAACGAAATGGATACATACTTCTTGGTATGATGATAGTGAGACGTTAACTATAATCAGACAACAAGCTTTGAATGTCTGGAACTTAAATAAAAGTGAAAGGAACCGGAAAAATTACATATAAGCATGGAAACATGCATTATAAGGTCTCAAAAAAATCACAGCACAACATAAAAAAGATCATCTAACATCAACAGAGTCACACTTCTGTGGAGTGGGAGGGTGTGGTGCAACTGTCAGCCATCGGTTTTGCATTGCGATTATTACCGTTACGCTTAACGTTGCAGCGTTTCCACGCTCAGTACCTTTCTATGGGCGCATAGCTAACGTCAGTTGGACAGCTAAACGAAGAACAGCGGGACGGTGAAGTGAGTTAGGCTACAACTGCCCAACACGGGCCTATCTACGTAACAATTTCTTAAGGTAGGTTTTTTGTCTTTTTTAGACATTTTTCATACTAAATTTGTTGTAAGTGTAGTATTTAAATCTTTTCTTAATGTGAATAAAATAACTATGTTGACTGAAGTGATCATTTATGCAGTCTTCAACATGTACTATAATGTACAGAAACTGTTACTCACAAACATGTTTTTATTTTAGTGATGTTAGATCCGAAGAAAAGAAGAGTGGATGAGGTGGCTCGAAGAAGATGCAGAGAGTGATGAAAATGACGAATTTGATTCTGAAGAATCTGATTCAAATGAAGATGATCAACTAATGGACAGCGATCATGATACTGAAACTGAACAATCTGCTGGTGAATAGAGTAATGAGAACGGTGAGTCTTATATTTCCTAGTATCTTGAGAAGGACAGTAAATGTGGTGTGTGTACTGTAAGACCTTTGGTACACATACCATCTGATTATTTCACTTGTCGCTCTAACGAAGTAGGCGAGTGTGAGCTATGTGTCTGAAGGTCTTATCGTGGCGTATTTATCCTCTACCTTTAGCTCAGACGATAGAAATTCCACTCGCACGCTTAGAGTAGCAGATTGAAGGTGACCAACTTTAAACAGAACTTGATTAATTTTGACACACATTTATTAAAGTAATAACAGGCATAAACATTACTTAACTTGGTTCTGGATGCTATTTACAATTGACAATCTGAAGTTCCTTTGGTCTTGGTAAATTAATCTTATCCTCACATATCTCTGTTACTTGACAGCAGTGTCTATACATTTCTCTTCATGGATATGTACAGGAATATGGTAATCTAATCAGGCGCAGACTGAAACTTGACTATAGACTGGTACAGACAAATGTAGAACTCGTGCAGACTGGTACAGACTAATGCATACTGACTAATCGGGGTCTGTGCACTCGTTATAATACCTGGCGCGTTCATGTATCACTGCGCGACTGTGATCCGCCAGGAGAAAAGGTTGTATGTTAGCAGCAGTCTCATTGGCTGCATTACATATTAATACGCGGGTCGGCGGAAGCAGAATTTGGTCCGTCTCTATGGCAGCGTCATCTCGTACTGCGGAGACGGACGAGCGCTGCGCCTGCGCTGTTGTGCTTAGCGGGGCGCGCTCTAGTGGGAAAGTTGTGTATTCTCTGACTAGGCGGATCTAAGTACTCAACAGTAAAACAAAATGGTCCAAGTATTTTCCTAAAAGTAACGTGAGAACAAGGACAGAGTATATAATAACTCATCTACCTGGCCCCTAGATGCAAGCATCAGCAATACTTTCTGAAGATAAGTTATTAAATGTTTTCTTAGACATCAAAGCATACAAAATTATAGTTAACTGTACAAATATTTATGAAAGAATTTTGAAAAGCAAATTTCAGAGACATACATATGCTAGACTCACTGATGAGACTGAAAAAGGTGTAAAATGGTTCAAATGGCTCTGAGCACTATGCGACTTAACTTCTGATGTCATCAGTTCCTAGAACTTAGAACTAATTAAGCCTAACTAACATAAGGACATCACACAAGTCCATTTCCGAGTCAGCATTCGAACCTGCGACCGTAGCAGTCGCTCGGTTCAAGACTGTAGCGCCTAGAACCGCACGGCCACTCCGGCTGGCGAAATAAGAACACTTTACAGCATACTCTACCATATAGGAACCCTAAGAAGTTCTAGAAAATAAACAATACTATGCTCTGGGACAACTCTAGAGGAAACGGCTGAGAATTCTGTTGCGTAGCTTCTGAGATATTTACGTTTTGATGACGTAAGGGACAGAAGCATTCGAAAATAAATTGATAACTTATCCCCAGTTAGAGACATTTTTTAGACTGTCGTTCATAATTTTTCAGAACACTTTGTTTCAAGTGAATATTTGACTGTAGACGAACAGTTACTTGCTTTTTTAGGAAACTGCCAATTCCGACAGTATCTTCCCAAAAAGCCCACAAAATATGGCATTAAGACATTTGCTTTGGTAGATGCTAAAACTGCCCATACTTTCAACTTAGAAATATATGCTGGTACTCAGCCAGAGGGTCCTTTCAAACACAGTAATTCTCCTACAGACGTAGTAATGAGATTAGTGGAACCTGTCAGCACGACCCACCCTAACGTTACTGGTGACAACTGCTTGGACAGTATACCAATGGCTAAGAAGCTACTAGAAGACTAGGGACTGACGTATGTAGGAACGTTCCCAGAAAACAAGAAGGAATTCCGCAAGGAATTTTTACCTAGTAAGCAAAGACCTCAGTATTCTTCTTTCCCTCGCTTCCAAGAGAATTGTACGCTAGTTTCATACTGCCCTATAATTAGTCAAGCTGTTCTCTTGATATCTACATTACATCATGATGATACCATTAATAAAGATACAAGAGATTCACTGAAACCAGTAATTGTAACTTTTTACAGTATGGCAAGGATTGGAGTTTATTTACTAGATAAACTAATTCAAAAAAATGATGTCGCGAAACACTCGTAGGTACCCTATCCTTGTTTTCTATAATTTACTTAGTGTTTCTGCCATGAACGCACTCTGCATATACCGAGACAATACTACAACACATCAGTCATTGAAAAGAACGGAGTTTCTGCTGAAGTTGGTCTGGGAAATAATGAACCCTCAAATATTCAGTACAGATCTTCTAACCCTCAAATTCCCATTCAACTACGTCGGCGTGCACGTGTTCTACTGGACATTAACTCAACAGTTACACCACAAGACAATTCCAGAGAAGGCTCCAAAGGACGTTGCTACAAGTTTGGAAGGCAGAAAGACAGGTGAACTAGAAAACGGTCTCATAAATGTAAATGGTCGATGTGTTTACCTCTCTGAAATAAATTATTGAAGTATTTTTTTTCTTTTGAAATTTGTGTTCTATTTCCATACCTTTACATATACAAACGTAGAAAAAGGAGCTAAAGAACATTTGATAATCATTTCAGTGCGTAATTAAGAAACACAAATGACGACAGGAGTCCCCCACACGCCTGACCACGTAACGGTACAGCACACACCTACTGCAGGGTTAAGCAGAACAACAAAACGAATTTTTATAAAATATTGAAAAGCAATTTAAAGAAGTACACACCACCACGTTTACAGTTCACAGATACGAAAACACAGGAAACTGCATATATAATGACACTGAGAATGGCAGAATACTTGCTGACTACTTCATAGAATTACCCAAACGCGATCCAGTGAAAGGAGATTTCGTTTTGATATCAAAATCTTTGAACAATCATTTTAAATCAATTAGAAAATACCAAAACATCGGGAGGAATCAGTATAGTTGCTGAATTATGGTTAAACTCCAGTGACAACATAATTCTATGCCTAACAGAAATCAGTAATGAAATTTTGATAAACAGCTTACCATCAGAATGGACATCGGCATTAATACTGCCACTACATACAAATGGAGAGAACTTATAGTGGTATCTCCCTCTTGTGATTGACATGTAACCTCTTGTCTATGGAACTTTTACAGGTGGCTGAAAGAATATCCGACCCAAAGATAGGAGAACATCGAGCAGGATTCAGGAATTATCTACAAATACTATGTATAGAGAAGATAAAAGAAATGAGGCAAATGAGAAACTTGATAATTGTTGCAGATTTTAAAAAGGGATGTGACTCAAATGATACAAATGTACTACCCAATTTTATAACGGTAAATGGAGTCAACAATAAAACAACAGAAATATTTAAAGGACTTTAACAAGCAGAAACACACAAGTAATATTTGAGGGGGAACTTTCAAAACCTTTTGCAATAAAAAGAAGTTTAATGCAAGGGGATTTTTTACCACCGTTAGTTTTTAACTGTGCGTTAGAGAAGATGTGAAAGAATGAAGGCATTCGTGTTGCTAAGGGTGTACAACTAGGAAGAATACCAAGTATAATCACCGTAGACACTCTACAGTTTTCAGATGGTATGACACTAATTGTTGACTCACTGGATAGTGGCAAAGAACGTAACACATAAACTACAGAAACAAGGAGACACCATAGGTCGAAAACATCGTTTGAAAATATTCATTTCATAACAAATATCAATGAAGTCCGTCCAAATCTCATAATCCTTAACAACATAATATATAAAACTATCTGTTTTAAATACCTTTACCAACTTACTAAATAACAACGAATACAATCCCATATGGTTCACGTAAACTGGGAAAGACATGAAAAACACAGAAATTAGAAATGACACAATAAATAACAGAATACTTTTAAGAGAATCAACACAAACGCAGGATTTCAGGAAAGACCGATGTCTGAAAAAGAAAGAAAGTTGATGCAGAAAGAAAAGGAACGACACTTTCGAGGGATAATGGAACTCTAGGGAGCAATGAAAAATAAACACCAATAAGCAAGACGGAAGTTATCGTATTCTCCAAAACCATTACCCGAAAAAATAAATCAGTAAAATATGTTGATTAATGTTTTCTGATTATTCTGAATTCTGGGGACAGCAGTTTGCGTAGGGTAATCTCTCTCTACCCTCACCATAACCGCTTAAACTTTAGGCGATGTAGGGGACCTGACACAGAAGTCGCCAATGTTCCGATGTATTGGAACTCCAGCTACGTCCCCATCCTCCTACACGAAGCAGCCTGCTGTCTGCTGTGGAGTGACAACACGAGTTCCCTTCCACCACCAGCTTAGAACGAGAAGCGGCAATCTGCGGACGTCACGCCGTAGATGTCCTCTTTAGACATATTTGTTTTTGCTGCCCCCGCATTGTCCACAGTGGTGCCTAACATAGAGTGACACATGTGGCTAATTACCGCCTGCTTGGGGTTATGAACCCTGGTGTACTCAGATGCGTGCATGGAAGTGCTGAGAAAGTGATTTGTGATCAACTGCCCTATTTGTCATTCAGAAACCGTTAATGTGGTTGGACACAGGGAAGCTGGCTCTCTTAGGTTGATGAATGCGGTGACTACAGTCTTTCTGGTTGCACACTTTTGGAAGAAGTTGTAACAATGCTTAGTTCCATACATGTCACAGCAGTATTTTTTTAAACATAAGTAATGAAGGAATTATAAATTTGTTTTATTGAATTTTTATTATTATCGCTGCGTCCATAAACTACTGTAGTTGCATTTGTAATTATTGAGGAAGCTGAAGAGACGAATATCCTTCATTTCCTTTAAAGGCAGTTTTTGAAAATGACCAACGAGCTATGTCGTATTTTGAAGAAAAGAATTAAACCAACTTGAACCTGAACCTTCCACTCACTTACACCGTACATAATTTCAGTTATTTCTAGGCTTACTAATCAGTTACCTAGAACGAATCATTATGTGAGTATGTGTTTCGCGAGGTTTAAATGGATATCACTCCCCCTTTCCCCGATTAATCTATTTCTTTCACAATGTCAGACACGTAGATTTCTTACGTGTTTTCTCAGTTGCTTTCTATACATTAGGAATTAATATGCTGAGAAACTTGTTTGCACGTTTATTTCCACTGCCCTCTTGAGCACATAGTGTAGCGAAGCGCATAAAAAAAATAAAGGCATATGTCACGAAGACGAAAAAAAGGTGTTATATTTGAAGACAAAACAAATTCGTAAGAGGCGACTGTAGATGTTCTTGGTGACCTGTGAGATATCCGGTGAGTATGAGGTACTTACCGCTAAAAATTGTTAGTATTTTCGTTTAAACATTGTCCGCAAAGCCACGTAAACTGTACTTCTATTATGGCTGAGAACACAGAGTGAACTCTGTAGGGAGCGTCTGCTATTGACGTCGTAGAGTACTATGTTTCGTGAGCTACTGACTTTCGTGAAATACGACAATCAGCTTTCTAATTCATTTCGTTCATCTATTTTATGGGCCATTTTCCCGTGTGTTTCAGGAATATTGTGTCTACAGCATTAGATGAAAAAAGATGATATGGACGCTAAGCCTGAAATTTGAAACCAATGTATTGGCTACCAATGGGGATAACTTAATAGACTGACGTGTCACTGAATGTGATCGCATTAAGTGCATTCACTTTGTCTGCAAATATGTGCAAAATTGCTTCGGAAATACGAATGTGTTGGAAATTGCCTTTGACGATCTAACTTCTTGTTGCGATCTACATTGCTGTCCCAAACAGTAACGACGGTTAATGGTCTGTAACATCTGAACTAAAAAGACAATCCCTCTATTCCCGATCAGAGAAGCGAAAGCACCAACAATATGCATTGACAGGAAACGACCTGCGACGTTGCCTAGAAACAGTCTGAGGCTTGCTAACGAAGAAAGCGATTTGCTCGTAGCAAATTTTCTTCTTGCCTTGCCGGTGAAGACTCTTGTTGCGCACGGTAAGCGTCAAATACTTCTAGTTTCATTGTCTTCCTAAGTTGTCGATAGCAGTTTTCACTATTGCATCTCAGATACAAGAGTCATCAGTCCGAAATCGATTACGCACGATACGCAGTATATTCTTCTGTAGATCGCATGTAGTTAATTTTAATGCAATTCTCAGGAAATAGCTGCAAAGCAGGCGTACATAGATCAGTGCAAAATTTACTATTACTTACTTACCTCTTAAAATAGTATTCGGTGACAATTCAGTGCAATGTTATGGTTCTGCGTGGAGTAAGATTCATAGGGCACACCACGCATTCCCGTCACATGTCTCGGCTTACGACGCAATGGATGTATAGTGACATCAGTTAGCAAGACTTTAGCTCTGGACTAAGAAATGGAGTAAACAGATGTGGTAGCAGAGTCGAAGCTAATCCTGACGTTCCCTCTCGCATCATTGCGATCACGTCAATCGTTAAGCGCACTGCGTTAGTGACACACTATATTCTTTTCGGGTACGCTGTGAAAAGACGTAGTCACGCTTTGTGGCAGCAGAGGCAGGTGTTGACGGAGTGATTTGTTTATATCCGACTGCACATGTTTAAGAGAATATCTTGAGTTATTACTACTTTGAAGTGTGGTAGATAAGCTTCAACAGCTACTACCAGATCTCATGAAGAAGAGCGATTTCAGGGATCTCTTGACGACATGAGCCTCCTTTATGGGCGTATTTGGAAGTTTTATTTCCACCGGGGTTTCGTTTCCGAGGTATAACTATATAACTTTGCACAAGTACATTACATTTGATACCTTAGTTTTCCTAGTATTTCTATATGTACGTATGTATGTTATTTAGTTTACCTTAATCATCTCGCCACAACTTTTTATTCACTTGAAACCCTACTTTCGCAATTTTTGTATCAGACAAGCTGGACCACTGTAAACATTCCTACTCTTATCACATAAAATTAGAATAATATAGGAATAAAATGAAATTCCGTTTTGGGATAATCATATAAGTGACGCAGTACCTATGGTCGTGACATATTATACTTGCACTACTTCTTGAAAACAGTTACTCAGTGTTTCTACCTGTGTATTGTACTAGTATTTTGGGCAAACTAACAATCAGGAATAGAAGAATGTATCTCACAGTGCTGCATTGTTATTGCAGCTTCTGAACATTCAATAAAAAAGTAATAGCAAATTACTCGTAGTTTTGAAAAGTAAGCTGTTTATTTTTCAAAATCAGAAAGAACTTTCGTATTTTACGCTGATTTGATAAGATCAAAAACTAGTTTTGTGGTCATGAAGTGAACTAGCTTAAAGGAAGAAACCATCGAAGTGAAATGAGACGCCACCCAATTCACAGGACGGATACAAAAAATTGTATTTCATTTGCGTGTGGGTCTCCGTTGAAACGAGATTCTTCGGTACAATTGACAACACAAATGTCCAAGGTGAAAAATTTTATAGTGGTCCCAGGCTCTGCAAGTACAACACTACACATTTCCTTCAAATTCTGTAACATGTCATTCGAGGGTGTCGACGGATTTGAAGCCAGTGAAAAGCGTCTACATTGTTAGATACCGTTATTTGTATCTTTTAAATATAGGAGTTCGTGTTGATCATCTAGATCTCAGCTACCGGAAAATATTCGAAGTACAACTGAGCCGATCAATGGCCGTCGTAACAGCGATAGTGATATTTGAGTGAATTGAGGAATCCCTAACTAACAGACCCCACTATAAAGCTTGTGTACAGAGGACATAAACGTCGACTTTCTAACGATGAACCCAGTGAAACGTAATGTTCATCTACGACGACATAAACATAACCATGCGGAAGACTTATGACCGACTTCAGAATGTGCATTTGCTATACAGAGTGTGATTACTGTCGTATATTAATATGAATCCTTATCACCGAACAGTGTTTTGTTTGATAATCATCCAATATTCACAATGGTTTCATAATAAAGTAAACGACGTAATTTCACTATTTGCATGATCCAAAACACATCTCAGTACATGGGTTTAGATAGGTGTTTGTGTTTCCGCTGTGCTTCTGATAATACGACTACATGTCATATTTCCCTTAAAATTTCCTTTAAATCTAGCGATGTGATTCCGATACCAGTGGTTTTAAATTTATTTTCCCAAACACATTGGGAGAATAATCTAAACCGTTTTGAAAGTCGATGTTATTGCCCAAGTAGCCTCCCACAAAACTAGTCATGGTAAATCTGCTATCAAGAGTCTCACTCGATCGGCCTCACTTCTGAACAGTGCTTACCATCGGTCATCAACTGTCTCGGTTCGGACCGGAGTGCTTCTAATTCTCAGCATCTATCAGCAAAATAAAGATGTTTGTTCTCACCTTGTCACCAGAGACCTCATGCAAGAAATTATTTTTTTGCACTCCGACGGTCTTGGTGTGAGACGAGTTGTACATTTAGTAGAGATGGTGGCAGACTATGGTTTGTTACACTGTCTGCACCTTACGCACGTAGCTACTGAGTAATTGGAGAGGCGACTTACTGACTGCACAGTGCTAAAAAGTGTTACAATTTTCGTTCGAATATTTCGACTAAATTTTTATATCTTATTTAAAGCGACCGTCTCTGTCCGTTTGATAACCATCGTTGACGATCGAAGACCCAAGCAATAGGCACTGGTAAGAAACGACGTGTCGGTACCTAGAAATAGAGTGAGGTTTGATAAAGAAGAAAGCGGTTTGCTCGTAGCAAATTTCTTCTTGCCTTGCCCGTGAAGTATCTTCTGGTGCGAGGTAAACATCAACGTTCCTCGTTTCATTGTCTGCTTAAACTGTCAGATGGGAAGTATAATACAGTCTGATAGCAGGCGACCAGATGACGTCAGTCCTAAATTGGAAACGCAAGACACGTAGTTCTGAATACACTTTTTCAGATCGCATGTACATAGTTTACGATATAATTCAGACGAAGCAGGTACAAAGCAGAAGTATATGGATCAGTGAAAATTTAACTATTGCGTACCTACTATTTAAAATAGTACTGAATGATAATTCCCGTCGTATGTTGCGACTTGCGATACGTTTTAGGTTTAGTGTCGGCAGTCAGCATGATTTGAGCCGTTCACTAAGCAAAGGAGTACAGAGATGCGGTAGCCAAGACGAAGCCTTTGTAAACACCCTCCCTCACGTAGATGCGAACGCGTCTATCGTAAGATGTACTAACTTGTACTGAACTGTATTGGTCCCATTCTAGATATTGTTTGGAAACACGATATGAAAATATCATCGTGCTTTGTGGTTGAGGAGGCAGTTGTTGAGGTAGTGTTCCCTTCCATTCTATGTGCGCATGTTTAAAAGAATATCGTGACGCCGTAACTCCATTACAGAGTGACAGATAATCTTCATTTCGCAGCACCCAGCAAGTAGTACGATTCCTCTGTTTTCATGATCACGAGAGACTCCTTTACTGTCGTCGATGGAAGCTGTCTTCCGTCAGAATAAAGTCTGTGATACATATCTGTGTAAAGTTTTTCTAAGTGTATTACATCTCCCTCTTTATTTTCTTAATTTTTATGTACTATACGCACGTATGCCATTTAGTATCTCTTCATTATCACGTCTTTGCATTTTATCCACGTTAGTAAGTACTTGCACAATTTTTTTTCTCACCAGGTGTCTGCTTCGATGTAAACATTCGCATCTAATCATGTCCTAAAATTATAATAATTCTAAATAGAATACATGAAAACTGAATTTTACGACTGAAATAAACGTTACGCAGTACAACAAAGCTGTATCGGTGGACTAAAATTCTCGCAGACATTGCTTCAGAGTCTTCCCGTGCAGTGTACTAGTATTTTATGTAAAATAGAAAAACAAATAAACATATCTAACTGTCTCTTATAGTATTATGGTAGCTGTAATATTTTACGGAGACTGATGAAAAATGTAACCCTCACTACTGCAATATTATTGCACCTGCGAAAAGTGAAATGTGAAAGTAAAACTTGAAACAGCTGTCCAGGGATAATCGCATATTATTTATATTTTATAAGCATTTCATTATATTACTTCGATTCGATGTGTTCAAGAAGTAATTGTTTTGTTGATGAATCGAACTCACTTCCAGGAACGAACTGAAAACCTGTATGATTACGGATATGCTACAATAATACGACTGTATCTTCGAAGAGGAGCAAAATCTAACGCAGTCAGAGCTATTTTTGGTGTTGTTGTGGTCTTCAGTCCAGAGACTGGTTGGATGAAGCTCTCCATGCTACTCTGTCGTGTGCAAGCTTATTCATCTCTGCAATCTACATAATTCTTAACAACTTTTTTCTCATCTTCAGAAACGCTTTCCTTGCAATCGCCAGTCTACATTGTATCTCTACGTCGGCGATCATCATTAATTTCGCTTCCCAAAGAGCGAGACTCATTTACTACTTTAAGTGTTTCATCTCCAAATCTAATTCCCTCAGCATCACCTGATTTAATTCCACTGCATACCATTATCCAAATTTTGCTTTCGTTTGCAACCACATTAATAATGAAAAAATGTAGTATACATTTACGAGTGCGCCTACAAGAAAAGCATATTGTCCCATACAAAGCAAACCCAAGTGCTCTAAAGCCAGTTAGCAACTCGTTGTGAACGTCGCGTATTCCAAGGTTGGACCTGGATCCACTGGCTTATAGGTTCCAAGGAAATACTTTACTAAACCAGGATTCAATTTTAACAAAAAAGTTGTACTGAAGACATTGGCTACGTTCATCGTCCCGTGTATTACCTGCGTAGAGGAAGTGGAAATGAATGGTGGAAACCTAGAAGCGAAATAATCATTTTTTAAACCGTACAGAGTCTTGGTCGAACCTTGCAATAAAAAAGCGAAAGAGCAAATTGTTTTACAACAAACAGAAAAATAAGAAATTAGTAGCTTTGTAGCAACGTCAAAACACAAGGCTGTGTCTATATAAAAATACATTGATTTCTCATCTCCTTACGGGAGGAAACTCAAGGCAAATAATTTAATTACTAGACCTCGATTTAGTAATTATAATTGTGATCTAGTTGTCTCTTTTGGTTGTAAGCGGAATGACAGCAACTAAATTACGGAGAAAGTACCGATACGAGACTGCTATACTACTTTGAGTATGGGAAATCCTCACCCCAAATATTGCAGTTTATATCCAAGAAGGAATTAAATGACACGGGAAAAATATTTCGTAACAGGAGAAAATACTGAAAGGAACTAAAAGAGCTGCGAGGCACTGTTGTTACTGTATACCCGGTAGCAAAAAAATACAAATTCCATTATCTAGAATGTTCCTATGACATAACAAATGCCTGTATAGAATAAAGCAACGGGTATATGACACCAGACCTATTCGTCTTGTACAACTTCGACGAAACTGGCTGATACCAGGGCTCACGTCTCTGAAGTCTAGAAGATTTGGTATCCCGTGGCACTTGAAATAGAACTTATATATGACATGATTGGTAATGTTAAAAGCTTAGACCGACAATTAAAAGTAATATATGACACGTATTTCCAGTTGCGATGATGACAACCTTCAGCTATAGAATATAGAATATGAAGTCAACGAAAATCTATGCCGGACTAGGATTCGAAACGAATTTCTCGTTTATCGCGAGAGGTCGCTTTACATTGGGCTATTCGTGTACGACTCACGGCCATATCCAAACTTCCAGATGTCATTAACCACGTGTCAACGACCTGGAGTCCTACATGTATTTTGTATATTCCCACACTGGTCAGACGTTGTACTTTGAAAGTCGCTTGACCCGTATCGGCATAGTATCACGATCTTGCAATGCCAAATGGTAAGGCGAACGCTCGTGACAGGTGGGAAATCTTGGTTCGAGTCTCGGTCCAGCACAAATTCTCATTGTAGTCATTTGTTCTACAGCTGATGGTTGTTATCATTCGCAATTGCAAATACATTTAATCTATTTCATAAAGGGCGTACTCGAAGCAGTAATGCTTCGTAATGGGAATAACACAGGCACTGCAGTGTCTTAATTAAAAGTAAAGCTGTCTGTGGCGAGCAGTGCTTTGCTTGAATCACAATCCACTGAAGTCTGTGCATTACGGTTGTCACTCTGTTTACGCTGACTAAATAAATAGTCGACGAAAAGGGCAGAACTTGGAAAAAATATTCTGAATCGCTTTATTTACCCAAGTTACTAATAACGATGAATGACAAAAAATAATCACAAATTAATCACAACAGCTTCGAGATTTGTCCTCTTCCAGTATCTCAAATACTCTTGCTTCACTACCGATATCTACGAGTCGCGCACCGTTAGACATTAGGTGACACCGTCCTTTGTGTTTAACAGATGTTTCGGAGCTTGTTCCGGAGTTTGCTGTGCAGAAAAGGAGGGTGCTGCCTCTGGGTGTTCCTCAGGCGTAGGCAGCCCTTCTATGAGGATGACGATGACGAGATGGTCTGCGACCCGGGAATGAACATCGCCATGTCGCATTGGTGCGGTGCCTCGCTCCCTGAAGAGGTATGTCACACCACTAGCGCAACCACGGTCATTCTGAGATTACCGTCGTCAATCACACATTGCATTAAGATCACGTTTGCTGTAAGACGCAGTCTATTGTCTGTCGTAATCGTATTTTTAAATCAGAAATTAAAATTAAATTCACAAGTAAATATTTGCCAAAAATATATCTCGCATTATACTCTCATATTTGAATATTCCGAAAATGTGGGCCATGGTACAGTCCTCACACAGCCCCACATCTTAGAGTTCCTAATAAACGGTAGGGCGGACGTCCAGAATAATTGTCATAGAAAGATCACACACGATAGTTAAATGTCTTCACTTCGATTTCTTAGAACCAGGTGATCTCTCACCGTTACTTTATGAGAGAGTCCATGGGAATTACAGAAATACCTGAATCACATATTTAGAAATTTGTAAGATAATGGAGCAATTTACAACGAAATGTAACAAAGAATCATGACTGTCTGAATACAGTAACAGAAATTCTGAAATCCAGTAGGCATCTGGGATCATGATAATGCATAAATGTGCCAAACAGCTCATTCCCATTAACAACAATGATTTAGGTCAACATGCTCTTAGCACATATACTTTCGTAACCCTTCGGAAACAGTCTATAAACACGTTGTGGAACACGTTGAGGCCTACCAAAACTAACATTAGAACAAATTCTCACTAAACTCGGTACTGAATTTGGTGTTCTAAAGACCACGTTGGTTTGCTTTGTAAATGACAGCATTTTACGAGAGTCTGGGATTTACCAGGATTACTTATAGATGTTGCCAAACGTTCGTTTTTGAGTGTTCCTTTTTCTTAACGTCCCGTTTCTTTTTCAGGCTCCCACTTGGTATGAGTGTACTCTTGGAGAAGTATACGAGCACAAATCAACCCCCAGTTACGGTGCTGACGTAACACATCCGGACTATCGGGACACAATTGCGAATATAGAAAAGCGAATGGCAGAAGAAAAGAGTACGTCACGGCTGTTAGCGTGCAAGAATCTATGCGCCATTTATGGACGAGTTACTCCCACAGTAAAAGGTAATTAATCCAATCTACTGAACTGCATACTTGATGCTTATTGGAAAAGAAACATCTGCAGCCAACTATCATACAGGAACGAAGTTGATGTTCGTATTTTGTTTGATTGCAGAGTACCTAGGTGAACTGTTTCATCGTCTGTGTGAGGATGAAGATATGCTAGTGCGAAGACTGGCACTGTCCATGTTGCCTGCTATAGCTGAAGACGCTGATGTCCAGTTTTATGCCTCTCATGTAGTACCCATTTTCGAGAAGGCCCTGGAAGATAAGGTACATAAAGGCAATTTCTTATCCACTTACGCTCTTTATGTAATATACGCAGCAAATCAGTTTTTACAACTTTCGTTTATTTTTACAGATTGGTCTTCACTTGGAGGCGACACAGGCTTTAATCGCTTTGTTTAAATCTAAGAAATTATCTGATGATGTACACAGGCATCTTCTGCCAGTTCTGTATAAATACGCAGAGGATCCATATTGGCACGTTCGGTTCTTAATTGCCAACAGCATTAATGATGTAAGTATGTTAAATATGCGATTTTATTAGTGTTGGATACGTACTCATCGTTTATATAATATTTCTTAGTATCACTAAGAGACACTCGTAACCGAATTGTTACGTTACAAATATTCAAATTCAGTGCAGGTAAACCTTCTTAGATACGTAGTGCACGGAGTGAAGTTGTGATAGTTGAAAGAAGGAAGCGTACTTCTTTCCATTTGTGAGCAGGGTTATCTGCGTATCTGGAGTAGTTTGTATATGAATTGACATTTTGGCAATATACCTGATACACAGAACATATTACAATTTTGTTCTCACAGTTTATCTCGTTAGCTCGTAAATAATCCGTTTATAAAAATTACGTGGTTACTATAATATTGTTTTTCTTTTTTTATAGATTCACAACTCTGTGAATTCACTTACCTTGAAATCAAGCTGCTTCTCACTGATGCTGAAGTTCTCAACGGACCCAGAGACACGAGTGCGATCTGCAGCAGATCGCTAGTATCAAGGATGTTTCAAATTTTTGGCGACATCAAGTGAGGTGTAGATGCCCTAAACTTCATATTGGCACACTCTGTGATGTTTCCGAGTTAATGTCACATCAGAGCCTTTATTTTTGGGCCCATTTTACTAAACTACAAGTGAACAATTCAAATTCATTATTCTGCACCTTTTCGGCAATAAAATCCATTTTAAAGATCTACAGAACAATGTTTTATTTTAGAATGTAGCAGCAGTTGCCAATCTATGATTGATAACATGTTAGACAAAATTCTCCTGTTCATTTAATTATCAGCACTTTTGAAAAATTATTTTATTTTAGGTCAATTGCACTGATACATTTCCAATACGAATTACATCCACTTTTTTCTTCCATTTCAAAAACAACGGCTACACATAAACCAGCCAAATAACCAAACACACATACACACACACACACACACACACACACACACACACACACACACACACACGGAAAGTCTGGCAACTATTAGATGTTTCTACCATGACATAAAAGGTAAAAAATGAAAAAAATATGCAAGTACTGGCATCAGCATTTCCATTTATGTGATACATATTAATACAGCTTCGCCGTCAGCTGCTGTGGAAGAGTTTCTAAATTATGAATCAAGACAGAGAATATACACAAAAGCTTGTGTATTGTTGGTATTACATATTACTAATACAAAACATAATGAGAAGACAGGAAAGAGTTAAATGCTATAAAATGCAATACCAGGATGGTGTTCACATATTGCACGAAAGTAGTACCAATACAATTAAATTTTTGACTGCCGCTGACGATGTAACTATATAAATATATCTTTCGTGAAACATACTGCAGCTGTGGAGGGCCAAATTATGGAATATACTTTTCAAATAATATGCCATGGAGTGCAAGTGCGCAAAAATAGTTTTACTCATTTTTGTGGAAAATACTCTTTCAGATTGTCATCAAACAACTTCCAGGCAGCCGCCAAGACACAGCAAAAAGGGGAGAATGGAAATTCGGCTGCACTCCATGAGCCAAAATTTAGTGCATATATGCAAAACCGAGTAAACACATGTGTTTGAAGCCAAAGGCAAAAGGATACATTCTGTCCATTTTTATAATTGAGCAAGAACACAGTTGTTTGATGTACCATAAAAATTAGATATATTTAACGAGTAGTAGTAAGAAAGAAGACCACACAGCAAGGTGACGAGCGGTTCCTACAAAGCAGCTCACAGTACATGAGTGAACAGAGTTTTACGATTTTGTAGCTGTAAATAACAGAACCCACTGAAATGTAATAAACGCTTCATGTGAATGAAGCAAAACTACGAGTACATCACATCCCCTTTTGCTTCAAAAAATTGTATCCCATATACTCGAATGAAATGAGATGATTTCAGAGTCGTTACTGGTCTCATACACATACTGTTATCTGTATATGGACTGAAGCGGTGAGTAAAACGATTTGTACCAAGGTCACGGTTCGAACTCTGGTTTCCTGATTAACAGGCGCGTGCGCAGGCGACTAAGCCGCTGGGCACAGTGATTCGCACAGCTGCAAGGTATTCGGATCCAGAATGGAGGCATGCCAGTGTAATCCGTGTTGTTATGCCAACTGCTGTGTTAAGGTGGCTTCGTACGTGGGAGACCTGGGTTCAGTTCCTCTCCTAGTACAAATATTTACTCGCCGGTTCAATCTTTATAAATAAAAACAACTTGTTCCGCAATGGCACGTTTGTTTCATAGCTGTATATTCGACCACACATTAGATTCTGAAGAAAGTAAATGGGACACATAATTCATTTCTTTCGTATCTTATTGTTTCGTATCACAACTCGACGATGAGGTATGTTTTTCCACATTCATTTTAGCTACTGTGATACATAGGTTTCTGGTACAGCAGCATAAAGATTGACATTTTTGTAGTGAAAAACGTGCTCTCTGCCTATTTTACGTTTGGTTCATTTTTGGAGAAGTGTTGCAGTGTAATAAATGCAGCTAACATGACGAAACTGTTTTTTTCATTTTGAAAGGAATGTCTCATCTCAATACAGGTATTTTACTCGAGCGTGGACGCTAACGGCTCTTCGCGCATGTGTCCTTCAGCTCAATAGTCGGCAGTTCGTGCAAGTTGTGGCACATTTCTCAAATTTGTGTTGGCGATTTCTTGTTGTAATTATTGCGGGGAGAAAATGATAAAGAATACTATATTTTGCACCACCAGTTACAAAAGGAAATCAGAAAAATATCTCAAATTTTGGAGAATTCTTGATGAGCGTTTGGTCAGAATAGTTATAAAGCAGCATTTATTAAATGAATATGAGTCATACAGTTTTACATGAGTCTTATCGAATTACATTCTCTACGTCTGAAGATCTTGGCTTCAGCTGTGTTAGGTTCAAAATGTTCAAATGTGTGTCAAATCTTATTGGACTTAACTGCTAAGGTCTTCAAACGCTAAGTTTAGACACTACTTAACCTCAATTATCCTAAGGGCAAACGCACACACCCATGGCTGAGGGAGGTCTCGAACCTCCGCCGGGACCAGCCGCACAGTCCATGACCACCCATTCTCCTATGAATGTATCCATTGAAGAGGACAGGAGAGTGCGAGTAGTCTTGTCATACGCCATGCTTAAAAATAGTTTCCTCTTGATGTTCTCCATACCTGATCGCAGTCACCTCCTTTCTATACACACGCTGCATTACTCTTTCGCCCTTCTACTTTATGCCAGTCTCTCTCAGCATCTTAAAACCTGTTGCCAGTCTACTCTGTAGAATGCCTTTTCGGTTGGATGATGGCAATTTGTGTGTTTCGGCCCTTCTTTAGTTTGTTCTCAAGAGTTCATCATGAGCTGGGTATTCTGCTTCTTCTAGAGGCAAATTGGTCATCTCTGTGTGAAAATGATAGAGATGAAGATCTTCGAGGCAAACTGAGGGTCATATATTGCTCCCATATCTTTGCAGTTGCTTTCATTTGTATTGGTACTGCAATACATTTTCTTAAGTCTGTTAGTTGCTCCCTGCTTTCGTATACAGCTTGCTTGACGTGGAACAGTCCTTTAAGTAGCTGTTCTCCAGCAGCCTCCATGAGTTCTGCTGGTAGATCACCAACTCCAATGGCTTTCCCAGGTTTTAGCTGCATGATTGCAAGTTTGAACTCACAGCGCAAGATGTAGTCTCCCACTTCTTCCAAATCAATTTCCTCAAAATTCTCCAGTTCCAGGTTTTCAGTTATTCAAGATATTTTTACATATTTCTACCATATCTCTCTGCTCATATAATAATATATTACACTGCAATTTATCCGTCTGTTTCGAAAGAAATGGTTAACTGATTTGTAGGCAGACTCCAGCTATCCTGTCTTGATCATTTCTATCACCTCTTTGCATCGGTCCTCCAAGAATAGTTGTTTAGCCTTTTCTTACTTCTCACTGGTTTCATTCCTGAATGAATGATGGTTATTATACATAAATAAAATATATGAGTGGTTAGCAATAAGTAATGGTTTCTTATATTTCTTATACATACCTTCCACCCCCCCCCCCCCAACCCCCCGTGAACCATGGACCTTGCCGTTGGTGGGGAGGATTGCGTGCCTCAGCGATACAGATAGCCGTACCGTAGGTGCAACCACAACGGAGGGGTATCTATTGAGAGGCATTGTAACAATAACCAAAACAGCCTTGCTGTGCTGGTACTGCGAACAGCTGAAAGCAAGGGGAAACTACAGCCGTAATTTTTCCCGAGGACATACAGCTTTACTGTATGATTAAATGATGATGGCGTCCTCTTGGGTAAAATATTCCGGAGGTAAAATAGTCCCCTATTCGGATCTCCGGGCGGGGACTACTCAAGAGGACGTAATTATCAGGAGGAAGAAAACTGGCATTCTACGGATCGGAGCGTGGAATGTCAGATCCATTAATCGGGCAGGTAGGTTAGAAAATTTAAAAAGGGAAATTAATATTTTAAAGTTAGATATAGTGAGAAATAGTGAAGTTCGGTGGCAGGAGGAACAAGACTTCTGGTAAGGTGAATACAGGGTTATAAATACAAAATCAAATAGGGGTAATTCAGGAGTAGGTTTAATAATGAATAAAAAAATAGGAGCGCGGGTAAGCTACTACAAACAGCAAAGTGAAAGCATTATTGTGGCAAAGATAGATACGAAGCACATGCCTACTACAGTAGTACAAGTTTATATGACAACTAGCTCTGCAGATGACGAGGAAATTGAAGAAACGTAAGATGAGATAAAAGAAATTATTCAGATAGTGAAAGGAGACGAAAATTTAATAGTCATGTGTGACTGGAATTCGACAGTAGGGAAAGTGAGAGAAGGAAACATAGTAGGTGAATATGGATTGGGGCTAAGGAATGAAAGAGAAAGCCGTCTGGTAGAATTTTCCACAGAGCATAAATTAATCATAGCTAACACTTGGTTCAAGAATCATAAAAGAAGGTTGTATACATGGAAGAATCCTGGAGATAATGACAGGTTTGAGATAGATTATATAATGGTAAGACACAGATTTAGGAACCAGGTTTTAAATTGTAAGACATTTCCAGGGGCAGATGTGGACTCTGACCACAATCTATTGGTTATGACCTGTAGATAAAAACTGAAGAAACTGCAAGGTGGGAATTTAAGGAGATGGGACCTGGATAAACTGAAAGTACCAGAGGTTGTACAGAGTTTCAGGGAGAGCATAAGGGAACAATTGACAGGAATGGGGAAAGAAATACAATAGAAGAAGATTGGGTAGCTTTGAGGAATGAAGTAGTGAAGGCAGCAGAGGATCAAGTAGGTAAAAAGACGAGGGCTAGTAAAAGTCCTTGGGTAACAGAAGAAATATTGAATTTAATTGATGAAAGGAGAAAATATACAATGCTGTAAATGAAGCAGGCAAAAAGGAATACAAACGTCTCATAAATGAAATCGACAGGAAGTGCAAAATGACTAAGCAGGGATGGCTAGAGACAAATGTAAGGATGTAGAGGCTTATCTCACTAGGGGTAAGATAGATAATGCCTACAGGAAAATTAAAGAGACCTTTGGAGAAAAGAGAGCCACTTGTATGAATATCAAGAGCTCAGATGGAAACCTAGTTCTAAGCAAAGAAGGGAAAGCAGAAAGGTGGGAGTAGTATATAGAGGGTCTATACAAGGGCGATGTACTTGAGGACAATATTATGGAAATGGAAGAGGATGTAGATGAAGATGAAATGGGAGATACGATACTGCGTGAAGAGTTTGACAGAGCGCTGAAAGACCTGAGTAGAAACAAGGCCCCCGGAGTAGACAACATTCCATTGGAACTACTGACGGTCTTGGGAGAGCCAGTCGTGACAAAACTCTACCATCTGGTGAGCAAGATGTATGAGACAGGCGAAATACCCTCAGACTTCAAGAAGAATATAATAATTCCAATACCAAAGAAAGCAGGTGTTGACAGATGTGAAAATTACCGAACTATCAGTTTAATAAGTCACAGCTGCCAAATACTAACGCGAACTCTTTACAGACGAATGGAAAAACTAGTAGAAGCCGACCTCGGGGAAGATCAGTTTGGATTCCGTAGAAATGTTGGAACACGTGAGGCAATACTGACCCTACGACTTATCTTAGAATCTAGATTACGGAAGGGGAAACCTACGTTTCTAGCATTTGTAGACTTAGAGAAAGCTTTTGATAATGCTGACTGGAATACTCTCTTTCTAATACTATATGTGGCAGGGGTAAAATACAGGGAGCGAAAGGCTATTTACAATTTGTACAGAAACCAGGTGGCTGTTATAAGAGTTGAGGGACATGAAAGGGAAGCAGTGTTTGGGAAGGGGGTGAGACAGGGCTGTAGTGTCTCCCCGATGTTATTCAATCGGTATATTGAGCAAGCAGTGAAGGAAACAAAATAAAAATTCGGAGTAGGTATTAAAGTCCATGGAGAAAAAAAAAAAAACTTTGAGGTTCGCCGGTAACATTGTAATTCTGACAGAGACAGCAAAGGACTTGGAAGAGCAGTTGAACGGAATGGATAGTGTCTTGAAAGGAGGATATAAGATGACCATCAACAAATGCAAAACGAGGATAATGGAATGTTGTCGAATTAATTCGGTTGATGCTGAGGATATTAGATTAAGAAGTGAGACACTTAATGTAGTAAAGGAGTTTTGCTATTTGGGGAGCAAAATAACTGATGATGGTCGAAGTAGAGAGGATATAAAATGTAGACTGGCAATGGCAAGGAAAGCGTTTATGAAGAAGAGAAATTTGTTAACATTGAGTATCGATTTAAGTGCAAGGAAGTCATTTCTGAAAGTATTTTTATGGAGTGTAGCTATGTATGCAAGTGAATCGTGGACGATAAATAGTTTGGACAAGAAGAGAATAGAAGCTTTAGAAATGTGGTGTTACAGAAGAATGCTGAAGATTAGATGGGTAGATCAAATAACTAATGAGGAGGTACTGAATTGAATTTGGGGGAAAAGGAGTTTGTGGAACAACTTGACTAGAAGAAGGGATCGGTTGGTAGGACATGTTCTGAGGCCAGGAATCACCAATTTAGTATTGGATGGCAGCGTGGAGGGTAAAAATCGTAGAGGGAGACCAAGAGATGACTACACCAAGCAGATTCAGAAAGATGTAGGACACAGTAGGTACTGGGAGATGAAGAAGCTTACACAGGATAGAGTAGCATGGAGAGCTGCATCAAACCAGTCTCAGGACTGAAGACCACAACAACAAACAACCTTCCACACACATACACACACACACACACACCTCATTCTTAAGGTGGGCACCCTACGTCAAAAGCTAAGACCTGTTAATTATGGCACTAAGTTAGTACTACAACCAACAGTTGCGTGAGAAATTTCAGCGATAGTATCTTGTGATGCTATGGCCCACTTCCCTGCAAGAGGTAGATTAAATGTGTAGTTCCCTTTCATGACTTGTTTTTAAAATACGTTAAAATGTACCCAATAAGGTGTACTTACGTACTTACTTACGAGATTCAAAATAACATGCCGCACTCATCCATCAGGTATACACCAGGGAGATAATGTACAACACGCCAGAATCTAATGCATAGATTAAACCTGTACCTATCTTGGCTAGCCAAAGAACGACAGGAAGTGAACGTTGGACGACGTGCCTGAGTCACTAAACAATGCTACACGCGTGAGGAAAGCCAAATGCGATATTTATACGATTGAGTTGTGGCATTCACCATAGTTGATAACGTGTTATTAACAAAACACCCTAAGCGATCGGCTGTTAAGAGGTTAAACAAGAAATGGCAGCATGTTTAGGCGGGACATTACCGGATTATTCGCGGTCCGTGGGAGTGAACCTAGTTTTTAGCTAATGGAGATAATGGGGAACAAACCAAGGGTTTGTTTCCTCATAAATACTTTAAGAAAGTTTATGGACGAAAACTTTAGTGACAATTAATGGAACACTGAATGAGAAGCTTTACCTTAGTAATTCTTATAGGTTAGTAGTATTACAATTTATTTTTGTAATATCATTCTGATCTAAGTGGATATAAATGTATTCTTTATTAAATAGTATAATAGTTAATGACAATGTAATTTGGTAATACTTAGTTCTGTAATTTTTGTTAGTGCTTCACATATAACTATCAGTGAAAAGACGACTTAAATTAAGAACAAGGGCAATGAGTTATCGAATTTATTTGCATATTAAATTGTCTCGGTGATGGTTGTGCGGTGAAGTGTCTGGAGCAGAAATAGACAGATCTCGGCATAACCTGCGGAAGTAAAGGTGATTCGAGGACTAAGAATAATTGTGAAACAATGAAATACTACATGTGCAAAACAGTTAATGTCTGACACTGGTGAGAAAATGACTGACATTAATAGACATTTTGTATACATGTCTTGTCTGTATGTGTGCTTTATGTTCTATGTTCGTCACCTGGACCACGTATGGAGACATCCTACCCGTAGCGGAGGCCACAGCCCAGTCAGCTTAAGGGACTGCTGCTGTCATGATGGGCGAGTCGCCTTTTGGCCGCACGAATCCAGAAACCGTAACTACGTTTTACGAGACGTTCCACGATGTAGGCGGAGGGCGTCGAAGTTGGGTGTTCGCTCGCCTTACAAAATAGTGGCGGAGGGAGAACGAGCAAACAAGAATCTTTCGCCTGAAGTTCATCCTCGACGTGATTACACACGAAGCGAGCTGTCCGTTGATGTCCACCGGAAATATGATCGTCAACTTGGTCAAGAACAACATGTAGGTCTACAATAAATATGGGCATAAATGAAGTACAGCTGTAGGCATTCCGAAGGACGCATTACGAAGCTTAACAATACAGATGAAGAATCGGTGAATAGAAATTGAAGAAAATGGTAAATCTATGATCACCGGTCGTTACTCGTAATCATTCAAGAAGCTATGATGTGTGGGGTGGAGGGAGACGGTGGGTGGGGGGGGGGGGGGGGGGAAGATCCATTGTTACGATGGTCATTTTGCGAACTGTAAGAAGAGTCAATATGAGACAGGTAATGTTATTGCTTAGCCACTGAAGAGGCGTCACGACAAAAGATGACGTAGAATACTTATATTCTCTGTCCCACTGATGCTACCGCACCGATGGCCTACAGTACCCAAAAGATCACCCTGCGCGTAGCACAGGGGCTACAAGGTGACTGGACGTCGCAGGCCTCGTCGAGCAAAACAACAGGCAAGGGGACCGTAAATAAGAAGCTAGTCAAAGTAAAACGTAATTAAAGAGGAACCCCAACCTCTAAAAGAAAATTCGAATAGGCGTAATGTCAGCATTTCTCGCGGTTATCTGAAACGTTGGCAATTTGACTAAAATATAGCCGACATCATTTGGGAGCTATTTAACCCATCGTTACGTACCTGGTCTTTTTGAAACTAAAATTTATTCCACCTGGCCATGAATAATTCCTATATTTCATATAAAAAACGAATTCCCTTTTTAAAGTAGAGAAAATTAAATAAAAGGATAATAAGAGACGATGGAATACAGTATTATATGCAACGTAGTAAGGGGGCTTTACTCAGAGAGTTTCTAACGAACGTTTATTTTGTTTCGCAACTACTACATAAACCCAACGCATGTATTGTTAACGTCTTTAGCGTCTGGGAGTCCTTGTGGTCGAGATTTTTGTGTCCGAGCTTTTAACGTTTGAGTCCTGAGTGTTCTCGTCTCCTCAGTTCATGCGCCACAGCGTGAAATAGCAAACTTCTTTGGGAGCCGGGCTAACGAAAGTAATTTTTTGTTCGTTTAGTTTATTGTCGAAAAGGAGAACTAATAGAGCTGAGAAAACGCAAACATCTAGCGAATATCTCAATCGATAAAAGATCTATGTCATTAATTCCAATTTAAGAAGTTCAGTTGTTGCCATAGCTACTATTCATCATCGCGTAGCGACTCGACTTCGATTTAGACCCTGTTTGGGCATTTATTATCGGGCTAAAGTGTGACCATTCACAGTAGTGAATCATATAAGACAAACTGAGTTAATAAAAACCGAATTAAGGAAAAACTGTATTGTCCTACGATTTCGAACAGAGTATAACGAGATGTGAATCATGTATTGTATTATCTCTGGACAATAATAACACTAATAGTTTAGTCTACATTAACATTAAAGTGAATAATTTGCAATGAATAAATTACAGTGCTGTGTTATATGAACCATGTTACATTTGAAGGAATTAATTAGGTGTACATGTGCTACGCAAATTAAAGATATCGATTTATTTTGACACGCGAATCGGGCGCCTAGTAACTGTGAATGAGCATCTTTGGCGAGAACCGCTTAACGCCGCAGCTACCCCTTAGTAAAAATGTGAATCTAAGCTTATTGACGGATGACTCCGACTCAAATTAGTGCAAAGAGCGGACATAATCGACAAATATTGGCCGTAATAACAGACAGTGTTTTGTCGCCTCGCCTTGACGTATCTCGCCGAGGTGAAGAATACTGGCTGGGCACAGAAAAAGGACCTAACACTTCCGATGATGATGGAAGTGCCAGGTGGCAGAAATAGGAGAAGTCACACTATACTGGATCTTTCATTAACCTTTTGCCAAGGTAGATACCAAAACTACTGAAAGATTGCGTCATGTAGGACAATAGTAGAGGCACAATGAAGTAAGTGAATTTTTAGATTAGTGGTGTCATTAAACAGGAAATAGATTAATGTGTGATCATCACAAGATCAAAAGCGACTATAAAGAGGTTTTCACTGCCGAGGAACATTACCAATTTATATTTAAACTGACCGATATGAGATGAACACCACTCGCCTAGATTTTAATTTTATATATTACTGTAGAGCAGCGGTATAGTTAAATAGACTTTAACAAAAGCTAAACCAAGACAAAACTGAAAACATTAATCTTACAACAAATCACGAGCAGCTGTTCATTATATTTCTGTATAAAATTCATCTCAAAGGCAACTTGTGTGATGTACACTTGTCTGTTGTCTGCATCTTACAACAACTAGGAAATGGGAAAGATATGAGCTAGACTGGTACTAAAACTTCATCTCAATGGCTCCGTCTCTGGAATCACGTATCACGGAGTTACTTCCATACCTGAAAACAGCATTTAAAATAAAAATTTCATATTGGGTGAATGCATCATATTCAGTCTCTCCACACACACACACACACACACACGAAGGTAACGTGACTTAATCTGAAAAACACGAAACACCCAATGACGAAAATAGAGAGCAGGCCATCAACAACCTCACCATAATACATAACGAAGTCGCTTAAAACTATCCATTTCAATCTCACAAGACAGAGAGTGTGAACTAAACAAGTAAGCAGAACATCGCAGAAACGCGCGGAAGCAGGGAGCATCTATTTCTCCACTGCCATTACTTCCACTTCAACCGATTCCGCCGCCCATCTCACCTACTGGCAAGCTCCCGTCAATGTTCAGGCTACTTCATACTCCATATACTCACAGTGTTTACTTGAAAATAAACTACCCTAGCGTATGCAGAACTGACTACTGATTCTTTGAGACATATGAGTGGACACTGACCCACAAATAACTACACTACGAAATATGTCTTACAGCAGAAGATTTTCACTATGCCTCTGTCTCTCTCTTGCCTCTCTCTCTCTCGCTGTCTCTCTCTCTCTCTCTCTCTCTCTCTCTCTCTCTCTCTCTCTCTCTCTCTCTCTGTGTGTGTGTGTGTGTGTGTGTGTGTGTGTGTGTGTGTGTGTGTGTGTGTGTATGTGTGTCATGAATAACGAATATTGAAAGCATACATTAGTAAGGATCAGAGGTCCTTTCATCCACAGTTTTTTAAGACAATAAACATTTCTTATATTTCTTAGCAACACTGGCAGGGGTATATCGATCTGAAGACTAAGCTTTTCGTTACCCAGTGAAACAGACATATTTTCGTATTTCATCGGCGAATTTATTTTCCTTGAAATGCATCCACTGAATCTCAACGTGGAATTTTTTGTTCCAGAGATTATTTTTATTCTTTCGTTCCACTTTAGATCCCTCCGGACGGTTGGTTACAGGTGTTTTGCCGTTATAACTATAACCAATGACACACACAGCCATAAAACAATCGAACAGTCTTTGATATCTTCGTCCGTCTGTGCGTAATATTTCACAATGATTTACATTCGTGCCCTACTGCCAGTCCTTCACCGTCAGTGAACCTTTAACCTTCCGTAATAGAGTTTTTAAAAGTAATACAAAAACATATGTGCCTACTGCCTACAACGCTTTTTTCAGATATATCCAAAAGAAATTTTACATCTTTCCATTTGGTTACGAGGAGGACATGTTGAATTGTTTCAGCTACGAAGTTTTGAGGCCAGTCACAATTTTGGTCTTCGTCTCTATAATCTCGTATTCCTGTGACTAGACGAGAGTAAGGAGCTGTATCGAACATCTTCCGGACGTCCAAGAAACTTGGCTACGATTGTCCACGTCACCTTGTAGTTCATGGTGAGATTCATGGTGATTTTTAACGCTCTCCGAAACAAGCGTAATCCGTGAACGTAGATAATTTGCAACACGGCAATGTCAGAATTACAGGCATATATTTATGTTTATTTAGCTGCTGACATTTCTTGAAGCAGAAAATTGTCTTTCTCAAGCGAGCTACGGTAAAAAAGCGTAGTATGTGCTGCCAGTTTAAGTACCATGACAGTTACCTCATCGTGATGCAATAGCCGCGTTCAACTTACAGATCACAGCTAATCCTCTGATATTCGTGTCTTGCTTGTTCTCATACGAATTGAAGGAATCAAGACGAGAATGCTAGTCCAGCAGACTAAATAAGATATGTCAGTGCAGGATCCCGGAATATCACCATCAGCGTCCTGTTTTGCCTCACAAACAGAGCATTGCCACCATTTCTAATCGCACAAGGCCTTACTATTTCCTATAAACGTCCTAAAACCTAGTTAATAAATTATTAACTCCGAAATTTGTCCTTCAGGATACAGCGCCTTTACTAAAAACGCTACTTTTATGCATTTTATTATACTTACCATCTTCGAGACGTGCGGAAAGAAGCAAAGCAGTCTTACGAAACACTCAGATTTTTACGATGAGGACGGCAGCCACGAAATCCAGGAACGCTCTTTACTTGGCAGAAAAACAATGCCTAACGCTGACAATATTTTACAGGGTAGAGAGATCAGAAAGATCAGTATAGCAAAGGCTATGGCGTTTCCTCTTTTGATGCGGTAATGTGATACCTGGACAATAATAAAAGGCGAGCGGCATGGATTAGGTACCTTTGAATTGTTGTGTTGCTGGAAATTCTTTAAAGTTGCATGGACCGCAGAGAAATCGAGTATGTCAGGATGATAACAAATCCAGATTGTTCTTTGGAAGTTATAATACTGTAACAAGAACTGACAAACTTTCAATACAATCTGAGAAAACACGATTCGATTGAAAATACTTCAGCACTAGGGAAGGTCGATGGACCTACCTATGAAGAGAGGGTGACAAAAGATAGGAGGAATCGATTAAGTGATGGATATCAACCTGGAAAGTATGCTGAAAAAAGTACGGGGCGAAGTGGGACCAGGCGTCATGGAAAGTCGGAAAAGACTATCTATCTGCGTGCGTCTCTGTATGTGAGAGGATGAGGGAGAGGGAGGGGGAAGGAGAGACCTGGTTGGGAGAGGGGTGGGGGAGAGGGAGAACTGATTCGTCTTTGCTCTCATTCACGTTTATCGATCATTCATTTTTGTAAATTCACGTATGATGCACCGTATACATTCATACATTGTAGACTCATCACCACAGAAGCAACCGTCTTCGACGACCCGACCCTCCAAGCCACTTGAGCATTTGCCTTCTTGTTTGTTTGGAAGTAATGAACAAGGTTACGGTCGTATGATTGTGGTTTAGGGCTGGACACTAATTCTAATGAAGTTAATTTGATTGTGATTTGTTAAATTAAAGGTTGGAGAAAACACCTGAAGCTAATGATAAATGCTATCGTCTGGTTGCTCCTGATGTGGAAAAGCGTCTTCACCGTGTTTGTGCGGAAGGTCAGACAGGGTGCCGTCTCGAACGTACTGTCGCGGGAGGCCTAAAACTACTGTCATACATCTCTACTACAGCGTTGTTGGTAGCTTTGTACAGGCACTGACGCTCACTGTGACAAATATAGAAAAAAAATGGTAATTTAATTTTCCCTCAAAAGCATTCACAATAAAAGTTCACTGTATTCGACAAAATACTTCCCTCACGCAAAGCAGCAGATGCACCTAACGAGACTGTGTAACCCGCCTTAAAACGACTTCCGTTTATGCTATTTGTGGGAATTGTTGGAGAACAGCTGCCAACATTACAAATGCAACTTCACTCACCGTAACTAAGCAATAGGTTTATGTTAGCTGCAGTAAAAACTTTAAGAAACAAATTACAAACAGTAGCTTATGTAGTAATAATAAGCTAACTTCCAGTATATTTAAGGTAGTCTCGACAATCTGGAAACACGTCTTAAATGACTAGCTCTGAGGAGGCAGTGAAACAGGCTACTGGACTGAAACACTGTCAAATACAGTGAGATCTGTTAAGAACACAAATTTCAAGGTGGTAAATTTTCATCAAATAACACCTTTAAGCCTGGGCCGCAGAGAACTACACAATTTACACTCCACAACCGTGTAAGGTTTGAGAGGTCACTACATTAACTGTGTAAGCTATTAATAATTTTTTGTTTAATGTTGCAATATTATCACAGAAAAACATGCATTTACACAGTTTACAATGTGACAATGTTACGACAGTTGTCAAACGAACACATCTTGTCCTCACAAAGTGAAATAAACCTAAACCCAACAATGGTAAATTTTAACTAGGAGTTTATTTACGAAATTATTCTTATGGCTACATCATGATGTTGGCCAGCACTATGATAAATCATCAGATTCCAGCTCAAAGTTCGGTACATTTTAGGATGACAATCGAGTCTATGAAGGATGGTTAGTTTTGTGACAAGTCGAGCAAAAGATTACCCGAGGTTGCTCGAGTTTACAGTGGACAAAAGCTGGTGAACCAACAAATTTACGCCTCTGTTCGCGGTATTTAAATTAGCTTTGATGCACTGTCGTTTGCATGGCTGAGCTTGCCCACTGAAATTCCTACAAAACCTAATTAAGCCTCTGATGACTTTTCACCAGAAACCCTCACTATGTTCCTTGTGATGAGAGAAAACATGTACTCATCCCTAGTCTTGGCATATGGCGGTATGCAAGCGCATGGCTGGACCAGTGTGCACATTAAGTGCCCTCTCACTCCTCACAAGAACAATTAACTAACTGGCTGGTTCATTTCTCCACAGTTGGAGCTCAAGTGAACACAGCGTTCACAGAAATTTTTCCTCTGCATCGTATATAGTATTATGCACCCCGTTCTGCACTTTATGCCAGTTCCGAGAAGAGTCCTCGAAAATTACGCTCTTGTCTTTCTCGTAGCCAAACTGTCTCCCCACCTGGGTTCTTTCGTTCTCCATGCCGATGCTTTTCCGACCACTAGGAGTTCTCCTATTATTTTTGTGGAAACTCTCTCTGCCGATTTCAATGACTCTACCATTAAGCTGTAGCGAAAGGACATTTTGTGCCTGCTCCAGACGCCTAAAAGTTACATGGGTACATCACATATGTACAATTGGTTGTCGACATATTCAACTGCGTCACTGGTTTTGTCTGCATCCACTTGGAATTTAGAAACACGCTTTTCTAAAGCTTCTTTCTGTCCTACTTCTGGTGGCCCGTTACTTGCTCCCCAGCACGCCCCCTAAGACCTTCTCATGGTGCCTTCTCTGGTGTTGCCTCTGCTTCTGCCCGCGCCTGTTGCCACACAAAACGTTTCCTCTCGCTGCTTGTTTCACCTTCTGCTCATTGACATGCATTATATAGGAGCAGTGTGTTAATATTGTCGATTGAGTATCATTTCTTTTGCATTATGTACTTATAAGCAGATATGCTTATCACTACCGAAGTAACTCACCTTCCCATTAAAATGTATAAAACTTTTATGTAAGGTTCGAAACTGACCTTCATTTGTTGTGCCCCTTACAGCCCCATTGCCATACACACAGATACTGAGCTACAAGTTTACTTCGGACGCGAGGATGGCATCATCGCCTTAGCTACCTACGTCATGCCTTTAGCTGGAGCACGCTGGTGCCAGCACAGCATTCGCGATAGAGGCACAAGAGTATCGATTGCGGCAACGACATGGCTCGCTGCAAACGCGCAGCCGACGCCCTCTCAGCCGCCGGTATTTAGGATCGCCTACGCCGACCGAAGTGCCACTTTAGCCAGTTAGTTCGAGCCTGTTACGTCAATCAATTCGAGTCTGTACGCCGTGTCACCCAGATGGAGCCGCAGACTTAGCCACTAGCACAGAGACAGGCAGCACATAGTAATCTTATTGCGAACACAGTGGACTTCAACAGCATTGTGGTTACGTGGACTATACAGAAGAGAGCTTGTACCACTGCACATGGAAACTTAAGTTAAGCAGCTCTTTCTTTATGAATAAAGAACGTAGTTATTAATTGCATGGAGTTTGTTATAGAACGAGGTAACGGCCACCAACCAGCCTCCTCTGCTTGCTTCCCATGGTACAGCTCTAAAGAGACAACGAGACGGCATTAAAGCAGTTAAAGAGAAGAGAACACGCCTGAATAAGACTGCCTGTGTATGGCTCCCACCCGTTCTTCCGTGTCATTTAAACACCCTCCATTGCAACAGTACACAAAATAATAATTACGGTCAAACCATTAATGTAGACAAAATATCGAACTACAGCGGCGCACTGCTGCTAGTTTAACAATGATTTAGTGAAGCTATTTTGGATAAGGTAATAAACGTCACAGAAGATGGAACGATTGTATGATGCTTAATGTTTTGAACGCGGTGAAACAAGCTGATGAAACTCAGTCATTCCCGAAACCGTCTCAGCATTCGAATCATAAGTCAGATTCACATCAACCCTTCCACACTACAAGGTCCGCTGGATCGTAACTAACCCGAAATCAAGTTATTACACTTTACCAGACTTAGTTCAATAAAGAATTACGGAATACGATCGGATTGACGGCGGAAAGAGCACAATGCCGTTTCATCCCCAAAGTGTTACCACGCCAGTACACTCGGCTCCAGAGCTCAGGTACGTCAGCTAAGCGTTAATCAACACACTGTCACAAGCGAAACCATTTAATCACCACCTAGCCTTGTTATTACAATCAGACTTTATATGCAAAGTTTTACTTCACTGCGGTGTGCCTGCCGGCGCTTGTCTTCTTGAATGTAAACGTTGTCTGAATAGGAACAGTAAATTGAAAACACAGTGTGACAAGCTACAGACACACCAGCGACCACACGCATCGCCAGCACCATTCAAGGACGGATTGCACTGGCCTGTCGTTTTACTGTGGCCTGGTGACTAACCTGTCAAGACGCGGCGGTTAAGCAATACACGCAATAAAACCGTTTACCGAATTCCAAGCTACCGAACTGTGACCACTCCTTCGGGACCCAGAAAACCAGCCAAAATCAGCATCGCTACAGCAGAGCTCCCAGACAACGCTGTCCTTGCAGTCGTCGACAGCAGACTACTGAGAGCCGCCAAGGCGGTACCTCCTTCTTCGTGACCACTCAGGACGTCGACTGCGCCACCCGGCAGCAGCGCAGAAGAAAGCTGACGAACGGACACGACGCAGACAGAGGGAGTATTCCATACGCGGCTACGCGCAATTTCAAAAGTGCCGGAGAGAAAAGCAATCGCCACAATACTAGCAGTATTCTCGTATAGCTGCCAGGATTAGTGTTTGTTCCAATCATGATGAATCCTTATTTGCGCTTCTAACTCTTTTGCCACAGCATGAGTCACGTAAGCTTTAACATACCATACATTTAGTGAACCGCTTACGTTGTACAAGGTAAGTCCAGAGACGCTAACATCGCATTTATTTCGTGAACGGTTCAAGATATCGAAGCGAGGATTTCTACAAATTTATGTGCGCAAAGCAGCATATAATTTTTTCAATGTTTAATCACCCCAGTCCGTCTGTAAGCCGAGATTTGCAGCTAGTAGGCAGTTTTTATTGAGGAACTGTACTTTGTTTTAAACATATTCTACAGGACTAGACTGCTATACAGGGCGATTCTCATTTACGTTTAAAAATAGCTGAAGTAACTTAAATGACGCTGAAACAAGTAATATAAGACACAAGAGGTCGCAAATGTTGGGATATATCCCAAAAGTGGATGAGAAACGCTGAACATGTGACGTCACATGCAAAACATGGAGGGTATTTTGCAAGTGTGTTTAAGCAATGAATGAGCGACGCAATACTTGCATTCAAGCAGTCGGTACAAATTTCGAACACCTTTTTGAAGTTCGATCGGTTGCATACGCAGAAGTTACAGAATTATTGTCCTCGCTGTAATCAAGCGGAAGCTTTTCTTATTTTGCGTTTCTTTCCCTTTGTCTCTTCTTCTTTTCTTTACGAACATTTTTTAGTTAAGAAAACATACGTCATTCTACATCTACGTGTACATCTACTCCGCAAGCCACAGTACGGTGCGTGGCGGAAGGTACCCCGTACCGCAATTGGTTATTTGCTGTCCTATTGCTCTCACAAATATAGCGAGGGAAAAGCGATTTAGGCAAATGGAAATCAGAGTTGTTGCGCAGACATATAACACCACAAGTACCGGTCTTCGCCGTAATCTGCAACCTTCCATGATACAAGTCTAGTGTCTTACCAGTGTGCCATCTCACTCTGTCGTAAGGTTTGTGGCAATAATTCGTTAAACGCATCTAAGGCTCTTCAAATAAACTTTGATTGACCATACGAATACAAGTGTGATTTAAAGCTGCTGTTCATGTAGAATGGAAAGTAGTACCAACTACAACAATATTAAAATTAAAATTGTGAGTATGTCTAACTAAGACCAAAGAGAACGAAGAATGGAGAAGATTTGGTCTAATGTTCGTTGGTCAGATGAACAGTTTTGTCTACAGACACTTACGACGGTAAATCGGCGACTGTTTATCGACGATTGCACCTGAGCCTCGTCAATGCAGGGATGCTTATCTCCGTGAAATCTGCCCGTCGCAGTAGGATGAAAAAATGCTATGCAGTGGAGCGTATCAGCTTATAATGTGGTGGCTCATTTTGTTACTCATTTACATTTTCATATATATCAGTACAGTACTGAGATTCTTTCCCCAGCATAAGAGTCGTATATTCAATATCTGTGCATCTATCTTCAGCGAACTGCTGCTATTGTGGTTAAATGTTCATTGTAGGTCTTGATTGTATATTATCAGAGTTCGAAAAAGTATATATTAAACTTGAACATTGTTCTGTTCTTTAGTTTCATATATGTCCTGCAGTTTGAACATTCCGTAGTGTCAATTGTTTGATGCAACACTTTGGTGAAAGATGTCTATGAAGTAATGAAAGTGTTTTAAGTATTCTGTGGTAGTGTAGCAAGATAGGTTCTGCCCAGAAAAACGCAAGATACGCACATCCAGAGTCCAATCCGTCATTCTGCACCCCTTCCCTCACCCTTGCCTCTCTCTCTCTTGCATCCCACCTCCCCATAACCACTCCTGCCACTACATAGCTCTTGCCCATTCTTACAACTTTATCATGCTCTCG
This sequence comes from Schistocerca gregaria, assembly GCF_023897955.1. Lineage (NCBI taxonomy): Eukaryota > Metazoa > Arthropoda > Insecta > Orthoptera > Acrididae > Schistocerca > Schistocerca gregaria. Next base: position 143,930,771 of record NC_064925.1, on the reverse strand, counting down.
GCCAATAGCTTTGAGTCCCTACTTTCTCTCAGCCAATCTGCCAGCAGTAAAGCTACCCTCCCCCAAATCTACCAACCAACCAATAGGCAATAGGAAACAAGTTCCATCCCTTACCATTCTTTATGATAAAAGTCAATTGCTACTCATTCTGGTCAGTATGGAATATTTAAAGACTTACCGTGAAATGCTATCTGCGTTAACCAGTGACCCACTCTTACTAGAAGGAAGAGCAGAAGTCGACTTGATGGATTTGCAAGTACGTTTTTGTCCCAGATGCCGTTAATTCGGGGACTGTGTGTCATAGTTAGGGATCACCATGAAACATTATCAACAGGATCCGCCATTTCCCTCCAATCAGAAAGACATTTGGAAGAAGACAGTTAGATCAGATAGTATTTATTTATCTATCAACGACCTTAAATATAAGTAACAAAATACATCACACACATGCCTGTCCTCTCCCCAAACATATTCATAAAATATCGAAATTCCATAAGAAATAACGAACTACATTTGCGTTACTGACCTCCAAGAAGTCTTTTAGGGACTGTTTCACCACTCTCATTGGTACATTTTGTGGTCAGACGAAAGTTTACTTGAAATGATATTCCTGAAACACAACGAAACACAAAATGTAATAAATTGTTGCTTTATGTCTCAGATGCTCATTGTCACCTACAGATTGATGCACTAATGGAAGCCGGCCGGTGTGGCCGAGCGGTTCTAGGCGCTGCAGTCAGTAACCGCGCGACCGCTACGGTTGTAGGTTCGAATCCTGCCTCGTTTATTAATGTGTGTGATGTCCTTATCTTAGTTAGGTTTAGGTATTTCTAAGTTCTCGGGGACTGATGACCTTAGAAGTTAAGTCTCATAGTGCTCAGAGCCATTTGAACCACTAATGGAAACATTTGTAGTTTGTTCTATGTACCATGAGCTCCTTAGTGTCACCAACAGATGATTGCACTGTTCCTGGTCGTAGATTGTGTTCCAAAAATTAACAGCACAGAGACAGAAGTGATGACACTTTCTGCAGGACCTGACCATCATTTTGCAGGACAATGCTCAAGCACTTATAGTGCAAGCTGTTTCTGATCTGTTTGACTGATGTTGCTGCTAAATGCTGTACGACCTATTGCACTCTCCTGACTTAAGCCCTTGTAAATTCAACTCGATTTTAAACAGTAGGAAACACTCCACGACATTCGCTTCAGGACTGCTACAAATTCGTCGGGCAATAGACAGCGCCTCTTGAACTGTCAACAAAACTGGCACTGTTAAGAGAATCCTACGACTTCCACATTGCTGGCAACGGTTTATACACAATGCTGGTGACTACTCTGAAGGTCAGTAAAACTTTGAAACACATATATATTTTGTACGAGCTGTAAATAAATAGTTGCCACTATTAAAGTTCTAGCCCCCGTATTTTTTTTCCACGACATTATGAAAGTCCGCCCGGTCACTGAAATGTTTGTTGTCTTTCTGTAGTCCTGGCACTTGTCATACTGTACTCTGGTTATAGAAAATGAGACATGAGGTAAGAATACGTTAACACAGCAAGTAAACGTGAAGAATAGTCAGAGCAGGTGAGATGCCACATGGACCTCTCACAGAAATGAAAACAAGAAATAAAGGTTGTGAGCTATTTACAACAAAAGAATTCAAGCGTCACGACTTACAAAACGGTACGCAACTTCAGATATGTTAAAAACATATGTTTTCACAGAGCGCAGAGGAACGTTGTGATTATGAAACTGTTGCATTGATTTATTGAACCTCACATGACAACTATTATGTTTTCATCATTTTTTTGGCAGCAAACATATTCACATTCAACCGATCATCTACACTACTGGACAAGAAAATTGCTACATCACGAAGATGACGTGCTACAGACGCGAAATTTAACCGACAGGAAGAAGATGCTGTGATATGCAAATGATTAGCTTTTCAGAGGATTCACACAAGGTTGGCGCCGGTGGCGATACCTCCAACGCGCTGACATAAGGAAAGTTTCCAACCGATTTACCATACACAAACAGCGGCCAGAGATGATTGTTCTGGTATATGCACGGAAATTGCGTGAAAATGTAATCACGCGTTAGTTCTAGTACAATATACTTGTCTAATGAACACCCATTTATCATCTGCATTTCTTCTTGGTGTAGCAATTTTAATGGCCAGTAGTGTATATGGGACAAGTACGGATATTTCACTCATTTACCAGTCGTACCAAGTAGGTGCGTCGATAACAAATTCTTGTGATATGACACATGCACTGTCACTAATGCCGTATATCTCACATCAGATGTGTTTTCCCGTGGAGCATTCGGTTGGCTTGTCACCTTGTCATCGAACTATACGGTTCCTATTAGCCACTTCCTTTCGGCTGTTTAAACAGTAACTGAGCAGTACCAGCAAATTGTTATAGGTCCCCACCTTACACATCGCTCTCGCAAATGAGCGTTACATCACGACACAGACACAAATACGAATAAAGCAAACAGAGAAGAAAACTTAGCAAGTGTGACGTTTGAACACTGCTCGCACTCAGCAGGCCGACACCGTAACCACTTAATCACTATGCCGTTTTTCTTTACGGCATCTCTATATAGCACTCGTTGATTTTGGAAAATTCACTGTTTCTATTTTGCTTTATGTTCGAAGTCCAGTACACCTTCGTGCTTTCATGGTTGATCTGTTTTCAGTTTTTACGGATATCTGCTCGGGGCTATTACCAGTAAATCTGGGGGGTGGGGGGGGGGGGGGGGGGTGGGGGGCTTTGCGATGGGAGTTTACAAAGTAGAGGAATTTTACGGGCAATACAATAACATTCTTGGATGCATTTGAAAAACGTGTTTATCGCATTTACGTGAGGTGTTATATAATCTGTTTCTCATGCCATAAATTTTGGGGTTTACGAGTGACACCTTCGGTTAGAGATTATTTATTCTTGGTGCTCCTCCTGTACGCTGTCCAAGTCCTTTCCAAGTATCACAGCCTTCATTCTTCCTATTCTATGGGCGTCATGTACTGACCGTGGGGCCTCGTATCTTCTTACAGCTGGAATATATCTTAAAAATATAATCCTAATTCATGTTCCGCAGTCATAATTCCTTACCAGATATATACTTGTACTACACAAATCAAAAATGTTTTCTATCACCATGTTTCCGAGAGATCAGGAACCTGTGCGGAAAATAGGAATAGAGATCAACGTAAACATTATTTGCGCCCTTTTTATTGCTCATGAAAATAACACATTGCATGTTGTACCACGATACAGCGAGACCCTAAGGATTGGTGGTCCAGATTTCTGTACACACTGGTACCTCTAATACCCTGTGGCACGTCCTCTTACATTGATGCATGCCTGTATTCGTCATGGCATACTATCCACAAGCTCACTAGGCACTATTGGTACATACTGTCCAATTTCTCAACGGCGATTCGGCGTGGATCCCTCAGAGTCATTGGTGGGCCACGTCGTCCATAAACAGCTCTTTCCAATCCATCCCAGGCATGTTCGATAGGATTCATGTATTGAGTACATGATGCCCACTGTAATCGAGCCATGTCGTTATCCTGAAGGAAGTCATTTACAAGATGTGCATTATAGGCAGGCAAATTGTCGTCCATGAAGACGATATGGTTGCACTAACTGTCGGAGGATGGCAGTCACGTATCGTACAGCTGTAACGGAGGATTCCGCGATCACCAGCGACGGTCGTCGCCCCCACAGAATGTTACCGCAAAAAAGCAGGGAATCTCCACCTTGCTGCACTCCCTGGAGAGTCTGTCTAAGGCGTTCAGCCTGCCGTGGTTAGCCCTAAACATGAGTCCGATGGTTGTCTGATTGAAGACATATGCGACACTCATCGGTGAAGAGAATGTTATGCCAATCTCGGGTGGTCCATTCGGCATTTTGTTGGGCCCATCTGTACCGAGCTGCATGGCGTCTTGGTTGCAAAGATGGACCTCGCCATAGACGTCGGGAGTGATGTTGCACATCAAACAGCCTATTGTGCACAGTTTGAGTCATACCACGACGTCCTGTGGCGGCACGAAAAGCATTATGCAACATGTTGGCGTTGCTGTCAGTGTTCCTCCGAGCCATAACCCGTACGTAGTTGTCACCCTCTGCAGTAGCATCCCTCGAGCGGCCTGAGCAAGGCTTTCATCGACAGTTCCTGTCTCTCTGTATCTCCTCCATGTCTGAACAACATCGCTTTGGTTCACTCCGAGACACCTGGACACTACCCTCGTCGAGAGCCCTTCCTGCCACAAAGTAACACTGCGGACTCGATCGAACTGTTGTATTGACCGTCTATGCATGGTTGAACTACAGACAACACGAGCCGTGTACCTCCTTGCTGGTGGAATGACTGGAACTGATCGGCTAACCATCGGTGACGAGCAGTGCAATTCTGCTCAGTGCGGGTTCTAGAGAGCTGTATTCGAAATGAAAGTAATAACAAAAACTGAAGACAAGATCTTATGAATATATTGTAAAATTTGATGGGGAATCTATACCGGTATTCAGAATATTGTAAGCACTATGGTGCTGATTTATTTCTGTACCTCGTCGCATGTTTTGGATGGAGTGAGACTAGATACTGTGGTTGTGCAGGCGTGGACTTACTTTAATAAAATATTTATTTGAGTAAGGTATATTAGACACGGACACAATGACATGACCACAAACGTTCACAGTAATAAGAAATCCACAGTATTTTGTTCAGCAATAATCTCTGTTCAAAAATTGGTGTCCAGTAACAATAAATACCAGTAGAAACTGTACCTAATCAAATACATACTAGAATCACTCAACACTGATTAAGCCCCTGTGACACACAAAAGGGCACCAACCGCGAACAGCAACATACAAATCATAATGTTTACCGAAACTGCGGTGGCGGTGCTCCACTCCAAAGACGGCAGGAGCACTCGGTGCAGCCGACAAGCTCCTTCGACGTCGCTCCACCCTAGCTGGGTTCTGAGCGGCGCTGCTGAGACTAAAACTCGTCCAACCGCGATCTCTGGCCAAACTACGAGCGACAGAGAGCAGTCCTGCATGGATGGCTGCGTGAGAAAGAAGACAAACAGTGAGCGATGTTATATCTTCCAGGGAAAGGGATCACCAGACCAATCATTTAATCAAAACTGTGTTATTCTTAGTGGTTTTTTACTTCTCTTTAAAGATGTTGCGGAGCAGCATCCTATAGACCGTGAGTAAACTTCCGTTAAGGAAAGGGTAACGAATGTGGAGACAGTTAAGCCTATTGTTTGAAGGGAAACGTATTGTGTCGGGTGAGTGGCGGGATCCGAGGTGATAAAATCATACTGAGGGCTAATTGTGTTTCCATAGTATTGAAATATTATCATGAAAATCCAATAGGTGTATTCAAAACGCGGATTAAGATTGGAGAGCATTTCATTTCAAATGGTATGGAGTCACAGATTAAGTCATTGGGACTGTGGTATAGAATTTACTTTATTAGCACACCTGCATTGAATACGCTGCAAACGATGTGTTGTCTGATATGGTTAACGAGCATTTGCATAAATTGCCACGCTCCAGAGAGGGTAACTGTTACGTCTCGAATGAAAAATAGTCCACAGTTGCACTAAAATACATATATTTTAAACTTTGACCAAGGTTTCCTCTATATTAATATAGCCTTATCCAGAAGTCCTAGAATGACCAAAATGACATCTAGACCAGTAATACAATCTACACATAAAGTTCAAAATTATGTAACTGACGACATACTACATACCTACACACAAATAATTGAAAAATATCTTAGCCCAGCGGCGGCGTCAAGACCAATAAAATATCTTCAACAGACATAAGCCTGTTTCTAACATCAGTAAAATTATATATGGCACCGTATATCCTCCGCCACTAGCATCGGGCAAACGGTTGTCAAATTTGCTGTACCCCGCGCACCGTAGGTGGCGCTCACCACAGTGACATACGTCGCACCGTTTATCACTCAACCAGTCAATATGTACGGCAATAAATTAATAATAAGCCTACATTTTCAAACGACGGACCGTATACCATTAATATGAACGTCCAACAGATGAAATACTGTTGCATACGATCATTAGAGTGCGAAAACATTAAAAATTTCATATAACAAAATTCTGTCATATCACTATTTGATGCATGTAACAAGACTCTCATATGCAAATATAACTTCAGCTTACATTATACGCTCTAACATCTTACAGGACTAATTCTACCATCCAACCGTAGTCGTTGGACATAGCCACACTTTCAATGGTTGACATTATTTCTACGACTAGCAACCCTAGTGCATGAGTGCGGTAACATGGTACAAGATGTCAAAAGACACATTAACACATCTCAGTCAACATAAACCACTGTTCATATAAAAGGAGCTCATGTGTCTTTACGACAATTTCTTATCGGTTGCCGTTATCGTTGCCATTATAAAAATAATAACTGGTCCGTCTTTCGGTGCGCATATACGTACACGCGCTTCTGCTGGTTGATATGTACCAGCAATATTGCCTCGCAAGGGTGAACCACCTGCTCGTAAGGGATGTTTGGGATCTATAGCACTTGTGCGCTTTCATTTCCCATTGTGAAGAGGCGTTTGTATCCAATGCATTTCGCAGTTTCTGTTTTGAAGTGTTGGTGTTAGAAATACAACTTGGGAGTTGTTCTGATTGTGTTCCATCATAGCTACTTTGCTATATTGGATAGTCTTTTTTTTGTGGTTGGAGTATGCCATTAATAGTGTCGTGCACGAAGAGCACAAGAAAACACCTATTATTATTGTGATTACCTTTAAACCCAACTTCCCCATCAGGCGTTTACGGTCGTTACTTGGTTTACTCGCGAGTTAGACTCATCCAAACTAATTTACTAGTAATTCGTGAAAGGATGGAACTGCGTTGCATTGCTGGGAGAAGACCACTCACATTGAAACCAGGGGATTAGCATTGGGTAAACAATTGTGGTGTGGCGTGCTAAGTTGAGGTGCCCAGGCTTTTAGGGCATGCTTAGATTCTACGCTTAGGACTCCATTCACCTAGTTTGTAGATAATTCCCCAAACAAAAATAGTACACAGGTTATTTAAAATCAACAGAGTCGTACTTCTGCGGAGAGGGAGGTTGGGGTTCAACTGTCAGCCATCGCTTTTACATTGCGATTATTACCGTTACGCTTAAAGTTGCAGCGTTTCCACTATCAGCACCTTTCTATGGGCGAATTGTTCAACATTCGTTTGCAGCTAACGTCAGTTGGACAGCTAAACGAAGAACAGCAGGACGGTGAAGTGAGTTGGGGTGCCACTGCCCAACACGCGCCTATCTACGTAACAGTTTCTTAAGGTAGGTTTTTCTTCTTTTTTTAGACATTTTTCATACTAAATTCGTTGTAAGTACAATATTTAAATCTTTTATTAATCTGAATAAAATAACTATGTTAACTAAAGTGATGATTTATGCAGTCTTCAGCATGTGCTATAATTTACAGAAACTGTTACTCATGAACATGTTTTTATTTTAGTGATGTAAGATCCGAAGAAAAGAAGAGTGGACGTGTCTTCCGACCCTGAAGTGTGGATGAGGTGGCTCGAAGAAGATACAGGGAATGATGAAAATGACGAATTTGATCCTGAAGAATCTGATACAAATGAAGATGATCAACTAATGGAAAGCGATCATGACACTGTAACTGAACAATCTGCTGGTGAATATGGTAATGACAGCGGTGAGTCTAGTATTTCCTAGTATCTTTAGAAGGACAGTAAGAGAAAATGGTATAAGTCTTTTCCTGAAAGACAAATGAGGACAAGGTCAGAGAATATAATAACTCATCTACCTGGCACCAAGATGCAAGCGTCAGCAATACTATCTGAAGATTATTTGTTACATCTTTCCTTAGACAGTAATGTTCACAAATTTGTAGTTAACTGTACAAATATTTATGTAAGAAGTTTGAAAAGCAAATTTCAGAGACATACATATGCGAGACTCACTGATGAGACTGAAATAAGAGCACTTTTCGGCATACTCAACCTAATAGGAACACTAAGAATTTCTAGAAAATACACGCATATGCTCTGGGATAACTCTAGAGGTAACGGCTTAAAATCCTGTTGCCTATCCATGTCTGAAAAAAGATTTAAATTTCTTCTGAGATATTTACGTTTTGATGACGTAAGGGACAGAAGCGTTCGAAAAGAAATTGATAAATTAGCCTCAATTAGAGACATTTTTTAGACGGTCGTTCATAATTTGTTCCAAGTGAATATTTGACTGTCGACGTACACATACTTTCTTTTCGAGGAAATGGCAATGCAGACAGTATCCTCCTAAAAGGCCCGCCAAATACGGCATTAAGATATTTGCTTTGGTAGATGCTAAAACTGCCCATACTTCCAAATTAGAGACTTATGCTGGCACTCAGCCAGAGGGTCCTTTCAAGCACAGTAATTTCCCTTCAGGTGAAGTAATGAGATTAGTGGAACCAGTCCGCGCGACTCACCATAACGTTACTGGTGACGACTGGTAGCTAAGAAGCTACCAAAAGACTGGGGACTGACACATGTTGGGTCACTATGGGAAAACAAGAAGGAAATTGCCAAGGCGTTTTTACGTAATAAGCAAAGACCTCAATATTCTTCTTTGTTTGGCTTTTAAGAGAACTGTACGCTAGTTTCATACTGCCCTAACGTTAATCAAGCTGTTCCCTTAATATCTATATTATATCATAATGATACCATTAATAAAGGTACAAGAGATTCACCGATACCAGTAATCGTAACGTTTTACAATATGACGAAGATTGGACTTGATTTACTCGATCAACTAATTCAAAACACTGATGTGTCACGAAACACTCGTAGTTGTCCTATGTTTGTTTTTTATAATATACTTAATGTTTCTTCATGAACGCATTGTGCATGTACCGAGCAATTACTACAACATCTCAATCAGTGAAAAGAAAGGAGCTCCCTCTGAAAGTTGGCCTGAGAAATAATGAAACCTCAAATTTAATATAGATCTTTTGTCCCTCATATTCCCGTTGAATTACGTCGGCGTTCACGTCTTCTACTGGGCATGAATTCAACAGTTACGCCAGAAGACAGTTACAGAGAAGGCTCCAAAGGACGTTGCTACGAGTGTGGAACGTAGAGAAGCAAGTCAACTGGAAAATGGTGACATAAATGTAAAAGATGGATGTGTTTGCCTCACTATTAGACCGTATGTGTTAACTTTCTCTGAAATAAGTTATTGAAATACTTTTGTTGATATTTGTGTTTTATTTCCATCCCTATGCATACACAAAAGTAGAAAAAGCAACTAATGGACATTTGATAATCATTTAGAGCAGTAATAAAGAAACACAAATGGCGACAGTTGTTCCAAAAATGCCTGACCCCGTAACGGTACAGCACGCTCCTACTGCAGGGTTAAGCAGAACAACAAAACAAATTTTTATAAAACATTGAAAAGCTATTTAAATATGTACACACCACCACGTTTACAGTTTACAGATACAACAACACACAGAACTGCCTGTATAATGACACTGAGAAAGGCAGAATACTTGCAGACTACTTCAAAGAACTACGATTCAATGAAAGAACAATTTCGTTTTGATAATATAATCGTAGAGCAATCATACTCGATGCTACATTAGAGGAGATCGGAGAAATCATAAAAGCAATTTAAAATTAACAAAACACCGAGAGGAAGCAGTATAGTTGTTGAATTATGGTTAAGCTCCAGTGACAGCATTATTCTATGCCTAACAGAAATCAATAATGAAATTTTGATAAACATCTTACCATGAGACTGGACATAGATATTAATACTGCCACTGCATATTAATGGAAAGAAAACTATTCGTAACTTTTATAGAGGTATATCCCCCTTGACAGTGACGTATAATATCTTGGCTATGGAACTTTTAAAGGGTACTGAAAGAAAATCCAACACAAAGCTTGGAGAACATCGAGCAGGATTCAGGAATTATCTACAAATACTATGTCTCGAAAAGATAAAAGAAATGAGGCAAATGAGAAACGTGAAATACTTGATAATTCTTGCAGAGTTTATAAGGGGATGTGACTTAAATGATAGAAATGTACTACCGAAAGTTATAATGCAATATGAATTCAACAATAAAACAACAAGAATGTTTAAAGAACTTTAACATACAAAATCACACAAGTAAAGTTTATGGGGGAACTTTCAAAACCTTTTCAAAGAAAATCAAGATTAGGACATTGGGATGGTTTACCATTGTTCCCTTTTAACTTCGCGTTAGAAAAAATAGTTCAAATGGCTCTCAGCGCTATGGGACTTAACATCTCAGGTCATCAGTCCCCTAGAACTTAGAACTACTTAAACCAAACTAACGTAAGGACATCACACACATTCATCCCCGAGACAGGGTTTGAACTTGTGACCGTAGCAGGCATAGAACCGCTCGGCCAAAGAGGCCGGTTGCGCATTAGAGGAGCTGTAATAGAATGAAGGCATTCATCTTACTAAGCGTGTTCAACTAGGAAGAACCCCAAGTGTAATCATCGTATTTATATTTTGCAGATGATATGACACTAATTGCTGACTCATTGGATAGTGGCAGAGAACTACAGAAAACTACAGAAACATGGAGACACAATATGTCGAAAACATTGTTTGAAAACACTCATTTCATAACAAATATCAATGAAGTCCCTCCAAATCTTAAAATCCTTAACAAGAAAATATCTAAAACTAACTGTTTTAAATACTTTGGAGAATGTATAACAAGCAACGCAAAGGACAAGGTAGTCATAGAAAACAGAGTACATAAAACGGGAAAGTCATTGCAAACGACAAAAAAAAAAAAAAATACAAAACAAATAATTGTTCCTGAAAGCGCAAACTAAGTCACTACGAAACAGTGGTAAAGCGTGAAGCACTGCATGGAACAAAAACTCTTGAACTAATAAGATTTGGGGCTCTCGAATAACTGGAGCAAGTTGGAAGAAATATTATAAGGGAACTACTGAGACCTTTCATGTACAGATGCACATATGAACACATGTACCGAATGTATAGTAACAAATTAACAAAGCAGAGTTTCAACTTACTAAATAACTGCAAATCCAAACCCATATATTTCCCCGAAACTGTGATAGACATGAAAAACACAAAAATTATAAATGATACAGTAAGTAACAGAATAACCTTAAGAGAAGCTACACAAATGCGGATTTCAGGAAAGAATGAGGTCCAACAATGAAAGAAAGTAGACCAAGAAAGAAAAGGAACGACACTTTCGAGAGATAATGGAACTCTGGAGAGCAATAACAAACAAACACAAATAAGCAAGACCGAAGTTGATTTATCGTATATTCCAAAAACGTTACCCGAAAAAATAAATCAATATAATCTGTTGATTAATGTTTTTTGTTCGTCCTGAACAGTGGGGACAGCAACTTGCATAGAGTACTTCCTCTCTACCCTCACCACCACCGCTTACAGATTAGTCGATGTAGGGGATCCCTACACAGAAGTCGCCAAAGTTCCGATTCATTGGAACTCCAGCTACGTCCCCATCCTCCTAGATGAAATTTCCTGCCGTCTGCTGTGGAGCGACAACACGAGTTCTCTTCCACCACCAGCTTGGAACCAACAGCGCCCATCTGCGGACGTCACGCTGTAGATGTCCTCTTTAGACATATTTGTTTTTGCTACCTCCTCATTGGCAACAGCGGTGCCTAACACCGAGTTACCCAACTTGTTAATGGTCGCCTGCTTGGGGTTGTGAACCTTGGTGTAATTCCATCAGTGCACGGAAGTGCTGAGAAAATGATTTGTGATCAACTGCCCTATTTGACATTCAGAAACCGCTGATGTGGCTGGCCAAAAGGAGGCTGGCTCTCTTAGGTTGACGACTGCGTTGACTTCAGTCTATGTTGTTGCACACTTTTGGAAAGAGTTGTAACAAGGCTTAATTCCATACATGTCACAGCAGTAGTTTTTGAAACATCAGTAATTAGGACATATAAATTTCTTTTATTGAAATTGTATTATTATAGTGTCTTCCTTAAATTACTGTAGTTGCATGTTTAATTACTGAGGAAACTGAAAAGACGAATATCCTTCATTTCCTTTAAAGGCAGTTTTTGAAGTAAAGGAGTTATGTAGTATTTTGAAGAAAGGAATTTAACCCCCTTGAACCTGAATCTTCTACTCACTTACACCGTATCACATTTACAATTATTGCCAAGCTTACTGATCAGTTCCTTAGAAAGGGTCATTATGAGTATGTGTTTCGCGAAGGGTAGATGGATATTACCTCCACCTTCCCCGATTCATCTTTTTTTTCACAATGTCAGACAAGTACATTCTTACGAGTTTCGGAGTTGCTTTCTATACATTAGGCATTGATATGCTCCGAAACTGGTTTGCACGTTTATTTCCACTACCCTGTTGAGCACATAGTATAGCGAAGCTCATAAACAAAATAAAGGCATATGTTACGAAGACGAAAAAAGGTGTTATATTCGAAGAGAAAACGACAAGTTCAAAAGAGGCGACTGTAGATGTTCTTGGTGACCTGTGCGATATCTGGTTAGTATGAGGTACTTACCGCTAAAAATTGTTAGTATTTTCGTTTAGCCATTGACCGTAAAGCCACGTACACTGTACTTCTATCATGGCTTATGAGATCACCGAGTAGTCTCTGTTGGGAGCGTCTGCTATTGAAGTCGTGGAGGACCATGTTACGCGGGCTGGTGTGGTACTGGTACTGCGGTACTGGTCGCCTCAGTCTGGAACCGCACGACCGCTACGGGCGTAGGTTCGACTCCTGCCTCGGGCATGCATTTGTGTGATGTCCTTAGGTCAGTTAGGTTTAAGTAGTTCTAAGTTTTAGGGGACTGATGACCACCGATCTTAAGTCCCATAGAGCTCAGAGCCATTTGAACCATTTTTTGACTATGTCACGTGAGATACTGACGTTCGTGAAATACAACAATCAGCTTTCTAATAAATTTAGTTCAACTATTTTCTGGGCCATTTTCTCGTGTGTTTCAGGAACATTGTGTCTACAGCATTAGATGAAAAGTAGACTCCCACAAAACTAGTCCTGGTAAATCTTCTATCAAGAGTCTCACTCGATCGGCCTCACTTTTCAACACTGCTTACCATCGGTCACCAATGATCAGCGCTGTCTCAGTCTGAGCCGTAGTGCTTCTAATTCTCAGCATCTATCAGCAAAATAAGGGTGTTTGTTCATTCCTTGTCACCAGAGATCTGATGCAAGAAATTATTTGTTTGCACTCAGACGGTCTTGGTGTGAGACGAGTTGTACATTTAGGAGAGATGGTGGCAGACTGTCTGCACCTGACGCTCGTTCGAAGGGTTCCCATAAACTTTTATATTTTATTTTAAGGGGCAGTGTCTCTCCATTGATAAAAATCATTGACGATCGAAGACCCTAGGAGCAGGCACTGGTAGGAAACGATGTGAGTCGTTGCCTAGAAATAGTGTGAGGCTTGATAAAGAAGAAACCCGTTTGCCCTTAGCAAATTTCTCCTTGTATTGCCAGTGAAGTCCCTTCTGGTGCGAGGTAAACATCAACATTTCTCGTATGTCTACTTAAACTGTCGACATTGTATTCATTTCCAGATGTGAAGTATCTTGCATGACGTATCCCAATCTCTGACTTCCACTACAGTTTTTGCCTCTACAGCTGCCTCTAGTACCATGGAAGTCATTCCCTCATGTCTTAGCAGATGTCCTATCATCATGTCCCTTCTCCTTATCACTGTTTTCCACATATTCCTTTCCACGCCGAATCTGCGTAGAACCACCTCATTTCTTACCTTGTCAGTCCAACTAATTTTCAACATTCGTCTATAGCACCACATTTCAAATGCTTCGATTCTCTTCTGTTCCAGTTTTCCCACAGTCCATGTTTCACTACCATACAATTCTGTACTTCAGAGGTACACTCCTGGAAATTGAAATAAGAACACCGTGAATTCATTGTCCCAGGAAGGGGAAACTTTATTGACACATTCCTGGGGTCAGATACATCACATGATCACACTGACAGAACCACAGGCACATAGACACAGGCAACAGAGCATGCACAATGTTGGCACTAGTACAGTGTATATCCACCTTTCGCAGCTATGCAGGCTGCTATTGTCCCATGTAGACGATCGTACATATGCTGGATGTAGTCCTGTGGAACGGCTTGCCATGCCATTTCCACCTGGCGCCTCAGTTGGACCAGCGTTCGTGGTGGACGTGCAGAACGCGTGAGACGACGCTTCATCCAGTCCCAAACATGCTCAATGGGGGACAGGGTAGTTGACTTACACCTTCTAGAGCACGTTGGGTGGCACGGGATACATGCGGACGTGCATTGTCCTGTTGGAACAACAAGTTCCCTTGCCGGTTTAGGAATGGTAGAACGATGGGTTCGATGACGGTTTGGATGTACCGTGGACTATTCAGTGTCCCGTCGACGATCACCAGAGGTGTACGGCCAGTGTAGAAAATCGCTCCCCACACCATGATGCCGGGTGTTGGCCCTGTGTGCCTCGGTCGTATGCAGTCCTGATTGTGGCGCTCACCTGCACGGCGCCAAACACGCATACGACCATCATTGGCACCAAGGCAGAAGCGACTCTCATCGCTGAAGACGACACGTCTCCATTCGTCCCTCCATTCACGCCTGTCGCGACACCACTGGAGGCGGGCTGCACGATGTTGGGGCGTGAGCGGAAGACGGCCTAACGTTGTGCGGGATCGTAGCCCAGCTTCATGAAGAGGGTTGCGAATGGTCCTCACCGATACCCCAGGAGCAACAGTGTCCCTAATTTGCTGGGAAGTGGCGGTGCGGTCCCCTACGGCACTGCGTAGGATCCTACGGTCTTGTCGTGCATCTGTGCGTCGCTGCGGTCCGGTCCCAAGTCGACGGGCACGTGCACTTTCCGCCGACCACTGGCGACAACATCGATGTAATGTGGAGACCTCACGCCGTACGTGTTGAGCAATTCGGCGATACGTCCACCCGACCTCCCGCATGCCCACTATACGCCCTCGCTCAAAGTCCGTCAACTGCACATACGGTTCATGTCCACGCTGTCGCGGCATGCTACCAGTGTTAAAGACTGCGATGGAGCTCCGTATGCCACGGCAAACTGGCTGACACTGACGGCGGCGGTGCACAAATGCTGCGCAGCTAGCGCCATTCGACCGCCAACACCGCGGTTCCTGGTGTGTCCGCTGTGCCGTGCGTGTGATCATTGCTTGTACAGCCCTCTCGCAGTGTCCGGAGCAAGTATGGTGGGTCTGACACACCGGTGTCAATGTGTTCTTTTTTCCATTTCCAGGAGTGTATATCCTCAGAAATTTCTTCCTCAAATTAAGACCGGTATTTGATATTAGTAGACTTCTCTTGGCCAGAAAAGCCTTTTTTGCCATAGCGAGTCTGCTTTTGATGTCCTCCTTACTCCATCCTTCATTGGATATTTTACTGCCTAGGTTGCAGAATTCATTAACTTCATTGACTTCGTGACTATCAATCCTGTTGTTAAGTTTCTCACTGTTCTCATTTCTACTACTTCTCAGTACCTTCGTCTTTCTCCGATTTACTCTCGAACCATACAGTGTACTCATTAGACTGTTCATTCCGTTCAGCAGATCATTTAATTCTTCTTCACATTCACTCAAGATAGCAATGTCATCAGCAAATCGTATCATTAATATCCTTTCACCTTGTATTTTAATTCCACTCCTGAACCTTTCTTTTATTTCCATCATAGCTTACTCGATGTACAGATTGAAGAGTAGCGGGGAAAGGCTACAACCTTGTCTTACACCGTTCTAAATACGAGCACTTCGTTCTTGATCGCCCACTCTTATTATGCCCTCTTGGTTGTTGTACATATTGTATATGACCCGTCTCTCCCTATAGCTTACCCCTACTTTTTTCAGAATCTTGAACAGTTTGCACCATTTTATATTGTCGAACGCTTTTTCCAGGTCGACAAATCCTATGAACCTATGAACGTGTCTTGATTTTTCTTTAGCCTTGCTTCCATTATTAGCCGTGACGTCAGAATTGCCTCTCTCGTGCCTTTACTTTTCCTAAATCCAAACTGATCGTCACCTTGCGCATTCTCAATTTTCTTTTCCATTCTTCTGTATATTATTCTTGTAAGCAGCTTCGATGCATGAGCTGTAACGCTGATTGTGCGATAATTCTCGCACTTGTCAGCTCTTGCCGTCTTCGGAATTGTGAGGATGATGCTTTCCGAATGTCAGATGGTATGTCGCCAGACTCATATATTCTACACACCAACGTGAATAGTCGTTTTGTTGCCGCTTCCCCTAATGATTTAAGAAATTCTGAGGGAATGTTATCTATCCCTTCTGCCTTTTTTGACCGTAAGTCCTCCAAAGCTCTTTCAAATTCCGATTCTAATACTGGTTCCCTTATCTCTTCTAAATCGACTCCTGTTTCTTCTTCTATCACTTCAGACAAATCTTCACCCTCATAGAGGCTTTCAATGTATTCTTCCCACCTATGTGCTCTCTCCTCTGCATTTAACAGTGGAACTCCCGTTGCACTCTTAATGTTACCACCGTTGCTTTTAATGTGCACCAAAGGTTGTTTTGACTTTCCTGTATGCTGTGTCTGCCCTTCCGACAATTATATCTTTTTCGATGTCTTCACATTTTTCCTGCAGCTACAGCTATTTCGTCTTAGCTTCCCTGCACTTCCTATTTATTTCATTCCTCAGCGACTTGTATTTCTGTATTCCTGATTTTGCCGGAACATGTTTGTACTTCCTCCTATCTTCAATCAACTGAAGTATTTCTTCTGTTACCCATGGTTTCTTCGCAGCTACCTTCTTTGTACCTATGTTTTCCTTCCCAGCTTCTGTGATGGCCCTTTTTAGAGACGTCCATTCCTCTTCAACTGTGTTGCCTTCTGCGCTATTCCTTATTGCTGTATCTACAGCGTTAGAGAACTTCAAACGTATCTCGTCATTCCTTAGAACTTCCGTATCCCACGTCTTAGCGTATTGATTCTTCCTGACTAATGTCTTGAACTTCAGCCTACTCTTCGTCACTACTATATTGTGATCTGAGTCTATATCTGCTCCTGGGTACGCCTTATAATCCAGTATCTGATTTCGGAATCTCTGTCTGACCATGATCTAATCTAATTGAAATCTTCCCGTATCTCCCGGCCTTTTCCAAGTATACCTCTTCCTCTTGTGATGCTTGAACAGGGTATTCGCTATTACTAGCTGAAACTTGTTACAGAACTCAATTAGTCTTTCTCCTCTTTCATTTCTTGTCCCAAGCCCATATTCTCCTGTAACCTTTTCTTCTACTCCTTCCCCTACAACTGCATTCCAGTCGCCCATGACTACTAGATTTTCGTCCCCCTTTACATCATACTGCATTACCCTTTCAATATCCTCATACACTTCCTCTATCTGTTCATCCTCAGCTTGCGACGTCGGCATGTATACCTGAACTATCGTTGTCAGTGTTGGTCTGCTGTCGATTCTGATTAGAACAACCCGTCACTGATATGTTCACAGTAACACACCCTCTGCCCTACCTTCCTATTCATATCGAATCCTACACCTGTTATACTATCATCGCAATATAAACATATCGATGTATCGCAGATGAAATCAAATTGGAATGTTGTCTCAGAAATATGTCAACTACTCTGCAGAAACACAGTAGAATATAGCTGGTATCGAGAGGTTCAGGTGAGGTACTTCCAGTACCATTACAACTTGGATTCACTGGCTTATAGGTACAAGGAACTACTATACTAAATTCAACTTTAATTTCAGCAAAAACGTTGTACTGAAGATAATTATCTCATTGGCTACGTTCATCGTCCAGTGTATTACCTGCGTAGAGGAAGTGGAAATGAATGGAGGAAAGCCAGACGCAAAATAATCATTTTTGAAACCGTACAGATTGTTGGACAAACCTTGCACTAAAAAAGCGAAAAAGCACATTGTTTTACAACAAACAGAAAAATAAGAAATTAGTAGCTTTGTAGCAACGTCAAAACACAAAGCTGTGTCTATATAAAAATACATTGATTTCTCATCTCCTTATGGGAGGAAAATCAAGCAAAAAAATTTAATTACTAGACCTCGATTTAATAATTATAATTGTGATCTAGTTGTCTCTTTTGGTTGTAAGCGGAATGACAGCAACTAAATTACGGAGAAAGTACCGATACGAGACTGCTATACTACTTTGAGTATGGGAAATCCTCACCCCAAATATTGCAGTTTATATCCAAGAAGGAATTAAATGACACGGGAAAAATATTTCGTAACAGGAGAAAATACTGAAAGGAACTAAAAGAGCTGCGAGGCACTGTTGTTACTGTATACCTGGTAGCAAAGAAATACAAATTCCATTATCTAGAATGTTCCTATGACATAACAAATCCCTGTATAGAATGAAGCAACGGGTATATGACACCAGACCTGTTCGTCTTGTACAACTTCGATGAAACTGGCTGATACCAGGGCTCTCGTCTCTGAAGTCTAGAAGATTTGGTATCCAGTGGCACTTGAAATAGAAGCTATATATGTCATGATTGGTAATGTTAAAAGCCTAGATCTACAATTAAAAGTAATATATGACACGTATTTCCAGTTGCGATGATGACAACCTTCAGCTATAGAATATAGAATATGAAGTCAACGAAAATCTATGCCGGACCAGGATTCGAACCGAATTTCTCGTTTATCGCGAGAGGTCGCTTTACATTGGGCTATCGTGTACGACTCACGGCCATATCCAAACTTCCAGATGTCATAAACCACGTGTCAACGACCTGGAGTCCTACATGTATTTTGTATATTCCCACACTGGTCAGACGTTGTACTTTGAAAGTCGCTTGCCCCGTATCGGCATAGTAACACGATCTTGCAATGCCTGTGACGCTCACGGACAGCCAAATGGTAATGCGACCGCTCGTGACAGGCGGGAAATCTCGGTTCGAGTCTCGGTCCAGCACAAATTCTTATTGTAGTCATTTGTTCTACAGCTGATGGTTGTTAACATTCGAAATTCGAAATACATTTAATATATTTCATAAAGGGCGTAGTCGAAGCAGTAATGCTTCGTAATCGGAATAACACAGGCAGTGCAGTATCTTAATTAAAAGTAAAGCTGTCTGTGGCGAGCAGTGCTTTGCTTGAAACACAATCCACTGAAGTCTGTGCATTACGGTTGTCACTCTGTTTACGCTGACTAAATAAATAGTCGACGAAAAGGGCTGAACTTCGAAAAAATATTCTGAATCGCTTTATTTACCCAAGTTACTAATAACGCCGAATGACAAAAAATAATCACAAATTAATCACAACAGCTTCGGAAGTTGTCCTCTTCCAGTATCTCAAATACTCTTGCTTCACTACCGATATCTACGACTCGCGCACCGTTAGACATTAGGTGACACCGTCCTTTGCGTTTAACAGATTTTTCGGAGCTTGTTCCGGAGTTTGCTGTGCAGAAAAGGAGGGTGCTGCCTCTGGGTGTTCCTCAGGCGTAGGCAACCCTTCTATGAGGATGACGATGACGAGATGGTCTGCGACCCGGGAATGAACATCGCCATGTCGCATTGGTACGGTGCCTCGCTCCCTGAAGAGGTATGTCACACCACTAGCGCAACCACGGTCATTCTGAGACTACCGTTGTCAATCACACAATGCATTAATATCACGTTTGCTGTTAGACCAGTCTTTTGTCTGTCGTATTCGTATTTTTCAATCAGAAATTAAAATTAAATTCACAAGTAAATATTTGCTAAAAATATATCTCGCATTATACTCTCATATTTGAATATTCCGAAAATGTGGGCCATGGTACAGTCCTCACACAGCCCCACATCTTAGAGTTCCTAATAAATGGTAGGGCGGACGTCCAGAATAATTGTTATAGAAAGATCACACACGATAATTAAATGTCTTCACAACGCTTTCTTAGAACCAGGTGATCTCTCACCGTTACTTTATGAGAGAGTCCATGGGAATTACAGAGCACCCTGAATCATATATTTAGAAATTTGTAAGATAATGGAGCAATTTACAACGAAATGTAACAAAGAATCATGACTGTCTGAATACAGTAACAGAAATTCGGAAATCCAGTAGGCATCTGGGATCATGATAATGCATAAATGTGCCAAACAGCTCATTCCCATTAACAACAATGATTTAGGTCAACATGCTCTTAGCACATATACTTTCGTAACCCTTCGGAAACAGTCTATAAACACGTTATGGAACACGTTAAGGCCTAACCAAACTACTATTAGAACAAATTCTCACTAAACTCGGTACTCAATTTGGTGTTCTAAAGACCACGTTGGTTTGCTTTGTAAATGACAGCACTTTACGAGAGTCTGGGATTTATCAGGATTACTTATAGATGTTGCCAAACGTTCTGTTTTTCAGTGTTCCTTTTTCTTAACGTCCCGTTTCTTTTCAGGCTCCCACTTGGTATGAGTGTGCTCTTGGAGAAGTATACGAGCACAAATCAACCACCAGTTACGGTGCTGACGTAACACATCCGGACTATCGGGACACAGTTGCGAATATAGAAAAGCTAATGGCAGAAGAAAAGAGTACGTCACGGCTGTTGGCGTGCAAAATCTATGCGCCATTTATGGGCGAGTTACTCCCACAGTAAGAGGTAATTAATCCAATCTACTGAACTGCATACTTGATGCTTATTGGAAAAGAAACATCTGCAGCCAACTATCATACAGGAACGAAGTTGATGTTCGTATTTTGTTTTGATTGCAGAGTATCTAGGTGAACTGTTTCATCGTCTGTGTGAGGATGAAGATATGATAGTGCGAAGACTGGCACTGTCCATGTTGCCTGCTATAGCTGAAGACGCTGATGTCCAGTTTTATGCCTCTCATGTAGTACCCATTTTCGAGAAGGCCCTGGAAGATAAGGTAGATAAAGACAATTTCTTATCCACATACGCTCTTTATGTAATATACGCAGCAAATCAGTTTTTACAACGTTCGTTTATTTTTACAGATTGGTCTTCATTTGGAGGCGACACAGGCTTTAATCGCTTTGTTTAAATCTAAGAAATTATCTGATGATGTACACAGGCATCTTCTGCCAGTTCTGTATAAATACGCAGAGGATCCATATTGGCAAGTTCGGTTCTTAATTGCCAACAGCATTAATGATGTAAGTATGTTAAATATGCGATTTTATTAGTGTTGGATACGTACTCATCGTTTATATAATATTTCTTAGTATTACTAAGAGACACTCGCAACCGAATTGTTACGTTACAAATATTCAAATTCAGTGCAGGTAAACCTTCTTAGATACGTAGTGCACGGAGTGAAGTTGTGATAGTTGAAAGAAGGAAGCGTATTTCTTTCCATTTGTGAGCAGGGTTATCTGCGTATCTGGAGTAGTTTGTATATGAATTGACATTTTGGCAATATACCTGATACACAGAACATATTACAATTTTGTTCTCACAGTTTATCTCGTTAGCTCGTAAATGATCCGTTTATCGAATTACGTGGTTACTATAATATTGTTTTTCTTTTTTTATAGATTCACAACTCTTTGAATTCACTTATCGTGAAATCAAGCTGCTTCTCACAGATGCTGAAGTTCTCAACGGACCCAGAGACACGAGTACAATCTGCAGCAGATCGCTGGTATCAAGGATGTTTCAACTTTTTGGCGACAACTTCATATTGGCACACTCTGTGATGTTTCCGAGTTAATGTCACATCAGAGCCTTTATTTCTGGGCCCATTTTACTAAACTACAAGTGAACAATTCAAAGTCTTTATTCTGCACCTTTTCGGCAATAAAATCCATTTTAAAGATCTTCAGAAGAATGTTTTATTTTAGAATGTAGCAGCAGTTGCCAATCCATGATTCATAACATGTTAGACAAAATTCTCCTGTTCATTTAATTATCAGCACTTTTGAAAAATTATTTTATTTTAGGGCAATTGCACTGATACATTTCCAATACGAATTACATCCACATTTCATAAACAACGGCTACACATAAACCAGCCAAATAACCAAACACACATACACAAACACATACACACGAAAAGTCTGGCAACTATTAGATGTTTCTACCATGACATAAAAGGTAAAGAATGAAAAAATATGCAAGTACTGGCATCAGCATTTCCATTTATGTGAGCATATTAATGCAGCTCCGCCTTCAGCTGCTGTGGAAGAGTTTCTAAATTATGAATCAAGACAGAGAATATACACAAAAGCTTGTGTATTGTTGGTATTACATATCACTAATACAAAATATAATGAGAAGACAGGAAAGAGTTAAATGCTATAAAGTGCAATACCAGGATGGTGTTCACATATTGCACGAAAGTAGTACCAATACAATTAAATTTTTGACAGCCGCTGACGATGTAACTATATAAATATATCTTTCGTGAAACATACTGCAGCTGTGGAGGGCCAAATTATGAAAATATTCTTAGGTTTATACATCAAGAGGTTCCAAATTCAGAGTTCTTGTGACCGGAGACACATCATAAGTGTAAAAGACAAACAGTGCCTTGTCTTCGTTACAAAACAAAACGAGCATACTTTTCAAATAATATGCCATGGAGCGCAAGTGCGCAAAAATACTTTTACTCATTTTTGTGGAAAATCCTCTTTCAGATTGTCATCAAACAACTTCCAGGCAGCCGCCAAGACACAGCAAAAAGGGAAGAATGGAAAGTCGGCTGCACTCCATGAGCCAAAATTTAGTGCATATATGCTAAACCGAGTAAACACATGTGTTTGAAGCCAAAGGCAAAAGGATACGTTCTGTCCATTTTTATAATTGAGCAAGAACACAGTTGTTTGATGTACTGTAAAAATTAGACATATTTAACGAGAAGTAGTAAGAAAGAAGACCACACAGGAAAGTGACAAGCGGTTCCTACAAAGCAAGTCACAGTACATGACTTAACCGAGTTTTACGATTTTCTAGCTGTAAATAACAGAACCCATTGAAATGAAATAAACGCTTCATGTGAATGAAGCAAACCTACGAGTACATCACATCCGCTTTTGCTTCATAAAATTGTATCCCATATACTCGAATGAAATGAGATGATTTCAGTGTCGTTACTGGTCTCATAGACATACTGTTATCTGTATATGGACTGAAGCGGTGAGTAAAAAGATTTGTACCAAGGTCACGGTTCGAACTCTGGTTTCCTGATTAACAGGCGCGTGCGCAGGCGACTAAGCCGCTGGGCACAGTGATTCGCACAGCTGCAAGGTATTCGGATCCAGAATGGAGGCATGCCAGTGTAATCCGTGTTGTTATGCCAACTGCTGTGTTAAGGTGGCTTCGTACGTGGGAGACCTGGGTTCAGTTCCTCTCCTAGTACAAATATTTACTCGCCGGTTCAATCTTTATAAATAAAACAACTTGTTCCGCAATTGCACGTTTGTTTCATAGTTGTATATACGACCACACATTCGATTCTGAAGAAAGTAAATGGGACACATAATTCATTTCTTTCGTATCTTATTGTTTCGTATCACAACTCGACGATGAAATATGTTTTTCCACATTGGTTTTAGCTACTGTGATACATAGCTTTCTGGTACAGCAGCATAAAGATTGACATTTTTGTAGTGAAAAACGTGCTCTCTGCCTCTTTTACGTTTGGTTCATTTTTGGAGAAGTGTTGCAGTGTAATAAATGCAGCTAACACGACGAAACTGTTTTTTCAATTTGAAAGGAAAGTCTCATCTCAATACAGGTATTTTACTCGAGCGTGGACGCTAACGGCTCTTCGCGCATGTATCCTTCAGCTCAATAGTCGGCAGTTCGTGCAAGTTGTGGCACATTTCTCAAATTTGTGTTAGCGATTTATTGTTGTAATTATTGCGGGGAGAAAATGATAAAGAATACTATATTTTGCACCACCAGTTACAAAAAGAAATCAGAAAAATATCTCAAATTTGGGAGAATTCATGATGAGCGTTTGGTCAGAATAGTTATAAAGCAGCATTTATTAAATGGATGTGAGTCAAACAGTTTTACATGAGTCTTATCGAATTACATTCTCTACGTCTGAAGATCTTGGCTTCAGCTGTGTTAGGTTCAAAATGTTCAAATGTGTGTCAAATCTTATGGGACCTAACTGCTAAGGTCATCAAACGCTAAGTTTACACTTTACTTAACCTAAATTATCCTAAGGGGAAACGCACACACCCATGCCCGAGGGAGGGCTCGAACCTCCGCCGAGACCAGCCGCACAGTCCATGACCACCCATTCTCCTATGAATGTATCCATCGAAGAGAACAGGAGCGTGCGAGTAGTATTGTCATACGCCATGCTTAAAAATAGTTTCCTCTTGATGTTCTCCATACCTGATCGCAGTCACCTCCTTTCTATACACACGCTGCATTACTCTTTCGCCCTTCTACTTTATGCCAGTCTCTCTCAGCATCTTAAAACCTGTTGCTAGTCTACTCTGTAGAATGCCTTTTCGGTTGGATGATGGCAATTTGTGTGTTTCGGCCCTTCTTTAGTTTGTTCTCAAGAGTTCATCGTGAGCTGGGTATTCTTCTTCTTCTAAAGGCAAATTGGTCATCTCTGTGTGAAAATGATAGAGATGAAGATCTTCGAGGCAAACTGAGGGTCATATATTGCTCCCATGTCTTTGCAGTTGCTTTCTTTTGTATTGGTACTGCAATACACTTTCTTAAGTCTGTTAGTTGCTCCCTGCTTTCGTATACAGCTTGCTTGAGATGGAACAGTCCTTTAAGTAGCTGTTCTCCAGCAGCCTCCATGAGTTCTGCTGGTAGATCACCAACTCCAATGGCTTTCCCAAGTTTTAGCTGCATGATTGCAAGTTTGAACTTTCAGCGCAAGATGTAGTCTCCCACTTCTTCCAAATCGATTTCTTCAAAATTCTCCAGTTCCAGATTTTCAGTTATTCAAGAAATTTTTACATATTTCTACCATATCGCTCTGCTTATATAATAATATATTACACTGCTATTTATCCGTCTGTTTCCAAAGAAATGGTTAACTGATTTGTAGGCAGACTCCAGCTATCCTGTCTTGATCATTTCTATCACCTCTATGCATCGGTCCTCCAAGAATAGTTGTTTAGCCTTTTCTTAGTTCTCACTGGTTTCATTCCTGAATGAATGATGGTTATTATATATAAATAAAATATATGAGTGGTTAGCAATAAATACCTTCCACCCCCCCCCCCCCCCATGAACCATGGACCTTGCCGTTGGTGGGGAGGCTTGCGTGCCTCAGCGATACAGATAGCCGTACCGTTGGTGCAACCACAACGGGGGGGTATATGTTGAGAGGCCAGACAAACGTGTGGTTCCTGAAGAGGGGCAGCAGCCTTTTCAGTAGTTGCAGGGGCAACAGTCTGGATGATTGACTGATCTGGCCTTGTAACAATAACCAAAACAGCCTTGCTGTGCTGGTACTGCGAACGGCTGAAAGCAAGGGGAAACTACAGCCGTAATTTTTCCCGAGGACATGTAGCTTTACTGTATTATTAAATGATGATGGCGTCCTCTCGGGTAAAATATTCCGGAGGTAAAATAGTCCCCTATTCGGATCTCCTTGCGGGGACTACTAAAGAGGACGTTATTATCAGGAGAAAGAAAACTGCCATTCTATGGATCGGAGCGTGGAATGTCAGATCCCTTAATCGGGCAGGTAGATTAGAAAATTTAAAAAGGGAAATGAATATTTCAAAGTTAGATATAGTGGGAATTAGTGAAGTTCGGTGGCAGGAGGAACAGGACTTCTGGTCAGGGGAATACAGGGTTATAAATACAAAATCAAATAGGGGAAATTCAGG
Source organism: Schistocerca gregaria (assembly GCF_023897955.1). NCBI lineage: Eukaryota > Metazoa > Arthropoda > Insecta > Orthoptera > Acrididae > Schistocerca > Schistocerca gregaria. The sequence goes on along the minus strand of NC_064925.1, from coordinate 143,904,842 downwards.
AGTAGGTTTAATAATGAATAACAAAATAGGAGTGCGGGTAACCTACTACAAACAGCATAGTGAACGTATTATTGTGGCCAAGATAGATACGAAGCACATGCCTACTACAGTAGTACAAGTTTATATGCCAACTAGCTCTGCAGATGACGAAGAAATTGAAGAAACGTATGATGATATAAAAGAAATTATTCAGGTAGTGAAGGGAGACGAAAATGTAAAAGTCGTGGGTGACTGGAATTCGACAGTAGGGAAAGTGAGAGAAGGAAACATAGTAGGTGAATATGGATTGGGGCTAAGGAATGAAAGAGGAAGCCGTCTGGTAGAATTTTCCACAGAGCATAAATTAATCATAGCTAACACTTGGTTCAAGAATCATAAACGAAGGTTGTATACATGGAAGAATCCTGGAGATACTAATAGGTATCAGATAGATTATATAATGGTAAGAAAGAGATTTAGGAACCAGGTTTTAAATTGTAAGACACTTCCAGGGGCAGATGTGGACTCTGACCACAATCTATTGGTTATGACCTGTAGATTAAAACTGAAGAAACTGCAAAAATGTGGGAAATTAAGGAGATGCGACCTGGATAAACTGAAAGAACCAGAGGTTGTACAGAGTTTCAGGGAGAGCATAAGGGAACAATTGACAGGAATAGGGGAAAGAAATACAGTAGAAGAAGAATGGGTAGCTCTGAGGGATGAAGTAGTGAAGGCAGCAGAGGATAAAGTAGGTAAAAAGACGAGGGCTGCTAGAAATCCTTGGGTAACAGAAGAAATATTGAATTTAATTGATGAAAGGAGAAAACATAAAAATGCAGTAAATGAAGCAGGCAAAAAGGAATACAAACGTCTCAAAAATGAGATCGAGAGGAAGTGCAAAATGGCTAAGCAGGGATGTCTAGAGGACAAATGTAAGAATGTATAGGCTTATCTCACTAGGGGTAAGATAGATACTGCCTACAGGAAAATTAAATAGACCTTTGGAGAAAAGATAGCCCCTTGTATGAATATCAAGAGCTCAGATGGAAACCTAGTTCTAAGCAAAGAAGGGAAAGCAGAAAGGTGGAAGGAGTATATAGTGGGTCTATACAAGGGCGATGTACTTGAGGACAATATTATGGAAATGGAAGATGATGTAGATGAAGATGAAATGGGAGATACGATACTGCGTGAAGAGTTTGACAGAGCGCTGAAAGACCTGAGTAGAAACAAGGCCCCGGAGTAGACAACATTCCATTGGAGCTACTGCCAGCCTTGGGAGAGCCAGTCCTGACAAAACTCTACCATCTGGTGAGCAAGATGTATGAGACAGGACAAATACCCTCAGACTTCAAGAAGAATATAATAATTCCAATACCGAAGAAAGCGGGTGTTGACAGATGTGAAAATTACCAAACTATCAGTTTAATAATTCACATCTGCAAAATACTAACACGAATTCTTTACAAACGAATGGAAAAACTGATAGAAACCGACATCAGGGAAGTTCAGTTTGGATTCTGTAGAAATATTGGAACAAGTGGGGCAATACTGACTTCACGACTTACCTGAGAAGAAAGATTAAGGAAAGGCAAACCTACGTTTCTAGCATTTGTAGACTTAGAGAAAGCTTTTGATAATGCTGACTGGAATACTCTCTTTCTAATACTATATGTGGCAGAGGTAAAATACAGGGAGCGAAAGGCTATTTACAATTTCTACAGAAAGCAGATGGCTGTTATAAGAGTTGAGGGACATGAAAGGGAAGCAGTGTTTGGGAAGGGAGTGAGACAGGGCTGTAGTCTCTCCCCGATGTTATTCAATCGGTATATTGAGCAAGCAGTGAAGGAAACAAAAGAAAAATTCGGAGTAGGTATTAAAGTCCATGGAGAAAAAAAAAACTTTGAGGTTCGCCGGTAACATTGTAATTCTGACAGAGACAGCAAAGGACTTGGAAGAGCAGTTGAACGGAATGGATAGTGTCTTGAAAGGAGGATATAAGATGATCATCAACAAAAGCAAAACGAGGATAATGGAATGTTGTCGAATTAATTCGGTTGATACTGAGGATATTAGATTAAGAAGTGAGACACTTAATGTAGTAAAGGAGTTTTGCTATTTGGGGAGCAAAATAACTGATGATGGTTGAAGTAGAGAGGATATAAAATGTAGACTGGCAATGGCAAGGAAAGCGTTTCTGAAGAAGAGAAATTTGTTAACATTGAGTATCGATTTAAGTGTAAGGAAGTCATTTCTGAAAGTATTTTTATGGAGTGTAGCTATGTATCGAAGTGAATCATAGACGATAAATAGTTTGGACAAGAAGAGAATAGAAGCTTCAGAAATGTGGTGTTACAGAAGAATGCTGAAGATTAGATGGGTAGATCAAATAACTAATGAGGAGGTACTGAATTGAATTGGGGGGAAAAGGAGTTTGTGGAACAACTTGACTAGAAGAAGGGATCGGTTGGTAGGACATGTTCTGAGACTTCTAGGAATCACCAATTTAGTACTGGAGGGCAGCGTGGATGGTAAAAGTCGTAGAGGGAGACCAAGAGATGACTACACTAAGCAGATTCAGAAGGATGTAGGATACAGTAGGTACTGGGAGATGAAGAAGCTTACACAGGATAGAGTAGCATGGAGAGCTGCATCAAACCAGTCTCAGGACTGAAGACCACAACAACAAACAACCTTCCACACACATACACACACACATACACACACACACACACACACCTCATTCTTCAGGTGGGCACTCTACGTTAAAAGCTAAGACCTGTTAATTATGGCACTAAGTTAGTACTACAACCAACAGTTGCGTGAAATTTCAGCGATAGTATCTAGTGATGTTATGGCCCACTTCCCTGCAAGAGGTAGATTAAATGTGTAGTTCCCTTTCATGACGTGCTTTTAAAATACGTTAAAATGTACCCAATAAGGTGTACTTACGTTAAGACTATGTTGAACCAATTAATTAGAGTCTGCATACCGAAGCTTGGTAAGGAGAGTGCTATTCTACCACATAATGCATCACATTATACCAGCAAGGCTTGGAAAGTGTGTATGTTGAAATCAGACGTAAAGAATATCTTGATATCACAGTATCATGCAAAAGCGTAGAGAGTTGAACATATAGGTATTAACAGATTTATTCTGACGCATGCTGCAAGGCAACAACATAAGTGGCTCTTTAAAGAGATTCAAAATAACATGCCGCACTAATCCATCGGGTATACACCAGGGAGATAATGTACAACACGCCAGAATCTAATGCATAGATTAAACCTTTACCTATCTTGGCTAGCCAAAGAAGGACAGGAAGTGAACGTTGGACGACGTGCGTGCGTCACTGAACAATGCTACACGCGTGAGGAAAGCCAAATGCGATATTTATACGATTGAGTTGTGGCATTCACCATAGTTGATAACGTGTTATCAACAAAACACCCTAAGCGATCGGCTGTTAAGAGGTTAAACAAGAAATGGCAACATGTTTAGGCGGGACATTACCGGATTATTCGCGATCCGTAGGAGTGAACCTAGTTTTCAGCTAATGGAGATAATGGGGAGCAAACCAAGGGTTTGTTTCCTCATAAATACTTTAAGAAAGTTTATGGACGAAAACTTTAGTGACAATTAATGGAACACTGAATGAGAAGCTTTACCTTAGTAATTCTTATAGGTTAGTAGTATTACAATTTATTTTTGTAATATCATTCTGATCTAAGTGGATATAAATATATTCTTTATTAAATAGTATAATAGTTAATGACAATGTACTTTGGTAATACTTAGTTCTGTAATTTTTGTGAGTGCTTCACATATAACTATCAGTGAAGAGACGACTTAAATTAAGAACAAGGGCAATGAGTTATCGAATTCATTTGCATATTAAATTGTCTCGGTGATGGTTGTGCGGTGAAGTGTCTGGAGCAGAAATAGACAGATCTCGGCATAACCTGCGGAAGTAAAGGTGATTCGAGGACTAAGAATAATTGTGAAACAATGAAATACTACATGTGCAAAACAGTTAATGTCTGACACTGGTGAGAAAATGACTGACATTAATAGACATTTTGTATACATGTCTTGTCTGTATATGTGCTTTATGTTCTATGATCATCACCTGGACCACGTATGGAGACATCCTACCCGTAGCGGAGGCCACAGCCCAGTCAGCTTAAGGGACTGCTGCTGTCATGATGGGCGAGTCGCCTTTTGGCCGCACGAATCCAGAAACCGTAACTACGTTTTACGAGACGTTCCACGATGTAGGCGGAGGGCGTCGAAGTTGGGTGTTCGCTCGCCTTGCAAAATAGTGGCGGAGGGAGAACGAGCAAACAAGAATCTTTCGCCTGAAGTTCATCCTCGAAGACATTACACACGAAGCGAGCTGTCAGTTGATGTCAACCGGAAATATGATCGTCAGCTTAGTCAAGAACAACATGTAGGTCTACAATAAATATGGGCACAAATCAAATAAAGACTTTGAAGAAAAAGAAGCCGCTTCCGAAAGGATCGGCAGCTGTAGGCATTCCGAAGGACGCATTACGAAGCTTAACAATACAGAGGAATAATCGGTGAATAGAAATTGAAGAAAATGGTAAATCTATAGTCACCCGTCGTTAGTCGTAATCATTCAAGAAGCTATGATGTGTGGGGTGGAGGGAGAGGGGGGGGGGGGGGGAAGATCCATTGTTACGATGGTCATTTTGCGAACTGTAAGAAGAGTCAATATGAGACAGGTAATGTTATTGCTTAGCCACTGAAGAGGCGTCACGACAAAAGATGACGTAGAATACTCATATTCTCTGTCCCACTGATGCTACCGCACCGATGGCCTACAGTACCCAAAAGATCACCCTGCGCGGTAGCACAGGGGCTACAAGGTGAGGACGTCGCAAGGCCTCGTCCAGCAAAACAACAGGCAAGGGGACCGTAAAAAAGAAGCTAGTCAAGGTAAAACGTAATTAAAGAGGAACCCCAACCTCTAAAAGAAAATTCGAATAGGCGTAATGTCAGCATATCACGCGGTTATCTGAAACGTTTGCAACTTGACTAAAACAAAGCCGACATCATTGGGGAGCTATTTAACCCATCGTTACATACCTGGTCTTTTTGAAACTAAAATTTATTCCACCTCGCCATGAATAATTCCTATATTTCATATAAAAAAACGAATTCCCTTTTTAAAGTAGAGAAAATTAAATAAAAGGATAACAAGAGACGATGGAATACAGTATTATATGCAACGTAGTAAGGGGCTTTACTCAGAGAGTTTCTAACGAACGTTTATTTTGTTTCGCAACTACTACATAAACCCAACGCATGTATTGTTAACGTCTTTAGCGTCTGGGAGTCCTTGTGGTCGAGATTTTTGTGTCCGAGCTTTTAACGTTTGAGTCCTGAGTGTTCTCGTCTCCTCAGTTCATGCGCCACAGCGTGAAACAGCTAACTTCTCTGGGAACCGGGCTAACGAAAGTAATTTTCTGTTCGTTTAGTTTATTGTCGAAAAGTATAACTAAAAGAGCTGAGAAAACGCAAACATTTAGCGAATATCTCAGTCGATAAAAGATCTATATCATTAATTCCAATTTAAGAAGTTTAGTTGTTGCCATAGCTACTATTCATCATCGCGTAGCGACTCGACTTCGATTTAGACCCTGTTTGGGCATTTATTATCGGGCTAAAGTTTGACCATTCACAGTAGTGAATCATATAAGATAAACTGAGTTAATAAAAACCGAATTAAGGAAAAACTGTAGTGTCCTACGATTTCGAACAGAGTGTAACGAGATGTGAATCGTGTATTGTATTATCTCTGGACAATAATAATTGTAATAGTTTATACCACATTAATATTAAAGTGAATAATTTTCAATGAATAAATCACGGTGCTGTGTTATATGAACCATGTTACTTTTGAAGGAATTAATACGGTGTTCATGTGCTACGCAAATTAAGGATATCTATTTATTTTGATACGCGAATCGGCCGCCTGGAACCGCTTAACACGGCAGCTACCCCTTAGTAAAAATGTGAATCTAAGCTTATTAATGAATGACTCTGACTCAAATTAGTGCAAAGAGCGGACATAATCGACAAATATTAGCCGTAATAACAGACAGTGTTTTGTCGGCTCGCCTTGACGTATCCCGCCGAGGTGAAGAATACTGGCTGGGCACTGAAAAAGGACCTAACACTTTCGATGGTGATGGAAGTGCCAGATGGCAGAAATAGGAGAAGGCACACTATACTGGATCTTTCATTAACCTTTTGCCAAGGTAGATACCAAAATTACCGAAAGATTGCGTAATGTAGGACAATACTAGAGGCACTGTGAAGTAAGTGAATTTTTGATTAGTAGTGTCATGAAACAGGAAATAGATTCATGTGTGATCATCACAAGATCAAAAGCGACTATAAAGAGGTTTCCACTGCCGAGAAACATTACCAATTTATATTTAACCTGTCTGATATGAGATGAACACAACTCGCCTAGATTTTAATTTTATATATTACTGTAGCGCAGCGGTATAGTTAAATAGACTTTAACAAAAGCTAAACCAAGACAAAACTGAAAACACCAGTCTTACAACAAATCACGAGCAGCTGTTCATTATATTTCTGTATAAAGCTCATCTCAAAGGCAACTTGTGTGATGCACACTTGTGTGTTGTCTGCATCTTACAACAACTAGGAAATGGGAAAGATATGAGCTAGATCGATAGTAACACTTCATCTCGATGGTTCCGTCTGTAGCATCACGTATAATGAAGTTACCTCCGTACCTGAGAGCAGCATTTAAAATAAAAATTTCATCATGGATAAATGCATCACATTCAGTCTCTCTCTCCACACACACACACACACACACACACACACACACACACACACGCACACACATACACGAAGGTAACGTGACTTAATCTGAAAAACACGAAATTCCCAATTACGAAAATAGAGAGCAGGCCAGCAACGACCTCACCATAATACATAACGAAGTCGCTTAAAACTATCCATTTCAATCTCACAAGACAGAGCGTCTGAACCACACAAGTAAGCAGAACTTGGCAGCATCGAGCGGAAGCAAGTAGCGTCTATTTGTCCGCTGCCCTTGCGTCTATTTTAACCGAATCTGTCGCACATCTCACCTATTGGCAAGCTCCCGTCAATGTTCAGGCTACTTCATACTCCATATACTCACAGTGTTTACCTGAAAATAAACTACCCTAGCAATATGCAGAACTGACTACTGATTTTTTGAGACATATGAGTGGACACTGACACTCACATTTAACTACACACTAGGAAATATGTCTAACAGCAGAAGATTTCCACTATGCCTCTCCATCCCCCCCCCCCTCTCTCTCTCTCTCTCTCTCTCTCTCTCTCTCTCTCTCTCTCTCTCTCTCTCTCTCTCTCTCTCTCTGTGTGTGTGTGTGTGTGTGTGTGTGTGTGTGTGTGTGTGTGTGTGTGTGTTTGTGTCACGAATATTTATAGTATAGATTAGTAAGGATCAGAGATGCTTCCATATACTTTTTTCAAGATAATAGTCATTTCTTTTATTTCTTAGCAACACTGACATTGTTGCATGCGTTTTGAAGACTAAGCTTTTCGTTACCCAGTGAAAGAGAGGCATATTTTCTTATTACATTGGCGAATGTCTTTTCCTTGAAATGCATCCACTGAATCTCACTATGGAATGTTTTGTTCCAGAGATTTTTTTTATGCTTCCTTTTCACTTTAGTGCCGTACAGACAGTTGGTTACAGGTGTTTGGCCCTTATAACTATAACCAATGACACACACAACCATAAAACAATCGAACAGTCTTTGATATCTTCGTCCGTCTGTGCGCAATATTTCACACTGATTTACATTCGTGCCATACTGCGAGTCCTTCATGGCGAGTGAACCTTTAATCTTCCGCAATAGAATTTTTAAAAGTATTATAAAAAAATATATGCCTACAACGCTTATTTCAGGTACACTCGAAAGAAATTTTCCATCTTTCCATTTGGTTACGAGGAGGAAATGCTGAGTTGTTTCGGATACGAAGTTTTTAGGTCAGTCACTATTTTAGTCTGATTCTCTATAAGCTCGTGTTCCTGTGACTAGACGAGAGTGAGGAGCTGCATCGAGCATTTCCGTAAGTCCAAGAAACCGGGTCACGACTATCCACGTCACCTTGTAGCTCATTGTGAGATTCATTGTAATTTTTACCATTCGCCAAGGCAAGTGTAATCCGTGAACGTAGATAATTTTGAAACACAGTAACGTCAACATTACAGTTGTATGTCTATGTTTATTTAGCTTCCGCTATTTCTCGAAACAGAGAATGATCTTTCCAAGCCTATATGGCACGGATCCCACACAGGTGAGCAGTATTCAAGCAGTGGACGAACAACTGTACTGTTACCTACTACCTTTGTTTTCGGACTGCATTTCCTTAGGATTCTTCCAATGTATCTCAATCCCACACCTGCATCACTGACGATTAATTTTACATGTTCATTCCATTTTAAATCAAGCCTAATACCTACTCCCAAATAATTTATGGAATTAACTGTTTCCGGTTTCTGACCTGCTATATTGTAGCTAAATGATAAAGGATCTTTTTTTCCATGTATCTGCAGCACATTACACTTGTCTACATTGAGATTCAATTGCTATTGACTGCACCATGCTTCAGTTCGTTCCAGATCCTCCTGCGTTTCAGTACAATTTTCCATTGTTACAACCTCTCGATATACTACAGCATCATCCGCAAAAAGCCTCTGTGAACTTCCGATGTTATCCACAAGGTCACTTGCCGGCCAGGGTGGCCGAGCGGTTCTAGGCGCTACACTCTGGAACCGCGCGACCGCTACGGTCGCAGGTTCAAATCCTGCCTCGGGCATGGATGTGTGTGATGCCCTTAGGTTAGTTAGGTTTAAGTGGTTCTAAGTTCTATGGGACTTGAACCACAAGGTCACTTATATACACTCCTGGAAATTGAAATAAGAACACCGTGAATTCATTGTCCCAGGAAGGGGAAACTTTATTGACACATTCCTGGGGTCAGTTACATCACATGATCACACTGACAGAACCACAGGCACATAGACACAGGCAACATTGCATGCACAATGTCGACACTAGTACAGTGTATATCCCCCTTTAGCAGCAATGGAGGCTGCTATTCTCCCATGGAGACGATCGTACAGATGCTGGATGTAGTCCTGTGGAACGGCTTGCCATGCCATTTCCACCTGGCGCCTCAGTTGGACCAGCGTTCGTGCTGGACGTGCAGACCGCTTGAGACGACGCTTCATCCAGTCCCCAACATGCTCAATGGGGAACAGAACCGGAGATGTTGCTGGCCAGGGTAGTTGACTTACACCTTCTAGAGCACGTTGGGTGGCACGGGATACATGCGGACGTGCATTGCCTGTTGGAACAGCAAGTTCCCTTGCCGGTCTAGGAATGGTAGAACGATGGGTTCGATGACGGTTTGGATGTACCGTGCACTATTCAGTGTCCCCTCGACGATCACCAGAGGTGTATGGCCAGCGTAGGAGATCGCTCCCCACACCATGATGCCGGGTGTTTGCCCTGTGTGCCTCGGTCGTATGCAGTCCTGATTGTGGCGCTCACCTGCACGGCGCCAAACACGCATACGACCATCATTGGCACCAAGGCAGAAGCGACTCTCATTGCTGAAGACGACACGTCTCCATTCGTCCCTCCATTCACGCCTGTCGCGACACCACTGGAGGCGGGCTGCACGATGTTGGGGCGTGAGCGGAAGACGGCCTAACGGTGTGCGGGACCGTAGCCCAGCTTCATGGAGACGGTTGCGAATGGTCCTCGCCGATACCCCAGGAGCAACAGTGTCCCTAATTTGCTGGGAAGTGGCGGTGCCGTCCCCTACGGCACTGCGTAGGATCCTACGGTCTTGGCGTTCATCCGTGCGTCGCTGCTGTCCGGTCCCAGGTCGACGGGCACGTGCACCTTCCGCCGACCACTGGCGACAACATCGATGTACTGTGGAGACCTCACGCCCCACGTGTTGAGCAATTCGGCGGTACGTCCACCCGGCCTCCCGCATGCCCACTATACGCCCTTGCTCAAGGTCCGTCAACTGCACATACGGTTCACGTCCACGCTGTCGCGGAATGCTACCAGTGTTAAAGACTGCGATGGAGCTCCGTTGCCACGCAAACTGGCTGACACTGACGGCGGCGGTGCACAAGTGCTGCGCAGCTAGCGCCATTCGACGGCCAACACCGCGGTTGCTGGTGTGTCCGCTGTGCCGTGCGTGTGATCATTGCTTGTACAGCCCTCTCGCAGTGTCCGGAGCAAGTATGGTGGGTTTGACACACCAGTGTCAATGTGTTCTTTTTTCCATTTCCAGGAGTGTATATTGTGAATAGCAACGGTCCTACGACATTCCCCTGCGTCACACCTGAAATCACCCTTACTTCGGAAGACTTCTCTCCATTGAGGATGACGTGCTACTTTCTGTTATCTAGGAACTCTAAGAACTGACCCTCTTTCAGTACCATCTGAGAAAACTAGATTCGCTTATGCATTGAAGACTCATCACCACTGAAGCAACCGTCTTCGACGAGCCGACTCTCTACAAGTCACTTGAGTATTTGACCCTTTTCTTTGTTTGAGAGTAGTGAACGAGGTTACGATCATACATTGTGGTTTAGGGCTGGATATTAATTCTAATGAAGTAAATTTGATTATGAATTGTTAAATTAAATGTTGGACAAAATAGTGAAGCTCTGGAAGACTAATGGGACATGCTGTCCTCTTGTTGCTCCTGATGTGGAAAAGCCTCTTCATCGTGTTTATGCGGAAGGTCAGACAGGGTGAGATATCCAACGTACTGTCGCGGGAGGCCTGAAACTACTAAACTACTATCACAAATCAGTACTGCAGCGTTGTCGGTAGCTTTGTACAGGTCCGGACGCTAACAGTGACAAATATATAAAACCAAAAATGGTAATCTAATTTGCCATCAAACGCACTCACAATAAAAGTTCACTGTATTCAACAAAATACTTCCCTCACACAAAACAGCACATACACCTAACGAGATTGTAAATCGCCTTACAACTACTAATTATTATATTTGTGGGTCTTGTTGAAGAACATCTTCCAACATTACAAATGCAACTTCACCCACCATAATTCAGCAATAAGTTTAACTTAGCTGCAATAATAACTTTTACAAACAAATTACAAAGAGTAGCTTAGCTGGTAATAATAATCTAACTTCCATAATATCTCGTCTAGACAACCTGGCAACACGTCTCAAATGACCAGCTCTGAGGAGGCAGTGAAACAGGCTACTGCACAGAAACATTATTCAAATACAGTGAGTTCTATTAAGAACATAAATCTCAAGGTGATAAAGTTTCATCAAGTAACACCATCAAGTCTGAGCCGCAAAGAAATACACAACTTATACTCCACAGCCCTATAAGGTTTTGAGAGGTCAGTACATTAACTGAGTAAGCAGTAACTAATTTTTGGTTTAATGTTACAATCTTGTCATAGAAATACGTACATTTACACAATAATGGGACAATGTTACGACAGTTGTCAAACGAACGCATCTCGTCCTCAGAAAGTGAAATAATCCTAAAACTACAATGGTAAATTTTAACTAGAAGTTTCTTTACAAAATTATTCTTTTGACTACATCATGATGTTGGCCAGTACCACATTAAATCATCAGATTCCAGTTCAAAGTTCGGTACTTTTTAGGATGACAATCATGTCTATGGAATATGGTTAGTTTTGTGACAAGTTGAGCAAAAGATTACCCAAGGTCGCTCGAGTTTACAGTGGACAAAAGCTGTTGAACTAACAAGTTTACGCCTCTGCTGGTGGTGTTTACGTTAGCTGTCATGAGCTGTCGTGTGCATGGCTGCGCTTGCCCACTCAAGTTCCTATAAAGCCTAATTAAGGCCTTTGCTGATTTTTTCATCGGAAACTCTCCCTATGTTTCTCGGGATGCGAGAAAACATGTACACATCCCTAGTCTTGGACTATGGCGATATCCACGCGCATGGCTGGAGCAGCATGCATATTAAATGCTCTCTCAGGTCTCACAAGAACAATTAACTAACTGGCTGGTTCGCTTCTCCACAGTTGGAGTTCAACGACACTTCAGCTAATGTCTAGAAGAATGTCTGCCTTAGTGAATGCAGTGTTCACACAAATTTTTCCTCTGCATCATACAAAGTGTTATGCACCCCGTTCTGCACCAGACGCCAGTTCAAAGAAGAGTCCTCGAAAATTTCGCTCTTGTCTTTCTCGTAGCCGAACTGTCTCCCCTCCTGGTTTCGTTCGTTCTCCATGTCGCGGCTTTTTCCAACTAACATTAGTGTTTCTCTTACTTTTGTGGCAACTCTCTCTAAGAATCGCAAGGGCTCTACCATTAAACTGAGTCGAAATCTTGGCACTTTACTCCTTCCTAGTTCGATTCCGCCCGTTGGAAACTTTGTGCCTGATCCAGACGCCTAAAAGCTACATGCATACAGCACTTGCGTACAATTCTTTGTTGATGTGTTCAACTGCGTCACTGGTTTTGTCGCAACCACTTGGAATTCCGAAACACAGTTTTCTAAAGCTTCTTTCTGTCCTACTTCTGGTGGCCCATTACTTGCTCTGCAGTAGGCGTCACCTGTCCGGTCACTGGCCCCTGCCGTGGGACGCTCTCTAAGAGCTTTTCGTGGTGCTTCCCATGGTGCAGCCTCTGCTTCTTCCCGCGCCTGTTTCCACGCAAAACGTTTTCTCTCACTGCTTGTTTCACCTTCTGCTCATTGGCATCCATTATATAGGAGTGGTCTGCTAATACCATCGATTGAGTACCATCCCTTTTGCATTATATACTTGTAAGCAGATCTGCTCATCACTGCAGATGTAAATTAGGTGTCCTACTCACCTTCCCACTGAAATGTTATAAAACTCTTATGTAAGGTTCGAAATTGACCTTCATTTATTCTGCCACCTTACAACCCCACTGCAATACAGAGTATCGATTGTGGCAACGACAAGGCTCGCTGGCAACGCGCCGCCTACGCTCTCTCAGACGCCAGTATTTAGGATCGCCTCAGCAGACCGAAGTGCCTGTTTAGCCAGTTAGTTCGAGCCTGTTACGTCAGTCAGTTCGAGTCTGTACGCCCTGTCACCGAGATGGAGCCGCAGACGTAGCCACTAGCACAGAGACAGGCAGTACGTAGTAATATTATTGTGAACACAGCGGACTTCTACTTCAACAGTATTGAGGCTACTTGGACTGTAGAGAAGAGAGCTTGTACCACTGCACATGGAAACTTCAGTTAAGCAGCTTTTTCTTTATGAATAAAGAACATAGTTATTAATTGCGTGGAGTTTGTTATAGGACGAGGGTAACGGACACCAACCAGCCTACTCTCCTTGCATCCCTTGGTACAGCTCTAAAGAGACAACCAGACGGCATTAAAGCAGCTAAAGAGAATAGAACACGCCTGAATAAGATTGCCTGTGTATGGCTTCCATCCGTTATTCCGTGCCGTTAAACACCCTCCACTGCGATACACAGAACAATAATTACGGTCAAACCATTAATGTAGACAAAATATCTAACTACAGCGGCGCACCACTACTATTTTAACCATGGTTTAGCACAGCTATTTTGTATAATGGAATAAATGCCACAGAAGATGGAACAGTTGTACGATGCTAATGCTTTGAAGTCGGCGAAACAAGCTGATGAAACTTAATCATTCCCTAAACCGTCTCAGCATTCGACATATAAGTCAGATTCACATCAACCCTTCCACGCTACAAGGTCCGCTGAATAGTAACTAACCCGAGATCAAGTAATTACAATTTACCAGACTTAGTTAAACAAACAGTTACGGAGTACTTCCGGATTGATGGCGGAAAGAGCACAATGCCTTTTCATCCTCAAGGTGTTACCACGACAATACACTCGGTTCGAGTGCTCAGCTACGTTAACTAAGCGTTATTCAACACCACGTAAGAAGGGAATCCATTTAAAGCCAATTAGCCTCGTCATTACAATCAGACCTCAAAAGCAAAGTAATACTTCACGGAGGTGTGCCTGCCGGCGCTTCCCTTCTTGTAAATGAAAGTAAACGTTGTCTGAATCGGAACAGTAAATTAAAAACACCACTGACAGTGTGACAAGCTACAAACACACCAGCGACCGCTCGCAACGCAGCACCATTCAAGGACGGATTGCATTGGCCTGTAGCTTTACTGTGCCCTGGTGACTAACCTGTAAAGACGGGCGGTTAAGCAATACACGCAATAAAACCGTTTACCGAAGTCCAGGCTACAGAAATGTGACCATCTATTGGGGATCCAGAGAACCATCCAAACTCAGCATCGCCACAGCAGAGCCCCTAGAGAAGGCTGTTACTGCGGTGGTCGACAGCAGACTACTGAGAACCGCCAATGCGGTACTACATGCTTCGTGACCATTCCGGACGTCGTCTGCGCACCCGGCAGCAGCGAGGAACAACGCTGACGAACGTACGCGAAGTAGACACAGGAAGTATTCGCCGGCCGAGCGATTCTAGGTGCTTCAGTCCAGAACGGCGCGACTGCTACGGCCGTAGGTTCGAATCCTGCCTCGGGCATGGATGTGGGTGATGCCCTTAGGTTAGTTAGGTTCAAGTAGTTCTAAGTTCTAGGGGACTGATGTTAAGTCCCACAGTGTTCAGAGCCATTTGAACGACTTGTAAGTATTCAATCGGGGGCTACGGCGCGATTTAAAAATGCCGGAGAGAAAAGCAATCACCACAGTACTAGCAGTATTCTTGTATAGTTGCCAGGATTAGTGTCTGTTCCAATCATGATGAATCCTTACTTGATCTTCTAACACTTTTTCTACAGCATGAGACACGTAAGATTTAATATACTATACATTTAGTGAACCGTTTACGTTGTACAACGCAAGTCCAGAGAAGTTAACACCGCATTTATTTCGTGGACGGTTCAAGATATCGAAACGAAGTTTTCTGCAAAGTTTTGTTCTCTGCCTCGTAATGCCTGGGTGTTGTGTGATGTCCTTAGGTTAGTTAGGTTTACGTAGTTCTAAGTTCTAGAGGACTGATGACCATAGACAGTCCCATAGCGCTCAGAGCCATGTTTTGCAAATTTTTGTGCACAGAGGGGCATATAATTTGTTCTGTGTTTAATGATCCCATCCGTCTGTAAGCCGAGATCTGAAGCTAGTACGCAGTTTTTATTGGGACAATATACTTTGTTTTAAACATATTCAATAGGCGGCTAGAGTGCTATAAAGGGCGATTCGTATTAACGTTTCAGAATCCCTGAAGTGACTTAAATGATGCTGAGACAAGTAATATAAGGCAGAAGTGGTCGCGAATATTGAGATATATCCCAATAGTGAATGAGAAACGCTGAACATGTGACCTCACATGCAAAACACGGAAGTTATTTTGCAGCGCGTGTTTAAGCAGTGGTTGAGCGACGCAATACTTGCATTCACTCAGCCGGTACAAACTTCGAACACCTTTTGTAAATGTGATAGGTTGCAGACGCACAAGTTACAAAATTATTGTCCTCACTATAATCAAGCGAAGCTGTTCTTATGTTGTGTTTCATTTGAAACGTCCCCTTAGAAAAAATTTTACAAGACTGTGCTTAAACCGACACACAATATTTTTTAGGACAACGCAATCTGAGTTTCAAAAATCCCTACGAAAGAATGGCCCTGACGAACAATAACCTATACGTTTCACAAATCACTTACCTCACAAAAATCTTCGTTACTCAAGCTACTGCAATACAGCGAGCGCCACTACTGCCAGCTAAATAAAAGATTCAAAATACTGAAGGCACTAACTACTGATAGGCATAGTTAGCAAATGAAAGATTTTAATACAGAACAAACAATGTATTTACCTTAATAGTCATTATATATATATATATATATATATATATATATATATATATATATATATATATATCAGTTCGTGACACCAATTCTTACAAATTTCAAAACTCCGCCATCTCTCTCCCCACATCCACCACTGCTGGCGGCTCACCTCCAACTGCACACCGCTACGCGCTGTTAGCATCCAGCTGCCGCTGCCCAACACTACAATGGCGAGTATTACAACAATGCCAACCGGCCACAGACTGCAAACGGCACAGCCCGTGATTTTCATACAGAGCGCTACGTGGCGGCGGCGTTACCAATAAAAAAACTTAAACAGCCTACTTACACATTGCCTTTGTTTCTTGGTCTATTGTTTACAAACATTTTTTAGTTAAGGAAACATACGTCATTCTACATCTACATCTACAAAGATACTCCGCAAGCCAACGTACGGTGCGTGGCGGAGGGTTATCCTGTAACGCAACTAGTCATTTGCTTTCCTATTCCACTTGCAAATACTGCGAGGGAAAAACTACTGTCTATATGCCACCGTATGAGCACTAATTTTTCTTATCTCATTTTCGTGATTCTTATACGCAATGTATGTGGCGGCAGTATAATCGTTCGGCACTAACCTTCAGATGCCAGTTTCCTTGATTTTTTAAATAGCGTTTTTAGAAAGAATGTCGTCTTCCCTCCAGGCATCCCCATTTGAGTTCCTGAACCATCTTCATAACACTTACGTTTTGTTCGAACCTACCGGTAACAAATCTAGAAGCCCGCCTCTGAACTGCTTCGATGTTTTCCTTCAATCCAACGTGGTCCGGATCCCAAACACTCGAGCTGTACTCAAGGACAGGTTGCATCAGCCTCCTATATGCAGTCTCCATCACAGGTGAATCATGGTTACCTAAAATTTTCTCAGTTAATAGAAGTCGATCATTGGCCTTCAAAAAAAAAAAGTTGAAATGTGTGTGAAACGTTATGGGACTTAACTGCTAAGGTCATCAGTCCCTATGCTTACACACTACTTAACCTAAATTATCCTAAGGAGAAACACACACACACCCATGCCCGAGGTAAGAATCGAACCTCCGCCAGGACCAGCCGCATAGTCCGTGACTGCAGCGTCTTTTTTTTTTTTTTTTTAATTCATTTTGTTCGCTTTTGATCGTTGGGTCTGCTCGGGGCGGACGTCGTAAGACATCCATTTAAGTCCGTTGATGATCGATTAACTCAATTTTTTTTATTACAGAGGGCGCGTAACCCTCTGACCGAACACGCTGAGTTACCGTGCCGGCGTAGACCGCTCGGCTAATCCCTCGCCGCAATTCGCCTTTCCTACAACAGTTAACACATACTCGATCTTCCTAATCATCCGTAATAACTGACATTTTTCTACATTTCGGGCTAGCTGTCATTCATCACACTGAATAATCTTGTTTAAAGCGTCTTTTATCTTTCTAGAGTCACTCGACTTCAATACCTTATCGTACACTTCGGCATCATTAGCAAACAACCGCAGATAGCTGCCCACCCTGGCCGCCAAATCATTTATGTATCTATCGCACTTCCCTGGGGCACTAATGACGATACCCTTGTCTATGATGAACACTCGCCGTCGAGGACAACATACTGTGATCTATTATCTAAGAAGTCCTCGAGACACACACATATCTGTGAATTTATTCAATATGCTCGTACCCTCGTTAACAGCGTGCAATGGGTCACCGTGTCAATTGCTTTCTGGAAATCTAAAAACACGGATTCAGCCCGTTGAACTTCATCCATATTTCTCTGTATAAAATGTGAGAAAATGGCAAGCTGAATTTCGCAACAGCGGTGCTTTCTAAAATCATCTTGAATCTTGGACTTTAGCTTCCCAGTGTCAAGAAACTTTATTATATTCTAACTGAGAATATGTTCGAGGATTCTGCGGCAAATAGATGTTAAATATATTGATGTGCTGTTTACCGGTAATGATACAATTCGGAAGCTTATACTCATTTACTTTTCACGCAATACGGTAGATTTATGTTGTGCTTTGCTTTGCAACAAGCCAGTGCAGATACGACACTGGTAAACAAATTAGTAAATCGTTACCTCAATGTGAACACGTACGCTGATCAGCCATAACATTATGACCACCGACGTACTATCGATATAAACCCGTACGGGCGGCAGCAGCGTCACCTGGTGGGGAATGACTCCTGGTCCGACACACGCACGACACTTGTCGTATCAGTCAGCGTGCTGTCCATGCGTGGAACGGAAAAGACGTGCGACCTGTCTGAGTTTCACCGGGGGCAGGCTGTGAGGGTCCGCAGGCTCGGTACGATCGTTTCGAAAACTGCACGATTTGTTGAGTGTTCAAGGAGTACTGCGGTGAGTGTCTTCAACACGAGGCGAAACCAGAATAAACCTCGTTGAGTGGTGGGGTTGGCTGGCCACTCCTCATTACAGATGTCGTACGTCGTGTGCTGGGCAGACTGGTGAAACAGGACAGGTGACGAACGGTGTCGGGGCTAACGTCAGACTTTTATACAGGACAAAGTACATGTGTGTCTGGTCACACAGTGCACCGAACACTTCTAAATATGGGCTTCCGTATGCGACGACCTATGCATTTGCGAATCTTAACACCACGACATTCGGCAACTACGTTTGAAATGGGCAAGTGACGATGGGCATTGGACGTTGGCGCAGTGGCAGAGCATTGCATTGTCAGATGATTCCCGATACCTTCTTCATTATGGCGATGAGAAGGCTCGAATCTGTCATCTTCCAGGGCAACAGCTTCTTGAAACATGTAATGCGAACGGAGATAAGCTGGAGCGGTTCCATTACGTTCTGGGGAACATTTATGATGGCTCTCCATCTTCCTCCATAACCGAGTCCATCAACATGAGGATGCAAATATGACATAACCAAGGAGGTGGAAACGTGGGTTCTACTATGCCAAGACTGCTTGGTAGCTACAACAGGAAAACACAATTAATTAGCAGGAGTAAAAAACAAGAAAGTATTTATTACTTAACTTTGTTGTAGTCCGTGATCTGTTGGTTGATAATTATAGAAGCTGCGACTAGACTAAGCGTCAGTATAATGACGTAACTTACAAGTCACAAATCTTGCAGTGACGAATTAATCTCTCGTTATCTTGAATGTCGAATCCGGTGATTATGAAGACTAACTTGTTTGCCGACATGACAACTCAGTACTATTGACTTTACTGTAGAACTATTGCGGAACTTTACAACTGAGCTACAGAGACTTGATGTCAGCAATGACGGAGTTGCCCTGTGTTAAAAAATTGTTTAAATGTGTGTGAATGCCTACGGGGCCAATCTGTTGAGGGCATCCGTCCGTAGACGTAAAAACTACTTAAACTTACTTATGCTGAAAACAACACACACACCGATGCCTGAGGGAGGACTCGAACCTTGGAAAGGCTGGGGGGGGGGGGGAGGGGGTGCACAATACGTCACATGGAGCATCAAACCATGCTGCCAATGTGGCACACTGGTCATTGTCATATTTTGTTTGTGCAGCGAAAACCTTTGCCAAAGGAATGGTCATCACTGTGTTTATTTGCTTCATGATGCACATCTATTTTTCCTATCCATAATATGTTGCTATCACTTATGTTATTATGTTTCAGGAATAGAGCTGCTATAGTGCTAAGATATATATCTCACTTGAGCTTTGTTGTGGGCTTAATATCCTTGTGAACGTTCAACGATACACATGTTGGGGATGTCTTTAGGGTTTGTATAGCCATTTACCATCCTTCTCAAGGAAGCTTAGAGTGACCGTTGGGCGACTGTACGCCATTTTCAGCTCTCGGTTTCAGATTGGCTTAGAGAATAGACGGACTCTACAATTTGTTGTGGCGCAAGCACAAACAAATTCAGATTATTAGGAATATCGTAGATACAATGAATAAATAATTCCTACATTTTCACGCGTTTTGTGGTTGGGATCACCTAACGACAAGCTTTTGTTATAATTTTTAAGTTTATTCATTTGTTGGGAGCACGTATTTCTCCCATTTAAATCCAGAATAAAAATAATCAAATGGTGGGATCGACCCATTCAGTGTGCGGCAAATACACTCCTGGAAATGGAAAAAAGAACACATTGACACCGGTGTGTCAGACCCACCATACTTGCTCCGGACACTGCGAGAGGGCTGTACAAGCAATGATCACACGCACGGCACAGCGGACACACCAGGAACCGCGGTGTTGGCCGTCGAATGGCGCTAGCTGCGCAGCATTTGTGCACCGCCGCCGTCAGTGTCAGCCAGTTTGCCGTGGAATACGGAGCTCCATCGCAGTCTTTAACACTGGTAGCATGCCGCGACAGCGTGGACGTGAACCGTATGTGCAGTTGACGGACTTTGAGCGAGGGCGTATAGTGGGCATGCGGGAGGCCGGGTGGACGTACCGCCGAATTGCTCAACACGTGGGGCGTGAGATCTCCACAGTACATCGATGTTGTCGCCAGTGGTCGGGGGAAGGTGCACGTGCCTGTCGACCTGGGACCGGAACGCAGCGACGCACAGATGCACGCCATGACCGTAGGATCCTACGCAGTGCCGTAGGGGACCGCACCGCCACTTCCCAGCAAATTAGGGACACTGTTGCTCTTGGGGTATCGGCGAGGACCATTCTCAACCGTCTCCATGAAGCTGGGCTACGGTCCCGCACACCGATAGGCCGTCTTCCGCTCACTCCCCAACATCGTGCAGCCCGCCTCCAGTGGTGTCGCGACAGGCGTGAATGGAGGGACGAATGGAGACGTGTCGTCTTGAGCGATGAGAGTCGCTTCTGCCTTGGTGCGTGTTTGGCGCCGTGCAGGTGAGCGCCACAATCAGGACTGCATACGACCGAGGCACACAGGGCCAACACCCGGCATCATGGTGTGGGGAGCGATCTCCTACACTGGGCGTACACCTCTGGTGATCGTCGAGGGGACACTGAATAGTGCACGGTACATCCAAACCGTCATCGAACCCATCGTTCTACCATTCCTAGACCGGCAAGGGAACTTGCTGTTCCATCAGGACAATGCACGTCCGCATGTATCCTGTGCCACCCAACGTGCTCTAGAAGGTGTAAGTCAACTACCCTGGCCAGCAAGATCTCCGGATGTGTCCCCCATTGAGCATGTTTGGGACTGGATGAAGCGTCGTCTCACGCGGTCTGCACGTCCAGCACGAACACTGGTCCAACTGAGGCGCCAGGTGGAAATGGCATGGCAAGCCGTTCCACAGGACTACACCCAGCATCTCTACGATCGTCTCCATGGGAGAATAGCAGCCTGAATTGCTGCGAAAGGTGGATATACACTGTACTAGTGCCGACATTGTGCATGCTCTGTTGCCTGTGTCTATGTGCCTGTGGTTCTGTCAGTGTGATCATGTGATGTATCTGACCCCAGGAATGTGTCAATAAAGTTTCCCCTTCCTGGGACAATGAATTCACGGTGTTCTTATTTCAATTTCCAGGAGTGTATTTATTACAGTCAGCTTTCGTTTATTGATTTTCATTTTTGCAGATTCTTTAACGTTTTCTTCTTTGTGATATGAAGGTTAACCATTGTCTGACAGGCATCCAAGTGGTCACAGACATTGTAACGAAGAGAGGGCTATTTGATGCATTGAATTTTTCTTCTACTTATAACAGAGTGAAGATTGGCAATATTTAAATATTCTTGCAAGTGGAATTATTTGATTTTCTTAATTTACTTTATTTGGTCTTTCTCCCTGCTTTCAGGAGAGTGTAACTGCATGGAGAGGCGACCATCTGCTTTATAGGGTAGTTAAGGTTAAGGTTTGTGCGTGATGTGTTTGCAGTTTTGCTAATAATTCAAGAACGATCCAAAGTGGTGAGTTCGACACTTTTGCCACTGACTTCCATAATTTCCTACATTATGTTGGCTGCACAGTCAAAGAGTGTTAGTCGTTATTGAAGGTTTTCACGTCAGGCTAAGTGATTGCAAGGTGAGCGATCAGAACAAATTTGGACTGAAGCAAAGTTGTGAATATCACTTTCTTCGACAGCAGGTGAAATGGTCACCTTTTTGTATATAAATAATTCAGTTACACGTGAGATTATATTTATGTAAATCTCATTTTCAGACATTTGAAACTCATCATATGTGTTGGAAGCAAAGCAGAAATTAGTACTTGTCTGATCGCTGGCTGATAACAGTAGCCTGTGAAGGCATCAGTGCAGTGCAGTCAGTGCGATAAATCCAGTCAAGGACACGAAAATTACGGGAGTATAATTAATGTCAGGTTTAGTATAGATATTTGAAAATAATGCTGGGGTGAAATTTGTGTGGAGGTTCATTGAGAAGAGTTTTCATAAAATTGCCTTCAAAGACAATCTTACGGTATCATTCCGGACAGTAATTTTCATTACCGGTCTGGTGTAACAAAACTGTCTTATGATTTGTCTTGACGCATCATTAAGTACATCATTGTATGCGTGTTTTCTGATATCAATGAATGATGATATCTTCGTCTAATCATTGCATTTCTGGGACCAGCATGACGTGAGACTGCAGAATTCCGTATCGGTAGACGTTACCGAGTCTGTTACTAAGAACATTATGAAACACTTTTCAATCTTTGAGGACCGATTGTGTGAGCTGCCTTTCGTTAGCATGCTCTGGTTGGAGGCTCACACGGAAGATCCGAGGTGCTAAATCGTGCATCCATTTATATAAAGCGTATACCTAATACAAAAGGGACTCATTTGTGAATTCCATGATGAATTATAGCACACATATTTGTCTTGGTGTTCCCTGATTTGGAAAAAAATTCCCAGCGATACCCAGTGTATACAGACAGTTTTCATGGGAAGAATATCGAATTATATACGATGTACATTAAAGAGAAATGTCGTTTTGGAATGTCACGAGCTGCCTTAGCCAGATTTGCCCGATTTCGTTGTTGTGATGTTAGTTCATTTGCTTTAAAAAGTACCAGTTCAGTTCGAACCATATAGGATGTTTAGTCTGCTAAGAGCTCCTGAAAAAGTTACACACGCTTTAGTGCTACCTGTGATTATTTCTTGTATAAAAATTCATCACAGAATTTGAATAAAATTTTGCCACAAGAACAGAATAACGATTAACAAAGTTGTGAATATTTTTTATGTGTCTGCCTTCAGTAAAACAAGGGTTTACAGGTGGTATAAGAGCTTCGAAGGAGGCTTTAACAAGACTGAAAATGAGCAAATGAAATCATACAAAAAGTGAAAGAAATTATCGTAACGATCGCGAAATTCGAAAGAAAAAAATTTCTGGTATTTTCGTCATATCACCGTCTTAATTTATTTTTGATACTTTAGGAGTGAACTGAATGAGAGGAAAGTTTGTTCCTAAATTGCAGAAATTTGTATAAAAACATCGGATCGGCGAATTCATGTTGCGCAGGAATCACAAGATGAAGTCAGTAATGATGCAAAACTGCTGAAATGTGTCACATCATATGATGAAATGAATGTTCATGAACACGATGTGTGAACCAGGGCTCAAAAGTCCCAGTAATGCCCACGGGGTCACCGTGACGAAAAGTCTCGGCAGGTGTGGTACAATGTGTAGGTTATGCATACTGCGTTCGTAGTATGTAAGACCATAGTGGTCCATGAGTTCTTGACGAAATGTCGAACGTGCGATACAGAATGCTAATTACAATTTCAGTGATTTTTATGTGATGCAATCCGAAAAAATAGCCCGGATTTATACAGAAAGAATTCATTCTTCTGTAACACAAGAACGACCCTGCTCAAACTTAGTTTCTTGTGCGTTGCTTTGGGGCCAACAGTAATACTGTATAGACACCTCAACCTCTACATTCTCCAGACACGGCGCACTGTGATCTTTCAGGTTTCCGAAAACAAAAGCAAAACTTTAGAAGTCCGTCGTTTTTGTAAGCATAGGTCAGAAAATGCCATCTCAAACACTGAGTTCCAGAAGCCTTTCTCGGATTAAAAATATTTTGAGAGGTCTAAGATTCATATAGACTTGTAAACAAACTTCATAGCAAAAGACAATAATGTCAGTTATTTTTTTAACGCGGGTATACTCTTTCACTCTCGTTGCGTCGAATGAATTCTAGTATCCTTGCTGGCAGCTCACGAACAGTGTATCCCGCATCGCTGCGGCTGACTCTTTCAATTGATCAAACTTAGTAAAAGAACACAGAGACATTTATATTTCAGTGCTATCTGTTAGATTTTTACCGCCTTAATCTGTTAGCCGAGCGGTCTCAGGTGCTGCGCGTGGACTGTGCGGCTGGTCCCGGCGGAGGTTAGAGTCCTCCCTCGGGCATGGGTGTGTGAGTCTGTCCTTAGGATAATTTAGGTTAAGTAGTGCGTAAGCTTAGGGACTGATGACCTTATCAGTTAAGTCCCATAACATTTCACACACATTTGAACATTTTTTTGCCTTAATCTAACCCTATATATTCGCTTGATTTCATCTCTTCATTGTGGGTGAAATACTGTAAACCATATGTCCGCTAAGTCAATGCCTTTGTAAAACTGCAGAAATTTAAGAGTGAATCTTTATGTTTGCAGATGTATAGGTTTTTAGAGACTTCCTGATAAAATAAAACTGTATGCCAGACAGGTAAGTAGAACCTGGCACCTCGACGTTTCAAACATATTTCCAACAAAACTATATGACTTTTTGTGATCTATGGCTTCTCTGAAGACCTTATGTTGCACTCAGGCATGGTACATCATTCCACTAAAACAGTTCTTGAAATATACTTCATTAATAGGTCAATATTACAGTGCATCAAAAAAATATAACAACTAATTTGATAAATGATTTTGTCAGTCTTTACTGTGTGGAAGCTATTATTTTCTTAAGATACACACATTTCTCAATGAAATGAAGATTAAAACTTCCTTTTAGATAATGATATCGAAACAAA
This sequence comes from Schistocerca gregaria, assembly GCF_023897955.1. NCBI lineage: Eukaryota > Metazoa > Arthropoda > Insecta > Orthoptera > Acrididae > Schistocerca > Schistocerca gregaria. Next base: position 143,879,980 of record NC_064925.1, on the reverse strand, counting down.
CTATAATTACTTCTCAAACTGTGGTGTCATCTGGAGAGCAAAGTTTGTAAGGCAAGGTTGGTACCTCACGACGAAACCACAAGTAAGCACAGTCGCTTCCAGACTTAACCACGAATGAACGTGTTTCCGGATGCCACTGCATCTGCGCGCTTGCTTACGTCTGAGCGCACAGCCGCTCAGCTTCAGTCGGTAATCATGGCCGAAGACGAAGTCATCGTCACTCTACAGAGCTAACAGAGCGATAGCTGTACTAGACAGAAGGCTGCATTTAGATTTATCATCAAGTGTGCCCTGTGAGAAGAGACCAATACCATGTTCTGTATTAAGTAATTGATTAATGTTCAGTAACGGTAATAAATATTCATGATGGCTTTACCTTCGGTGATTCCCACTTGTTTCCTAGCCGACGTTGAGAGATGTCGTCTGATAGCAAATCTTTGGTGTTTTTTTTTCCATCATACACTGATACTTGAAGTGTAATTTTCAGTTTCTCTGCAGAGCTATGCATTTCTTATGTTTCACACAGCAGCCATCTTTTGCAAAATACTAACCACAATATATACTTAGAATAAAACACTGGTATGCGCAAAAGAGTACGGCGTAAAACTCAAGAAATGCATAGCTCTGCAGAGCAATAGAAATTAGACTTTGATAACATTGTATAATGAAGGGGAACACCAAATATGTGGTACCATACGGCATTTCCCGATGTAGGCGAGAACCCAAGCGGAAATCAATCCACGTAAAAAGCAACACCACTTTGACTAACTGTTTTCCGATACTAAAAACAAATCAAATAGTAATTATATATAATTACAGACCGCGATGACGCCTTACCTCAATAAAAAGAAACGCATCAGTTGAAAAAAAAAAACATACATTTTCTAGTAGTTCGACGAAAGAATGGAAATACCCTTAGGAACTGTAAAGCGACTACAGACAATATGATCACACAAATGAAGAATTTAAACGAAGAATTTAATATTTTACGTGTTGCAGTATCACGTTGGCCTCCTCCAGGACTAAAATTAAGAACCCACTACTGTCCCGACGAGTGTTAATTCGTACGGCAGAACAATTACATCCACTATATGCTTGGTGTCTGCAATGTGACAGCTTTTTTTCAGTCTTCAGCTGAGTGGAAGCACGCCACGTTCATCGTCTGCCTTACAGAAGGCAATGGTGGACAGAGAGAGAAACACATTCTTTCTCCTGGAAGTTAGAAGAAAAAGAACTGTAAAGGAGCAAATTGTCGTCACGCCCAGATGAAGAAAAACACAGCACACTTTCAGTATCACTTTTCCGAAGACTGCTTTCTAATCCCTCGGAAATGTCAGTGCCTTACGCATCTTCCAAGTTAAAGAGCAAAGTTGAAGACAATATAAGCAGTTGACAAGTGACGCTTCGGAATATCGTGTCGACTATCCGTAAATAGATTAGGGGAACCATTATTAGTGTAAAAAACGCTAGGAGTGCCACTGGTGACATGAAGACATACTAAGCATAGTCTAACTATAGTACAATACAAAAGCAGATTGGACAAAAAATTGGTCACTCCAGTGTGCACGCACAGATGAATCGCTAAGCCTTTATAGATGGCACGACGATTGAGTCACCTCCTCAACATCACTCACGCTGTCTCCAGTAAGAATATTTATGATTCAAGCGGACATTGTACCTAAACACGGATAATATAACGCCGTGAAAGAGTAACAAAAAGGAGCATTTTTTTCTTTTTTTCCGCGCCCATGGCCATACGCTGTGTGAAGTTGTTTGAACTGTTGGTGTTCTACAGCGGACTGTTCAACGCGTCTAAAAACAGTGGAGTAGCACACGTGGCCAGGAGAAACGGCGTCAAAATTGTCGGCGACTATTTTCAAGGCTTCTGAATCAGAATCGCTTACAGATTCGACAGTATTTGCTGCAGGCTGTGAATGAAAATCCATCCCAGACTGTTAGCGAGAGAACACTGCGATGGCAACTACCAGCAATTAACAGCTGTCAAGAGGCTATTGCTCAGGGACATAGAGATGACAGCAGTTCATGGGGCTGGGAGAATGTGCGACTGTTTTTCACAACACTACCCGGTCCTATTACATCTCAAATAGCCTGAAAAGGCACCTTACTTGAACACGACAGAAAATCTGTGACACTAGTTGTAACACCAGGTAAATGCTGACACGAGCACCCAGCAATTTACTGAAATGGCCCAATAAAGCCCTTAGCCACTGGCTAAACCTGGATGCGACTTACCTGCGCAATCTTGTGGACTCATTTCCTAAACCGATCCAGGCGGTTATCACGGAATTACGTGATATTAAATTATACACGTCATGATTCCTCTAGAGTTGACTCAATTTTTTCCAGCGTTCTAATATACCCAAGTACTCAGCACTCCCCCCCCCCCCCCTGCTCAATCGCTTTGACTTATATACGTTATTAGCGCAAATGGCGCTCAGATTGTGCACTGATACATACGTGACTAGTATGTAAATGGTTAACGGGTCCAGCGAGACTTGCAGTACACTGGTGGATGGATATTCAGTAGAAGGTAGCCAGCGCCTAGGCGTGTACACTGATCTTGCATGTGTAATGGTCAAATATCAAGTGTGACGGAAAGGACACTGCGTCACAATCGTGCAGCATCTAGACAACTCCTGTCAGTGGACACTCTGTCCACCAGATATCCTACATTTTAATCAGATTCTGGTGAGTGTCGTTCCGAAAGGACTACTTGCGAAGTGAAAGTAAAATAAAAAAAAGTAGGCTCACACAACAAACAATTCAGTATAAATTCACTCGAAAAGTTGATGAAAATTTTTTTATATAAGATAAACGTATTCATAATATTGTAAGCTTTAGGTGCTGAACTACTCTATTTCCTGTAGATACTGCACCGATTGTTTTGTGTGGAATGAGACTTGGTTTGGAAGTTCTGTAAACGAGGGCTTATTTTACAACAGAATATATTTGAATACATACATTGGAACCCAAACACAATGACATAAACGTAAATCTTCGACGGCAATAAGAAAGCAACAGAATTTTACCCTGAAATATTTCCTGTGTGAAATAATAAATAACCATCACTAACGTATCCTAAGCAAATATGGAGTATGTACATCTATAATCTCATTAACTGAAAACCTGCCAAGATCAACAGCGAAGAAATTACAAACATTGCAATTTGAACCATAGTATGTTATAAACAGGCAATTATAGTAACACAGTGTAATGAATGAATGAACTCGCAACAGCGGCTACCTCTGCTACCAATAGCCTCCAGCTGTGGCTCACTAGTGCTATAGACAACAAGACTACACCGAGGGTATCTGGTGTACAGAAACAACATAACATCGAATTCAGGTGACCCACAGCTATGGATAATAGATGATCGTGGCTCCAATAGGGCATATACAAGTATCTCTTATTCTCAAAACGGAACACCCCCTCAGGAAGAAAAGAGAAACACAACACATTATGCACAATCTTGCGATCTCATAGCCACGCCACACAATACCTCACTTCTAGTGGATGCTTTGTAGTCAAACGCACACTAATGGCTGCCTTCATTTTGCTCAGCCATACCGCTCAGTACCATCAGCCTGACAACTTTTCAACTGGCCACAAATAGCTGTGGACCACAACAGCACCTCAAAATACTCCGTGCAGTACAGCAACAATAAATCTCCGTTGTTTCCCGCATATGGCAGTAGCTGTTTCATCTGGCTACCGCGAAAAGAATTCATCAGCCTTGCAGGTAGGAGAGGTCCGCAACAACTTGACCACATCCCCATCTGACGGTTATCACTGAGCTTGCTGGTGACTCCACAGTAAACTACGTAGTAATCTGAAAATTCCACCTCGGTTTCTGGCCACCAACAAAGTCACTGCTTTGTTCCAACTGTGGCTCATGGTGACAATTTGTGAACACAACACAGCACTGAAAACAAGTCCAGGCAGCGCCCCATCAGAGGATCGACGCAGATTCTTTACTCGTCCGCCACAAGCTGCTGCGATTTCCGGCAGTGGCCTAAGTTGTAGTCGCTGCATCTCGCCAAACAACACCCACCACGCTGTAAGCTTGTCCGCTGCTTCGACTGTAGTGCTGGCACTGAACTCCAGACGATGCTGTCATCACCTCTCACGAGGGGAAGGCCACAGACATGACCAACCGATTCGACTCAAATTGGGCAGGTCGCTTGTGTACAACCAAATACGAAGGAATCTAAGATATTTTGGGTCAACACCCTCGCGTTTTTGAGAAAATCATCCGTAAATGATATGACGGGCAATCAACTGAAAATTGATGGGATCGATAGATAATTGTAAATAGAGCATTTTTCCTCATCAGGTATGGGGTCTGCAAACGCATACTTTTCCAGAAATCGAGGTAAGAAACTTTTACAACTGCCGCTTCAGTAACTACATGGTAAACGATTTTCGCCGACAGCACCGATAGCGCAACGGCCAAAGTAATCCACTGATCAATTAGACAACAAAAAGAAAAAAAAGAAAAAGAAAGGAAAAGAAAAAATTAAAAAAAATAAAAATAAAAAATCTCAGTAAAAGTAAATTTTTTGTTTGTTTGTAAGGATAGCCCTAACCTTGATTTCCCATATTTCCCTGGTATATAGGTAGCTCTCTGGAGTAGGTTTAGTCAGGAGCCAACGCCTGAAGTGGACCAGATTCTTTTTTTTTTGTTATAGGATAAAAAGTGGCGGTGGCACATAGTTTTTTGTATTCCCAAAAGAAAATATAAGTAAAAAAATTACAAATTAAGTTAAAAAATGAAAAAAAAAACATGGTGTAAAAAAAGGATGGATACAGCGAAAAGAAACAAAAACAAAACAAAAAAAAGAATTGACTGGGAATCGAGGAACCCGGGCTCGATTCTTGAAGAAACCTAGCGGATGTTACTCTTTTCGTTTGTATTTTTCCCTATCTCAATTGATAGGGATAGGAGGGTTAATAATGTAAGTAAATCAATAACGAATGATAATAATAAGGGAGGCAAATAAATTTCTCAAATCTTTTCTGATAGTAAACAACTAAAATATTACTCCAGGTCCCTTTACAAGGGCTCTTCCAGTAAGTGTTACGTGTCCTCTCTTTTCTTCAAACAACTACATGGATGATACTTGTCATATAGACATTCGAAACAAATATACTCACGGCACCAAGAATATCTAATGATTGCATTCTTTCGACAGCTACACTGTTCCTTCCGAGGAGTGGGAGGGAAACAAACTTGGTTTACATTTAAAAATATGTCGTTTTTTGGAATTAATTTTGAGGCGTACCACCCATACGATATCATTGCCTGAAAAATCGATGTTGAAAGTTTGTTATGAATTATGCTCTGAATAATAATTGCATCCTTGCACTTGTGCAATTCCCTCTGGATTTCCAGAAGCACACTGCAATTCTGAAGCCTAGAAATAGAGTTTCTAACTTGGCGATAGAAATAAACATCACACGGCTGGCACACAGGTGAGCAGTTTGGCGGTATTACGTTTGCTGTGCGCGTCGGCTGACCCTCGCCGTCTATACACATTGTTTCCGACTCCCAGCCAGTTACCTTGGCCATTGAGCTATAGGTGCTGTCGGCGAAAAGTGTTTACCATGTGGTTACAGAAGCAGCAGTTGTAAAAGTTTCTCAGCTCGATTTCTGGAAAAGTTTGCGTTTGCGGACCCCATACCTGATGAAGAAAAATGTTCTATTTACAATTATCTATCGATCCCTCCAATTTTGAGTCGATTGCCCGTCATAACCTTTAGGGATGATTTTCTCAAAATTGCGGGGGTGTTGACCCAAAATATCTTAGATTCCTTCGTTTTAGGTTGCACACAAGAGACCTGCCAAATTTGAGTCGAATCGGTTGGCCGTGTCTGAGGCCTTCCCCTTGCCATTGTAGCCTGCTAACTCCTTCCATTTCGAACCGCCCTAGCTAAACTCGGAGCGCCGCTGCTGCAGCCCAGACGACGCCTACGTCACCCCTCTCAAAACTAAGTGACAGACAATAGCTGCCACAGCCGGCTGGACGGGAAGGAAGACAACGGCGCTGTGCAATTCAGTTTCTCGCCACAATATCCAGTGTAGTCTCGAATCAAAGAAGAGTGGGAGAAGCAGTGACCGTAGTTCGCTGGTATGCCAAAACATTATTACCACCGGGACGTTGAATGCAGCCTCCTGGTGTTACGGCCACGTGAGATGATAACAAAATTCTGTAAGCGGAGCAGACACGGACGGAGAAACACCCTAGTGAAGACATGGACTGCAAATGGGGAAATCCACTAAGATATGCGACTATGGCTAAGATCAGATTATTATTACGCAGATCGCGTAGACAGCGTTGTCCGTGGAATGCAGCTATCTGGTGCTATACTTCCGTTACAATAACAACGGAGATCACAACAATATTTATTTACTAAGACCCGGTTTCAGCTTATGTTAAAGCCATGCCCAGATCTTTCTGCCCCCCTATGGCTTAGGCTGGCGGCTCCTCGGTTTTTTCATGTGATGTCACGATTGTATTACTTGAAAAACTGGGGAGCCGTCAATACCAGTCATAGGGGGCCCAAACAAATTTGCATCTGGCTTTAACATAAGCCGAAACCGGCCATAAGAAACAACTGTTATTGCAATCTCGACTGTTGTTTTAACCAAATTATTATTACGCAGATCCTGTAAATGAGTACTTCGAAAGCTGTGAAGCTGGCCAAATGTTTGTATTACTGTCGTGAGAATCTACGGTAAGAGGTAGAATGACAGTGAAACTACAACTAGTACCTAAATGGTTGGATGTTCACGACGATGCAAACGCGAGGTTTGGAGGCGTGTCTGCACTGTAAAGTAGCATAGATAGTGATCTGTGGCGTATCTACCGAAAGAACATCATGCTGGTGCACACACAGTCGTTTCGGAGCACGCCGCTTATCGTACACTGTAGAATATGGAGTTACGTGGCACACCACCCATACGTGTTCACATGTTGACCCAACTACATTGAAAGTTACGAATGCAATGGGCACGGGACCATAGGGATTCGACCGTCCGCTCTTCAGCTGTACCACATTTTTCTACACTAGGTCGATGGTCGTCTCCACGAAATGTCGTCATCGAGGTAAACGGTGGCTCGAAATGTGTGGCGCGCCACGGACACAGGCTGGCGGGAGCAGCATTATGCTGTGAGAGACCTGTAGCACTAATCGAAGAATCATTGACATCTGCGAACCACTTGGACTCCTTCCTTCTTGATGTTTTCCCCTACGGCGATGTCATCATTTAGCGCTATAGCTGTCCGTGTCTCTGAGCCTGAACAGTGCAGCGATACTGCCTGGCAGATTAAAACTGTGTGCCCGACCGAGACTCGAGCACGGGACCTTTGCCTTTGGTGGGCAAGTGCTCTACGATCTGAGCTACCGAAGCACGACTCACGCCCGGTCATCACAGCTTTACTTCTGCCAGTATGTTTCATAACAGCGCACACTCCGCTGCATTGTGAAAATCTGATTCTGGAATGCAGCGATAGTTTGAGGAGCATTATAGTGAACTCAAGTTGCGGTCTCAACAACCAAATTTGCCTGATGTAAATCCTGTGGACGTACCTGAGACGCAATCAGGCGCCATCACCACATACACATATCAGTGGAACGTTATTTACTCGAATTCCATGACACGTGTTTAGACACCGAACGCCACATATTTCCACAAAACTACCAACAAACTGTCGGATCCCTGGTACCCAGAATCAGTTTTGTATTTCGTTCCAAAATCCTGACGAACAAGCTATTACGCAGGTGGTCATAATATTTTGGCCTATCAGTGTAATACCAGTATTGGAATGCGATTAATCTAAACATTTCCTAACAGAAGACAGTATATGATGTTTGTTTATTTCGCCTCCTTACGACTGTCAGAATGTCATAGGATTGTGTGCAGGGTCGATAAATCGTCAGTAAACATAAAGATTGATTCAAAGTGACACAAAGACTACTGACTATCAGGAGTTGGTGTAATAACTAACAGCTTACCCATCTAGAGTAAGGCGGACACAGCAATGGTGAAGGCAGATAACAAATTTCGTAACTTACATCAATTCTGCAGAATGTGGTTACTGCTAAGAATTGATATCAATATTCTCAACCAGCAATTCTTTTGACTGATGGTTCTTCAACATCCATAACAGAGTTTCAGTTTACCACCTTTACAATAAAGTAAAGAACTTCGTCTCTTTCACAATCTATTTCTCTGAAAGACCTTACGTGTCTCAGGTATCGTGAGGTGTTGGTTGCTTCGCTTTTTCTTTTCACAATCTTCCTCACTGATTTACTTTCGGATACCTGTGCTGTAAACTATGTGTTCCTAAACAAATAGCGTAGAAACAGTATCTTTTTAAAGAGCTACTGTGCTGCATAATTAGCAAAATGTTGTCTATTATGAAGCTGCATCAAAAATAACCATTGACCGAAAACGCTAAGTACGTTACTCACAATATTCCTCTTTCAGCATCGCAATACCACCATTGCAGTGAACCGACAGATTGGAAAGAGCTTTAACAACCAGACACATTTTGTGTCTCCTATTGATTGCCTCTACGGATTTGAGTGACTCGTGAACAGTGCTAACTACTGCACCAAAATGTTCACAGTCGTCTCGAAACGGCCCTGAGTTCTTACAATAGTCAAATTCTGAGACACGGGAAGTTAGTTTGTGTCGTGATTGTGTACTATCAGGAACGCACCAGCAGGGACGTAATAAAGATGTTGCTATTTATCTTTCAGTTGGACCTTATGGTAGACCAGTAGTACATTTCGACCAAATTACAGTAGATTTACGCTGTCTATATTGTAAATCGTTGAACAGGTTATCGAAATTCCTCCCCATAAAACAGAGCATTCAGACTATTGCCTTGTGTGTTGTAACAGCTTGTTGAAGTGAATGAATGGATTGGATTTGGTTTTAGTGTTGGTTTTCCCGTCCTCCTCTTTTGAGGAGTCACAAACGTTACTCGAATGTAAAGATTCAGTTGCTAACGTCGTGTCTCAGAATTACGAACTTTGCTGTTTCTTCGCAGCTACAAGAAACGCAGAAAAAGTGTGTCAGAGAAACGTCTACGAACACTGCAAATATTAATGTATGTTAAAAACCGATGAAACTTAACATATAAATAAAACGTTGTATGGAATGGTCTGGGTCCTCTGGTCCAAGTGAACAGATTACTGAATGGAAATCGTTTTATTCGGCTACTTGGAAACAATTTGCAGTCATTTATGGACCTCACGTTCCCAGGCAACGATGGAATTGTTATGGATAACAACGTATCGTGTGGTCGGGCATCAGCTGTTCGCTATTGGTTTGTAAAAAATTCTGGACAGGTCGTGGGAATGATAGGGACACACAGATCTCACGACATGAATCCCATCGTACAATTAGGGGACATAATCGACATGTCAGTTCGTGATCATAATCCTCCATTGGAACCATTTTGGCAACTATGGTTGTATGCAAAGACATCACGGCTCGATAATCCTGCAGGGGTCTTCGAATGACTTTCTGAGTTCGTGTCACGCCGAGATGCTGCAGTACGCCAGGCAAAATGAAGCCAGACACCACTTTACGAGGTGTCCCTTAACTTTTGTCACCTCAGTGGACCTCAATTAGTGCATTCGCTGTTGCACGTTCCGGCACTTGCGTCAGTGGCAGATGCAGGTGTCGTAGGAAGCTTCAAGGATCTTAAATGACATAAAAATAAACTACCGGATTTCAAATACGTTTAATCTACCGACGCAGATATGGAAACTGAGTCATCTGTTTCTCTCAGCACCTGAATTCAATACACGTCACGGAAATTTCCATCATCTATCAAATATTGATTTATTTAATGAGGCACTAGAACAGAATAACGAGTGACGCTGCGATGAAGCAAGAGTAAAATTTCTGAACGCGATACGCGGAAAAGTATGTGAGGTGGAAGGTAGCTGAGACACACAGCATTATCTTGATTTTAAAATATGTCCCTGCTCTGGCCCTTTCTGGAATGGTCAGTAATATATATGAAAATGATATATCCTAAAATGCAAATTAGTGCGATATATTGGATATTTTGACAGACAATCAAGTACCAAATACGAACATTGCGCTAAGGACTATTATGTTCTCAGATGTTGTTTTGAGCTGTGTCTCAAAATACTTGGTAAACTATTTTGGAAAATATTGTATTGAATTCGTACTTTGTTGTCTACTACTTTAATATTCTGTCTGGAATGTGGTCCAAGTATAGCGCCTCCTATAAGAATCTGCCTACCGTTTCCTGCGGAAAACATAAGACGACCAGCTTGGAACTTGCAGCAAGCATCGATGGAGTCCACCCCAATGGAGTTATGGCTGGACATGTTTGCCACTCTCTTCAAACAGTACGGAGCACTTTATAATTGTGAGGATTTTTAAGTCCTGGAAAAAAGAAGGTTTACAGCCAAAGAAATGTGTCAGTGGGGTACGAAGCTTGAAAAGAGCGAATTGAGAAAGTCTGTTTCTAGTTGAGCCGGAGCCAGTTGCTAGGTGACGACGACTATTAAACCGGTGAAGCAGAGTAACTATGGACGCACACCTACAGCATTTGTCTGTCTCACTAATCCCGATAGGATATAGATGCCTGTTGATGGAAATCAAATTGTTGACCACCCTGTATCAGCAGGAGGTGTCTGCCATTGATAAAACCGTTAGGCCGAAACTGGTCCATACAATTTTTCTGAATATTCGCGGTGATTTTCAACGGGATTGGGACAGGGATATCTTCCCAGCCGGCAAACAAATTCTTGGTCGTGTGCACCGTCTGCTGCAATATGTCAGCCCCCAAAATGCTCACGAATAGGCTGAACTCTACAATGTATGGAGATGGTATCTGTTCCCGACAGAACAGATACCATTGATGACCGTGCAGCTTCTCTAGAATGAAATGATAATTAAATCGAAACCCTTAGCTGCCGACAGGTGTTGTTGATATATGTCAATGGGGACCGACCGGGACTCGAACCCGGGATTTCCTGCTCACATGGCAGACGCTCTATCCATCTGAGAATCCGAGGGCACAGACGACAGTGCGACTGCACGGACTCATCCCTTGCACGCTTTCCGTGAGACCCACATTCCCAACTGTCCACAACCTGCATTCGTAGTGTTCCTAATAGATATTTGCCCTTTAACTCATTACTCGCTCCAGACTAATCCCAAGAGTCCCATAAGTCTATCAGGAACGCTACGAATGTGTTTCAGTGTAAACTTCAGACGAGCAGCGTCAAGAGGGGGATCAAGGCTCGCTGGACGCACTATGGTGAAAATTCGACACGTAAAGGAATGTGAGTAACGAGTGACTGCATGATGCTGCGCCGAACACATAAGACGGTCAGCAACTGGAAGCAGTCAATCCCATAAATTATCTGGGAGTAGGCATTAGGAGTGCTCTAGAACGGAATGACCATATAAAATTAAAAGTCGGTAAAGCTGATATCAGACTGAGATTCATGGGAAGAATCCTAAGGAAATGCAGTCCGAAAACAAAGGAAGTAGGTCACACTGCACTTGTTCGCCCACTGCTTGAATACTGCTCACCGGTGTGGGATCCGTACCAGATAGGGTAGATAGAAGAGATGGAGAAAATCCAACGGAGAGCAGCGCGCTTCGTTACAGGATCATTTAGTAATCGCGAAAGCGTTACGGAGACGATAGATAAACTCCAGTGGAAGGCTCTGCAAGAAAGACGCTCAGTAGCTGGGGACGGGCTTTTGTTGAAGTTTCGAGAACATACTTTCACCGAAGCAGTATATTGCTCCTTCCTAAGTATATCTCGCGAACAGACCGTGAGGATAAAGGCAGAGAGATTAGACCCCACGCAGAGGCATTCTTTCCACGAACAATACGAGACTGGAATAGAAGGGAGAACCGATAGAGGTACTACGCCACAGATCGTCAGGTGGCTTGCGGAGTATGGATGTAGATGTAGATGTAGAGACGGACGCCTTCCGCCCAAATGTCAAAAAAGACAAATCCATCGACGGAACATAGCTTCGTCACCATCTAATGTCACAACTTGAAGATATGACGTTTCCACAAAATAACGACCGGACAACAGCAGTAGTTTCTCAGTGGGAGAAGTTGTGCTGTGTTAATATGCGTTGCACGACACATACGTATCCATAAATCGCACATCCTGATTATAGTAAGGGCGCTTCACTCCTGTTTCAGTAACTTCCCCTGGATCTTATCACTAACCGACTTTTAATTGATAGTCGTGGGTTTGAGCGGGCAAGGATCAATAACAACTTCGAGGGATGTACGAGTATGTCAACCCACAGCAGTCGCCCACAAGATTACTGTTCCACCGAAACCCAGTAAATAAAGAAGCTTACTTTCGCCCTCGTTAAGCCGCGCGCCGAAGATACGGCACTAATCATTAATGATTGCATTCAACAGACGTACATACCTGCGTCGACGGAACGTCACGGTAAACGAAACGATGAGCTTATGGCATCGTTTCCGGAAGGCCCCTCTCCGGGGAAGTTCGGCCACCAAGTGTAAGTCTTATTTTAGTCGACGAGACATTGGGCGACTTGCTCACCGGTAATGAGGATGAAGTGATGATGAGGACAACACAACACCCAGTCCCCGAGTGGAGGAAATCTCCAACACGGCCGGGAATGGAACCCGGGCAAACTTGCATGAGAGGCGAACACCCAGCTATGCCCAACTACCGCCAAGCTATGTAGGCGGACCACATCACGGTATTCGGCCACAGGGGAAGAACAAAGCAATAAAGAAGGCTAGTGTGCCTCTGGGCGAAAACAGTCGTCAACAAGGCAGTTATCTTACCGTTTACCGCCCTCGCCACTGCTCAGAATTCTAATGCAGTGGAGTGGGAGAACGAAAATTATCAACCGTATTACGACCAGGATTTTTAGATACCAACACAACTTTTCTCACCTAGCGGGCACAGCTACTACCCTTATCACGTCGTTCGAGATATATGTAAATGTGACGCGCAAGAGCTGCGAAAAACTGACGTAAAAGGGGAAGTAACAAAAACATCAACACGCCAACTCTTCCAGTGTCGATCAAAGGTTCGGTGATTTACCCGAACGTGAGTTGTGTACCTGTGGTCCAAAAGGCGGATCGAAAGGAAAGTAACTAGGTGTATCCACATCTTAAAGAGACACTTAATACCGATACAAAGCATTAACTAAGTCAGCTTGCGCTGTCAGCTGCCACCCGTCGCCTGCATTAGGAGAACTAATGCAAGAGCGGCGACACCGTACTTGATGTCGATGCTGTTGGTGTACGGAACTCAGTGCCTCTGTTCGAAATCAAGGAAGAGGAAAAGGGATGCATAAAAGTACTTGCAGGAACAATATGTTTCCACAGCAGGAATATATAAATGAAATATTCAGACATTGGTATACTCGGTGTCCCAATTCGCAAGAAGCACCATACGTACCAAACCACTTCTACGTCGGATGAGAAAATATTACGATGCTTTAGTAGGAATTTGTCTACTTCAAAAGAACCTTCGAAATTCACAACGAACAGACATACATAAGAACTATCGACCAGTCATGGATTTCTAGAGATCCGGGCTGCCCCGTACGTGTTGACTGATCAAATGATGGGCTCACAGTACCTTTACGTGGAATACTCTTGGACGCCATGAGAAGCAAACAGGAGTGGATTTGGGCGCTGTCAGACTCACGCCCAACTAAGGACAAGACGAGACAACTGCGACATCACAGACACAGAGGCACATACACCTCTGAACCTAGAAACACCCAAACAGTTGGGAAGCTGGAGTGGAGTAGATATGTAAGCAACTACCTACTCGCTCGGCCCGCAATGCGGAGCTGTCACTAGACCATCACTTCACATACGAATGTGGTCATACTTTCTGCTACCCAAGTGCACTGCTGCTCTCTCGAGCTAAGGCAGTTGTGCGTTAGATGGCACTGGCATCGTATTCACAAGTTGAATTTCATTCATCATTATTCGATCAGTTCCTCCCAAGATCTAGTCAATTATTTACAATAACATTTCGCTTTTATCGATGTCTCTTATTTAACAACCGATACTAATCCTTACATCAGTTGCTGAGGTAAGCCTGCACGTCAGCAAGTTTGCGAAGAAGTGACTTTAATTTACGTGTATGGAAACACGTCTGTATTTGTCTGATAGGAAGAATGGATTTAATGACATAAACCGTGCGCTATATTCTGACCATGGCAACTCAAGGTAAGGCATCGTTTACGACGACTAACCTATTATTTTCTTAAGATATATACATTTTTTATCGAAATGGAGATTAATTCTTACTTTATGAAAACTATACTGAAATTAACTAAAATTATCTCTCATGAAGTCTATTATACGTTGAGACGACTAACCTACCATTTTCTTAAGATATATAAATTTTTTACTAAAATGGAGATTAATTTTTACTTTTCGAAAATTATACTAAATTAACTAAAATTGTGTCTCAATAAGTCTACTATAAGTTTGCTTGCAAAGCTGTGACTCGAATTTTTATCACACGGTTCGGTTCGCTGCAATCACGTCTTCTTGGTATACGTTATGTCTGTCTCTTTCTTATGGTCGATGATGTCAGAGAACATGAAAACAAATCTTCATCTCCTGATATCTCAAAGGGAAACATTTATCAAGAATCAAAGCTTCCTCAGTTTCAGACGAAGAAAACGTCATGTGACTCTCAATTTCACTCTTCAGAGGAACCACTATCAGTATAACAAACCGCCAGCAGTGCTATCGGCCACACAAAATGGTTCTATTGGCTCTGAGCTCTTTGGGACTTAACTTCTGAGGTCGTCAATCACCTAGACGTAGAACTACTTAAACTTAACTAACCTAAGGACATCACACACATCCACCCCCGAGGCAGGATTCGAACCTGCGACCATAGCTGTCACGCGGTTCTACACTGTATTGCCTAGAACCGCTCGGCTCGGCTCGGCTCGGCGACACACACTAAGGCGTCGTGAGCATATTCTAGCAGTATTTCAGCACATATATACCAGAGTATTTAGCAATCATGGCTCTTCTAGCCGGTTTCACTTATACAGGGTGCTCGGAAATTCCGTTACAAACTTTAGGCTTGCCCCTTTTCCGTGCTACAACCATTTGAAGACACGTTGGTAACGCGACCACTTTTACACGTTATTGATTATACTCACTAATAGCCAAGAATATTCTTGTGGCATGTAAAGTATGCTGGCGGCAATACACAACCAATTTCTTCTCTGCGCGACAGTAATGGAAATACTATGGATGACTGAGATGCTAAAGTAGAGCTACTAAACACAGCCATCTGAAATTCTTTCCAAAAGATGAAGAAGTGAATATTCCAGAATTCGAATCAAGACATCTGACAACAAGAGTAACTGAGAAGTAGATGTCCTCGGAGAAGTGAAGCTCAATCATATACAACCGCTCGCTCGACGAAGATCCGTACGTAAAGACTGGAAAGTTTCACAGTTCACGCTAATGTTCGAGTATGGCATTTGGAGTAATCGACTAAAGGCCCATATCATTAACGTCGATATGCAGCAGGATTTTGGAACTTATATTGCGTTCGACCATTATGAATTGCCACGAGGGTAATGGTCTATTGGCAAACAGTCAACACTGATTTAAAAAATATCTTCCTTTAAAACACAACGATCTCTTCACTCATACAAATTTTTGAGTTCTATTGGCAAGGGATTTCGTACTGATTCCGTATTACTAGATTTCCGGAAGGTTTTTCACACCGTATCACACAAGGGGCTTGTAATCAAATTGCGTGCTTATGGAATATCGTTCAAGATATGCGACTTGATTGGTGATTTCCTATCACAGAAGTCATAGTTATTAGTAACTGACGGAAAGTCATCGAATATAATGAAAGCTGTTTCTGCCGTTTCGAAAAGTAGTGTTGCAAGACCTCTGCTGTTCCTTATATGTGTAAACGGTTTAGGAGACAATCTGAGTAACCGTCTTAGGTTGTTTAAAGGTGATGCTGTCGTTTACCGTCTAGTAAAGTCATCAGATGATCAAAACCAGTTGCAAATCGATTTAATTAAGGCATCTGTATGGTGAAAAAATTGAAAGCTGACCCTAAATAACGAAAAGTGCGAAGGAATCTGCTAGATTACGGTTACACGAGAAATCAATCGTAATTGAAGACCGCGAAATCAACTAAATACCATGCAATTACAATTAATAATAATTTTGATTGGAAAAAGTACGTAGGAAACGTTGTGGAGAGGACGATCCAAAGAGTGCGATTTATTGTGGAAAACACTTAGAAGATGTTACCGATCTATTAATGAAGATTCCTATACAACGCTTGTCCATCCTCTTTGAGAGTGCTGCTGCACCGTTTTGGATCCCTTCCACATAGGATTAACGGAGTGCATAGAACAAGTTCGATCGAGTTCAGCGCGTTTTGTTTTATCTAAAATTTTGGGACGGGAGTGTCACGGACATGGTATATGATTTTACGTGGTAATCATTAGAGCTAAGCTATTTGTCGATGCGGTGGGATCTTCTCACGAAATATATGTTATCAACTTTCTCCTCAGAATGCGACACTAGTTTGCTGACGCCAGCTTGTATAGGGCGAAACGATCATCATAATAAAATATATAAAATAACACCTCGTTGTTTGAGAATAGAATAATAAGAAGTCACTGTAAGGTGGTAAGATGAAACCTCTCCAGGCACTAAAGTGTAACTTACAGATTGTCGGTGTAGATGAAGATGTTGATGCAAAGAAATTGCTTGTATACTCGTGATGGGTTATCTTCGATATGATGCAGTGCGGCCTCTTCCAATTCGGGCGTGCAGCATCTCCTTGGCACACGACAGTAACGTCTGCTGACAGTGAAGGTACCCTATTTCGAAGCCCTTGCCTAATTGTGGCGAAAGTGTTATGCGATGGGCTCGTGTACTATGAAGAACTATATAGACGAAAAAGACGACGCTTCCATTACTCTGAGCTTCGCCGTTCAGAAGGATGATGCCGGTGTATCCTGTGAACATGTACTCCACCACGTCGTTCTAACACCCACAGAAATGTGAATGATGTAAAACCACGTCACAGGGCTAAGATAGACGACAAGTGACACTCTCCGATCAGACGTAACCAGTCCCCAAAATGTGTAACCTGTTGCCTACCTACCTTGCATACATGTCTTCAGATTGCTGTTGCAGGTAAACAGTACGTTTTCTGGTTTCCGGACATAGGTTCACATTCAAAGTATTATGTACTCATTCCTGTCGACAGGTCCTAGAAGTCTGTAACGGGAATTTCCGAAAGTCATGTATACGTTGTCTGGACCCGAGTGCACAGAAAGGGACGCCACCAACATGCAGGTTTGACGGGGGCAGTGGGAACTGGGGTACCCTAATTGGCGAATATTCAGTAGAGGGCACCTCTGCCTATGTATTACACATTCCTTATAAGTGTAATGGTCGAATTTCACGAGTTAAGGAAAAGGCACTGTAGCAAAGTCATGTAGCAACTAGGTAACGGTGGTCTACGCACACTCTTTCCAACAAATACACTAACATACTTTCGTCGAATTCTGCTGAATGCTGCACCTAGGGAAATTTTCATTCGAAATTCGAAATTCGAAATTTTCATTCGAATGAAAGTAATAACAAAAAATGAAGACTGGCACAACGAACAAGCCCTTATGAATATACTGTAAAATTTGATGGAAAATGTATACCGACATTTATAAAATTGTAAGCAACAAGCCTATGGTGCTGATTTATTTCTGAACTTCGTGAAGTTACTGCCCCATACGTTTTGGGTGGACAGAGACTAGGTCCTGTGGTTGTCCAGGCGTGGACCTGAATAAGATATGTTAGACACAAACACAGTGACACGACCAGAAATGTTCACAGTAACAAGACATCCACAGTACTCCATTCTGCAATAATCTCTGTGTAAAAATAGGTGTCCCATAACAATATATACCATCAGAAACTATATCTAATCAAATACATACTACAGTTACTCAATACTGATTAAGCCCCTGTGACACGCAAAAGGGCACCAGCCGTGAACGACAACACACAAATCATAATCTTTAGCGAAACTGCGTTGGCGGAGCTACATTCCAAAGACGTCAAGAGCACTCGGTGGCGCCGGAAAACTCCTTCGACGTCGCGCCACCCTAGTTGGGCTCTGAGCGAAGATACTGAGACTGAAACTCGGCCAACCGCGATGTCTGGTCAAACAACGAGCGACAGGGAGCAGTCCTGCCGTGGTTGACTGCGCGGGAAAGAAGACAAACAATGAGCGATATTGTATCTTCCAGGGAAAGGACTCATCAAAACAATGATTTAATCAAAACTGTGTTATTCTTAGTGGTTTTCTACTTCTCTTTAAAGATATAGCGGCGCAGCATCTTGTAACAATGACAAAGTTTCGGTTAAGGGAAGGGTAACAAATAGGGAGACAGTTAAACCTATCGCTTGAAGGGAAACGTATTGTGTCGGGTGAGTGGCGGGATCCCGTGGTGATAAGGTCGTACTGTGGGCTGACTGTGTTTCCTTAGTATTGAAATATTATAATGAAACTCCAGTGGGCGTATTCAAAACGCGGATTAAGATTGGAGAGAATTTCATTTGAAACGGGATGGAGTCACAGATTAAGTTATTGGTACTGTGGTGTAGAATTTACTTTACCAGCACACCTGCACTGAATACGCTGCAAAAGTTGTGTCGTCTGATATGGTTAACGAGCATATGCAGAAATTGCCACGCTCCAGAGAGGGTAACTGGTACGTCTCGAATGAAAAACAGCCCACGGTTGCAGTAAATTATCTTTATTTTACAACTTGAACATAGTTTCTCCTATAATAATATAGCCTTCTTCATATGTCCTAAAATATGACCAAAATAACATCTAGACCAGTGATACAATCTACACATAAACTTCAAAATATGTAAGTGATTACATATTACTTACATACACACCAACACATGAAAAATGCCTTAGCCTAGCGGCTGGATCAAGACCAATAAAATAACTTTAACAGACATAAGCCTGTTTCGAAAATGAGAAAAATTACAGAAGGCACCGTATGTCCTCTGCCACTACCACTGCTATATTGGGCGCACGTTTGTCGAATCTCCTGCACCCCGCGCAACAAAAGTGGCTCTCACCACTGCGAGATACGTCGCACCGTTTATCAGGAAACCATACAATATGTACTATAATAATTTAATAACAATCCTACATGTGCCAATGACGGACCATATACTATTCATTCCAATGTCCAACTGTTGCATACGATCATTAGAGTCGTAGAAGACTAACAAGTTTATATAACAAAGTTTTTAGTATCACTATTTGATAAATGATTCAGAAACGAGACTTTCATATGCAAATATAACTTCAGCTTACATTATACACTCTAATAGCTTATAGGGCTACTTCCACCAACCGCCCGTAGTCGTTGTACATAGTCACACTAACAATAATTGACTTTATTTCTACGACTAGCACACTAGTACATGAGTAGATAACATGGTAAAAGATGGAAAAAGCTCATTAACATATTTGTCTTAACTTACGTCACCGTTAACAAAAAAGCATTTCATGGCTCTTTACGACAATTTCGTAACCGTTGCTGTTGTCGTTGCCGTGATGAAAATAATAACTGGTACGTAGTTCGCTGCGTATATGCTTATACACGCTTCTGCTGGTTGATACATACAAGAAATATTACCTCGCAAGGGTGAATCACTTGCTCGTAAGGGATATTTGGGATCTAGAGCCCTTTCGCGCTTTCATTTCCCATAATGCAGAGAAGTTTAGATTCAATGTATTTTGCAGTTTCTCTTTTGAAATGATGGTGTTGAAAATACAGCTTTGGAGTTGTTTTGATTGTGTTTCATCATAGCGACTTTACTATATTGAACAGTCCTTTTTTGTGGTTGGGGTATGCAATTAATAGTGTGGTGCACGAAGAGCTCGAGACAACACCTGGTAGTCTTGTGATTACCTTTAAACATCAGGCATTTATGGTCGTTAACTGGCGTACTTGCGGATCAGAGGGACGCTGCACGGAACTGTGCTGATTGGAACCTCATCCAAAATAATTTGCACGTAGCTCGTGAAAGGATGGAGCTGCGTTGTATTGCTGGGAGGAGACCAATCACATTGAAACCAGGGGATTCGCATTGGGTAAACAATTGTGGCGTGGCGAGGTAAGTTGAGGTGCCCAAACGTTTAGGGCATGCTTAGATTCTACGCTTAGGACTCCATTCACCTTGTTTGTAGATAATTTCCCAAACAAAAATAGTACACAGGTTCAATGCAATGCAGTTCAATAAGTATTGTCACTCTATAAACCTAACTCCAATGCCTTCGTAATTTACTCAGTGGTAATATGAATTCCTCCCACACTTTTAGTAGCTACGTAGTGTTAAGGTTAAGCCCAAGTACTAAGAGCGTTATATTTTAAATTTTGGAAGCTGAATATTTAAGTTTGTGCATACAGAAGTTACCTGAGAAGATTATTGCTAAATGCAGTTGGGGAAAAGAATACATAAATTTTTGGAACAACTCCACAAAAGACATTATTGAGGCTGCATAAGACGTTATCCCTTATTAACGAAATGGATACATACTTCTTGGTATGATGATAGTGAGACGTTAACTATAATCAGACAACAAGCTTTGAATGTCTGGAACTTAAAT
Source organism: Schistocerca gregaria (assembly GCF_023897955.1). Taxonomy (NCBI): domain Eukaryota; kingdom Metazoa; phylum Arthropoda; class Insecta; order Orthoptera; family Acrididae; genus Schistocerca; species Schistocerca gregaria. Next base: position 143,859,221 of record NC_064925.1, on the reverse strand, counting down.
AAAAGTGAAAGGAACCGGAAAAATTACATATAAGCATGGAAACATGCATTATAAGGTCTCAAAAAAATCACAGCACAACATAAAAAAGATCATCTAACATCAACAGAGTCACACTTCTGTGGAGTGGGAGGGTGTGGTGCAACTGTCAGCCATCGGTTTTGCATTGCGATTATTACCGTTACGCTTAACGTTGCAGCGTTTCCACGCTCAGTACCTTTCTATGGGCGCATAGCTAACGTCAGTTGGACAGCTAAACGAAGAACAGCGGGACGGTGAAGTGAGTTAGGCTACAACTGCCCAACACGGGCCTATCTACGTAACAATTTCTTAAGGTAGGTTTTTTGTCTTTTTTAGACATTTTTCATACTAAATTTGTTGTAAGTGTAGTATTTAAATCTTTTCTTAATGTGAATAAAATAACTATGTTGACTGAAGTGATCATTTATGCAGTCTTCAACATGTACTATAATGTACAGAAACTGTTACTCACAAACATGTTTTTATTTTAGTGATGTTAGATCCGAAGAAAAGAAGAGTGGATGAGGTGGCTCGAAGAAGATGCAGAGAGTGATGAAAATGACGAATTTGATTCTGAAGAATCTGATTCAAATGAAGATGATCAACTAATGGACAGCGATCATGATACTGAAACTGAACAATCTGCTGGTGAATAGAGTAATGAGAACGGTGAGTCTTATATTTCCTAGTATCTTGAGAAGGACAGTAAATGTGGTGTGTGTACTGTAAGACCTTTGGTACACATACCATCTGATTATTTCACTTGTCGCTCTAACGAAGTAGGCGAGTGTGAGCTATGTGTCTGAAGGTCTTATCGTGGCGTATTTATCCTCTACCTTTAGCTCAGACGATAGAAATTCCACTCGCACGCTTAGAGTAGCAGATTGAAGGTGACCAACTTTAAACAGAACTTGATTAATTTTGACACACATTTATTAAAGTAATAACAGGCATAAACATTACTTAACTTGGTTCTGGATGCTATTTACAATTGACAATCTGAAGTTCCTTTGGTCTTGGTAAATTAATCTTATCCTCACATATCTCTGTTACTTGACAGCAGTGTCTATACATTTCTCTTCATGGATATGTACAGGAATATGGTAATCTAATCAGGCGCAGACTGAAACTTGACTATAGACTGGTACAGACAAATGTAGAACTCGTGCAGACTGGTACAGACTAATGCATACTGACTAATCGGGGTCTGTGCACTCGTTATAATACCTGGCGCGTTCATGTATCACTGCGCGACTGTGATCCGCCAGGAGAAAAGGTTGTATGTTAGCAGCAGTCTCATTGGCTGCATTACATATTAATACGCGGGTCGGCGGAAGCAGAATTTGGTCCGTCTCTATGGCAGCGTCATCTCGTACTGCGGAGACGGACGAGCGCTGCGCCTGCGCTGTTGTGCTTAGCGGGGCGCGCTCTAGTGGGAAAGTTGTGTATTCTCTGACTAGGCGGATCTAAGTACTCAACAGTAAAACAAAATGGTCCAAGTATTTTCCTAAAAGTAACGTGAGAACAAGGACAGAGTATATAATAACTCATCTACCTGGCCCCTAGATGCAAGCATCAGCAATACTTTCTGAAGATAAGTTATTAAATGTTTTCTTAGACATCAAAGCATACAAAATTATAGTTAACTGTACAAATATTTATGAAAGAATTTTGAAAAGCAAATTTCAGAGACATACATATGCTAGACTCACTGATGAGACTGAAAAAGGTGTAAAATGGTTCAAATGGCTCTGAGCACTATGCGACTTAACTTCTGATGTCATCAGTTCCTAGAACTTAGAACTAATTAAGCCTAACTAACATAAGGACATCACACAAGTCCATTTCCGAGTCAGCATTCGAACCTGCGACCGTAGCAGTCGCTCGGTTCAAGACTGTAGCGCCTAGAACCGCACGGCCACTCCGGCTGGCGAAATAAGAACACTTTACAGCATACTCTACCATATAGGAACCCTAAGAAGTTCTAGAAAATAAACAATACTATGCTCTGGGACAACTCTAGGAGAATTCTGTTGCGTAGCTATAAGTGAAAAAAGAATTAAATTTCTTCTGAGATATTTACGTTTTGATGACGTAAGGGACAGAAGCATTCGAAAATAAATTGATAACTTATCCCCAGTTAGAGACATTTTTTAGACTGTCGTTCATAATTTTTCAGAACACTTTGTTTCAAGTGAATATTTGACTGTAGACGAACAGTTACTTGCTTTTTTAGGAAACTGCCAATTCCGACAGTATCTTCCCAAAAAGCCCACAAAATATGGCATTAAGACATTTGCTTTGGTAGATGCTAAAACTGCCCATACTTTCAACTTAGAAATATATGCTGGTACTCAGCCAGAGGGTCCTTTCAAACACAGTAATTCTCCTACAGACGTAGTAATGAGATTAGTGGAACCTGTCAGCACGACCCACCCTAACGTTACTGGTGACAACTGCTTGGACAGTATACCAATGGCTAAGAAGCTACTAGAAGACTAGGGACTGACGTATGTAGGAACGTTCCCAGAAAACAAGAAGGAATTCCGCAAGGAATTTTTACCTAGTAAGCAAAGACCTCAGTATTCTTCTTTCCCTCGCTTCCAAGAGAATTGTACGCTAGTTTCATACTGCCCTATAATTAGTCAAGCTGTTCTCTTGATATCTACATTACATCATGATGATACCATTAATAAAGATACAAGAGATTCACTGAAACCAGTAATTGTAACTTTTTACAGTATGGCAAGGATTGGAGTTTATTTACTAGATAAACTAATTCAAAAAAATGATGTCGCGAAACACTCGTAGGTACCCTATCCTTGTTTTCTATAATTTACTTAATGTTTCTGCCATGAACGCACTCTGCATATACCGAGACAATACTACAACACATCAGTCATTGAAAAGAACGGAGTTTCTGCTGAAGTTGGTCTGGGAAATAATGAACCCTCAAATATTCAGTACAGATCTTCTAACCCTCAAATTCCCATTCAACTACGTCGGCGTGCACGTGTTCTACTGGACATTAACTCAACAGTTACACCACAAGACAATTCCAGAGAAGGCTCCAAAGGACGTTGCTACAAGTTTGGAAGGCAGAAAGACAGGTGAACTAGAAAACGGTCTCATAAATGTAAATGGTCGATGTGTTTACCTCTCTGAAATAAATTATTGAAGTATTTTTTTTCTTTTGAAATTTGTGTTCTATTTCCATACCTTTACATATACAAACGTAGAAAAAGGAGCTAAAGAACATTTGATAATCATTTCAGTGCGTAATTAAGAAACACAAATGACGACAGGAGTCCCCCACACGCCTGACCACGTAACGGTACAGCACACACCTACTGCAGGGTTAAGCAGAACAACAAAACGAATTTTTATAAAATATTGAAAAGCAATTTAAAGAAGTACACACCACCACGTTTACAGTTCACAGATACGAAAACACAGGAAACTGCATATATAATGACACTGAGAATGGCAGAATACTTGCTGACTACTTCATAGAATTACCCAAACGCGATCCAGTGAAAGGAGATTTCGTTTTGATATCAAAATCTTTGAACAATCATTTTAAATCAATTAGAAAATACCAAAACATCGGGAGGAATCAGTATAGTTGCTGAATTATGGTTAAACTCCAGTGACAACATAATTCTATGCCTAACAGAAATCAGTAATGAAATTTTGATAAACAGCTTACCATCAGAATGGACATCGGCATTAATACTGCCACTACATACAAATGGAGAGAACTTATAGTGGTATCTCCCTCTTGTGATTGACATGTAACCTCTTGTCTATGGAACTTTTACAGGTGGCTGAAAGAATATCCGACCCAAAGATAGGAGAACATCGAGCAGGATTCAGGAATTATCTACAAATACTATGTATAGAGAAGATAAAAGAAATGAGGCAAATGAGAAACTTGATAATTGTTGCAGATTTTAAAAAGGGATGTGACTCAAATGATACAAATGTACTACCCAATTTTATAACGGTAAATGGAGTCAACAATAAAACAACAGAAATATTTAAAGGACTTTAACAAGCAGAAACACACAAGTAATATTTGAGGGGGAACTTTCAAAACCTTTTGCAATAAAAAGAAGTTTAATGCAAGGGGATTTTTTACCACCGTTAGTTTTTAACTGTGCGTTAGAGAAGATGTGAAAGAATGAAGGCATTCGTGTTGCTAAGGGTGTACAACTAGGAAGAATACCAAGTATAATCACCGTAGACACTCTACAGTTTTCAGATGGTATGACACTAATTGTTGACTCACTGGATAGTGGCAAAGAACGTAACACATAAACTACAGAAACAAGGAGACACCATAGGTCGAAAACATCGTTTGAAAATATTCATTTCATAACAAATATCAATGAAGTCCGTCCAAATCTCATAATCCTTAACAACATAATATATAAAACTATCTGTTTTAAATACCTTTACCAACTTACTAAATAACAACGAATACAATCCCATATGGTTCACGTAAACTGGGAAAGACATGAAAAACACAGAAATTAGAAATGACACAATAAATAACAGAATACTTTTAAGAGAATCAACACAAACGCAGGATTTCAGGAAAGACCGATGTCTGAAAAAGAAAGAAAGTTGATGCAGAAAGAAAAGGAACGACACTTTCGAGGGATAATGGAACTCTAGGGAGCAATGAAAAATAAACACCAATAAGCAAGACGGAAGTTATCGTATTCTCCAAAACCATTACCCGAAAAAATAAATCAGTAAAATATGTTGATTAATGTTTTCTGATTATTCTGAATTCTGGGGACAGCAGTTTGCGTAGGGTAATCTCTCTCTACCCTCACCATAACCGCTTAAACTTTAGGCGATGTAGGGGACCTGACACAGAAGTCGCCAATGTTCCGATGTATTGGAACTCCAGCTACGTCCCCATCCTCCTACACGAAGCAGCCTGCTGTCTGCTGTGGAGTGACAACACGAGTTCCCTTCCACCACCAGCTTAGAACGAGAAGCGGCAATCTGCGGACGTCACGCCGTAGATGTCCTCTTTAGACATATTTGTTTTTGCTGCCCCCGCATTGTCCACAGTGGTGCCTAACATAGAGTGACACATGTGGCTAATTACCGCCTGCTTGGGGTTATGAACCCTGGTGTACTCAGATGCGTGCATGGAAGTGCTGAGAAAGTGATTTGTGATCAACTGCCCTATTTGTCATTCAGAAACCGTTAATGTGGTTGGACACAGGGAAGCTGGCTCTCTTAGGTTGATGAATGCGGTGACTACAGTCTTTCTGGTTGCACACTTTTGGAAGAAGTTGTAACAATGCTTAGTTCCATACATGTCACAGCAGTATTTTTTTAAACATAAGTAATGAAGGAATTATAAATTTGTTTTATTGAATTTTTATTATTATCGCTGCGTCCATAAACTACTGTAGTTGCATTTGTAATTATTGAGGAAGCTGAAGAGACGAATATCCTTCATTTCCTTTAAAGGCAGTTTTTGAAAATGACCAACGAGCTATGTCGTATTTTGAAGAAAAGAATTAAACCAACTTGAACCTGAACCTTCCACTCACTTACACCGTACATAATTTCAGTTATTTCTAGGCTTACTAATCAGTTACCTAGAACGAATCATTATGTGAGTATGTGTTTCGCGAGGTTTAAATGGATATCACTCCCCCTTTCCCCGATTAATCTATTTCTTTCACAATGTCAGACACGTAGATTTCTTACGTGTTTTCTCAGTTGCTTTCTATACATTAGGAATTAATATGCTGAGAAACTTGTTTGCACGTTTATTTCCACTGCCCTCTTGAGCACATAGTGTAGCGAAGCGCATAAAAAAAATAAAGGCATATGTCACGAAGACGAAAAAAAGGTGTTATATTTGAAGACAAAACAAATTCGTAAGAGGCGACTGTAGATGTTCTTGGTGACCTGTGAGATATCCGGTGAGTATGAGGTACTTACCGCTAAAAATTGTTAGTATTTTCGTTTAAACATTGTCCGCAAAGCCACGTAAACTGTACTTCTATTATGGCTGAGAACACAGAGTGAACTCTGTAGGGAGCGTCTGCTATTGACGTCGTAGAGTACTATGTTTCGTGAGCTACTGACTTTCGTGAAATACGACAATCAGCTTTCTAATTCATTTCGTTCATCTATTTTATGGGCCATTTTCCCGTGTGTTTCAGGAATATTGTGTCTACAGCATTAGATGAAAAAAGATGATATGGACGCTAAGCCTGAAATTTGAAACCAATGTATTGGCTACCAATGGGGATAACTTAATAGACTGACGTGTCACTGAATGTGATCGCATTAAGTGCATTCACTTTGTCTGCAAATATGTGCAAAATTGCTTCGGAAATACGAATGTGTTGGAAATTGCCTTTGACGATCTAACTTCTTGTTGCGATCTACATTGCTGTCCCAAACAGTAACGACGGTTAATGGTCTGTAACATCTGAACTAAAAAGACAATCCCTCTATTCCCGATCAGAGAAGCGAAAGCACCAACAATATGCATTGACAGGAAACGACCTGCGACGTTGCCTAGAAACAGTCTGAGGCTTGCTAACGAAGAAAGCGATTTGCTCGTAGCAAATTTTCTTCTTGCCTTGCCGGTGAAGACTCTTGTTGCGCACGGTAAGCGTCAAATACTTCTAGTTTCATTGTCTTCCTAAGTTGTCGATAGCAGTTTTCACTATTGCATCTCAGATACAAGAGTCATCAGTCCGAAATCGATTACGCACGATACGCAGTATATTCTTCTGTAGATCGCATGTAGTTAATTTTAATGCAATTCTCAGGAAATAGCTGCAAAGCAGGCGTACATAGATCAGTGCAAAATTTACTATTACTTACTTACCTCTTAAAATAGTATTCGGTGACAATTCAGTGCAATGTTATGGTTCTGCGTGGAGTAAGATTCATAGGGCACACCACGCATTCCCGTCACATGTCTCGGCTTACGACGCAATGGATGTATAGTGACATCAGTTAGCAAGACTTTAGCTCTGGACTAAGAAATGGAGTAAACAGATGTGGTAGCAGAGTCGAAGCTAATCCTGACGTTCCCTCTCGCATCATTGCGATCACGTCAATCGTTAAGCGCACTGCGTTAGTGACACACTATATTCTTTTCGGGTACGCTGTGAAAAGACGTAGTCACGCTTTGTGGCAGCAGAGGCAGGTGTTGACGGAGTGATTTGTTTATATCCGACTGCACATGTTTAAGAGAATATCTTGAGTTATTACTACTTTGAAGTGTGGTAGATAAGCTTCAACAGCTACTACCAGATCTCATGAAGAAGAGCGATTTCAGGGATCTCTTGACGACATGAGCCTCCTTTATGGGCGTATTTGGAAGTTTTATTTCCACCGGGGTTTCGTTTCCGAGGTATAACTATATAACTTTGCACAAGTACATTACATTTGATACCTTAGTTTTCCTAGTATTTCTATATGTACGTATGTATGTTATTTAGTTTACCTTAATCATCTCGCCACAACTTTTTATTCACTTGAAACCCTACTTTCGCAATTTTTGTATCAGACAAGCTGGACCACTGTAAACATTCCTACTCTTATCACATAAAATTAGAATAATATAGGAATAAAATGAAATTCCGTTTTGGGATAATCATATAAGTGACGCAGTACCTATGGTCGTGACATATTATACTTGCACTACTTCTTGAAAACAGTTACTCAGTGTTTCTACCTGTGTATTGTACTAGTATTTTGGGCAAACTAACAATCAGGAATAGAAGAATGTATCTCACAGTGCTGCATTGTTATTGCAGCTTCTGAACATTCAATAAAAAAGTAATAGCAAATTACTCGTAGTTTTGAAAAGTAAGCTGTTTATTTTTCAAAATCAGAAAGAACTTTCGTATTTTACGCTGATTTGATAAGATCAAAAACTAGTTTTGTGGTCATGAAGTGAACTAGCTTAAAGGAAGAAACCATCGAAGTGAAATGAGACGCCACCCAATTCACAGGACGGATACAAAAAATTGTATTTCATTTGCGTGTGGGTCTCCGTTGAAACGAGATTCTTCGGTACAATTGACAACACAAATGTCCAAGGTGAAAAATTTTATAGTGGTCCCAGGCTCTGCAAGTACAACACTACACATTTCCTTCAAATTCTGTAACATGTCATTCGAGGGTGTCGACGGATTTGAAGCCAGTGAAAAGCGTCTACATTGTGAGATACCGTTATTTGTATCTTTTAAATATAGGAGTTCGTGTTGATCATCTAGATCTCAGCTACCGGAAAATATTCGAAGTACAACTGAGCCGATCAATGGCCGTCGTAACAGCGATAGTGATATTTGAGTGAATTGAGGAATCCCTAACTAACAGACCCCACTATAAAGCTTGTGTACAGAGGACATAAACGTCGACTTTCTAACGATGAACCCAGTGAAACGTAATGTTCATCTACGACGACATAAACATAACCATGCGGAAGACTTATGACCGACTTCAGAATGTGCATTTGCTATACAGAGTGTGATTACTGTCGTATATTAATATGAATCCTTATCACCGAACAGTGTTTTGTTTGATAATCATCCAATATTCACAATGGTTTCATAATAAAGTAAACGACGTAATTTCACTATTTGCATGATCCAAAACACATCTCAGTACATGGGTTTAGATAGGTGTTTGTGTTTCCGCTGTGCTTCTGATAATATGACTACATGTCATATTTCCCTTAAAATTTCCTTTAAATCTAGCGATGTGATTCCGATACCAGTGGTTTTAAATTTATTTTCCCAAACACATTGGGAGAATAATCTAAACCGTTTTGAAAGTCGATGTTATTGCCCAAGTAGCCTCCCACAAAACTAGTCATGGTAAATCTGCTATCAAGAGTCTCACTCGATCGGCCTCACTTCTGAACAGTGCTTACCATCGGTCATCAACTGTCTCGGTTCGGACCGGAGTGCTTCTAATTCTCAGCATCTATCAGCAAAATAAAGATGTTTGTTCACACCTTGTCACCAGAGACCTCATGCAAGAAATTATTTTTTTGCACTCCGACGGTCTTGGTGTGAGACGAGTTGTACATTTAGTAGAGATGGTGGCAGACTATGGTTTGTTACACTGTCTGCACCTTACGCACGTAGCTACTGAGTAATTGGAGAGGCGACTTACTGACTGCACAGTGCTAAAAAGTGTTACAATTTTCGTTCGAATATTTCGACTAAATTTTTATATCTTATTTAAAGCGACCGTCTCTGTCCGTTTGATAACCATCGTTGACGATCGAAGACCCAAGCAATAGGCACTGGTAAGAAACGACGTGTCGGTACCTAGAAATAGAGTGAGGTTTGATAAAGAAGAAAGCGGTTTGCTCGTAGCAAATTTCTTCTTGCCTTGCCCGTGAAGTATCTTCTGGTGCGAGGTAAACATCAACGTTCCTCGTTTCATTGTCTGCTTAAACTGTCAGATGGGAAGTATAATACAGTCTGATAGCAGGCGACCAGATGACGTCAGTCCTAAATTGGAAACGCAAGACACGTAGTTCTGAATACACTTTTTCAGATCGCATGTACATAGTTTACGATATAATTCAGACGAAGCAGGTACAAAGCAGAAGTATATGGATCAGTGAAAATTTAACTATTGCGTACCTACTATTTAAAATAGTACTGAATGATAATTCCCGTCGTATGTTGCGACTTGCGATACGTTTTAGGTTTAGTGTCGGCAGTCAGCATGATTTGAGCCGTTCACTAAGCAAAGGAGTACAGAGATGCGGTAGCCAAGACGAAGCCTTTGTAAACACCCTCCCTCACGTAGATGCGAACGCGTCTATCGTAAGATGTACTAACTTGTACTGAACTGTATTGGTCCCATTCTAGATATTGTTTGGAAACACGATATGAAAATATCATCGTGCTTTGTGGTTGAGGAGGCAGTTGTTGAGGTAGTGTTCCCTTCCATTCTATGTGCGCATGTTTAAAAGAATATCGTGACGCCGTAACTCCATTACAGAGTGACAGATAATCTTCATTTCGCAGCACCCAGCAAGTAGTACGATTCCTCTGTTTTCATGATCACGAGAGACTCCTTTACTGTCGTCGATGGAAGCTGTCTTCCGTCAGAATAAAGTCTGTGATACATATCTGTGTAAAGTTTTTCTAAGTGTATTACATCTCCCTCTTTATTTTCTTAATTTTTATGTACTATACGCACGTATGCCATTTAGTATCTCTTCATTATCACGTCTTTGCATTTTATCCACGTTAGTAAGTACTTGCACAATTTTTTTTCTCACCAGGTGTCTGCTTCGATGTAAACATTCGCATCTAATCATGTCCTAAAATTATAATAATTCTAAATAGAATACATGAAAACTGAATTTTACGACTGAAATAAACGTTACGCAGTACAACAAAGCTGTATCGGTGGACTAAAATTCTCGCAGACATTGCTTCAGAGTCTTCCCGTGCAGTGTACTAGTATTTTATGTACAATAGAAAAACAAATAAACATATCTAACTGTCTCTTATAGTATTATGGTAGCTGTAATATTTTACGGAGACTGATGAAAAATGTAACCCTCACTACTGCAATATTATTGCACCTGCGAAAAGTGAAATGTGAAAGTAAAACTTGAAACAGCTGTCCAGGGATAATCGCATATTATTTATATTTTATAAGCATTTCATTATATTACTTCGATTCGATGTGTTCAAGAAGTAATTGTTTTGTTGATGAATCGAACTCACTTCCAGGAACGAACTGAAAACCTGTATGATTACGGATATGCTACAATAATACGACTGTATCTTCGAAGAGGAGCAAAATCTAACGCAGTCAGAGCTATTTTTGGTGTTGTTGTGGTCTTCAGTCCAGAGACTGGTTGGATGAAGCTCTCCATGCTACTCTGTCGTGTGCAAGCTTATTCATCTCTGCAATCTACATAATTCTTAACAACTTTTTTCTCATCTTCAGAAACGCTTTCCTTGCAATCGCCAGTCTACATTGTATCTCTACGTCGGCGATCATCATTAATTTCGCTTCCCAAAGAGCGAGACTCATTTACTACTTTAAGTGTTTCATCTCCAAATCTAATTCCCTCAGCATCACCTGATTTAATTCCACTGCATACCATTATCCAAATTTTGCTTTCGTTTGCAACCACATTAATAATGAAAAAATGTAGTATACATTTACGAGTGCGCCTACAAGAAAAGCATATTGTCCCATACAAAGCAAACCCAAGTGCTCTAAAGCCAGTTAGCAACTCGTTGTGAACGTCGCGTATTCCAAGGTTGGACCTGGATCCACTGGCTTATAGGTTCCAAGGAAATACTTTACTAAACCAGGATTCAATTTTAACAAAAAAGTTGTACTGAAGACATTGGCTACGTTCATCGTCCCGTGTATTACCTGCGTAGAGGAAGTGGAAATGAATGGTGGAAACCTAGAAGCGAAATAATCATTTTTTAAACCGTACAGAGTCTTGGTCGAACCTTGCAATAAAAAAGCGAAAGAGCAAATTGTTTTACAACAAACAGAAAAATAAGAAATTAGTAGCTTTGTAGCAACGTCAAAACACAAGGCTGTGTCTATATAAAAATACATTGATTTCTCATCTCCTTACGGGAGGAAACTCAAGGCAAATAATTTAATTACTAGACCTCGATTTAGTAATTATAATTGTGATCTAGTTGTCTCTTTTGGTTGTAAGCGGAATGACAGCAACTAAATTACGGAGAAAGTACCGATACGAGACTGCTATACTACTTTGAGTATGGGAAATCCTCACCCCAAATATTGCAGTTTATATCCAAGAAGGAATTAAATGACACGGGAAAAATATTTCGTAACAGGAGAAAATACTGAAAGGAACTAAAAGAGCTGCGAGGCACTGTTGTTACTGTATACCCGGTAGCAAAAAAATACAAATTCCATTATCTAGAATGTTCCTATGACATAACAAATGCCTGTATAGAATAAAGCAACGGGTATATGACACCAGACCTATTCGTCTTGTACAACTTCGACGAAACTGGCTGATACCAGGGCTCACGTCTCTGAAGTCTAGAAGATTTGGTATCCCGTGGCACTTGAAATAGAACTTATATATGACATGATTGGTAATGTTAAAAGCTTAGACCGACAATTAAAAGTAATATATGACACGTATTTCCAGTTGCGATGATGACAACCTTCAGCTATAGAATATAGAATATGAAGTCAACGAAAATCTATGCCGGACTAGGATTCGAAACGAATTTCTCGTTTATCGCGAGAGGTCGCTTTACATTGGGCTATTCGTGTACGACTCACGGCCATATCCAAACTTCCAGATGTCATTAACCACGTGTCAACGACCTGGAGTCCTACATGTATTTTGTATATTCCCACACTGGTCAGACGTTGTACTTTGAAAGTCGCTTGACCCGTATCGGCATAGTATCACGATCTTGCAATGCCAAATGGTAAGGCGAACGCTCGTGACAGGTGGGAAATCTTGGTTCGAGTCTCGGTCCAGCACAAATTCTCATTGTAGTCATTTGTTCTACAGCTGATGGTTGTTATCATTCGCAATTGCAAATACATTTAATCTATTTCATAAAGGGCGTACTCGAAGCAGTAATGCTTCGTAATGGGAATAACACAGGCACTGCAGTGTCTTAATTAAAAGTAAAGCTGTCTGTGGCGAGCAGTGCTTTGCTTGAATCACAATCCACTGAAGTCTGTGCATTACGGTTGTCACTCTGTTTACGCTGACTAAATAAATAGTCGACGAAAAGGGCAGAACTTGGAAAAAATATTCTGAATCGCTTTATTTACCCAAGTTACTAATAACGATGAATGACAAAAAATAATCACAAATTAATCACAACAGCTTCGAGATTTGTCCTCTTCCAGTATCTCAAATACTCTTGCTTCACTACCGATATCTACGAGTCGCGCACCGTTAGACATTAGGTGACACCGTCCTTTGTGTTTAACAGATGTTTCGGAGCTTGTTCCGGAGTTTGCTGTGCAGAAAAGGAGGGTGCTGCCTCTGGGTGTTCCTCAGGCGTAGGCAGCCCTTCTATGAGGATGACGATGACGAGATGGTCTGCGACCCGGGAATGAACATCGCCATGTCGCATTGGTGCGGTGCCTCGCTCCCTGAAGAGGTATGTCACACCACTAGCGCAACCACGGTCATTCTGAGATTACCGTCGTCAATCACACATTGCATTAAGATCACGTTTGCTGTAAGACGCAGTCTATTGTCTGTCGTAATCGTATTTTTAAATCAGAAATTAAAATTAAATTCACAAGTAAATATTTGCCAAAAATATATCTCGCATTATACTCTCATATTTGAATATTCCGAAAATGTGGGCCATGGTACAGTCCTCACACGGCCCCACATCTTAGAGTTCCTAATAAACGGTAGGGCGGACGTCCAGAATAATTGTCATAGAAAGATCACACACGATAGTTAAATGTCTTCACTTCGATTTCTTAGAACCAGGTGATCTCTCACCGTTACTTTATGAGAGAGTCCATGGGAATTACAGAAATACCTGAATCACATATTTAGAAATTTGTAAGATAATGGAGCAATTTACAACGAAATGTAACAAAGAATCATGACTGTCTGAATACAGTAACAGAAATTCTGAAATCCAGTAGGCATCTGGGATCATGATAATGCATAAATGTGCCAAACAGCTCATTCCCATTAACAACAATGATTTAGGTCAACATGCTCTTAGCACATATACTTTCGTAACCCTTCGGAAACAGTCTATAAACACGTTGTGGAACACGTTGAGGCCTACCAAAACTAACATTAGAACAAATTCTCACTAAACTCGGTACTGAATTTGGTGTTCTAAAGACCACGTTGGTTTGCTTTGTAAATGACAGCATTTTACGAGAGTCTGGGATTTACCAGGATTACTTATAGATGTTGCCAAACGTTCGTTTTTGAGTGTTCCTTTTTCTTAACGTCCCGTTTCTTTTTCAGGCTCCCACTTGGTATGAGTGTACTCTTGGAGAAGTATACGAGCACAAATCAACCCCCAGTTACGGTGCTGATTTAACACATCCGGACTATCGGGACACAATTGCGAATATAGAAAAGCGAATGGCAGAAGAAAAGAGTACGTCACGGCTGTTAGCGTGCAAGAATCTATGCGCCATTTATGGACGAGTTACTCCCACAGTAAAAGGTAATTAATCCAATCTACTGAACTGCATACTTGATGCTTATTGGAAAAGAAACATCTGCAGCCAACTATCATACAGGAACGAAGTTGATGTTCGTATTTTGTTTGATTGCAGAGTACCTAGGTGAACTGTTTCATCGTCTGTGTGAGGATGAAGATATGCTAGTGCGAAGACTGGCACTGTCCATGTTGCCTGCTATAGCTGAAGACGCTGATGTCCAGTTTTATGCCTCTCATGTAGTACCCATTTTCGAGAAGGCCCTGGAAGATAAGGTACATAAAGGCAATTTCTTATCCACTTACGCTCTTTATGTAATATACGCAGCAAATCAGTTTTTACAACTTTCGTTTATTTTTACAGATTGGTCTTCACTTGGAGGCGACACAGGCTTTAATCGCTTTGTTTAAATCTAAGAAATTATCTGATGATGTACACAGGCATCTTCTGCCAGTTCTGTATAAATACGCAGAGGATCCATATTGGCACGTTCGGTTCTTAATTGCCAACAGCATTAATGATGTAAGTATGTTAAATATGCGATTTTATTAGTGTTGGATACGTACTCATCGTTTATATAATATTTCTTAGTATCACTAAGAGACACTCGTAACCGAATTGTTACGTTACAAATATTCAAATTCAGTGCAGGTAAACCTTCTTAGATACGTAGTGCACGGAGTGAAGTTGTGATAGTTGAAAGAAGGAAGCGTATTTCTTTCCATTTGTGAGCATGACTATCTACGTATCTGGAGTAGTTTGTATATGAACTGACATTTTGGCAATATACCTGATACACAGAACATTTTACAATTTTGTTCTCACAGTTTATCTCGTTAGCTCGTAAATAATCCGTTTATAAAAATTACGTGGTTACTATAATATTGTTTTTCTTTTTTTATAGATTCACAACTCTGTGAATTCACTTACCTTGAAATCAAGCTGCTTCTCACTGATGCTGGAGTTCTCAACGGACCCAGAGACACGAGTGCGATCTGCAGCAGATCGCTAGTATCAAGGATGTTTCAAATTTTTGGCGACATCAAGTGAGGTGTAGATGCCCTAAACTTCATATTGGCACACTCTGTGATGTTTCCGAGTTAATGTCACATCAGAGCCTTTATTTCTGGGCCCATTTTACTAAACTACAAGTGAACAATTCAAATTCATTATTCTGCACCTTTTCGGCAATAAAATCCATTTTAAAGATCTACAGAACAATGTTTTATTTTAGAATGTAGCAGCAGTTGCCAATCTATGATTGATAACATGTTAGACAAAATTCTCCTGTTCATTTAATTATCAGCACTTTTGAAAAATTATTTTATTTTAGGTCAATTGCACTGATACATTTCCAATACGAATTACATCCACTTTTTTCTTCCATTTCAAAAACAACGGCTACACATAAACCAGCCAAATAACCAAACACACATACACACACACACACACACACACACACACACACACACACACACACACACACACACACGGAAAGTCTGGCAACTATTAGATGTTTCTACCATGACATAAAAGGTAAAAAATGAAAAAAATATGCAAGTACTGGCATCAGCATTTCCATTTATGTGATACATATTAATACAGCTTCGCCGTCAGCTGCTGTGGAAGAGTTTCTAAATTATGAATCAAGACAGAGAATATACACAAAAGCTTGTGTATTGTTGGTATTACATATTACTAATACAAAACATAATGAGAAGACAGGAAAGAGTTAAATGCTATAAAATGCAATACCAGGATGGTGTTCACATATTGCACGAAAGTAGTACCAATACAATTAAATTTTTGACTGCCGCTGACGATGTAACTATATAAATATATCTTTCGTGAAACATACTGCAGCTGTGGAGGGCCAAATTATGGAATATACTTTTCAAATAATATGCCATGGAGTGCAAGTGCGCAAAAATAGTTTTACTCATTTTTGTGGAAAATACTCTTTCAGATTGTCATCAAACAACTTCCAGGCAGCCGCCAAGACACAGCAAAAAGGGGAGAATGGAAATTCGGCTGCACTCCATGAGCCAAAATTTAGTGCATATATGCAAAACCGAGTAAACACATGTGTTTGAAGCCAAAGGCAAAAGGATACATTCTGTCCATTTTTATTATTGAGCAAGAACACAGTTGTTTGATGTACCATAAAAATTAGATATATTTAACGAGTAGTAGTAAGAAAGAAGACCACACAGCAAGGTGACGAGCGGTTCCTACAAAGCAGCTCACAGTACATGAGTGAACAGAGTTTTACGATTTTGTAGCTGTAAATAACAGAACCCACTGAAATGTAATAAACGCTTCATGTGAATGAAGCAAAACTACGAGTACATCACATCCCCTTTTGCTTCAAAAAATTGTATCCCATATACTCGAATGAAATGAGATGATTTCAGAGTCGTTACTGGTCTCATACACATACTGTTATCTGTATATGGACTGAAGCGGTGAGTAAAACGATTTGTACCAAGGTCACGGTTCGAACTCTGGTTTCCTGATTAACAGGCGCGTGCGCAGGCGACTAAGCCGCTGGGCACAGTGATTCGCACAGCTGCAAGGTATTCGGATCCAGAATGGAGGCATGCCAGTGTAATCCGTGTTGTTATGCCAACTGCTGTGTTAAGGTGGCTTCGTACGTGGGAGACCTGGGTTCAGTTCCTCTCCTAGTACAAATATTTACTCGCCGGTTCAATCTTTATAAATAAAAACAACTTGTTCCGCAATGGCACGTTTGTTTCATAGCTGTATATTCGACCACACATTAGATTCTGAAGAAAGTAAATGGGACACATAATTCATTTCTTTCGTATCTTATTGTTTCGTATCACAACTCGACGATGAGGTATGTTTTTCCACATTCATTTTAGCTACTGTGATACATAGGTTTCTGGTACAGCAGCATAAAGATTGACATTTTTGTAGTGAAAAACGTGCTCTCTGCCTATTTTACGTTTGGTTCATTTTTGGAGAAGTGTTGCAGTGTAATAAATGCAGCTAACATGACGAAACTGTTTTTTTCATTTTGAAAGGAATGTCTCATCTCAATACAGGTATTTTACTCGAGCGTGGACGCTAACGGCTCTTCGCGCATGTGTCCTTCAGCTCAATAGTCGGCAGTTCGTGCAAGTTGTGGCACATTTCTCAAATTTGTGTTGGCGATTTCTTGTTGTAATTATTGCGGGGAGAAAATGATAAAGAATACTATATTTTGCACCACCAGTTACAAAAGGAAATCAGAAAAATATCTCAAATTTTGGAGAATTCTTGATGAGCGTTTGGTCAGAATAGTTATAAAGCAGCATTTATTAAATGAATATGAGTCATACAGTTTTACATGAGTCTTATCGAATTACATTCTCTACGTCTGAAGATCTTGGCTTCAGCTGTGTTAGGTTCAAAATGTTCAAATGTGTGTCAAATCTTATTGGACTTAACTGCTAAGGTCTTCAAACGCTAAGTTTAGACACTACTTAACCTCAATTATCCTAAGGGCAAACGCACACACCCATGGCTGAGGGAGGTCTCGAACCTCCGCCGGGACCAGCCGCACAGTCCATGACCACCCATTCTCCTATGAATGTATCCATTGAAGAGGACAGGAGAGTGCGAGTAGTCTTGTCATACGCCATGCTTAAAAATAGTTTCCTCTTGATGTTCTCCATACCTGATCGCAGTCACCTCCTTTCTATACACACGCTGCATTACTCTTTCGCCCTTCTACTTTATGCCAGTCTCTCTCAGCATCTTAAAACCTGTTGCCAGTCTACTCTGTAGAATGCCTTTTCGGTTGGATGATGGCAATTTGTGTGTTTCGGCCCTTCTTTAGTTTGTTCTCAAGAGTTCATCATGAGCTGGGTATTCTGCTTCTTCTAGAGGCAAATTGGTCATCTCTGTGTGAAAATGATAGAGATGAAGATCTTCGAGGCAAACTGAGGGTCATATATTGCTCCCATATCTTTGCAGTTGCTTTCATTTGTATTGGTACTGCAATACATTTTCTTAAGTCTGTTAGTTGCTCCCTGCTTTCGTATACAGCTTGCTTGACGTGGAACAGTCCTTTAAGTAGCTGTTCTCCAGCAGCCTCCATGAGTTCTGCTGGTAGATCACCAACTCCAATGGCTTTCCCAGGTTTTAGCTGCATGATTGCAAGTTTGAACTCACAGCAAAGATGTAGTCTCCCACTTCTTCCAAATCAATTTCCTCAAAATTCTCCAGTTCCAGGTTTTCAGTTATTCAAGATATTTTTACATATTTCTACCATATCTCTCTGCTCATATAATAATATATTACACTGCAATTTATCCGTCTGTTTCGAAAGAAATGGTTAACTGATTTGTAGGCAGACTCCAGCTATCCTGTCTTGATCATTTCTATCACCTCTTTGCATCGGTCCTCCAAGAATAGTTGTTTAGCCTTTTCTTACTTCTCACTGGTTTCATTCCTGAATGAATGATGGTTATTATACATAAATAAAATATATGAGTGGTTAGCAATAAGTAATGGTTTCTTATATTTCTTATACATACCTTCCACCCCCCCCCCCCAACCCCCCGTGAACCATGGACCTTGCCGTTGGTGGGGAGGATTGCGTGCCTCAGCGATACAGATAGCCGTACCGTAGGTGCAACCACAACGGAGGGGTATCTATTGAGAGGCATTGTAACAATAACCAAAACAGCCTTGCTGTGCTGGTACTGCGAACAGCTGAAAGCAAGGGGAAACTACAGCCGTAATTTTTCCCGAGGACATACAGCTTTACTGTATGATTAAATGATGATGGCGTCCTCTTGGGTAAAATATTCCGGAGGTAAAATAGTCCCCTATTCGGATCTCCGGGCGGGGACTACTCAAGAGGACGTAATTATCAGGAGGAAGAAAACTGGCATTCTACGGATCGGAGCGTGGAATGTCAGATCCATTAATCGGGCAGGTAGGTTAGAAAATTTAAAAAGGGAAATTAATATTTTAAAGTTAGATATAGTGAGAAATAGTGAAGTTCGGTGGCAGGAGGAACAAGACTTCTGGTAAGGTGAATACAGGGTTATAAATACAAAATCAAATAGGGGTAATTCAGGAGTAGGTTTAATAATGAATAAAAAAATAGGAGCGCGGGTAAGCTACTACAAACAGCAAAGTGAAAGCATTATTGTGGCAAAGATAGATACGAAGCACATGCCTACTACAGTAGTACAAGTTTATATGCCAACTAGCTCTGCAGATGACGAGGAAATTGAAGAAACGTAAGATGAGATAAAAGAAATTATTCAGATAGTGAAAGGAGACGAAAATGTAATAGTCATGTGTGACTGGAATTCGACAGTAGGGAAAGTGAGAGAAGGAAACATAGTAGGTGAATATGGATTGGGGCTAAGGAATGAAAGAGAAAGCCGTCTGGTAGAATTTTCCACAGAGCATAAATTAATCATAGCTAACACTTGGTTCAAGAATCATAAAAGAAGGTTGTATACATGGAAGAATCCTGGAGATAATGACAGGTTTGAGATAGATTATATAATGGTAAGACAGAGATTTAGGAACCAGGTTTTAAATTGTAAGACATTTCCAGGGGCAGATGTGGACTCTGACCACAATCTATTGGTTATGACCTGTAGATAAAAACTGAAGAAACTGCAAGGTGGGAATTTAAGGAGATGGGACCTGGATAAACTGAAAGTACCAGAGGTTGTACAGAGTTTCAGGGAGAGCATAAGGGAACAATTGACAGGAATGGGGAAAGAAATACAATAGAAGAAGATTGGGTAGCTTTGAGGAATGAAGTAGTGAAGGCAGCAGAGGATCAAGTAGGTAAAAAGACGAGGGCTAGTAAAAGTCCTTGGGTAACAGAAGAAATATTGAATTTAATTGATGAAAGGAGAAAATATACAATGCTGTAAATGAAGCAGGCAAAAAGGAATACAAACGTCTCATAAATGAAATCGACAGGAAGTGCAAAATGACTAAGCAGGGATGGCTAGAGACAAATGTAAGGATGTAGAGGCTTATCTCACTAGGGGTAAGATAGATAATGCCTACAGGAAAATTAAAGAGACCTTTGGAGAAAAGAGAGCCACTTGTATGAATATCAAGAGCTCAGATGGAAACCTAGTTCTAAGCAAAGAAGGGAAAGCAGAAAGGTGGGAGTAGTATATAGAGGGTCTATACAAGGGCGATGTACTTGAGGACAATATTATGGAAATGGAAGAGGATGTAGATGAAGATGAAATGGGAGATACGATACTGCGTGAAGAGTTTGACAGAGCGCTGAAAGACCTGAGTAGAAACAAGGCCCCCGGAGTAGACAACATTCCATTGGAACTACTGACGGTCTTGGGAGAGCCAGTCGTGACAAAACTCTACCATCTGGTGAGCAAGATGTATGAGACAGGCGAAATACCCTCAGACTTCAAGAAGAATATAATAATTCCAATACCAAAGAAAGCAGGTGTTGACAGATGTGAAAATTACCGAACTATCAGTTTAATAAGTCACAGCTGCCAAATACTAACGCGAACTCTTTACAGACGAATGGAAAAACTAGTAGAAGCCGACCTCGGGGAAGATCAGTTTGGATTCCGTAGAAATGTTGGAACACGTGAGGCAATACTGACCCTACGACTTATCTTAGAATCTAGATTACGGAAGGGGAAACCTACGTTTCTAGCATTTGTAGACTTAGAGAAAGCTTTTGATAATGCTGACTGGAATACTCTCTTTCTAATACTATATGTGGCAGGGGTAAAATACAGGGAGCGAAAGGCTATTTACAATTTGTACAGAAACCAGGTGGCTGTTATAAGAGTTGAGGGACATGAAAGGGAAGCAGTGTTTGGGAAGGGGGTGAGACAGGGCTGTAGTGTCTCCCCGATGTTATTCAATCGGTATATTGAGCAAGCAGTGAAGGAAACAAAATAAAAATTCGGAGTAGGTATTAAAGTCCATGGAGAAAAAAAAAAAAAAACTTTGAGGTTCGCCGGTAACATTGTAATTCTGACAGAGACAGCAAAGGACTTGGAAGAGCAGTTGAACGGAATGGATAGTGTCTTGAAAGGAGGATATAAGATGACCATCAACAAATGCAAAACGAGGATAATGGAATGTTGTCGAATTAATTCGGTTGATGCTGAGGATATTAGATTAAGAAGTGAGACACTTAATGTAGTAAAGGAGTTTTGCTATTTGGGGAGCAAAATAACTGATGATGGTCGAAGTAGAGAGGATATAAAATGTAGACTGGCAATGGCAAGGAAAGCGTTTATGAAGAAGAGAAATTTGTTAACATTGAGTATCGATTTAAGTGCAAGGAAGTCATTTCTGAAAGTATTTTTATGGAGTGTAGCTATGTATGCAAGTGAATCGTGGACGATAAATAGTTTGGACAAGAAGAGAATAGAAGCTTTAGAAATGTGGTGTTACAGAAGAATGCTGAAGATTAGATGGGTAGATCAAATAACTAATGAGGAGGTACTGAATTGAATTTGGGGGAAAAGGAGTTTGTGGAACAACTTGACTAGAAGAAGGGATCGGTTGGTAGGACATGTTCTGAGGCCAGGAATCACCAATTTAGTATTGGATGGCAGCGTGGAGGGTAAAAATCGTAGAGGGAGACCAAGAGATGACTACACCAAGCAGATTCAGAAAGATGTAGGACACAGTAGGTACTGGGAGATGAAGAAGCTTACACAGGATAGAGTAGCATGGAGAGCTGCATCAAACCAGTCTCAGGACTGAAGACCACAACAACAAACAACCTTCCACACACATACACACACACACACACACCTCATTCTTAAGGTGGGCACCCTACGTCAAAAGCTAAGACCTGTTAATTATGGCACTAAGTTAGTACTACAACCAACAGTTGCGTGAGAAATTTCAGCGATAGTATCTTGTGATGCTATGGCCCACTTCCCTGCAAGAGGTAGATTAAATGTGTAGTTCCCTTTCATGACTTGTTTTTAAAATACGTTAAAATGTACCCAATAAGGTGTACTTACGTACTTACTTACGAGATTCAAAATAACATGCCGCACTCATCCATCAGGTATACACCAGGGAGATAATGTACAACACGCCAGAATCTAATGCATAGATTAAACCTGTACCTATCTTGGCTAGCCAAAGAACGACAGGAAGTGAAGGTTGGACGACGTGCCTGAGTCACTAAACAATGCTACACGCGTGAGGAAAGCCAAATGCGATATTTATACGATTGAGTTGTGGCATTCACCATAGTTGATAACGTGTTATTAACAAAACACCCTAAGCGATCGGCTGTTAAGAGGTTAAACAAGAAATGGCAGCATGTTTAGGCGGGACATTACCGGATTATTCGCGGTCCGTGGGAGTGAACCTAGTTTTTAGCTAATGGAGATAATGGGGAACAAACCAAGGGTTTGTTTCCTCATAAATACTTTAAGAAAGTTTATGGACGAAAACTTTAGTGACAATTAATGGAACACTGAATGAGAAGCTTTACCTTAGTAATTCTTATAGGTTAGTAGTATTACAATTTATTTTTGTAATATTATTCTGATCTAAGTGGATATAAATGTATTCTTTATTAAATAGTATAATAGTTAATGACAATGTAATTTGGTAATACTTAGTTCTGTAATTTTTGTTAGTGCTTCACATATAACTATCAGTGAAAAGACGACTTAAATTAAGAACAAGGGCAATGAGTTATCGAATTTATTTGCATATTAAATTGTCTCGGTGATGGTTGTGCGGTGAAGTGTCTGGAGCAGAAATAGACAGATCTCGGCATAACCTGCGGAAGTAAAGGTGATTCGAGGACTAAGAATAATTGTGAAACAATGAAATACTACATGTGCAAAACAGTTAATGTCTGACACTGGTGAGAAAATGACTGACATTAATAGACATTTTGTATACATGTCTTGTCTGTATGTGTGCTTTATGTTCTATGTTCGTCACCTGGACCACGTATGGAGACATCCTACCCGTAGCGGAGGCCACAGCCCAGTCAGCTTAAGGGACTGCTGCTGTCATGATGGGCGAGTCGCCTTTTGGCCGCACGAATCCAGAAACCGTAACTACGTTTTACGAGACGTTCCACGATGTAGGCGGAGGGCGTCGAAGTTGGGTGTTCGCTCGCCTTACAAAATAGTGGCGGAGGGAGAACGAGCAAACAAGAATCTTTCGCCTGAAGTTCATCCTCGAAGTGATTACACACGAAGCGAGCTGTCCGTTGATGTCCACCGGAAATATGATCGTCAACTTGGTCAAGAACAACATGTAGGTCTACAATAAATATGGGCATAAATGAAGTACAGCTGTAGGCATTCCGAAGGACGCATTACGAAGCTTAACAATACAGATGAAGAATCGGTGAATAGAAATTGAAGAAAATGGTAAATCTATAATCACCGGTCGTTACTCGTAATCATTCAAGAAGCTATGATGTGTGGGGTGGAGGGAGACGGTGGGTGGGGGGGGGGGGGGGGGAAGATCCATTGTTACGATGGTCATTTTGCGAACTGTAAGAAGAGTCAATATGAGACAGGTAATGTTATTGCTTAGCCACTGAAGAGGCGTCACGACAAAAGATGACGTAGAATACTTATATTCTCTGTCCCACTGATGCTACCGCACCGATGGCCTACAGTACCCAAAAGATCACCCTGCGCGTAGCACAGGGGCTACAAGGTGACTGGACGTCGCAGGCCTCGTCGAGCAAAACAACAGGCAAGGGGACCGTAAATAAGAAGCTAGTCAAAGTAAAACGTAATTAAAGAGGAACCCCAACCTCTAAAAGAAAATTCGAATAGGCGTAATGTCAGCATTTCTCGCGGTTATCTGAAACGTTGGCAATTTGACTAAAATATAGCCGACATCATTTGGGAGCTATTTAACCCATCGTTACGTACCTGGTCTTTTTGAAACTAAAATTTATTCCACCTGGCCATGAATAATTCCTATATTTCATATAAAAAACGAATTCCCTTTTTAAAGTAGAGAAAATTAAATAAAAGGATAATAAGAGACGATGGAATACAGTATTACATGCAACGTAGTAAGGGGGCTTTACTCAGAGAGTTTCTAACGAACGTTTATTTTGTTTCGCAACTACTACATAAACCCAACGCATGTATTGTTAACGTCTTTAGCGTCTGGGAGTCCTTGTGGTCGAGATTTTTGTGTCCGAGCTTTTAACGTTTGAGTCCTGAGTGTTCTCGTCTCCTCAGTTCATGCGCCACAGCGTGAAATAGCAAACTTCTTTGGGAGCCGGGCTAACGAAAGTAATTTTTTGTTCGTTTAGTTTATTGTCGAAAAGGAGAACTAATAGAGCTGAGAAAACGCAAACATCTAGCGAATATCTCAATCGATAAAAGATCTATGTCATTAATTCCAATTTAAGAAGTTCAGTTGTTGCCATAGCTACTATTCATCATCGCGTAGCGACTCGACTTCGATTTAGACCCTGTTTGGGCATTTATTATCGGGCTAAAGTGTGACCATTCACAGTAGTGAATCATATAAGACAAACTGAGTTAATAAAAACCGAATTAAGGAAAAACTGTATTGTCCTACGATTTCGAACAGAGTATAACGAGATGTGAATCATGTATTGTATTATCTCTGGACAATAATAACACTAATAGTTTAGTCTACATTAACATTAAAGTGAATAATTTGCAATGAATAAATTACAGTGCTGTGTTATATGAACCATGTTACATTTGAAGGAATTAATTAGGTGTACATGTGCTACGCAAATTAAAGATATCGATTTATTTTGACACGCGAATCGGGCGCCTAGTAACTGTGAATGAGCATCTTTGGCGAGAACCGCTTAACGCCGCAGCTACCCCTTAGTAAAAATGTGAATCTAAGCCTATTGACGGATGACTCCGACTCAAATTAGTGCAAAGAGCGGACATAATCGACAAATATTGGCCGTAATAACAGACAGTGTTTTGTCGCCTCGCCTTGACGTATCTCGCCGAGGTGAAGAATACTGGCTGGGCACAGAAAAAGGACCTAACACTTCCGATGATGATGGAAGTGCCAGGTGGCAGAAATAGGAGAAGTCACACTATACTGGATCTTTCATTAACCTTTTGCCAAGGTAGATACCAAAACTACTGAAAGATTGCGTCATGTAGGACAATAGTAGAGGCACAATGAAGTAAGTGAATTTTTAGATTAGTGGTGTCATTAAACAGGAAATAGATTAATGTGTGATCATCACAAGATCAAAAGCGACTATAAAGAGGTTTTCACTGCCGAGGAACATTACCAATTTATATTTAAACTGACCGATATGAGATGAACACCACTCGCCTAGATTTTAATTTTATATATTACTGTAGAGCAGCGGTATAGTTAAATAGACTTTAACAAAAGCTAAACCAAGACAAAACTGAAAACATTAATCTTACAACAAATCACGAGCAGCTGTTCATTATATTTCTGTATAAAATTCATCTCAAAGGCAACTTGTGTGATGCACACTTGTCTGTTGTCTGCATCTTACAACAACTAGGAAATGGGAAAGATATGAGCTAGACTGGTACTAAAACTTCATCTCAATGGCTCCGTCTCTGGAATCACGTATCACGGAGTTACTTCCATACCTGAAAACAGCATTTAAAATAAAAATTTCATATTGGGTGAATGCATCATATTCAGTCTCTCCACACACACACACACACACACACACACACACGAAGGTAACGTGACTTAATCTGAAAAACACGAAACACCCAATGACGAAAATAGAGAGCAGGCCATCAACAACCTCACCATAATACATAACGAAGTCGCTTAAAACTATCCATTTCAATCTCACAAGACAGAGAGTCTGAACTAAACAAGTAAGCAGAACATCGCAGCAACGCGCGGAAGCAGGGAGCATCTATTTCTCCACTGCCATTACTTCCACTTCAACCGATTCCGCCGCCCATCTCACCTACTGGCAAGCTCCCGTCAATGTTCAGGCTACTTCATACTCCATATACTCACAGTGTTTACTTGAAAATAAACTACCCTAGCGTATGCAGAACTGACTACTGATTCTTTGAGACATATGAGTGGACACTGACCCACAAATAACTACACTACGAAATATGTCTTACAGCAGAAGATTTTCACTATGCCTCTGTCTCTCTCTTGCCTCTCTCTCTCTCCCTGTCTCTCTCTCTCTCTCTCTCTCTCTCTCTCTCTCTCTCTCTCTCTCTCTCTCTGTGTGTGTGTGTGTGTGTGTGTGTGTGTGTGTGTGTGTGTGTGTGTGTATGTGTGTCATGAATAACGAATATTGAAAGCATACATTAGTAAGGATCAGAGGTCCTTTCATCCACAGTTTTTTAAGACAATAAACATTTCTTATATTTCTTAGCAACACTGGCAGGGGTATATCGATCTGAAGACTAAGCTTTTCGTTACCCAGTGAAACAGACATATTTTCGTATTTCATCGGCGAATTTATTTTCCTTGAAATGCATCCACTGAATCTCAACGTGGAATTTTTTGTTCCAGAGATTATTTTTATTGTTTCGTTCCACTTTAGATCCCTCCGGACGGTTGGTTACAGGTGTTTTGCCGTTATAACTATAACCAATGACACACACAGCCATAAAACAATCGAACAGTCTTTGATATCTTCGTCCGTCTGTGCGTAATATTTCACAATGATTTACATTCGTGCCCTACTGCCAGTCCTTCACCGTCAGTGAACCTTTAACCTTCCGTAATAGAGTTTTTAAAAGTAATACAAAAACATATGTGCCTACTGCCTACAACGCTTTTTTCAGATATATCCAAAAGAAATTTTACATCTTTCCATTTGGTTACGAGGAGGACATGTTGAATTGTTTCAGCTACGAAGTTTTGAGGCCAGTCACAATTTTGGTCTTCGTCTCTATAATCTCGTATTCCTGTGACTAGACGAGAGTAAGGAGCTGTATCGAACATCTTCCGGACGTCCAAGAAACTTGGCTACGATTGTCCACGTCACCTTGTAGTTCATGGTGAGATTCATGGTGATTTTTAACGCTCTCCGAAACAAGCGTAATCCGTGAACGTAGATAATTTGCAACACGGCAATGTCAGAATTACAGGCATATATTTATGTTTATTTAGCTGCTGACATTTCTTGAAGCAGAAAATTGTCTTTCTCAAGCGAGCTACGGTAAAAAAGCGTAGTATGTGCTGCCAGTTTAAGTACCATGACAGTTACCTCATCGTGATGCAATAGCCGCGTTCAACTTACAGATCACAGCTAATCCTCTGATATTCGTGTCTTGCTTGTTCTCATACGAATTGAAGGAATCAAGACGAGAATGCTAGTCCAGCAGACTAAATAAGATATGTCAGTGCAGGATCCCGGAATATCACCATCAGCGTCCTGTTTTGCCTCACAAACAGAGCATTGCCACCATTTCTAATCGCACAAGGCCTTACTATTTCCTATAAACGTCCTAAAACCTAGTTAATAAATTATTAACTCCGAAATTTGTCCTTCAGGATACAGCGCCTTTACTAAAAACGCTACTTTTATGCATTTTATTATACTTACCATCTTCGAGACGTGCGGAAAGAAGCAAAGCAGTCTTACGAAACACTCAGATTTTTACGATGAGGACGGCAGCCACGAAATCCAGGAACGCTCTTTACTTGGCAGAAAAACAATGCCTAACGCTGACAATATTTTACAGGGTAGAGAGATCAGAAAGATCAGTATAGCAAAGGCTATGGCGTTTCCTCTTTTGATGCGGTAATGTGATACCTGGACAATAATAAAAGGCGAGCGGCATGGATTAGGTACCTTTGAATTGTTGTGTTGCTGGAAATTCTTTAAAGTTGCATGGACCGCAGAGAAATCGAGTATGTCAGGATGATAACAAATCCAGATTGTTCTTTGGAAGTTATAATACTGTAACAAGAACTGACAAACTTTCAATACAATCTGAGAAAACACGATTCGATTGAAAATACTTCAGCACTAGGGAAGGTCGATGGACCTACCTATGAAGAGAGGGTGACAAAAGATAGGAGGAATCGATTAAGTGATGGATATCAACCTGGAAAGTATGCTGAAAAAAGTACGGGGCGAAGTGGGACCAGGCGTCATGGAAAGTCGGAAAAGACTATCTATCTGCGTGCGTCTCTGTATGTGAGAGGATGAGGGAGAGGGAGGGGGAAGGAGAGACCTGGTTGGGAGAGGGGTGGGGGAGAGGGAGAACTGATTCGTCTTTGCTCTCATTCACGTTTATCGATCATTCATTTTTGTAAATTCACGTATGATGCACCGTATACATTCATACATTGTAGACTCATCACCACAGAAGCAACCGTCTTCGACGACCCGACCCTCCAAGCCACTTGAGCATTTGCCTTCTTGTTTGTTTGGAAGTAATGAACAAGGTTACGGTCGTATGATTGTGGTTTAGGGCTGGACACTAATTCTAATGAAGTTAATTTGATTGTGATTTGTTAAATTAAAGGTTGGAGAAAACACCTGAAGCTAATGATAAATGCTATCGTCTGGTTGCTCCTGATGTGGAAAAGCGTCTTCACCGTGTTTGTGCGGAAGGTCAGACAGGGTGCCGTCTCGAACGTACTGTCGCGGGAGGCCTAAAACTACTGTCATACATCTCTACTACAGCGTTGTTGGTAGCTTTGTACAGGCACTGACGCTCACTGTGACAAATATAGAAAAAAAATGGTAATTTAATTTTCCCTCAAAAGCATTCACAATAAAAGTTCACTGTATTCGACAAAATACTTCCCTCACGCAAAGCAGCAGATGCACCTAACGAGACTGTGTAACCCGCCTTAAAACGACTTCCGTTTATGCTATTTGTGGGAATTGTTGGAGAACAGCTGCCAACATTACAAATGCAACTTCACTCACCGTAACTAAGCAATAGGTTTATGTTAGCTGCAGTAAAAACTTTAAGAAACAAATTACAAACAGTAGCTTATGTAGTAATAATAAGCTAACTTCCAGTATATTTAAGGTAGTCTCGACAATCTGGAAACACGTCTTAAATGACTAGCTCTGAGGAGGCAGTGAAACAGGCTACTGGACTGAAACACTGTCAAATACAGTGAGATCTGTTAAGAACACAAATTTCAAGGTGGTAAATTTTCATCAAATAACACCTTTAAGCCTGGGCCGCAGAGAACTACACAATTTACACTCCACAACCGTGTAAGGTTTGAGAGGTCACTACATTAACTGTGTAAGCTATTAATAATTTTTTGTTTAATGTTGCAATATTATCACAGAAAAACATGCATTTACACAGTTTACAATGTGACAATGTTACGACAGTTGTCAAACGAACACATCTTGTCCTCACAAAGTGAAATAAACCTAAACCCAACAATGGTAAATTTTAACTAGGAGTTTATTTACGAAATTATTCTTATGGCTACATCATGATGTTGGCCAGCACTATGATAAATCATCAGATTCCAGCTCAAAGTTCGGTACATTTTAGGATGACAATCGAGTCTATGAAGGATGGTTAGTTTTGTGACAAGTCGAGCAAAAGATTACCCGAGGTTGCTCGAGTTTACAGTGGACAAAAGCTGGTGAACCAACAAATTTACGCCTCTGTTCGCGGTATTTAAATTAGCTTTGATGCACTGTCGTTTGCATGGCTGAGCTTGCCCACTGAAATTCCTACAAAACCTAATTAAGCCTCTGATGACTTTTCACCAGAAACCCTCACTATGTTCCTTGTGATGAGAGAAAACATGTACTCATCCCTAGTCTTGGCATATGGCGGTATGCAAGCGCATGGCTGGACCAGTGTGCACATTAAGTGCCCTCTCACTCCTCACAAGAACAATTAACTAACTGGCTGGTTCATTTCTCCACAGTTGGAGCTCAAGTGAACACAGCGTTCACAGAAATTTTTCCTCTGCATCGTATATAGTATTATGCACCCCGTTCTGCACTTTATGCCAGTTCCGAGAAGAGTCCTCGAAAATTACGCTCTTGTCTTTCTCGTAGCCAAACTGTCTCCCCACCTGGGTTCTTTCGTTCTCCATGCCGATGCTTTTCCGACCACTAGGAGTTCTCCTATTATTTTTGTGGAAACTCTCTCTGCCGATTTCAATGACTCTACCATTAAGCTGTAGCGAAGGACATTTTGTGCCTGCTCCAGACGCCTAAAAGTTACATGGGTACATCACATATGTACAATTGGTTGTCGACATATTCAACTGCGTCACTGGTTTTGTCTGCATCCACTTGGAATTTAGAAACACGCTTTTCTAAAGCTTCTTTCTGTCCTACTTCTGGTGGCCCGTTACTTGCTCCCCAGCACGCCCCCTAAGACCTTCTCATGGTGCCTTCTCTGGTGTTGCCTCTGCTTCTGCCCGCGCCTGTTGCCACACAAAACGTTTCCTCTCGCTGCTTGTTTCACCTTCTGCTCATTGACATGCATTATATAGGAGCAGTGTGTTAATATTGTCGATTGAGTATCATTTCTTTTGCATTATGTACTTATAAGCAGATATGCTTATCACTACCGAAGTAACTCACCTTCCCATTAAAATGTATAAAACTTTTATGTAAGGTTCGAAACTGACCTTCATTTGTTGTGCCCCTTACAGCCCCATTGCCATACACACAGATACTGAGCTACAAGTTTACTTCGGACGCGAGGATGGCATCATCGCCTTAGCTACCTACGTCATGCCTTTAGCTGGAGCACGCTGGTGCCAGCACAGCATTCGCGATAGAGGCACAAGAGTATCGATTGCGGCAACGACATGGCTCGCTGCAAACGCGCAGCCGACGCCCTCTCAGCCGCCGGTATTTAGGATCGCCTACGCCGACCGAAGTGCCACTTTAGCCAGTTAGTTCGAGCCTGTTACGTCAATCAATTCGAGTCTGTACGCCGTGTCACCCAGATGGAGCCGCAGACTTAGCCACTAGCACAGAGACAGGCAGCACATAGTAATCTTATTGCGAACACAGTGGACTTCAACAGCATTGTGTTTACGTGGACTATACAGAAGAGAGCTTGTACCACTGCACATGGAAACTTAAGTTAAGCAGCTCTTTCTTTATGAATAAAGAACGTAGTTATTAATTGCATGGAGTTTGTTATAGAACGAGGTAACGGCCACCAACCAGCCTCCTCTCCTTGCTTCCCATGGTACAGCTCTAAAGAGACAACGAGACGGCATTAAAGCAGTTAAAGAGAAGAGAACACGCCTGAATAAGACTGCCTGTGTATGGCTCCCACCCGTTCTTCCGTGTCATTTAAACACCCTCCATTGCAACAGTACACAAAATAATAATTACGGTCAAACCATTAATGTAGACAAAATATCGAACTACAGCGGCGCACTGCTGCTAGTTTAACAATGATTTAGTGAAGCTATTTTGGATAAGGTAATAAACGTCACAGAAGATGGAACGATTGTATGATGCTTAATGTTTTGAACGCGGTAAAACAAGCTGATGAAACTCAGTCATTCCCGAAACCGTCTCAGCATTCGAATCATAAGTCAGATTCACATCAACCCTTCCACACTACAAGGTCCGCTGGATCGTAACTAACCCGAAATCAAGTTATTACACTTTACCAGACTTAGTTCAATAAAGAATTACGGAATACGATCGGATTGACGGCGGAAAGAGCACAATGCCGTTTCATCCCCAAAGTGTTACCACGCCAGTACACTCGGCTCCAGAGCTCAGGTACGTCAGCTAAGCGTTAATCAACACACTGTCACAAGCGAAACCATTTAATCACCACCTAGCCTTGTTATTACAATCAGACTTTATATGCAAAGTTTTACTTCACTGCGGTGTGCCTGCCGGCGCTTGTCTTCTTGAATGTAAACGTTGTCTGAGTAGGAACAGTAAATTGAAAACACAGTGTGACAAGCTACAGACACACCAGCGACCACACGCATCGCCAGCACCATTCAAGGACGGATTGCACTGGCCTGTCGTTTTACTGTGGCCTGGTGACTAACCTGTCAAGACGCGGCGGTTAAGCAATACACGCAATAAAACCGTTTACCGAATTCCAAGCTACCGAACTGTGACCACTCCTTCGGGACCCAGAAAACCAGCCAAAATCAGCATCGCTACAGCAGAGCTCCCAGACAACGCTGTCCTTGCAGTCGTCGACAGCAGACTACTGAGAGCCGCCAAGGCGGTACCTCCTTCTTCGTGACCACTCAGGACGTCGACTGCGCCACCCGGCAGCAGCGCAGAAGAAAGCTGACGAACGGACACGACGCAGACAGAGGGAGTATTCCATACGCGGCTACGCGCAATTTCAAAAGTGCCGGAGAGAAAAGCAATCGCCACAATACTAGCAGTATTCTCGTATAGCTGCCAGGATTAGTGTTTGTTCCAATCATGATGAATCCTTATTTGCGCTTCTAACTCTTTTGCCACAGCATGAGTCACGTAAGCTTTAACATACCATACATTTAGTGAACCGCTTACGTTGTACAAGGTAAGTCCAGAGACGCTAACATCGCATTTATTTCGTGAACGGTTCAAGATATCGAAGCGAGGATTTCTACAAATTTATGTGCGCAAAGCAGCATATAATTTTTTCAATGTTTAATCACCCCAGTCCGTCTGTAAGCCGAGATTTGCAGCTAGTAGGCAGTTTTTATTGAGGAACTGTACTTTGTTTTAAACATATTCTACAGGACTAGACTGCTATACAGGGCGATTCTCATTTACGTTTAAAAATAGCTGAAGTAACTTAAATGACGCTGAAACAAGTAATATAAGACACAAGAGGTCGCAAATGTTGGGATATATCCCAAAAGTGGATGAGAAACGCTGAACATGTGACGTCACATGCAAAACATGGAGGGTATTTTGCAAGTGTGTTTAAGCAATGAATGAGCGACGCAATACTTGCATTCAAGCAGTCGGTACAAATTTCGAACACCTTTTTGAAGTGCGATCGGTTGCATACGCAGAAGTTACAGAATTATTGTCCTCGCTGTAATCAAGCGGAAGCTTTTCTTATTTTGCGTTTCTTTCCCTTTGTCTCTTCTTCTTTTCTTTACGAACATTTTTTAGTTAAGAAAACATACGTCATTCTACATCTACGTGTACATCTACTCCGCAAGCCACAGTACGGTGCGTGGCGGAAGGTACCCCGTACCGCAATTGGTTATTTGCTGTCCTATTGCTCTCACAAATATAGCGAGGGAAAAGCGATTTAGGCAAATGGAAATCAGAGTTGTTGCGCAGACATATAACACCACAAGTACCGGTCTTCGCCGTAATCTGCAACCTTCCATGATACAAGTCTAGTGTCTTACCAGTGTGCCATCTCACTCTGTCGTAAGGTTTGTGGCAATAATTCGTTAAACGCATCTAAGGCTCTTCAAATAAACTTTGATTGACCATACGAATACAAGTGTGATTTAAAGCTGCTGTTCATGTAGAATGGAAAGTAGTACCAACTACAACAATATTAAAATTAAAATTGTGAGTATGTCTAACTAAGACCAAAGAGAACGAAGAATGGAGAAGATTTGGTCTAATGTTCGTTGGTCAGATGAACAGTTTTGTCTACAGACACTTACGACGGTAAATCGGCGACTGTTTATCGACGATTGCACCTGAGCCTCGTCAATGCAGGGATGCTTATCTCCGTGAAATCTGCCCGTCGCAGTAGGATGAAAAAATGCTATGCAGTGGAGCGTATCAGCTTATAATGTGGTGGCTCATTTTGTTACTCATTTACATTTTCATATATATCAGTACAGTACTGAGATTCTTTCCCCAGCATAAGAGTCGTATATTCAATATCTGTGCATCTATCTTCAGCGAACTGCTGCTATTGTGGTTAAATGTTCATTGTAGGTCTTGATTGTATATTATCAGAGTTCGAAAAAGTATATATTAAACTTGAACATTGTTCTGTTCTTTAGTTTCATATATGTCCTGCAGTTTGAACATTCCGTAGTGTCAATTGTTTGATGCAACACTTTGGTGAAAGATGTCTATGAAGTAATGAAAGTGTTTTAAGTATTCTGTGGTAGTGTAGCAAGATAGGTTCTGCCCAGAAAAACGCAAGATACGCACATCCAGAGTCCAATCCGTCATTCTGCACCCCTTCCCTCACCCTTGCCTCTCTCTCTCTTGCATCCCACCTCCCCATAACCACTCCTGCCACTACATAGCTCTTGCCCATTCTTACAACTTTATCATGCTCTCGGCCAATAGCTTTGAGTCCCTACTTTCTCTCAGCCAATCTGCCAGCAGTAAAGCTACCCTCCCCCAAATCTACCAACCAACCAATAGGCAATAGGAAACAAGTTCCATCCCTTACCATTCTTTATGATAAAAGTCAATTGCTACTCATTCTGGTCAGTATGGAATATTTAAAGACTTACCGTGAAATGCTATCTGCGTTAACCAGTGACCCACTCTTACTAGAAGGAAGAGCAGAAGTCGACTTGATGGATTTGCAAGTACGTTTTTGTCCCAGATGCCGTTAATTCGGGGACTGTGTGTCATAGTTAGGGATCACCATGAAACATTATCAACAGGATCCGCCATTTCCCTCCAATCAGAAAGACATTTGGAAGAAGACAGTTAGATCAGATAGTATTTATTTATCTATCAACGACCTTAAATATAAGTAACAAAATACATCACACACATGCCTGTCCTCTCCCCAAACATATTCATAAAATATCGAAATTCCATAAGAAATAACGAACTACATTTGCGTTACTGACCTCCAAGAAGTCTTTTAGGGACTGTTTCACCACTCTCATTGGTACATTTTGTGGTCAGACGAAAGTTTACTTGAAATGATATTCCTGAAACACAACGAAACACAAAATGTAATAAATTGTTGCTTTATGTCTCAGATGCTCATTGTCACCTACAGATTGATGCACTAATGGAAGCCGGCCGGTGTGGCCGAGCGGTTCTAGGCGCTGCAGTCAGTAACCGCGCGACCGCTACGGTTGTAGGTTCGAATCCTGCCTCGTTTATTAATGTGTGTGATGTCCTTATCTTAGTTAGGTTTAGGTATTTCTAAGTTCTCGGGGACTGATGACCTTAGAAGTTAAGTCTCATAGTGCTCAGAGCCATTTGAACCACTAATGGAAACATTTGTAGTTTGTTCTATGTACCATGAGCTCCTTAGTGTCACCAACAGATGATTGCACTGTTCCTGGTCGTAGATTGTGTTCCAAAAATTAACAGCACAGAGACAGAAGTGATGACACTTTCTGCAGGACCTGACCATCATTTTGCAGGACAATGCTCAAGCACTTATAGTGCAAGCTGTTTCTGATCTGTTTGACTGATGTTGCTGCTAAATGCTGTACGACCTATTGCACTCTCCTGACTTAAGCCCTTGTAAATTCAACTCGATTTTAAACAGTAGGAAACACTCCACGACATTCGCTTCAGGACTGCTACAAATTCGTCGGGCAATAGACAGCGCCTCTTGAACTGTCAACAAAACTGGCACTGTTAAGAGAATCCTACGACTTCCACATTGCTGGCAACGGTTTATACACAATGCTGGTGACTACTCTGAAGGTCAGTAAAACTTTGAAACACATATATATTTTGTACGAGCTGTAAATAAATAGTTGCCACTATTAAAGTTCTAGCCCCCGTATTTTTTTTCCACGACATTATGAAAGTCCGCCCGGTCACTGAAATGTTTGTTGTCTTTCTGTAGTCCTGGCACTTGTCATACTGTACTCTGGTTATAGAAAATGAGACATGAGGTAAGAATACGTTAACACAGCAAGTAAACGTGAAGAATAGTCAGAGCAGGTGAGATGCCACATGGACCTCTCACAGAAATGAAAACAAGAAATAAAGGTTGTGAGCTATTTACAACAAAAGAATTCAAGCGTCACGACTTACAAAACGGTACGCAACTTCAGATATGTTAAAAACATATGTTTTCACAGAGCGCAGAGGAACGTTGTGATTATGAAACTGTTGCATTGATTTATTGAACCTCACATGACAACTATTATGTTTTCATCATTTTTTTGGCAGCAAACATATTCACATTCAACCGATCATCTACACTACTGGACAAGAAAATTGCTACATCACGAAGATGACGTGCTACAGACGCGAAATTTAACCGACAGGAAGAAGATGCTGTGATATGCAAATGATTAGCTTTTCAGAGGATTCACACAAGGTTGGCACCGGTGGCGATACCTCCAACGCGCTGACATAAGGAAAGTTTCCAACCGATTTACCATACACAAACAGCGGCCAGAGATGATTGTTCTGGTATATGCACGGAAATTGCGTGAAAATGTAATCACGCGTTAGTTCTAGTACAATATACTTGTCTAATGAACACCCATTTATCATCTGCATTTCTTCTTGGTGTAGCAATTTTAATGGCCAGTAGTGTATATGGGACAAGTACGGATATTTCACTCATTTACCAGTCGTACCAAGTAGGTGCGTCGATAACAAATTCTTGTGATATGACACATGCACTGTCACTAATGCCGTATATCTCACATCAGATGTGTTTTCCCGTGGAGCATTCGGTTGGCTTGTCACCTTGTCATCGAACTATACGGTTCCTATTAGCCACTTCCTTTCGGCTGTTTAAACAGTAACTGAGCAGTACCAGCAAATTGTTATAGGTCCCCACCTTACACATCGCTCTCGCAAATGAGCGTTACATC
Organism: Schistocerca gregaria; assembly: GCF_023897955.1. Taxonomy (NCBI): domain Eukaryota; kingdom Metazoa; phylum Arthropoda; class Insecta; order Orthoptera; family Acrididae; genus Schistocerca; species Schistocerca gregaria. Next base: position 143,822,309 of record NC_064925.1, on the reverse strand, counting down.
ACGACACAGACACAAATACGAATAAAGCAAACAGAGAAGAAAACTTAGCAAGTGTGACGTTTGAACACTGCTCGCACTCAGCAGGCCGACACCGTAACCACTTAATCACTATGCCGTTTTTCTTTACGGCATCTCTATATAGCACTCGTTGATTTTGGAAAATTCACTGTTTCTATTTTGCTTTATGTTCGAAGTCCAGTACACCTTCGTGCTTTCATGGTTGATCTGTTTTCAGTTTTTACGGATATCTGCTGGGGCCTATTACTTGTAAATCTGTGGGGGGGAGGGGGGGGGGGGGGTGGGGGGCTTTGCGATGGGAGTTTACAAAGTAGAGGAATTTTACGGGCAATACAATAACATTCTTGGATGCATTTGGAAAACGTGTTTATCGCATTTACGTGAGGTGTTATTTAATCTGTTTCTCATTGGGGTTTACGAGTGACACCTTCGGTTAGAGATTATTTATTCTTGGTGCTCCTCCTGGACGCTGTCCAAGTCCTTTCCAAGTATCATAGCCTTCATTCTTCCTATTTTATGGGCGTCATGTACTGACCGTGGGGCCTCGTATCTTCTTACAGCTGGAATATATCTTAAAAATATAATCCTAATTCATGTTCCGCAGTCATAATTCCTTACCAGATATACACTTGTACTACACAAATCAAAAATGTTTTCTATCACCATGGTTCCGAGAGATCCGGAACCTGTGCAGAAAATAGGAATAGAGATCAACGTAAACATTATTTGCGCCCTTTTTATTGCTCATGAAAATAACACATTGCATGTTGTACCACGATACAGCGAGACCCTAAGGATTGGTGGTCTAGATTTCTGTACACACTGGTACCTCTAATACCTTGTGGCACGTCCTCTTACATTGATGCATGCCTGTATTCGTCGTGGCATACTATCCATAAGCTCACAAGGCACTATTGGTACATACTGTCCAATTTCTCAACGGCGATTCGGCGTGGATCCCTCAGAGTCATTGGTGGGCCACGTCGTCCATAAACCATCCCAGGCATGTTCGATAGGATTCATGTATTGAGTACATGATGCCCACTGTAATCGAGCCATGTCGTTATCCTGAAGGAAGTCATTTACAAGATGTGCATTATAGGCAGGCGAATTGTCGTCCATGAAGACGATATGGTTGCACTAACTGTCGGAGGATGGCAGTCACGTATCGTACAGCTGTAACGGAGTCTTCCGCGATCACCAGCGACGGACGTCGCCCCCACAGAATGTTACCGCAAAAAAGCAGGGAATCTCCACCTTGCTGCACTCCCTGGAGAGTCTGTCTAAGGCGTTCAGCCTGCCGTGGTTAGCCCTAAACATGAGTCCGATGGTTGTCTGATTGAAGACATATGCGACACTCATCGGTGAAGAGAATGTTATGCCAATCCCGGGTGGTCCATTCGGCATTTTGTTGGGCCCATCTGTACCGAGCTGCATGGCGTCTTGGTTGCAAAGATGGACCTCGCCATAAACGTCGGGAGTGATGTTGCACATCAAACAGCCTATTGTGCACAGTTTGAGTCATACCACGACGTCCTGTGGCGGCACGAAAAGCATTATGCAACATGTTGGCGTTTCTGTCAGTGTTCCTCCGAGCCATAACCCGTACGTAGTTGTCACCCTCTGCAGCAGCATCCCTTGAGCGGCCTGAGCAAGGCTTTCATCGGCAGTTCCTGTCTCTCTGTATCTCCTCCATGTCTGAACAACATCGCTTTGGTTCACTCCGAGACACCTGGACACTACCCTCGTCGAGAGCCCTTCCTGCCACAAAGTAACATTGCGGACTCGATCGAACTGTTGTATTGACCGTCTATGCATGGTTGAACTACAGACAACACGAGCCGAGTACCTCCTTGCTGGTGGAATGACTGGAACTGATCGGCTTACCATCGGTGACGAGCAGTGCAATTCTGCTAAGTGCGGGTTCTAGAGAGCTGTATTCGAAATGAAAGTAATAACAAAAACTGAAGACAAGATCTTATGAATATATTGTAAAATTTGATGGGGAATCTATACCGGTATTCAGAATATTGTAAGCAATATGGTGCTGATTTATTTCTGTACCTTGTCGCATGTTTTGGATGGAGTGAGACTAGGTCCTGTGGTTGTGCATGCGTGGACTTATGTTAATAAAGTATTTATTTGATTAAGGTATGTTAGACACGGACACAATGACATGACCACAAACGTTCACAGTAATAAGAAATCCACAGTATTTAGTTGAACAATAATCTCTGTTCAAAAATTAGTGTCCAGTAACAATAAATACCAGCAGAAACTGTACCTAACCAAATACATACTAGAATCACTCAATACTGATTAAGCCCCTGTGACACACAAAAGGGGTACCAACCGCGAACAACAACATAAAATCATAACCTTTACCGAAACTGCGGTGGTGGTGCTACACTCCAAAGACGTCAGGAGCACTCGGTGCAGCGCACAAGCTCCTTCGACGTCGCTCCACCCTAGCTGGGTTCTGAGCGGCGCTGCTGAGACTGAAACTCGTCCAACCGCGATCTCTGGCCAAACTACGAGCGACAGAGAGCAGTCCTGCATGGATGGCTGCGTGAGAAAGAAGACAAACAGTGAGCGATATTATATCTTCCAGGGAAAGGGATCACCAGAGGAATCATTTAATAAAAACTGTGTTATTCTTAGTGGTTTTCTACTTCTCTTTAAAGATGTTGCGGAGCAGCATCCTGTAGACCGTGAGTAAATTTCCGTTAAGGAAAGGGTAACGAATGTGGAGGCAGTTAAGCCTATTGTTTGAAGGGAATCGTATTGTGTCGGATGGGTGGCGGGATCCGAGGTGATAAGGTCATACTGAGGGCTAATTGTGTTTCCATAGTATTGAAATATTATCATGAAAATCCAATGGGTGTATTCAAAACGCGGATTAAGATTGGAGATCATTTCATTTCAAATGGTATGGAGTCACAGATTAAGTCATTGGTACTGTGGTATAGAATTTACTTTATTAGCACACCTGCATTGACTACGCTGCAAACGATGTGTCGTCTGATACGGTTAACGAGCATTTGCAGAAATTGCCACGCTCCAGAAAGGGTAACTGTTACGTCTCGAATGAAAAACAGTCCACAGTTGCACTAAAATACGTACATTTTAAACTTTGACCAAGGTTTCCTCTATATTAATATAGCGTTATCCAGAAGTCCTAGAATGACCAAAATAACATCTAGAACAGTAATACAATCTACACATAAAGTTCAAAATTAGGTAACTGATAACATACTACATACCTACAAACTTATTACTGAAAAATGTCTTAGGCCAGCGGCGGCGTCAAAACCAATAAAATGTCTTCAACAAACATAAGCCTGTTTCTAACATAAGTAAAATTACATATGACACCGTATGTGCTCCGCCACACGCACTGGGCAAACAGTTGTCAAATTTGCTGTACCCCGCAGACCGTAGGTGGCGCTCACCACAGTGACATACCTCGCACCGCTTATCAGGCAACCAGTCAATATGTACGACAATAAAATAATAACAAGCCTACATCTGCAAATGACGGACCGTTTACCATTAATATGAATGTCCAACAGATGAAATACTGTTGCACACGATCATTAGAGTGGCAGAACATTAAAAATTTCATATAACAAAATTCTGTCATATCAGTATTTGATGCATGAAACAAGACCCTCATATGCAAATATAACTTCAGCTTACATTATACGCTCTAACATCTTACAGGACTAATTCTACCATCCAACCGTAGTCGTTGTACATAGCCACACTACCAATGGTTGACATTATTTCTACGACTAGCACCCTAGTGCATGAGTGCAGTAACATGGTACTAGATGTCAGAAGGCACACTAACACATCTCTCTCAACATAAACCACTGTTAATATAAAAGCAGCTCATATGTCTTTACGACAACTTCGTATCGGTTGCCGTTATCGTTGCCATGATGAAAATAATAACTGGTACGTCTTTCGGTGCGCATATACGTACACGCGCTTCTGCTGGTTGATATATACAAGCAATATTGCCTCGCAAGGGTGAACCACCTGCTCGTAAGGGATATTTGTGATCTGTTGCACTTGTGCGCTTTCATTTCCCATAAAGCAGAGAATTTGAGATGCAATGTATTTCGCAGTTTCTCTTTTGAAATGATGGTGTTGGAAGTACACCTTGGGAGTTGTTTTGATTGTGTGCCATCATAGCGACTTTGCTGTATTGGATAGTCCTTTTTTGTGGTTGGGGTATGCCATTAATAGTGGGGTGCACGAAGAGCTCGAGACAACACCTGGTAGTCTTGTGATTACCTTTAAACATCAGGCATTTATGGTCGTTAACTGGCGTACTTGCGGATCAGAGGGACGCTGCACGGAACTGTGCTGATTGGAACCTCATCCAAAACAATTTGCACGTAGCTCGTGAAAGGATGGAGCTGCGTTGTATTGCTGGGAGAAGACCAATCACATTGAAACCAGGGATTCGCATTGGGTAAACAATTGTGGCGTGGCGAGGTACGTTGAGGTGCCCAGGCTTTTAGGGCATGCTTAGATTCTGCGCTTATGACTCCATTCACCTTGTTTGTAGATAATTCCCCAAACAAACATAGTACACAGGTTCAATGCAATGCAGTTCAATATGTAATGTAACTCTATAAACCTAATTCCAATGCCTTCGTAAATTACTTGGCCGTAATACGAATTCCTCCCACACTTTTTGTAGCCAGGTAGTGTTAAGGTTAAGCCCAAGTACTTAGAGCGTTATATTTTAAATTTTTGAAGCTGAATCTTTAAGTATATGCATAGAAAAGTTACCTGAGAAGATTATTGCAAAATGCAGTTGGGGAAAAGAATACCTAAATTTTGGGAACAACTCCACAAAAAACATTATTGAGGCTGCATAAGACGTTATCCCTTATTAAAGAAATGGATACATACTTATTGGTATGGTGATAGTGAGACGCTAACTATAAACAGACAACAAGTTTGAACGTCTGGAACGTAAAAAAAGAGCGATAGGAACTGGAAAAAATTACATATAAGCATGGAAACATGCATTATAAGGTCTCAAAAAGATCACAGCACAACATAAAATGATCATCTAACGTCAACAGAGTCGCACTTCTGTGGAGTTGGAGGTTGGGGCGCAACTATCAGCCATTGGTTTTACGTTGCGATTATTTCCGTTACGCTTAAAGTTGCAGCTTTTCCACTATTAGTACCTTTCTATGGGCGAATTGTTCAACATTCGTTTGCAGCTAACGTCAGTTGGACAGCTAAACGAAGAACAGCAGGATGGTGAAGTGAGTTGGGGTGCAACTGCCCAACACGCGCCTATCTACGTAACAATTTCTATTTTTAGACATTTTTCATACTAAATTCGTTGTAAGTATGATATTTAAATTTTTTATTAATCCGAATAAAATAACTATGTTGACTGAAGTGATCATTTATGCAGTTTTCAACATGTACTATAATTTACAGAAACTGTTACTCAAAAACATGTTTTTGTTTTAGTGATGTCAGATCCGAAGAAAAAAAGAGTGGATGTGTCTTCCGACCCTGAAGTGTGGTTGAGGTGGCTCGAAGAAGATGCAGAGAAAGATGAAAATGACGTATTTGATTCTGAAGAGTCTGATTCAAATGAAGATGATCAACTAATGGAAAGCGATCATGACACTGTAACTGAACAATCTGCTGGTGAATACGGTAATGAGAGCGGTGAGTCTAGTATTTCTTTCCTAATATCTTGAGAAGGACAGTAAAACAAAATGGTCAAAGTCTTTTCCTAAAAGACACATGAGGACAAGGTCAGAGAATATAATAACTCATCTACCTGGCCCCAAGATGCAAGCGTCAGCAATACTATCTGAAGATCATTTGTTAGATCTTTTCTTAGACAGTAATGTTTACAAAATTGTAGTTAATTGTACAAATATTTATGTAAGAAAGCAATACTATCTGAGGGTTATTCGTTAGATCTTATCTTAGACAGTAATGTTTACAAAATTTTAGTTAACTCTACAAATTTTTATGTAAGAAATTTGAAAAGAAAATTTCAGAGACATACAAATGCTAGACTTACCGATGAGACTGAAATAAGAGCACTTTTCGGCATACTCTACCTAACAGGAACACTAAGAATTTCTAGAAAAAAACACGCATATGCTCTGGGATAACTCTAGAGGTAACGGCTTAAAATCCTGTTGCCTATCCATGTGTGAAAAAAGATTTAAATTTCTTTTGAGATGTTTACGTTTTGATGACGTAAGGGACAGAAGCGTTCGAAAAGAAATTGATAAATTAGCCTCAATTGGGGACATTTTTTAGACTGTCGTTCATAATTTTTCAGAACACTTTGTGCCAAGTGAATATTTTACTGTCGACGTACACATACTTTCTTTTCGAGGAAATGCCAATTCAGACAGTATCCTCCTAAAAGGCCCGCCAAATACGCCATTAAGATATTTGCTTTGGTAGGTGCTAAAACTGCCTATACTTCCAAATTAGAAACTTATGCTGGCACTCAACCAGAGGGTCCTTGCAAGCACAGTAATTTTCCTTCAGGTGAAGTAATGAGATAAGTGGAACCAGTCCGCGCGACTCACCATAACGTTACTGGTGATGACTGGTTCAGCAGTATACCATTGGCTAAAAAGCTACTAAAAGACTGGGGACTGATACATGTTGGGACGCTATGGGAAAACAAGAAGGAAATTCCCAAGCAGTTTTTACCTAATAAGCAAACACCTCAATATTCTTCTTTCTTTGGCTTTTAAGAGAACTGTACGCTAGTTTCATACTGCCCTAAAGTTAATCAAGCTGTTCCCTTAATATCTATATTATATCATGATGATGCCATTAATAAAGATACTAGAGATTCACTGAAAGCAGTAATCGTAACTTTTTACAATATGACGAATATTGGACTTGATTTACTCGATCAACTACTTCAAAACACTGATGTGTCACGAAACACTCGAAGTTGGTCTATGTTTGTTTTTTATAATATACTTAATGGTTCCTCATGAACGCATTGTGCATATACCGAGCAATTACTACAACACCTCAATCACTGAAAAGAACGGAGTTCCAGCTGAAGTTGCCCTGAGAAATAATGAAACCTCAAATTTAATATAGGTCTGCTGTCCCTCATATTCCCATTGAATTACGTAGGCGTGCACGTCTTCTACTGGGCATGAATTCAACAGTTACGCCACCAGACAGTTCCAGAGAAGACTCCAAAAGACGTTGTTACGAGTGTGGAACGCAGAAAAGCAAGTCAACTGGAAAATGGTGTCATAAATGTAAAAGATGGATGTGTTTGCCTTACTATCATACCGTATGTGTTAACTGTCTCTGAAATAAGTTATTAGTTTTTTTAGAAATTTGTGTTTTATTTCCATTTCTATGCATATACAAAAGCGCAGAAAAGGTACTAAAGAACATCTGATAATCATTTGAAGCAGTAATAAAGAAACACAAATGGCGACAGTTGTTCCAAAAACGCCTGACCCGGTAACGTTAGAGCACGCTCCTACTGCAGGGTTAAGCAGAACAACAAAGCGAATTTTTATAAAACACTGAAAAGCTATTTAAATATGTACACACCACCACGTTTACAGTATACAGGTACAAAAACACACAAAACTGCATGTATAATGACACTGAGAAAGACAGAATACTTGCAGAATACTTCAAAGAAAGAACATTTTCGTTTTGATAATATGATCGTGGAACAATCAGACTCGATGCTACATTAGAGGAGATCGGAGAAATCTTAAAAGCAATTTAAAATTAACAAAACACCGGGAGGAAGCAGTGTAGTTGTTGCATTATGGTTAAGCTCCAGTGACATCATTATTCTATGCCTAACAGAAATCAGTAATGAAATCTCGATAATCAGCATACCATGAGACTGGACATCGATATTAATACTGCCACTGCATAAAAATGGAAAGAAAACTGTTCGTAGCTTTTATAGAGGTATCTCCCCTTTGCCAGTGACGTATAATATATTGGCTATGGAACTTTTAAAGGGTACTGAAAGGATATTCGACACAATGCTAGGAGAACATCGTGCAGGATTCAGGAATTATCTAGAAATCTACAAATACTATGTCTAGGGAAGATAAAAGAAATGAGGCAAATCAGAAACCTGAAATACTTGATAATTCCTGCATATTTTATGAAGGGCTGTGACTCAAATGATAGAAACGTACTACCCAAAGTTATAATGCAATATGAATTCAACAATAAAGCAAGAGAAATGTTTAAAGAAAATTAAACAAACAAAATCAGACAAGTAAGATTAGTGGGGGAACTTTCAAAACCATTTGAAATAAAATCAAGATTAGTACAGGGGGATGGTTTACCACTGTTCCTTTTTTACTGCGCCTTAGAAAAAATAGTTCAAATGGCACTGAGCGCTATGGGACTTAACATCTGTGTTCATCAGTCCCCTAGAACTTAGAACTACTCAAACATAACTAACGTAAGGACATCACACACATCAATGTCCGAGGCAGGATTTGAACCAGCGACCGTAGCAGTCGCACGGTTCGGGACTGCGCACCTAGAACCGCAAGACCACCGCGGCCGGCAGCGCCCATCTGCGGACGTCACGCCGTAGATGTCCTCTTTAGACGTATTTGTTTTTGCTGCCTCCTCATTGATAACAGCGGTGCCTAACATCGAGTGACCCAGCTTGTTAATGGTCGCCCGCTTGGGGTTTTGAACCCTGGTGTACTTCCATCAGTGCACGGAAGGGCTGAGAAAACAATTTGTGATCAAGTGCACTATTTGTCATTCAGACACCGCTGATGTGGCTGGCCAAAGGGAGGTTGCCTCTCTTAGGTTGATGACTGCGTTGACTTCAGTCTATGTTGCAGACATTTGGAAGAAGTTGTAACAAGGCTTAATTCCATACATGTCAGAGCAGTATTATTTGAAACATCAGCAATGAAGGACATATAAATTTGTTTTATTGAAATTGTATTATTATAGTGTCTTCCTTAAATTACTATAGTTGCATTTTTAATTACTGAGGAAACTGAAGAGACGAATATCCTTTATTTCCTTTAAAGGCAGTTTTTGAAATAAAAGAGTTATGTAGTATTTTGAAGAAAGGAATTTAACCCACTTGAACCTGAACCTTCTACTCACTTACACCGTATCAAATTTACAATTATTGCTAAGCTTACTGATAAGTTCCTTAGAAACCGCTATTATGTGAGTATGTGTTTCGCGACGGGTAGATGGATATTACCTCCACCTTCCCCGATTCATCTTTTTTTTCACAATGTCAGACAAGTACATTCTTAAGAGTTTCGCAGTTGCTTTCTATACATTAGGCATTGATATGCTCCGAAACTGTTTTGCACGTTTATTTCTACTACCCTGTTGAGCACATAGTATAGCGAAGCTCATAAACAAAATAAAGGCATATGTTACGAAGACGAAAAAAGGTGTTGTATTCGAAGAGAAAACGACAAGTTCAAAAGATGCGACTGTAGATGTTCTTGGTGTCCTGTGCGATATCTGGATAGTATGAGGTACTTGCCGCTAAAAATTGTTAGTATTTTCGTTTAGCCATTGACCGTAAAGCCACGTACACTGTACTTCTATCATGGCTTATGAGATCACCGAGTGGTCTCTGTTGGGAGCGTCTGCTATTGAAGTCGTGGAGGACTATGTTACGCGGGCTGGTGTGGGCGTGCGGTACTGGTCGCCTCAGTCTGGAACCGCACGACCGCTACGGGCGCAGGTTCGAATCCTGCCTCGGGCATGCATTTGTGTGATATCATTAGGTCAGTAAGGTTTAAGTAGTTCTAAGTTATAGGGGACGGATGACCACCGATCTGAAGTGCCATAGTGCTCAGAGCCATTTGAACCATTTTCTGACTATGTTACGTGAGATACTGACGTTCGTGAAATACAACAATCTGCTTTCTCATAAATTTAGTTCATCTATTTTCTGGGCAATTTTCCCGTGTGTTTCAGGAACATTGTGTCTACAGCATTAGATGAAAAAAGATGATATGGACGCTAAGCCCGAAATCTGAAACCAATGTATTGGCTACGAATGGGGAAAACTTCCAAGCCTGAAGTGTCAGTTAATGTGATCGCATAAAGTGCATTCACTATGTCTGTAAATAGGTGTAAAATTGCTTCGGAAATACGAATGTGTTGGAAACTGCCTTTGACGATATAACTTCTTATTGCGATCTACATTACGGACCCAAACACTATCGACGGTGAATGGTCTGTAACAACTGAATTAAAAAGACAATCCCTCCATTCCCGATCAGAGAAGCGAAAGCACCAACAATATGCATTGGCAGGAAACGACCTGCGACGTTGCCTACAAACAGTCTGAGGCTTGCTAACGAAGAAAGCGATTTGCTCGTAGCAAATTTTCTTCTTGCCTTGCCGGTGAAGACTCTTGTTGCGCACGGTAAGCATCAAATACTTCTTGTTTCAATGTCTCCCTAAGCTGACGATAGCATTTTTCACTTTTGCATCTCAGATACAAGCGACATCAGTCCGACATCGATGGCGCACGATACGCAGTTCTGCATATCCTTCTGTAGATCGCATGTAGTTAATTTCAATGCAATTCTCAGGAAATAGCTACTACGTAGGCGTACATAGATCAGTGCAAATTTTACTATTACTGACTTACCTCTTAAAATAGTATTCGGTGACAATTCAGTGCAATGTTATGGTTCTGCGTGGAGTAAGATTCATAGGGCACACCACGCATTCCCGTCACATGTCTCAGCTTACGACGCAATGGATGTATAGTGACATCAGTTAGCAAGAATTTAGCTCTGGACTAAAAAATGGAGTAAAAAGATGTGGTAGCAGAGTCGAAGTTGATCCTCACGTTCCCTCTCGCATCACTGCGATCACGTCAATCGTTTAGCGCACTGCGTTAGTGGCATTCTATACCCTCTTCGGGTACGCTTTGAAAAAACATAGTCACGCTTTGTGGCAGCAGAGGCAGGTGGTGACAGAGTGATTTGTTTATTTCCGACTGCGCATGCTTAAGAGAATATCTTGAGCTATTACTACTTTGAAGTGTGGTTAATAAGTTTAAACAGCTGCGACCACATCTCATGAAGAAGGGCGATTTCAGGGTTCTGTTGACGACAAGAGCCTCCTTTATGGGCGCATTTGGAAGTTTTATTTCCACCGGGCTTTCGTTTCCGAGGTATAACTATATAACTTTGCACAAGTACATTACATTTGATACCTTAGTTTCCCTAGTATTTCTATATGCTACGTAGGTATGTTTTTTCGTTTACCTTAATCATTGCGTCACAACTTTTTATTTACTTCAAACCCTAGTTTCCCCATTTTGGTATGAGATAAGCTGCATCACTATAAACATTCCTACTGTATCACATCAAATTCGAATAATACAGGAATAAAATGAAATTGTGGTTTAGGACAATCGTATAAGTGGGGCAGTACCTATGGCCGTGACTTATTATACTTGCACTACTTCTTTAAAACAGTTAACCAGTGTTTTTACCTCTGTATTGTACTTGAATTTTGGGCAAATTAAAAAACAGGAATAGAAGAATGTATCTCAAAGGGCTACATGGTTATTGCAGCTTCTAAATATTTAATAGAAAAGTAATACCAATGTACTAGTAGTTTTGAAAAGTAAGCTGTTTATTTTTCAAAATCAGAAAGAACTTTTGTTTTTTATGCTGATTTGATAACATCAAAAACTAGTTTTGTGGTCATGAAGTGAACTCGATAAAAGGAAGAAACCATCGAAGTGAAATAAAACGTTACCCAATTCACAGGAAGGATATAACATTAGTGTTTCATTTGTGTGTAGGTCTCCGACGAAGCGAGATTCTTCGGTACAAGTGACAACAGAAATACCCAAGGTACTACATGTCTTATTTCCCTTTAAATTTCTTTTAAACCTAGCTGTCTGATGTCGGTACTTGCTCTCTTAAATTAATTTTTCCCAACAAGAGGGGAAAATAAGCTATACCGTTTTGAAAGTTCATGTTATTGTACAAGTAGACTCCCACAAAACTAGTCATGGTAAGTCTGCTTTCAAGAGTCTCACTCGATCGGCCTCACTTCTGAACAGTGCTTACCATCGGTCACCAATGTTTAGCACTGTCTCAGTCTGCGCCGCAGTGCTTCTAATTCTCTGCATCTATCAGCAAAATAAGGATGTTTGTTCATTCCTTGTCACCAGAGACCTAGTGCAAGAAATTATTTGTTTGCACTCAGACGGTCTTGTTGTGAGACGAGTTGTACATTTAGTAGAGATGGTGGCAGACTATGATTTGTTACGCTGTCTGCACGTTACGCACGTAGCTACTGAGTAATTGGACAGGCGACGCGCTGACTGCGCAGCGGTAAAAAGTGTTAAAATTTTCGTTTCAATAGTTCCCCAAAACTTTTATATTTTGTTTAAAGGGACAGTGTCTCTCAACTAATAAAAATTACTGACGATCGAAGACCCTAGCATCAGGCACTGATAGGAAACGACGTGTGTCGTTGCCAAGAAATAGTGTGAGGCTTGATAAAGAAGAAACCCTTTTGCTCGTAGCAAATTTCTCCTTGTATTACCAGTGAAGTCTCTACTGGTGCGAGGTAAACATCAACATTTCTCGTATGTCTACTTAAACTGTCGACATTGTATTCATCGTCAGATATGAAGTATAATACAGGCGACCTGATGACGTCAGTCCTAAAATGGTAACACGACACGAAATTATAATGACGCTTCTTCAGAACGCATGTAGATAATTTACGATATAATTCTGAAGAAACAGGTACAAGGCAGGAGTATATGGATCAGAGAAAATTCAACTATTGCGTACCTACTATTTAAAATAGTACTGAGTGATAATTCCCGGCGCGAGTTGCGACTTGCGATACGCTTTTGATTTAGCTACGCCAGTCAACATGATTTGAGCCGTTCACTAAGCAAAGGAGTAAAGAGATGCGGTAGCTAAGATGAAATCAGTCCCGTTACCCTCTCTCACGTAGATGCGAACTCGTGTATCGTAAGATGTACGAACTTGTACTAAACTGTATTGGTCGCTTTCCAGATTTTGTTCGGAGACACGATATGAAAATTCAATCCGTGCTTTGTGGTAGCAGAGGCAGTTGTTGAGGTAGTATTCCATTCCTTCCTAGATGCGCATGTTTAAAAGAATATCATGATGTTGTAATGACATTACAGAGTGTAGATAATCTTCAATTCTCAGGACCCAGCATGTAGGACGATTCCTCTGTTCACGTGATCAAGAGAGACTCCTTTACCGTCGTAGATGGGAGCTGTATTCCGTCAGGATGCAGTCTGTGGGATATAGCTTTGTAAAGTTTGCTGAAGTATATTACATTTCCCTCCATATTTTTCTCAATATATATGTACGTTAAGCACGTATGCCACTTCGTATCTCTTCATTATCACGTCTTTGCCTTTTATCCATTTTAGCAAGAATTTGCACATTTTTTTCTCACCAGGTGTCATCTTCGATGTGAACATTTGCATCTTATCATGTGGTAAAATTATAATAGTTATAAGTAGAATAAATGAAAACTTAATTTAGGGACAACAATATACGGTACCCAGTACAACAAACCTGTATCGGTGCACTAAAATTCTCGCAGATAATGCTTCAGTGCCTTTCCTGTGCAGTGTACTAGTATTTTAAGTAATCTAAAGAAAATAATGAATATATCTAACTTTCACTCTTATGGTATTATGGCATCTGTAATTTTTAAGGAGCCTAAGGGAAAATGTAACTCTCACTACCGTAATATTATGGTACCTTAGAAAATAGAAATGAAAACGTACAGCTTGAAACCGCTGTTCAAAGTGAAGCATTTATTTTTTAAATTTTGTATGCGTTTTCGTACATTACTTCGATTCGATGTGTTCAAGAAGTAATTCTTTGTTGATGGCCGGCCATGTTGGCCGAACGGTTCTAGGCGCTACAGTCTGGAACCGCGCTATCGTTACGGTCGCAGGTTCGAATCCTGTCTCTGGCACGGATGTGTGTGATGTCCTTAGGTTAATTAGGTTTAAGTAGTTCTAGCGGACTGATGACCTTAGAAGTTAAGTCCCATAGTACTCAGAGGCGTTTGAACCATTTTTTTGAGTAGAATCGAACTCACTACCCGGAAGGATCTTAAATCCTGTATGATTAGGGCTATGTTACAATAATACGACTGCATCTTCGAAGAAAAATTAAAACTCACGCTTTCATAGTTATTGCTGTTGTTGTTGTGGTCTTCAGTCCTGAGACTAGTTTGATGCAGCTCTCCATGCTACTCTATCGTGTGCAAGCTTCTTCATCTCCGAGTAACTACTGCAACCTGCATCCTTCAGAAACTGTTTAGTGTATTCATGCGTTGATGTCCTTCTACGATTTTTACCCTCCCTGCTTCCCTCAAACACTAAATTGATGATCCCTTGATGCTTCAAAACATGTCCTACCAACCTTTCCCTTCTTCTAGTTAAGTTGTGCCAGAAATTCCTCTTCTACCAATTCTTTTCAGTACCTTCTCATTAGTTACGTGATTAATACATCTAATCCTCAACAACTTCCTTCTGTGGCACCACGTTTCGAAGGCTCCTATTGTCGTCTTATCTAAATTATTTATCGTCCATGTTTCACTTCCATACATGGCTAAGCTCCATACAAACACTTTCAGAAAAGACGCGCTTGTACTTAAATCTATACTCGATGTTAACAACTTTCTCTGCTTCAGAAACGCATTCCTTGCCATCGCCAGTCTACATTGTATCTCTACGTCGACCATCATCAGTTATTTCGCTCCCCAAAGAGCAAGACTCATTTACTACTTTAAGTGTCTCATTCCCAAATCTAAATCCCTCAGCATCACCTGTTTTAATTCCACTACATTCCATTATCCTCTTTTTGCTTTCGTTGATGTTCATCTGCAGTCACAGTAACAATGAAAAATTGTAGTTAACCTTTACGAGTACGCCGAAAAGAAAGGCATATTGTCCCATACAAAGCACAACCCAACTTCTCTAAAGCCAGTTAGCAACTCGTTTTGAACGTCGCGTGTTCCAAGGTTGGACCTGCTAACAGTCCTACAACAACAAAGGTCAAAATTTTTATAACGATTGTGGTGTTGCTCACGCTGCTAAATACTGCATTGTCGGGCAACAACAGTGATATTATGTGGCAGGTGTCATTAGAGCACCGTTAATAAAGTCATTTCAGATAATAATAAGAAAAACTAGGCACTCATCTTTTTGTGTTTTCCACGCTGGTCTCGTATTATCATGGCACAATAATTAAAAATCTAGGTGGTTATGCTTCCAACCTCGGATGCAAAGAGTACTAGGTTTTATTCTGCTACATTCAAAAGTTTTGTAGATGCACTTCTCAAACCATTCTTGGAGATTAAACCTTTCAAAGTTAGCACAATGGTGATGTAAAAAAAAAATAATCAGCACTCCGAACTTAAGTTACACTTCCTTTTAATTGCTTTTATTCCAATATCATGTATCACACAAACCATAACTTCACAACACAAAAAATACTTGAAAACAACTTCCTCACATTTTATAAGCCAACTACAATATGCATCTTCCCAACATGACGTCCAGGACTTGACCTTTACAAGGTCCGACTCTCTAACAGCTCAACAACTAATTAACTATCGCTTACGCGGCCAAACTTCAGTATTACAAGTCCGTCAAATATCATAGTGACAAATGAAAGAATACACATAAGAATAATATCATTGCAATATAAACATATCGATGTATCACAAATGAAATCAAATCTGAATGTTGTCTCAGAAATATGTCAACTACTTTGCAGAAACACAGTAGAATATAGCTGGTATCGAGAGGATCAGGTGAGGTAATTCAAGTACCATTGCAACTTGGATTCACTGGCTTATAGGTTCCAAGGAAATACTATACCAAACCCAACTTTAATTTCAACAATAACGTTGTACTGAAGACATTTATCTCATTGGCTACGTTCATCGTCCCGTGGATTACCTGCGTAGAGTAAGTGGAAATGAATGGTGGATAGCTAGACGCAAAATAATCATTTTTGAAACCGTACATATTCTTGGACGAACCTTGCACTAAAAAAGCGAAAAAGCACATTGTTTTACAACAAATAGAAAAATAAGAAATTAGTAGCTTTGTAGCAACGTCAAAACACAAAGCTGTGTCTATATAAAAATACACTGATTTCTCATCTTCTTACGGGAGGAAACTCAAGCAAAATAATTTTAGTTACTAGATCTCGATTTAATAATAATAATTGAGATCTTGTTGTCTCTTTCGGATGTAAGCGGAATGATAACAACTAAGTTACGTAGAAAGTACCGATACGAGACTGCTATAGTAGTTTGAGTATGGTAACGCCTCACCCCAAATATTGCAGTTTATATCCAAGAACGAATTAAATTTCAAGGGAAAAATACCTCGTAGCAGGAGAAAATACTGAGAAGAACAAAAAGAGCTGCGAGACTCTGTTCTTAGTGTATACCTGGTAGCAAAAAAATACAAATTCCATTATGTAGATTCTAGAATATCCCTATGACATAACACGCCGACCTTCCTCCCTGTATGAGAATGAAGCAACGGATATATGACACCAGACCCATTCGCCTGGTACAAATTCGACGAAATTGGCTGATACCAGGGCTCTAGTCTCTGAAGTCTAGATGAGTTGGTATCCAGAGGCACTTGAAGTAAAAGCTGTATATGTCATGATTGGTAATGTTAAAAGCCTAGACCGACAATTAAAAGTAATATATGAAATGTATACCCTATTGCGAATGATGACAACCATCAGCTATAGAATGACACGACGTCGATGAAAATATGTGCCGAACCAGCATTCGAACTCTGATTTCTCGTTTATCGGGAGTGGTAGCCATACAGTAGGCTATCTGTACACGACTCACGGCCCAACGCAAACTTCCATTTCTCGTCAACCACGCGTCTACGAACTGGATTCGTACATGTATTATTTATATTACCGCACTGGTCAGACGTTGTACTTTGAAAGTCGTATGCCCGGAACCGGCATAGCAATACGATCTTGCAATGCCTGTGCCGTGCACGGATAGCCAAATGGTAAGGAGACCGCTCGTGATACGCGGGAAATCTGGGTTCGAGTCTCGGTCCAGCTCAAATTCTCACTGTCGTCATCTGTTCTACAGCTGATGGTTGTTATCATTCGCAGTTGAAAAAAATACATTTAACATATTTCATAAGAGGTGTAGTCGCCGCCGTGATGCTTCTTGGTCTAAATAACACAGGCACTGCAATATCTTAATTAAAAGTAGAGCTGTCCGTGATGAACAGAGCTTTGCTTGAAGCACGTTCCACTGATGTCTGTGCACTATGGATGTCAACCTCTTTACGCTTACTAAATATATCGTTGAATATCAGAGCAGAGCTTCCAAAAAATTATGTGAATCCCATCATTTACCAAGTTATTTATGTCGCTGAATAACAAAAAGTAATCACAAATTAATCACAACAGCTTCGGAAGTTGTCCTCTTCCAGTATCTCAAATACTCTTGCTTCACTACCGATATCTACGAGTCACGCACCGTTAGACAGTAGGTGACACTGCCCTTTGCGTTTAACAGATGTTTCGGAGCTTGTTCCGGAGTTTGCTGTGCAAGAAAGGAGGACGCTGCCTCTGGGTGTTCCTCAGGCGTAGGCAGCCCTTCTATGAGGATGACGATGGCGAGATGGTCTGCGACCCGGGCATGAACATCGCGACGTCGCATTGGTGCGGTGCCTCGCTCCCTGAAGAGGTACGTCACACCACTAGCGCAACCACAGTCACACTGCAATTACCGTCGTCAATCACACATTACATTAAGATCACGTTTGCTGTAAGACGCAGTCTATTGTCTGTCGTATTCGTATTTTTAAATCTGAAATTAAAATTAAATTCTGAAGTAAATATTTGCTAGAAAGATCTCTCGCATTACACTCTCATACCCGAATATGCCGAAAGTGTGGGCCATAGTACAGTCCCCACACAGCCCCACATCTTAGAGTCCTTAATAAACGGTAAGGCGGACGTCCAGAATAATTGTCATAGAAAGATCACACACGATGATTAAAGGTCTTCACTACGATTTCTTTGAAACAGGTGACTTCTCATCATTATTTCATCAGACAGTCCATGGGAATTACAGAGCTACCTGAATCACATATTTAGAAATGTGTAAGATAGTGGAGCAATTCACTACCAAGGATAACAATGAATCTTGACTGTTTGAATACAGTAACATAAATGCGTAATTAAAATAATTTGAGTATTCATTTGGGATCATGATGATGCATGTATGTGGCAAACAGCTCATAATCATAAACCACAGTGAACTAGGACCAACATGCTCTTAGTAGATAAACTTTCGGAACTTTTTGGTAACATTTTATAAAGACGTTGTGGAACACGTTAAGCCCCACCAAAACTAAAACTAGAACAAATTCTCACTAAACTCGGTACTGAAATTGATGTTCTCAAGACCAAGCTGGTTTGCACTGTAAACGGCAGTCAGCATTTGTTCGAGAGTTTGGAATTTACCTGGATTATCACAGTTATTTACAGATGTTACCAAACTTTCTCTTTTTCAGTGTTCGTTTTTCTTAACGTCCCGTTTCTTTTTCAGGCTCCCACTTGGTATGAGTGTGCTCTTGGAGAAGTATACGAGCACAAATCAACCATCAATCACGGTGCTGACGTAACACATCCGAACTATCGGCACACAGTTGCGAATATAGAAAAGTTAGTGGCAGAAGAAAGGAGTACGTCACGGCTATTGGCGTGCAAGAATCTGTGCTCCATTTATGGTCGAGTTACTCCCACAGTGAAAGGTAATTAATTAAATCTAATGATCTGCATACTTGAAGCTTATTGGAAAAGAAACCTCTGTAGCCAACTATCATATTGACACGAAGTTGATGTTCGTATTTTGTTTGATTGCAGAGTACCTAGGTGAACTGTTTCATCGTCTGTGTGAGGATGAAGATATGCTAGTGCGAAGAATGGCACTGTCCATGTTGCCTGCTATAGCTGAAGACGCTGATGTCCAGTTTTATGCCTCTCATGTAGTACCCATTTTCGAGAAGGTCCTGGAAGATAAGGTACATAAAGACAATTTCTTATCCACTTATGCTCTTTAACTAATACACGTACCAAATCCGTTTTTACAACATTCGTTTATTTTTACAGATTGGTCTTCACTTGGAGGCGGCACAGGCTTTAATCGTTTTATTTAAATCTAAGAAACTATCTGATGATGTATACAGACATCTTCTGCCAGTTCTGTATAAATACGCAGAGGATCCATATTGGCAAGTTCGGTTCTTAATTGCCAACAGCATTAATGATGTAAGTATGTTAAATATGCGATTTTATTAGTGTTGGATACGTACTTATCGTCTATATAATATTTCTTACTGTTACTAAGACACACTCGTAACTGAATTGTTAAGTTACAAATATTCAAATTCAGTTCAGGTGCACCTTCTTAGATACGAAGTGCACGGAGTGAAGTTGTGATAGTTGAAAGAAGGAAGCGTATTTCTTTCCATTTGTGAGCAGGGATATCTGCGTATCTGGAGTAGTTTGTATATGAACTGAC
This sequence comes from Schistocerca gregaria, assembly GCF_023897955.1. Classification (NCBI taxonomy): domain Eukaryota; kingdom Metazoa; phylum Arthropoda; class Insecta; order Orthoptera; family Acrididae; genus Schistocerca; species Schistocerca gregaria. The sequence goes on along the minus strand of NC_064925.1, from coordinate 143,802,641 downwards.
ATTTTGGCAATGTACCTGATACAGCAGAACATTTTATAATTTTGTTCTCACGTTTTATTTTGTTAGCTCGTAAATAATCCGTTTATCAAATTACGTGGTTATTATAATATTTTTTTTATATAGATTCACAACTCTGTGAATTCACTTATCTTGAAATCAAGCTGCTTCTCACTGATGCTGAAGTTCTCAACGGACCCAGAGACACGAGTGCAATCTGCAGCAGATCGCTGGTATCAAGGATGTTTCAACTTTTTGGCGACATCAAGTGAGGTGTATATGCCCTAAACTTCATATTGGCACACTCTGTGATGTTTCCGAGTTAATGTCACATCAGAGCCTTTATTGCTGGGCCCATTTTACTAAACTACAAGTGAACAATTCTAAATACTTTATTCTGCCCCTTTTCGGCAATAAAATCCATTTTAAAGATCTTCAGAACAATGTTTTATTTTAGAATGTGGCAGCAGTTACCAATCCATGATTGATAACATGTTAGACATAATTCTCCTGTTCAGTTAATTATCTGCACTTTTGAAAAATTATTTTATTACATGTCAATTGCACTGATGCTTTTCCAACACGAATTACATCCACATTTTTCTGCCATTTCATAAACAACGGTTACACAAAAACCAGCCAAGTAACCAAACACACACACACACACACACACACACACACACACACACACACACACACACACAAAGTCTGGCAACTATTAGATATTTCTACCACGGCATAAAAGATAAAAAATGAAAAAATATGGAAGAACTGGCATCACCATTAATACAGCTTCGCCGTCAGCTACTATGGAAGAGTTTCTAAATTATGAATCATGACAGAGAATATACGCAAAAGCTTGTGCGTTGTTGGTATTACATATCACTAATACAAAATATAATGACAAGACAGGAAAGAGCTAAATGCTATAAAATGCAATACCAGGATATGCAACAAGTCCACTAAAGAGACAGCTTACACTACACTCGTTCGTCCTCTGTTAGAATGTTGCTGCGCGGTGTGGGATCCTTACCAGGTGGGATTGACGGAGGACATCGAAAGGGTGCAAAAAAGGGCAGCTCGTTTTGTATTATCGCGTTATAGGGGAGAGAGTGTGGCAGATATGATAAACGAGTTGGGATGGAAGTCATTACAGCATAGACGTTTTTCGTCGCGGCGAGACCTTTTTACGAAATTTCAGTCACCAACTTTCTCTTCCGAATGTGAAAATATTTTGTTGAGCCCAACCTACATAGGTAGGAATGATCATCAAAATAAAATAAGAGAAATCAGAGCTCGAACAGAAAGGTTTAGGTGTTCGTTTTTCCCGCTCGCTGTTTGGGAGTGGAATAGTAGAGAGATAGTATGGTTGTGGTTCGATGAACCCTCTGCCAAGCACTTAAATGTGAATTGCAGAGTAGTCATGTAGATGTAGATGTAGATGATGGTGTTCACATATTGCACGAAAGTAGTATCAAAACAATTAAATTTTTGACAGCCGCTGACGATGTAACTATATAAATATATCTTCCGTGAAACATACTGCAGCTGTGGAGGGCCAAATTATGAAAATATTCTTAGGGTTATACATCATAAGGCACAAAATTCAGACTTCTCGTTACCGCAGACACATCATATGTGTAAAAAACAAACGGTGCCTTGTCTTCATTACAAAGCAATACGAGCATACTTTTCAAAGAGTATGCCAAAGAGTGCGCAAAAATACTTTTACTAATTATTGTGGAAAATCCTCTTTCAGATTGTCATCAAATAACTTCTAGGCAGCCGCCAAGACACAGCAAATAGGGAAGAATGGAAATTCGGCTGCACTCCATGAGCCAAAATTTAATGCATATGTGCAGAACCGAGTAAACACATGTGTTTGAAGCCAAAGGCAAAAGGATACGTTCTGTCCATTTTTATAATTGAGCAAGAACACAGTTGTTTGACGTACTGTAAAAATTAGACATATTTAACGAACAGTAGTAAGAAAATGACGAGCGGTTCCTACAAAGCAGCTCACACTACATGACTGAACCGAGTTTTACGATTTTGTAGCTGTAAATAACAGAACTCACTGAAATGTAATAAACGCTTCATGTGAATGAAGCAAAGCTATGAGTACATCACATCACCTTTTGCTTCAAAAAATTGTATCCTGTATACGCGAATGAAATGACATGATTTCAGTTATCTTACTGGTCTCATACACATACTATTTTCTGGATATGGACTGAAGCGGTGAGTGAAAAGATATGTACCAAGGTCACGGATTGAACTCTTGTTTCCTGATTAACAGGCACGTGCGCAAGCGACTAAGCCGTTGGGCACAGTGATTCGCACAACTTTAAGGTATTCGAATCGAGAAAGGAGGCATGCCAGTGAAATCCGTGCTCTTATGCCAACTGCTGTGTCAAGGTGGCATAGTACGTGGGAGACCTGGGTTCAGTTCCTCTCCTTGGTACAACTTTTTACTCGCCGGTTCAATCTTTATAAATAAAAACAACTTGTCCCGCAATTGCACGTTTGTTTCATAGCCGTATATACGACCACACATTCGATTCTGAAGAAAGTAAATGGGACACATAATTGATTTCTTTCGTATCTTATTGTTTCATATCACGAGCGGAAGTATTAACCAGTTTGGGTAGCCGTACATGCCAATTTATTTATGGTTAATTTCAGACCGCTGTCAACCGTCATTAATGACTGACCATCTACACATGCAAGTAAATAACACCTATGCGTTTGTACTAGGACTGGAATTTTCATTCATGAACGTCATGGAGAGTGTTCCACAACAGATGTTTCTGTTGGAAGTGAAGTTGAAGTATCAGCTCAAAATGTCAAAAAATAAAATTTAAGAAATAAAATGAAATTGCTACAAAGAAGAATCGGGTATTTTTAAGAGAAAGTAGCTTCATGATCATTTGAATCTAAAAGCAGTGGCACTTCATAGCTTGCTAAGTGGACACTGATGTATTTATAAGCTTTGATGGTAAGATTTAATTAAACATTTATCACAACTTGTTTCATTTGCGTTTACTGCGGTAAGCGTTTTCATTTAGTACATTACATTACTTCCAAGAATGTTCATTTCGAGTCGTATTTCGAAGCAGCTTTCATTTTGCCTTTACGATATTTCAATATGACGTCGAGCGCGAAGCTTGACTTGATACAAATCAAAGGAGGCGCCATCTGCTTCGTTATCTGTATACTGTATATAACTTGAACCAACATGGAGTTCCGGGAAATGCAGTAGCGAATGACGGAGGCGAAATCTGTGATGGCGCGGAAACATCATCTAACAGCATGGAGTCTCCAGCTCGCTGCTACCGAACCGAAATCAGAAAAATGACGCAACATTTATTCGTCCGTCTTACATTTGCATCCTTTCTTCTGATGCATTTTTGGTTTTCCCAGACTAGAGAACTGTCATTCGTAGCACTGGTTTAAACACTGTAATAACCTTACGAGGTGAAGTAATTGTACATTTTTAGTTCAGTGAACGGACGTTTATCTTACTGAGAGGACATGTGACTGTGTCATTACTTGTTTCCAGTTGACTGCAGTGTCATTCACTTATTACATGTTTTAACAACTGGTATTCACTGGAGCTAACACAAGCCCTGAGCGGTGGGATATTATTGTCGCAGTAATCTAGGGTCTCAGTGATTTTTATTTATTTGGGAAAATAATAATTTCCGTAGACTTTCATTTTAGTTCTCTATTGGTGGCGTCTTACTAGGGCGAAACTTCAGAAAAATAAAAAAGAACATAATTTCAAGAACATGTATTAGAAAAGCGAGCCACTAGAATCTGTGTCATTTTCCCTTCCAAGCTTTTCAGGAAACTTCTCCCATGGAACGTGCTGCTGGGATCATCATCTAAAAAAATGTTCAAATGGTAAGGACCTCATTCCCTAAGCTTACACACTAAACCTATATTATCGTAAGGGAAAACACACACACATGCGCGAGGGAGGACTCGTACCTCCTCCGGGACCAGCCGCACAGTCAATGGCTGCATCACCCAAGACCGCTCGGCTAATCCCGCGCTGCATCATTATCTAAGGTCTTCTTGTTTACATCTGTGGCTGAGGGCAGTCGAAGGCCAATGCTGTGTTCTCAAATACAGCAGGCAGTCATTTCTACGCCATCGTCGTCTGTTAGGCGCCTACGGCAAGCAAGTCAAGCAGGTGAAATTTCTACCATAATAAATCAAAAACCCAAATATTAATATTTTCGATCTGCTGAGGTGGCTCCCTATGATTTTTTGTATTATCCTCGCACGTCGGCTCTGTTATAGAGGTCGTAAATGAACTCCATATACTCCCATTGAACTCGCCAGCAGGCTCTCCGTATGCTCGGAGACTAGATTCTCTAGTCTCCTCCACTTTCCGTTTGACTGGAAGCTCCGCACTTCAGTTTGTTGTCGGTTACAAGTGTACTACAGTACCTCAGAAAAAAGGCAGAGCACTCGAGTTCGCATTACTGGGCATGATGTTCCTTTCTTCTTACTTCTTCGACCACAGGTCAGTTAGCAGCACTTCGTCACTTATTTCTCCCTTGAGCCTCGCTCCTGAGAGCGGTATGGGTGTTGAAGCCTGTACCCTCCGTGATCAGGTTGATTTATTCGGCCTCTGTCTGGCACCTGTAGTTTTCCCTTTACTTTCCCTTTAACGATACTTCTACAGATACTATTATGTCTCAGCGAAAGGCCGATCCATGTGCCCCATCTGTGTTCCTGCACCCTCAGGAGACGAGGCTTTTCTTCCTCGAATTTGTGGAGAACCATCCGCTTGATATCTTATCAAGCTAGGAAATCTAGAATCTTGAGCACTCTGCGGTAGTACCTGCGACGGGGCGGAAAATAAGTGCGGTTGTAGTGTTCACACGAACGTGCATATACAAATGTTCGTTAGTGCTAATTTTGGCCCTCACCTAAGTCTGAGGGGATGATTTACACACTTTGTGCATTAGTACACTGTTCCACACCCGCGCATTAGTTATAGTTTTTTGATATAATATTCACTCAGACATGAGTACAGTTTATGCTAGGGAACAAAAATTAGTCGATTATTGTATCAAAATCATTTTTCACGACACAGCTCAATTAAGTTTTTATCGTAACTATTTACTGGTGTCGACCTTTTCTTTCACACAATGAAATTAGCACTAGTGATACGGTTTACAATTTTTCTTTAATAATAATTTGACTTTGATCCCGCAATAGCAGTAATGTAGGATGCTATAATCGAAAATTGCTCAGTCAGCTCGAACAAAACGACAAGTCCCACTGTCCTCTTGTTCTAACAGTTTTGGCGCGAAATCACAGATATCTTCACTTACGCTGATGTATACCTCGTAATTCGTACTCACACAAATAACCGTAGCACTTCCAGTTCACCAGATATATGCTTGCACACTTGCACTATTAAGCAATGTTCTTGTCGATATATATCGGCGCGAAAAAGTCTTACTCAAACGACCACATGGGCCACCAAGTGGGGCTAGCTCGCCACCCACCGGCCAACCCCGCCAACGGCTGACCCCTGGCCAAGATGGCCGCTCGCTTATATAAGCTCGGATGTCTTTCCTCTGGTTATGCAAGTACGAATCTCACCAGTTAAGGTTACAAATTTTGACACATATATCCCTCAACATAAATACGTACACCATCGGAACCCCGCTAAAAATACATATTATGTACTATTTTACATTAAATTCTAGCATTATTCTATCGCCCGTAAAGCGAGTTTTAGTTTCTGCAAAATTTAGACACTTGGCGCAAATTTGTTTGTTTACACCTGTGCTGCAAATTTTTAATCTAGAACTGCATATAACACTATTTTAGACGTAATCTATAGCGATCTACACATTGCGCTGCTCGAAATTTTCATATCTATTATAATTAATTAATAATGGGTGATAAATGATAATAATAATTTACAAACAATGACAACTATCGCAATTGAAGTGTATAGTATAACTTAAATCGTTTAAAATTCGTGTGATGCGATCAAAAATATTATGTAGTGCCGTTCTTTACGTCATGAATTTTCTATTGAATTTTATAAACAAATTCACATCAAACTTTGCATATTGCTCTTTACGAGCTTAATTATTTATGAATCTTAACAAATGACTACAGCACTCGATCCGCTATGAGGAGACTTTTTAATGAGCGCTCGCTCATCCCTGTTAGTTGCTATTTACTCTTTTTATTAATGTTTCAGTATTCGTGCTATTAACCAAATTTTGAGGTTATTATAACTTTTGCGTCCCGTGACTTAAAATAAAGATCGGTCTTTCAGAAGGTGCATATTGATGACCACAATCCACTGCCGTGACGCTCTTCACCGTAAGTTCCATAGATTTGGCGTAATGCGCGAAACAACAAACAATGCCCCCAGCTGCGAGCTATATGGCCGCCCGGCAGCGGAGACCATCCCACCGACCGTTGCAAATCTCACGCTGGCAGGCCACGCGCTTCCGTGAATGGTGCACCATGTCGCCGGCTCGCTCTCCACAAAGCAATCCTTCCACACTGGACCTATTCATCTAGTGACGGGGGTTTGTACCGTCACATACCACATCTCTAAGGCTGTTAGTTTTATTTTCTACTGCTTCTCCAAGTGACCATCTTTCACTCCCATACAGCAGCACACTCCGAACAAACGTCTTTATGAGATTATTACTGAGATGTTTGTCTATGCTGCTGGAAGCTGAAAGGTTCCTTCTGTTTCGAAAAGCAGCTTCTGCGTGGTGTATCCTTTCTTTACCTTCCGTCTGATGTAGTTTTGTTACCTAGCTAGGCAAAGGATTCGACGGTCTCCAGTCCTTCACTGTTAGGTGAGAATTGGGCAACCTTGTTTTGTCTGCTGTCCACTAAGATTTTTGTGTTACCTTTATAAATTATCGTGTAATAGAAAGAGCGAGGTTGGTTTCCATATGGACCTGCATCGCTCCTAATATTTCTGAATTTTCACTTTACTCTGCGATATCATCAGCAAATCTTAGGATGTTTATTCTCTTAATAGCAATTTTAATTTTTCTCATGTCTTCTAGAATCTCCCTACCACCACCCATTCCCCTATGAACGTGTCCATCGCAGAGGACGGGAGATTGCGAGTAGTCTTGTGATACGCCATGCTTAAAAATAGTTTCTTCTTGATGTTCTCCATACCTGATCGCAGTCACCTCTTCTCTATACACACCCTGCACTACTTTTTCGCCCTTCTACTTTATGCCAGTCTCCTTCAGCATCTTAAAACCTGTTGCTAGTCTACTCAGTTGAATGCCTTTTCGGGTGGATGATAGCAATTTATGTGTTTCGGCCTTTCTTTAGTTTGTTCTCAAAGAGTTCATCGTTAGGTGGGTATTCCTTCTTCTAAAGAGAAATTTGTCATCTGTGAAAATTGCATCTATCCTGTCTTCTATCTGTATGAAAATGATAGAGGTGAAGATCTTCGAGGCAAACTGAGGGTCATATATTGCTCCCATGTCTTCGCAGTTGCTTTCTTTGGTATTGGTAGTGCAGTACATTTTCTTAAGTCTGTTAGTTGATCCTTGCTTTCGTATACAGCTTGCTTGAGACGGAACAGTCCTTCAAGTAGCTGTTCTCCAGCAGCCTTCATGAGTTCTGCTGGTAGATCACCAACTCCAATGGCTTCCCCAGGTTTTAGCTCCGTGATTTCAATATTGAACTCACAGCGCAATATGTAGTCCCCCTCTTCTTCCAAATCGATTTCCTCAGCATTCTCCAGTTCCAGGTCTCCAGTTTTTCGAGGTATTTTTTACATATTTCAACCATATCTTTCTGCTGATATAATACTATATTACACTGCCATTATCCGTGTGTTTCCAAAGAAATGGTTAACTGATTTGTAGGCCGACTCCAGCTATTCTGTCTTGATCATTTCTATCACCTCTTTGCATTGGTCCTCCAAGAATAGCTGTTTAGCGTTTTGTTAGTTCTCGCTGATTTCATTCCTGAATGAAAGGTGGCTATTATACATAAATACAATATCTGAATGGTTAGCAATAAGTATTGACTTCTTATACACACCTTCCACAAACATACACACACACACACACACACACACACACACACACACACACACACACACATAGTTGCATGAGAAACTTGTGATATGATGGGCCACTTTTACATGTAAGAGGTAAATTAAATGTGTAGTTTCCTTTAATGACTTGTTTTTAAAATACGTTAAAATGTACCCAAAATGGTCTACATACGTTAATTCTATGTTGAATCAACTAATTAGAGACTGTTTACAAAAGGTTGGTAAGGCTAGTGCTATTCTATCGGATAATGCAACACATTATACCAGCAAGGCTTGGAAGAAGTGTATGTTGAAATCAGACATAAAGAATATCTTGAAATCACGATATCGTGCAAAAGCGTCGCCAGTTGAACACATATTTAGACATTAACAGATTTATTCAGACTTATGCTGTAAGGTAACATTGTAAGTGGGTATAGTACGTGTCGGTCTTTGAAAATATTCAATATGACATGCCGCACTCATCCATCAGCTATACACCATGGTGATAATATACAACACGCCTGAATCTAATGCGTACGTTAAACTTTTACCTATCTTGGCTACCCAAAGAAGGACAGGAAGTCGAAGTTGTAGCGACGTGCGTGAATCACTTAAGCATGCTGCACGAGTGAGGAAAGCCAAATTCGACTGTGACATACGCCATAGGCAATAAGGTGTTATTAAGAAAAAACCCTAAGTTATCCTCTCTTAAGCGGTTAAACAAGAAATGGCAACATGTTTAAGCCGGATGTTACCGCATTATTCGCGACCGCAGGAGGGAGCCTATGTGTTGGCTAATGAAGATAATGGGGCAAACCAAGGGTTTCTCTCCTCACAAAGGTTTTAAGAGAGTTTACGGATGAAACCTTTTGTGACAATTAATGGAACACTGAATGAGAAGCTTTCCTCAGTAGTTCTTATACTTTAGTAGTATTAGAATTCATTTTTATAATAGTATTCTGATGTTAGTGGATACGAATGTGTTTCTTATTGAATAGTATGCTAGATAATGACAATGCAGTTTGGTCATTTTTAGTTCTGTAGTTTTTTTTAGTGCTTCACACGCAACTATTAATGAACAGAAGCCTTAGATTAAGAACAAGCGCAATGAGTTATCGAATTTATTTGCGTATTAAGTTGTCTCGGTGCTAGCTGCGCAGTGAAGTGTCAGTTAGTTCAATAGAGTTGTGCCTGGAACAGAAATGGACCGAATCTCGGCATAATAGAGTTGATTCGATTACTAAGAATAAATGTGAAGCAATGAAATACCGCTTGTGCAAACAGTAGTGCCTGACACTGGTGAGAAAATGACTGACATTAATACACATTATGTTTATATGTCTTGTCTGAATGTGTTCTTTACGTTCTATATTCGTAACCTGAACCATGTGTGGAGACATCTTACCCGTCGCTGAGACCGCAGCCTAGACAGCCTGATGGGGGCTGCTGTTGTTAGCTGATGGACGAGTCTCCTTTTGGTCGCACGACTCCAGAAACTGTAACTACGAGCTACCAGATGTTCCTCGACGTAGGCGAGGGCGTCGACGTCGGGTGTTCGCTCGCCCTGCAAACCAGTGGCGGACGGAGAACGAGCAAACAAGAACCATTCCCCTGAATTCATTCTCGAACATGTTACAGAAGAAGCGAGCTGTCCGTTGGTGTGAGAGGAAATTTGATCGTTAGTTTAGTCAAGAACATCACGGAGGTCTACAAGAAGTATCGACACAAATCAAATGAAGACTTTGAAGAAAAATAATACCCTACCGAAAAGAACAGCGGCTGTAGGCATTCCGAATGAGGCATTACGAAGCTTAACAATAGAGTCGAAGAAACGGCGAATGGAAATTGAAGAGAATAAAAAATCTAAAGTCACACGTCGTAAGTCGTAACCATCCAAGAAGCTATGCGATGTGGGGGCAAAAAGATCCATCGTTACGGTGGGCATTTTGCGAACTGTAAGAAGACGCAATATGACTCAGGCAGTACGGCAAAAGATGACGTAAAGTACTCATATTCCCTGTGTCCCACTGATGCAATCGCACGGGTGGCCTACGGGAACCAAACGATCACTCTGGGCAGCATCATAGGGGCGGCGATATGACTGGACATCGCAGACCTGGTCGAGCAAAACAACAGACCTGAGGACGATCAAAAAGGACCTAAAAGCCTAAGTCAAAGTCAAACATAATCAACGAAGAACCCTAACCCTCTAATAGAATATTATAATAGGTGTAATGTCAGCATATCTCGCGGATACCTGAAACGTTGACAACCTGGCTAAAATAAAGCAGTCATCGTCGGGGAGCTGTGTAAGCCATCGGTACATATCTGGTGTTTTAGAAACTAAAGTTTATTCAAACTGGCCGCGAAAAATTCCCATATTGAAATATGGGAACGAATTCCCATTTTAAAGTAGCGAAAATTAAATAAAAGAATAATAAGAGCCAATGGAATATAGTATTGTATGAAACTTAGCAAGGGCTTTATTCAAAGCGTTTCTAACAAGCATCTATTTTGTTTTGTAACTACTACATAAAGCCGACGCATCTATTGTTAACGACTGTAACGTTTGGGAGTCCTTGTGTTCGAGATTTTAGTTTCCCAGCTTACAAAGTTTGAGTCCTGAGCGTAGTCGTCTCTTCAGTTCATGCGCCACTGCATGAAATAGTTAACTTCATTGGCAGCCGGGCTAATAAAAGTAATTTTCTGTTCGTTCAGTTTACTGTCGATAAGAAAAACTGATAGAGCTGAGAAAACGCAAACATCTAGCGAATATCTCAATCGATAAAAGATCGATATCATTAATTCCACCGAGCGAGGTGGCGCAGTGGTTAGACACTGGACTCGCATTCGGGAGGACGACGGTTCAATCCCACGTCCGGCCATCCTGATTTAGGTTTTCCGTGATTTCCCTAAATCACTCCAGGCAAATGCTGGGATGGTTCCTCTGAAAAGGCACGGCCGACTTCTTCCCTAATCCGATAAGACCGATGACCACGCTGTCTGGTCTCCTTCCCCAAAACCAACCAACCATCATTAATTCCATATTAAGAAGTTCAGTTGTTATCATAGCTACTATTCAACAACGAGTAGCGACTCGACTTCGATTTAGACCCTGTTTGAGCATTTAGTATCGGGCTAAAGTGTGACCATTCATAGTAGTGAATAATATAAAAGAAACTGTGTTAATAAAAACCGAATTAAGGAAAAACTGTAGTGACCTACAATTTCGAACAGAGTATAACGAGAAGTGAATCGTGTATTGTATTATCTATGGACAATAATAACTGTCATAGTTTATTCCACATTAATATTAAAGTGAATAATTTTCAATGAATAAATCACGGTGCTGTGTTATATGAACCATGTTACTTTTGAAGGAATTAATTCGGTGTACATGTGCTACGCAAATTAAAGATACCTATTTATTTTGATACACGAAACGGCTGCCTAGTAACTGTGAATGAGCATCTTTGGCGGGAACCGCTTAACACCGCAGATACCCCTTAGTAAAAATGTGAATCTAAGCTTATTGACGGATGACTCCGACTCAAATTAGCGCAAAGAGCGGACATAATCGACAAATATTGGACTTAATAACAGACAGTGTTTTGTCGCCTCGCCTTGACGTATCCCGCCGAGGTGAAGAATACTGGCTGGGCACAGAAAAAGGACCTAACATTTTCGATGATGATGGAAGTGCCAGATGGCAGAAACAGGAAACGGCATACTACGAGTATACTGGATCATTCATTAACCTTTTGCCAACGTAGATACCAAAAATACCGGGAGATTGCGTAATGTAGGACACTACTAGAGGCACTGTGAAGTAAGTGAATTTTTAGATTAGTGGTGTCATTAAACAGAAAATAGATTCATGTGTGATCATCACAAGATCAAAAGCGACTATAAAGAGGTTTTCACTGCCGAGAAACATTACCAATTTATATTTAACCTGACCGGTATGAGATGAACACAACTCACCTAAATTTTAATTTTATATATTACTGTAGCGCAGCGGTATAGTTAAATAGACTTTAACAAAAGCTAAACCAAGACAAAAGTGAAAACATTAATCTTACAACAAATCACTAGCAGCTGTTCATTATATTTCTGTATAAAGTTCATCTCAAAGGCAACTTGTGTGATGCACACTTGTGTGTTGTCTGCATCTTACAACAACTAGGAAATTGGAAAGATATGAGCTAGATTCATAGTAACACTTCATCTCGTTGATTCCGTCTGTGGCATCATATATAATGGTATTACCTCCATACCTGAAAGCAGCAAGTAAATTAAAAATTTCATCATGGGTAAATGCATCACATTCAGTCTCCCCCCCCCCCTCCCCCCCAACACACACACGCACACACGCAAACACATACATACACGAAGGTAACGTGACTTAATCTGAAAAACACGAAATACCCAATTACGAAAATAGAGAGCAGGCCAGCAACGACCTCACCATAATATGTAACGAAGTCGCTTAAAACTATCCATTTCAATCTCACAAGACAGAGTGTCTGAACCACACAAGTAAGCAGAACCTGGCAGCAACGCGCGGAAGCAGTGAGCGTCTATTTGTCTGCTGCCTTTGCGTCCACTTCAACCTATTGGCAAGCTCCCCGTCAATGTTCAGGCTACTTTATACGCCATATACTCACAGTGTTTACCTGAAAATAAACTACCGTAGCATATGCAGAACTGACTACTGATTCTTTGAGACATATGAGTGGACACTGACACTCACATTTAACTACACACTAGGAAATATGTCTAACAGCAGGAGATTTCCACTATGCCTCTCCCCCCCCCCCCCACCCCTCTCTATCACTGTGTGTGTGTGTGTGTGTGTGTGTGTGTGTGTGTGTGTGTGTGTGTTTGTGTCACGAATATTTATAGTATAGATTAGTAAGGATCAGAGATGCTTCTATACACTTTTTTTTAAAGATAATACTCATTTCTTTTATTTCTTAGCAACACTGTCTACATTGTCTACATTGAGATTCTATTGCTATTGACTGCACCATGCTTCAGTTCGTTCCAGATCCTCCTGCATTGCAGTACAACTTTCCATTGTTGCAACCTCTCGATATACTACAGCATCATCCGCAAAAAGCCTCAGTGAACTTCGGATGTTATCCACAAGGTCACTTGCTGGCCGGGGTGGCCGTTCCGTTCTAGGCACTACATTCTGGAACCGCGTGACCGCTACGGTCGCAGGTTCGAATCCTGCCTCGTGCATGGATGTGTGTGATGTCCTTAGGTTAGTTAGGTTGAAGTGGTTCTAAGTTCTATGGGACTGATGACCTTAGAAGTTAAGTCCCATAGTGGTCACAGCCATTTGAACCACAAGGTCACTTACTTACATTGTGAATAGCAACGGTCCTACGACGCTCCCCTGCGTCACACCTTAAATCACCCTTACTTTGGAAGACTTCTCTCCTTTGAGAATGACGTGCTACTTTCTGTTATCTAGGATCTCTAAAAACCGACCCACTTTCAGTACCATCTGAGAACACTCGATTCGCTTGAAAATATGTTAGCACTAGGGAAGATCGAAGGACCAATGAAGGAGAGGGCGGCAAAGGATAAGACGAATCGATGACATAATGGCTGTCAACCTGGCAAATCTGCTGAAGAAAGTACAGGGCAGAAGAAATTTTGCCTGCCTTCTCTCAGAGGTCGCACGGAAAGTCGAAACCGACAACATATCTCAGTGTGTGGAAGAAAGTGGGAGAGGGAAGGGGAGACAGAGAATGGTGGGAGGGGGAGGAGGGAGACGGCGAGGGAAAATTGATTAGTCTTTGATCTAATTCACGTTTACCCATGATTCATTTTTGTAAATTAACATATGATGCATTATACATTGAAGACTCATCACCACTGAAGCAATCGTCTTCGACGACCCGACTCTCTGCAAGTCACTTGAGTATTTGACCCTTTTCTTTTGTTTGAGAGTAGTGAACGAGGTTACGATCATACATTGTGGTTTAGGGCTGGATATTAATTCTAATGAACTAAATTTGATTATAAATTGTTAAATTAAAGGTTGGAGAAAATAGCTGAAGCTCTAGAAGACTAATGTGACATGCTGTCCTCTTGTTGCTCCTGATGTGGAAAAGCCTCTTCATCGTGTTTATGCGGAAGATCAGACAAGGTGCGATCTCCAACGTACTGTCGCGGAAGGCCTGAAACTACTATCACAAATCAGTACTACAGCGTTGTCGGCAGCTTTGTACAGGCCCTGACGCTAACAGTGACAAATATATAAAACCAAAAATGGTAATCTGATTTACCATCAAACGCACTCACAATAAAAGTTCACTGTATTCAACAAAATACTTCCCTCACACAAAACAGCACATACACCTAACGAGACTGTAAATCACCTTAAAACTATTAATTATTATATTTGTGGGTCTTGTTGAAGAACATCTTCCAAAATTACAAATGCAGCTTAACCCACCATAATTCAGCAATAAGTTTAACTTAGCTGCAATAAAAACTTTAACAAACAAATTACAAAGAGTAGCTTTGCTGGTAATAATAATCTAACTTCCATAATATCTCGTCTCGACAAACTGGCAACACGTCTCAAATGACCATCTCTGAGGAGGCAGTGAAACAGGCTACTGGACTGAAACAATATTCAAATACAGTGAGTTCTATTAAGAACATAAATCTCAAGGTGATAAATTTTCATCAAGTAACACCTATAAGTCTGGGCCGCAAAGAAATACACAATTTATACTCCACAGCCCTATAAGGTTTTGAGAGGTCAGTACATTAACTGAGTAAGCTGTAACTAATTTTTGGTTTAATGTTACAATCTTGTCATAGAAATACGTACATTTACACAATAATGGGGGACAATGTTACGACAGTTGTCAAACGAACGCATCTCGTCCTCAGAAAGTGAAATAATCCTAAAACTACAATGGTAAATTTTAACTAGAAGTTTCTTTACAAAATTATTCTTTTGACTACATCATGATGTTGGCCAGTACCACATTAAATCATCAGATTCCAGTTCAAAGTTCGGTACTTTTTAGGATGACAATCATGTCTATGGAATATGGTTAGTTTTGTGACAAGTTGAGCAAAAGATTACCCAAGGTCGCTCGAGTTTACAGTGGACAAAAGCTGTTGAACTAACAAGTTTACGCCTCTGCTCGTGGTGTTTACGTTAGCTGTCATGAGCTGTCGTGTGCATGGCTGCGCTTGCCCACTCAAGTTCCTATAAAGCCTAATTAAGGCCTTTGCTGATTTTTTCATCAGAAACTCTCCCTATGTTTCTCGTGATGCGAGAAAACATGTACTCATCCCTAGTCTTGGACTATGGCGATATCCCCGCTCATGGCTGGAGCAGCATGCATATTAAATGCCCTCTCCGGTCTCACAAGAACAATTAACTAACTGGCTGGTTCGTTTCTCGCCTCAGCAGACCGAAGTTCCAGTTTAGCCAGTTAGTTCGAGCCTGTTACGTCAGTTAGTTCGAGTCTGTACGCCCTGTCACCGAGATGGAGCCGCTGACTTAGCCATTAGCTCAGAGACAGGCAGTACGTAGTAATATTATTGTGAACATAGCGGACTTCTACTTCAACAGTATTGAGGCTACTTGGACTATAGAGAAGAGAGCTTGTACCACTGCACATGGGAACTTCAGTTAAGCAGCTTTTTCTTTATGAATAAAGAACATAGTTATTAATTGCGTGGAGTTTGTTATAGGAGGAGGGTAACGGACACCAACCAGCCTACTCTCCTTGCATCCCTTGGTACAGCTCTAAAGAGACAACCAGACGGCATTAAAGCAGCTAAAGAGAGTAGAACAAGCCTGAATAAGATTGTCTGTGTATGGCTACCATCCGTTCTTCCGTGCCGTTAAACACCCTCCATTGCGATAGTACACAGAACAATAATTACGGTCAAACCATTAATGTAGACAAAATATCTAACTACAGCGGCGCACCCCTACTATTTTAACCATGGTTTAGCACAGCTAGTTTGTATAATGGAATAAATGCCACAGACGATGGAACGGTTGTACGATGTTAATGCTTTGAAGTTGGTGAAACAAGTTAGTGAAGCTTAACCATCCCCGAAACCGTCTCAGCATTCGACATATAAGTCAGATTCACATAAACCCTTCCACGCTACAAGGTCCGCTGGATAGTAACTAACCCGAGACCAAGTAATTACAATTTACCAGACTTAGTTAAACAAACAGTTACGGAATACTTTCGGATTGACTGCGGAAAGAGAACAATGTCTTTTCATCCTCAAGGTGTTACCACGCCAGTACACTCGGTTCGAGTGCTCAGCTACGTTAACTAAGCGTTATGCAACACCACGTAAGAAGCGAATCCATTTAAAGCCAATTAGCCTCGACATTACAATCAGACCTCAAAAGCAAAGTAATACTTCACGGCGGTGTGCCTGCCGGCGCTTCTCTTCTTGTAAATGAAAGTAAACGTTGTCTGAATCGGAACAGTAAATTAAAAACACCACTGACAGTGTGATAAGCTACAAACAGACCAGCGACCGCTCGCAACGCAGCACCATTCAAGGACGGATTGCATTGGCCTGTAGCTTTACTGTGCCCTGGTGACTAACCTGTAAAGACGGGCGGTTAAGCAATACACGCAATAAAACCGTTTACCGAAGTCCAGGCTACAGAAATGTGACCATCTATTGGGGATCCAGAGAACCATCCAAACTCAGCATCGCCACAGCAGAGCCCCTAGAGAAGGCTGTTACTTCAGTGGTCGACAGCAGACTACTGAGAACCGCCAAGGCGGTACTTCATGCTTCGTGACCATTCCGGACGTCGTCTGCGCACCCGGCAGCAGCGAGGAACAACGCTGACGAACGTACGCGAAGTAGACACAGGAAGTATTCGCCGGCCGTGGCGGCCGAGCGATTCTAGGTGCTTCAGCCCAGAACGGCGCGACTGCTACGGCCGTAGGTTCGAATCCTGCCTCGGGCATGGATGTGGGTGATGCCCTTAGGTTAGTTAGGTTCAAGTAGTTCTAAGTTCTAGGGGACTGATGTTAAGTCCCATAGTGTTCAGAGCCATTTGAACGATTTGTAAGTATTCAATCGGGGGCTACGGCGCGATTTAAAAATGCCGGAGAGAACAGCAATCACCACAGTACTAGCAGTATTCTTGTATAGTTGCCAGGATTAGTGTCTGTTCCAATCATGATGAATCCTTACTTGATCTTCTAACACTTTTTCTACAGCATGAGACACGTAAGATTTAATATACTATACATTTAGTGAACCGTTTGCGTTGTACAACGCAAGTCCAGAGAAGTTAACACCGCATTTATTTCGTGGACGGTTCAAGATATCGAAACGAAGTTTTCTGCAAAGTTTTGTTCTCTGCCTCGTAATGCCTGGGTGTTGTGTGACGTCCTTAGGTTAGTTAGGTTTACGTAGTTCTAAGTTCTAGGGCACTGATGACCATAGATAGTCCCATAGCGCTCAGAGCCATTTTTTGCAAATTTTTGTGCACAGAGGGGCATATAATTTGTTCCGTGTTTAATGATCCCACCCGTCTGTAAGCCGAGATTTGAAGCTAGTACGCAGTTTTTACTGAGACAATATAGTTTGTTTTAAACATATTCAATAGGCGGCTAGAGTGCTATAAAGGGCTATTCCTATCAACGTTTCAAAATCCCTGAAGTGACTTAAATGATGCTAAGACAAGTAATATAAGGCAGAAGTGGTCGCGAATATTGAGATATATCCCAATAGTGGATGAGAAACGCTGAACATGTGACCTCACATGCAAAACACGGAAGTTATTTTGCAGCTCGTGTTTAAGCAGTGGTTGAGAGACGCAATACTTGCATTCACACAGCCGGTACAAGCTTCGAACACCTTTTGTAAATGTGATAGGTTGCAGACGCAGAAGTTACAAAATTATTGTCCTCGCTATAATCAAGCGAAGCTGTTCTTATGTTGTGTTTCATTTGAAACGTCCCCTTAGAAAATTTTTTGCAAGACTGTGCTTAAACTGACACACAATATTTTTTAGCGCAACGCAATCTCACTTTCAAAAATCCCTACGAAAGAGTGACCCTGACTAACAATAACCTATACGTTTCACAAATCACTTACCTCACAAAAATTTTCGTTACTCAAGCTTCTGCAATACAGCGAGCGCCACTACTGCCAGCTAAATAAAGATTCAAACTACTGAAGGCACTAACTAATGATAGGCATAGTTAGCAAATGAAAGATTTTAATACAGAACAAACAATGTATTTACCTTAATAGTCATTATATATATATATATATATATATATATATATATATATATATATATATATATATATATAATCAGTTCGTGACACCAATTCTTACAAATTTCAAAACTCCGCCATCTCTCTCCCCACGTCCACCACTGTTGGCGGCTCACCTCCAACTGCGCACCGCTACGCGCTGTTAGCATCCAGCTGCCGCTGCCCAACACTACAATGGCAGACCAGCCACAGACTGCACACGGCACAGCCAGTGATTTTCATCCAGAGCGCTACGTGGCGGCGGCGTTACCAATACAGAACTTAAACAGCCTACTTACACATTGCCTTTGTTTCTTCGTCTATTGTTTGCAAACATTTTTTAGTTAAGGAAACATACGTCATTCTACATCTCCATATACAAAGATACTCCGCAAGCCAACGTACGGTGCGTGGCGGAGGGTTATCCTGTAACGCAACTAGTCATTTGCTTTCCTATTCCACTTGCAAATACTTCGAGGGAAAAACTACTGTCTATATGCCGCCGTATGAGCACTAATTTTTCTTATCTCATTTTCGTGATTCTTATACGCAATGTATGTGGCGGCAGTATAATCGTTCGCCACTAACCTTCAGATGCCAGTTTCCTTGATTTTTTAAATAGCGTTTTTAGAAAGAATGTCGTCTTCCCTCCAGGCATCCCCGTTTGAGTTCCTGAACCATCTTCGTAACACTTACGTTTTGTTCGAACCTACCGTTAACAAATCTAGAAGCCCGCCTCTGAACTGCTTCGATGTTTTCCTTCAATCCAACGTGGTCCGGATCCCAAACACTCGAGCTGTACTCAAGGACAGGTTGCATCAGCCTCCTATATGCAGTCTCCATCACAGGTGAATCATGGTTTCCTAAAATTTTCTCAGTTAACAGAAGTCGATCATTGGCCTTCAAAAAAAAAAAAAAAAGTTCAAATGTGTGTGAAACGTTATGGGACTTAACTGCTAAGGTCATCAGTCCCTATGCTTACACACTACTTAACCTAAGTTATCCTAAGGACAAACACACACACACCCATGCCCGAGGTAAGAGTCGAACCTCCGCCGGGACCAGCCGCATAGTCCGTGACTGCAGCGTCTTTTTTTTTTTTTTAATTCATTTTGTTCGCTTTTGATCGATGGGTCTGCTCGGGGCGGACGTCGTAAGACATCCGTTTAAGTCCGTTGATGATCGATTAACTCAATTTTTTTTATTACAGAGGGCGCGCAACCCTCTGACCGAACACGCTGAGTTACCGTGCCGGCGTAGACCACTCGGCTAATCCCTCGCCGCAATTCGCCTTTCCTACAACAGTTAACACATACTCGATCTTCCTAATCATCCGTAATAACTGACATTTTTCTACATTTCGGGCTAGCTGTCATTCATCACACTGAATAATCTTGTTTAAATCGTCTTTTATCTTTCCACAGTCACTCGACTTCAATACCTTATCGTACACTTCGGCATCATTAGCAAACAACCGCAGATAGCTGCCCACCCTGGCCGCCAAATCATTTATGTATCTATCGCACTTCCCTAGGGCACTAATGACGATACCTTTGTCTATGATGAACACTCGCCGTCGAGGACAACATACTATGATCTATTATCTAAGAAGTCCTCGAGACACACACATATCTGTGAATTTATTCAATATGCTCGTACCTTCGTTAACAGCGTGCAATGGGTCACCGTGTCAATTGCTTTCTGGAAATCTAAAAACACGGATTCAGCCCGTTGAACTTCATCCATATTTCTCTGTATAAAATGTGAGAAAATGGCAAGCTGAATTTCGCAACAGCGGTGCTTTCTAAAATCATCTTGAATCTTGGACTTTAGCTTCCCAGTGTCAAGAAACTTTATTATATTCTAACTGAGAATATGTTCGAGGATTCTGCGGCAAATAGATGTTAAGTATATTGATGTGCTGTTTACCAGTAATGATACAATGCGGAAGCTTATACTCATTTACTTCTCACGCAATACGGTAGATTTATGTTGTGCTTTGCTTTGCAACAAGCCAGCGCAGATACGACACTGGTAAACAAATTAGTAAATCGTTACCTCAATGTGAACACGTACGCTGATCAGCCATAACATTATGACCACCGACGTACTATCGATATAAACCCGTACGGGCGGCAGCGGCGTCACCTGGTGGGGAATGACTCCTGGTCCGACACACGCACGACACATGTCGTATCAGTCAGCGTGCTGTCCATGCGTGGAACGGAAAAGACGTGCGATCTGTCTGAGTTTCACCGGGGGCAGGCTGTGAGGGTCCGCAGGCTCGGTACGAGCGTTTCGAAAACTGCACGACTTGTCGAGTGTTCAAGGAGTACTGCGGTGAGTGTCTTCAACACGAGGCGAAACCAGAATAAACCTCGTCGAGTGGTGGGGTTGGCTGGCGACTCCTCATTACAGATGTCGTACGTCGTGTGCTGGGCAGACTGGTGAAACAGGACAGGTGACGAACGGTGTCGGGGCTAACGTCAGACTTTTATACAGGACAAAGTACATGTGTGTCTGATCACACAGTGCACCGAACACTTCTAAATCTGGGCTTCCGTATGCGACGACCTATGCATTTGCGAATCTTAACACCACGACATTCGGCAACTACGTTTGAAATGGGCAAGTGACGATGGGCATTGGACGTTGGCGCAGTGGCAGATCATTGCATTGTCAGATGATTCCCGATACCTTCTTCATTATGGAGATGAGAAGGCTCGAAGCTGTCATCTTCCAGGGCAACAGCTCCTTGAAACATGTAATGCGAACGGAGATAACCTGGAGCGGTTCCATTACGTTCTGGGGAACATTTATGATGGCTCTCCATCTTCCTCCATAACCGAGTTCATCAACATGAGGTTGCAAATATGACAACCAAGGAGGTGGAAACGTGGGGTCTACTACGCCAAGACTGTTTGGTAGCTACAACAGGAAAACACAATTAATTAGCAGGAGTAAAAAACAAGAAAGTATTTATTACTTAACTTTGTTGTAGTCCGTGATCTGTTGGTTGATAATTATAGAAGCTGCAACTAGACTAAGCGTCAGTACAATGACGTAATTTACAAGTCACAAATCTTGCAGTGACGAATTAATCTCTCGTTATCTTGAATGTCGAATCCGGTGATTATGAAGACTAACTTGTTTGCCGACATGACAGCTCAGTACTATTGACTTTACTGTAGAACTATTGCGGAACTTTACAACTGAGCTACAGAGACTTGATGGCAGCAATGACGGAGTTGCGGACGATGACTAACATCGGCGCTGGCTGACCTCTGAGCGCGGCTACGAACTGTAGACTGGCACAACTGCCTTACTCGCATAAGTACTGCTACTGGCTGTGTACTCTTTGTCTAACACAGACGTTCTTCTGTTCCGTTTATCGAGAGAATCGCATCAGGCGGATCGATCTGTCAGTGGCCGTATGACTGACGAAGTCACAATTTACATGGGCTTCCATAGGTCCAGTGGAGCTCGTGCAAGGTACTACGACGTCCAAGAAGTATCATACATTGGTTGCAGACACCCCTCCATGACGATCATGTTCCTGACGGCAGAGGCATTTTTCAACAAAATAAAGCGCTATATTACATGACCAGGAGTGTGGTGGAGGAACACTGTGGCGAGTTACAATTGATGTTCTGGAACCCCAACGTGGCGGACGTGAACTCCGATGGGACACATCTGGGATGTGATGGAACGTGGCGTAGCCTGAACGTTGTAAGGCGAACCGTCAGCCAAGAATAGATACTGGCATACAGAGTCTCACAATCTTCCAGAATGAGGTAACTCTTCGTTACTTACACCGACATCCCGAGCTGGCCAGATAATTAGCGTTGCTGACAAACTCGAATAAGAAGTAAACGAGTTACGCAAGAAAAGAGAGAGATTTGAAACACGCTGTGGGGTCTTGCCCACTCGTCGCTAATAGGTTGCCCAATGGATGCAAAGTTCTCTGAATGCCATACAACAGTTTCAAACAAACAACATTAATAACTTTATTTCCAGAAAGCAAACTGACAATACTTATCTTGACTATAGCAAATGTCGCTACCAAGAGGCGACTTCAAAACAGTACAGTTCTTTTTATACACAGAGTCCAAGGAAACACTTGATACCGACAGCGTAGCACTAATCACTTTGCAGACTCGGGCCTATATTGTACGGCCACGGCACGCAGGAGCTGCGTTTAAATGCAGCTGTTGCAGGGGGCGTGCCTGGAGCGGCGCGGTCTGTCTCCTCGCACCATTAGCCGCCGTTTCTTCAGTGCATTCTCTGGTGTTTTCTTTCGCATCTTCGTTGTGGGGCTTGCGGTTACTCCAGAACACAATCAATGATATCTGAGCTGTAGCGACGACATATGAAATAAAAGTACAGGAGAACAGCTCGATGTGACTCGCTTACCTTAAATGAGAAGCGTCTGCGACCGCGTGGGCAAGGTGCAACGACGACGAATAATATAAACCATATTTCGGAGCTGTCAGAAGATCAGACAACTGCTGAGGTCTCGACTATAAAATGCAACTACTTTGTCTGAGTCTAAGGCAAAGTAGTTCAAAGGCCGTAAGTACACTACTAGCCATTGAAATTGCTACACACAAGAAGAAATGCAGACGATAAATGGGTATTCATTGGAAAAATATGTTATACTAGAACTGACATGTGATTACATTTTCACGCAATTTGGGTGCATACATCCTGAGAAACCAGTAGCCAGAACAACCAACTCTGGCCGTAATCACTTCCTTGATACGCCTGGGAATTGAGTCAAACAGAGCTTGGATGGCGTGTACAGGTACAGTTGCCCATGCAGCTTCAACACGATACCACAGTTCATCAAGAGTGGTGACTGGCGTATTGTGACGAGACAGTTGCCAGGCCACCATTGACCAGACGTTTTCAGTTGGTGAGAGATCTCGAGAATGTGCTGGTCAGGGCAGCAGTCGAACATTTTTTGTATCCAGAAAGGCCCGTACTGGACCTGCAACATGCGGTCGTGCATTATCCTGCTGAAATGTAGGGTTTCACAGGGATCGAATGAAGGGTAGAGCCGCGGGTCGTAACACATCTGAAATGTAACGTCCACTGTTCAGAGCGAACAAGAGGTCACGGAGACGTGTAACCAATGGCACCCCATACCATCACGCCGGGTGATACGCCAGTATGGCGATGACGAATACACGCTTCTAATGTGTGTTCACCCCGATGTCGCCAAACACGGATGCGACCATCTTGATGCTTTAACAGAACCTGCATTCATCCAAAAAAATAACGTTTTGCCATTCGTGCACCCAGGTTCATCGTCGAATACACCATCGCAGGCACTCTTGTCGGTGATGCAGCGTCAAAGGTAACCGCAGCCATGGTCTCCGAGCTGATAGTTCATGCTGCTGCAAACGTCGTCGAACTGTTCGTGCAGATGTTTGTTGTCTTGCAAACGTCCCCATATGTTGACTCAGGAATCGAGACGTGGCTGGACGTTCCGTTACAGCCATGCCGATAAGATGCCTGTGATCTCGACTGCTAGTGATACGAGGCCGTTGGGATCCAGCACGGCGTTCCGTATTACCTCCCTAAAGCCACCGATTCCATATTCTGCTAACAGTCATTGGATCTCGACCAACGTGAACAGCAATGTCGCGATACGATAAACAGCAATCGCGATAGGCTACAATCGGACCTTTATCAAAGTCGGAATCGTGATGGTAGGCATTTCTCCTCCTTACACGAGGCATCACAACAACGTTTCACAAGGCAACATCGGTCAACTGCTGTTTGTGTATGAGAAATCGTTCGGAATCCTTCCTCATGTCAGCACGTTGTAGGTGTCGCCACCGTGCCAACCTTGTTTGAATGTTCTGAAAAGCTAATCATTTGCATATCACAGCATCTTCTTCCTGTCGGTTAAATTTCGTGTCTGTAGCACGTCATCTTCATGGTGTAGTAATTTTAATGGCCAGTAGTGTTTTTTAAACAGGAATGTTCCTCTCATTCTGAAGCATCAAAGACTAATGTTACGATTAGATCTTTCAGCCAATAAAATGCAGTCAAATAAATATATAATGATTTTACAGCGATATGTTGTGGTGAAACGGAATGTATTCCCAACTTACAATAAAACAGAGGATCGCAGATACTTGTCTGGAGTTTGCAATAGCGTTCGGAGTGACGCAATGCGTGGAACTTCCCACCAACGAAGTTTGTCTCAATTGGAAGGAGGGAATTAGAAATGATATTTCCACACTGCCTCTCACGCTCCAAGAGTTTCGTGAACCTCACGCGAAAGTTGTAAACAACTTAGCGGCGTTCATAGGAAAGGAGAAGGAAGGAACGATGATTAGGACATTACGTCTCGCCTCACATCATAAACTGCAATTGGGGAAGTGAATCTGTCCCTGCATGTGCCTTAAGCGATTTAGGTAAATGGAAATCAGTGTTACTGGGCTGACATTTAACACCAAAAGTACCGGGATTCGCCGTATGTGCAGCCTTCCGTGATACAAGTCCAGTGTCATACCAGTGTGCCATCTCAGTCTGTCGCAAAATTTGTCGCCAAAATTCGTGAAACATATCGAAAGACTTATGAAATAAACTTTGAATGGCCATACGTATATATGCCTCGGCAATGCATGGACGTTTATCTCCGTGAACTCCGCATGTCGCACTAGGATGAAGTACTGTATAAAGTACTGTATAGGATGAAAAAATTCTTTACAGCGGAGGGTGTCACGGTATACATGATGGCTCACTTTGTTTCTCATTTACATTGTCATATTTCTCAGTACAGTACTGAGATTCTTTCCCCAGTATCAGAATCGTATATTCAATAGCTGTGCATCTATCTTCTGCGAATTGCTGCTAATGTAGTTAAGTGTTCATGGTAGGTCTTGCTGTGTATATACGACTCTTATTATCAGAGTTCGAGAAAGTATATATTAAACTCGAAAATTGTTCGTTTCTTTAGTTGCATATATTCCCTGCAGTTTGTACCATCTGTAGTGTCAATTATTTGATACGACGTTTTGGTGGAAGATGTCTATGCAGTAATCAAAGCATTTTACGTATTCTGAAGTAGGGTAGCGGGATAGCTTCTGCCCAGACAAAAGCAAGATCAACACCTCCAGTGTCCAAACCCTTATTCTGCACCCCTTCCCTCACCCTTGCCTCCCTTTCTTTTGCTTCCCACCTCCCTATCACCACTCCTGCCTCCTTATAGCTCTTGCCCAGTCTTACGACAACTTTATCATGCTCTCGACCAATAGCTTTGAGTCTCTACTTTCTCTCAGAAAATCTGCCAGTAATAAAGGTCCCCTCCCCCAAATCTACCAACCAATCGACCATCTAAGCAACCAATACGAAACAAGTTCCATCCTTTATCAATCTTTATAATGAAAGTCAAATGCCACTCATTCTGGTTAGTATGGCATATTTAAAGGCTTACGGTGAAGCGCTATCTGTAGTGACCGGTGACCAGCTCTTACTAGAATGAAAAGCAGAAGACGACGTGATGGATTTGCAAGTAAGTTTTCGTCCATTAATAATAATAATAATAATAATAATAATAATAATAATAATAATGTGAATGTTGTTATTATTCTAATTCTCGGCCAACATCCAGCTGCCGTTCTTTCGCGGACTGTATGTCATGGTTAAGGGATTACCATGAAGCATTATCACAAGGATCCAGCGCCTGCCTCCAATCACAAGTACATCCGGAAGAAGACAGATCACAAATTATTTATTTATCCATCAACAGACCTTAAGTGTGGTTAACAAAATACATCACACACATACCTCTTCTCTCCCCAAACATATTCATAAAATACCGAAATTGCATAAAAAATAAGGAACTACATTTCCATTACTGATCTCCAAATAGTCTTTTAGGGACATATTGTGGTCACACGTAAGTTTACTTGAAATGATATTCCTCAAACACTATGAAACACAAAATTTAATAAATTGCTGCTTTATGTCTCAGAGGCTCATTGTCACCTACAGATTGTTGCACTAATGGAAACGCCAGTAGTTTGTTCTTAGTGCAGTGAGCTACTTAGTACCACCAACAGATGGCTGCACTGCTCATGGTTGTACATTGTGTTCCAAAAATTAATAGCATAGAGACAGAAGTGATGACACATTCTGCAGGACCTGCCCAACATTTTGCAGGACAATGCTCAAGTACGTACAATGCAAGATGTTTCTGATTTGTTTGACTGATGTGCAATCCACCTACTACCTACTGCATTCCCTGACTTTAGTCCTCGTAAGTTCAACTCGATTTCTAAACTGAAGGAAACACTTCATGGCATTCGTTTCAGAACTGCTACAAATTCGAACTGTCAACAGAACTGGTTACGGGTTATACACAATGCTGGTGACAACTTTGAAGGTAAGTAAAACTTTGAAACACATATATATTTTGTACGAGCTGTAAATAAATAGTTGCCACTATTAAAGTTGAAGCCCTCGTTTTCTTTTCCACAACATTATGAAAGTACGTCCGGTCACTGAAATGTTTGTTGTCTTTCTGTAGTCCTGGAACTTGTCTTACTATACACTGGTTATAGAGCATGAGACATGAGGTAAGAATACGTCACCACAGCAAGTAAATGTGATGAATAGCCAGAGCAGGTGAGATGCCACATAGACGTCTCACAGAAATGAAAACAACAAATAAATGGCTGTGAACTATTTTGCAACAAAAGAATTCAAGGGTCAAGACTTACAAAACGGAACGCAACTTTAAAAATGTTAAAAACAAAGCTTTTGACAGAGCGAAAAGAATCTTTGTGTTTATGAAACTGTTGCTTTGATTTGCGGCACCGTATGTGACAAACTATTACGTATTCATCATTTCCTTGGGAGCGATCATATGCACATTCATACGAACATGTACATAGGGCAAGCACGGATATCTCACTTACTTACCAATCGTACAAATTAGGTGCGTCGATAAGAAATTCTTGTGATATGACACATGTACTGTCACTAATGCCGTATAAGACGCACCAGAGGGGTTTTTCGTTGGAGCATTCGGTTGGCTTGTCGCCTCGTCATCGAACTTAACGGTTCCCATTAAAAAGTAACTTCCTTTCGGCTGCTTATACAGCAACAGTGCATCATCAGCTGTCGTTATAGGTCCCCACCTTACACTTCGCTCTTGCAAATGTGCATCATATCACGACGCAGACAAATATGAATAAACCGAACAGAGAAAAAAAAATAGCAAGTGTGACGTTTGAAAAAGGCTTACACTCAGCAGCCCAAACCGTAACCACTTAATCACGCCGCCATTTTTCTTTACGGCAGCTCTATATTGCACTCGTTGATTATGGACCGCTCCTGGTTCTATTTTGATTTCTTTTCACAACGCAGTATACCTTCTACCTGCTTTAATTACAATTTATAAAGCAGATGAATTTTGCAGGCTATATAATAACATTTTTGAATGCATTTGAAAAACGTGTGTATCTCATTGACTTGATGTGTTATTTAATCAGTTTCTCATGCCATAAATTTTGATAGTTTACGAGAGACACAAGCGGTTAGAGATGATCAATTCGTGCTGCTCCTCCTGAACGTTGTCCAAGTCCTTCCCAGGTATCACAGCCTCCCTTCTTCCTCTTCTAGGGGCGTCATGTACTGTCCGTTGTGCCTGGTATCTTCTTGCAGGTGGAATATGGCTCAAAAAACCTAATTTCGATTGAAGTACATCACCTCGATTTCGAGAGTTCCGGAACATGTACTGATAATTGGAATAGAGATCAACATAAACTTAATCCCTCATGAAAATAACACATTGAATGTTGTACAACCATACAGCGAGACCTTCAGGATTGAAGGTCCAGATTGGTGCGCACATCGTTACCTCTAATACCCTGTAGCACGTTCTCTTGCACTCATGCATGCCTGTATTCGTCGTGGTGCCTCATTTCTCAATGGCGATTCGGCATGGATCCCTCAGAGTGGTTGGTGGATCACGTCGCCCATAAACAGCTCTTTTCAGTCTATCCTAGGCATGTTAGATAGGGTTCATGTATGCAGAACATGCTACTCACTCTAGTCGAGCAATATTGTTATTTTGAAGGAAGTCATTCACAAGATGTGCACTACAGGGACGCGAAATTTCGTCCATGAAGGCGAGTGCCTCTCCAATATGCTGCCGATATGGTAGCACTGACTGTCGAAGGATAGCATTCACGTATCGTACAGCCGTTACGGAGTCTGCCATGACCACCAGCAACGTACATCGCCCCCAAAATTGCTCTCGCTGGACAGTGTGTCTAGGGCGTTCAGCCTGACCGTGTTGCCTCCAAACATGTCTCCGACGATTGTCTGTTTGAAGGCATATGCGACATTCATCGGTGAAGAGAACGCAATGCCAGTCCCGAGCGGTCCATTCGGCATGTTGTTGGGCCCATCTGTACTGCGATACATGGCGTCTTGGCTGCAAAGTTGGACCTCGCCATAGACGTCGGGAGTGAAGTTGCAGCCTATCGTGCACAGTTTGAGTCCTAACACTACGTCCTATGACTGCACGAAGATCATTATTCAACATGGTGGCGTTGCTGTCAGGGTTCCTCCGAGCCATAATCCGTAGGTAGCGGTCACCCACTGCAGTAGTAGCTCTTGAGCGGCCCGAGCAAGGGTTGTCATTGACAGTTCCTGTCTCTCTGTATCTCATCCATCTCCGAACAACATCGCTTTGGTCCACTCCGGGACGCCTGGACACTTCCCTTATTGAGAGCCCTTCCTGGCACAAAGTAACAATGCGGACGCAATCGAACCGCAGTATTGACCGTCTCGGCATCGTTGAACTACAGCCAACACGAGCCATGTACCTCCTTCCTGGTGGAATGAATGGAACTGATCGGCTGTCGGACCTCCTCCTTCTAATAGGCGCTGCTCATGCCTGGGTTTTTACATCTACGGGCGGGTTTAGTGATATATCTGAACAGTCAAAGGGAGTGTGTCTGTGATTAATATCCACAGTCAAAGTCTGTCTTCTGGAATTCAGTGATCCGGTTGACGCAAAACTTTTTTGATATGTGTATGTACAGAAGTTGTCGCCACGTGCCTTTTCCCTCTCAACGATCGTCTCCACGCACCACCAGTACAGACACTAATAGTCTGATGATGGTCTATGTACGACTGATACCAGTTACCATACCAAAAGCATAAAAGCAATTTGCTTCGTGGACTGACGGTTTTTGTTATCTACCTTACTGTTCCAAAAAGCAACGATCAAGCACTGTCTTAAGGTATGTATATATGCCTGCATACCTAACTATCGGCGACGAGCGGAGACTCCAACAATTGGTATTGGCAGAAAACGACATTTGCGTTACGTAGAGATAGACTGCGGCATGCTGTTAGTACCTTACCCTGTGTTAAAAAATTGTTGAAATGTGTGTGAATGCCTACGGGACCAATCTGCTGAGGGCATACGTCCGTAGACGTAAAAACTACTTAACCTTACTTATACTGAAAACAACACACACACCGATGCCCGAGGGAGGACTCGAACCTTGGAAAGGCCCGGGGGGGGGGGGGGGGGGGGGGAGGGGGTGCACAATACGTCACATGGAGCATCAAACCATGCTGCCAATGTGGAACACTGGTCATTGTCATATTTTGTTTGTGCAGCGAAAACCTTTGCCAAAGGGATGGACATCACTGTGTTTATTTGCTTCATGATGCACATCCATTTTTCCTATCCATAATATGTTGCTATCACTTATGTTATTATGTTTCCGGAATAGAGCTGCTATAGTGCTAAGATATATATCTCACTTGAGCTTTGTTGTGGGCTTAATATCCTTGTGAACGTTCAACGATGCACATGTTGGGGATGTCTTTAGGGTTTGTATAGCCATTTACCATCCTTCTCAAGGAAGCTTAGAGTGACCGTCGGCGACTGTACGCCATTTTCAGCTCTCGGTTTCAGATTGGCTTAGAGAATAGACGGACTCTACAATTTGTTGTGTCGCAAGCACAAACAAATTCAGATTATTAGGAATGTCGTAGATACAATGAATAAATAATTCCTACATTTTCACGCGTTTTGTAGTTGGGATCACCTAACGACCAGCTTTTGTTATAATTTTTAAGTTTATTCATTTGTTGAGAGCACGTATTTCTCCCATGTAAATCCAGAATAAAAATAATCAAATGGTGGGTTCGACGCATTCAGTGTGCGGCGAATATTTATTACAGTGAGCTTTCGTTTATTGATTTTCATTTTTGCAGATTCTTTAACGTTTTCTTCTTTGTGATATGAAGGTTAACCATTGTCTGACAGGCATCCAAGTGGTCACAGACATTGTAACGAAGAGAGGGCTCTTTGATGCATTGAATTCTTCTTCTACTTATAATAGAGTGAAGATTGGCAATATTTAAGTATTCTTGCGAGTGGAATTATTTCATTTTCTTAATTTACTTTATTTGGTCTTTCTCCCTGCTTTCAGGAGGATGTAACTGTATGGAGAGACGACCATATGCTTTATAGGGTAGTTAAGGTTAAGGTTTGTGCGTGATGTGTTTGCAGTTTTGCTAATAATTCAAGAACGATCCAAAATGGTGAGTACGACATTTTGCCACTGACTTCCACAATTTCCTACATTATGTTGGCTGCACAGTCAAAGAGTGTTAATCGTTATTGAAGGTTTTCACGTCAGGCTAAGTGATTGCAAGGTGAGCGATCAGAACAAATTTGGACTTAAGCAAAGTTGTGAATATCACTTTCTTCGACAGCAGGTGAAATGGTCACCTTTTTGTATATAAATAATTCAGTTACACGTGAGATTATATTTATGTAAATCTCATTTTCAGACATTTGAAACTCAACATATGTGTTGGAAGAAAAGCAGAAATTAGTACTTGTCTGATCGCTGGCTGATAACAGTAGCCTGTGAAGGCATCAGTGCAGTGCAGTCAGTGCGATAAATCCAGTCAAGGACAAGAAAATTACGGGAGTACAATTAGTGTCAGGTTTAGTATAGATATTTGAAAATAATGCTGGGGTGAAATTTGTGTGGAGGTTCATTGAGAAGAGTTTTCATAAAATTGCCTTCAAAGACAATCTTACGGTATCATTCCGGACAGTAATTTTCATTACCGGTCTGTTGTAACAAACCTGTCTTATGATTTGTCTTGACACATCATTAAGTACATCATCGTATGCGCGTTTTCTGGTTTCAATGAATGATGATATCTTGGTCTAATCATTGCATTTCTGGGACCAGCATGACGTGAGACTGCAGAATTCCGTATCGGTAGACGTTACCGAGTCTGTTACTAAGAACATTATGAAACACTTTTCAGTCTTTGAGGACCGATTGTATGAGCTGCCTTTCGTTAGCATGCTCTGGTTGGAGGCTCACACGGAAGATCCGAGGTGCTAAATCGTGCATCCATTTATATAAAGCGTATACCTAATACAAAAGGGACTCATTTGTAAATTCCATGATGAATTGTAGCACACATATTTGTCTTGGTGTTCCCTGATTTGGAAAAAATTCCCAGCGATACCCAGTGTATACAGACAGTTTTCATGGGAAGAATATCGAATTATATACGATGTACATTAAAGAGAAGTGTCGTTTTAGGAATGTCACGAGCTATCTTAGCCAGATTTGCCCGATTTCGTTGTTGTGATGTTAGTTCATTTGCTTTAAAAAGTACCAGTTCAGTTCGAACCATATAGGGTGTTTAGTCTGCTAAGAACTCCTGAAGAAGTTACATACGCTTTAGTGCTACCTGTGATTATTTCTTGTATAAAAATTCATCACAGAATTTGAATTAAATTTTGCCACAAGAACAGAATAACGTTTGACAAAGTTGTGAATATATTTATGTGTCTGCCTTGAGTAAAACAAGGGTTTACAGGTGGTATAAGAGCTTCGAAGGAGGCTTTAACAAGACTGAAAATGAGCAAATGAAATCATACAAAAAGTGAAAGAAATTATCGTAACGATCGCGAAATTCGAAAGAAAAAAAATTCTGGTATTTTCGTCATATCACCGTCTTAATTTATTTTTGATACTTTAGGAGTGAACTGAATGAGAGGAAAGTTTGTTCCTAAATTGCAGAAATTTGTATAAAAACATCGGATCGGCGAATTCATGTTGCGCAGGAATCACAAGATGAAGTCAGTAATGATGCAAAACTGCTGAAATGTGTCACATCATATGATGAAATGAATGTTCATGAACACGATGTGTGAACCAGGGCTCAAAAGTCCCAGTAATGCCCACGGGGTCACCGTGACGAAAAGTCTCGGCAGGTGTGGTACAATGTGTAGGTTATGCATACTGCGTTCGTAGTATGTAAGACCATAGTGGTCCATGAGTTCTGGACGGAATGTCGAACGTGCGATACAGAATGCAAATTACAATTTCAGTGATTTTTATGTGATGCAATCCGAAAAAATAGCCCGGATTTATACAGAAAGAATTCATGCTTCTGTAACACAAGAATGACCCTGCTCAAACTTAGTTTCTTGTGCGTTGCTTTGGGGCCAACAGTAATACTGTATAGACACCTCAACCTCTACATTCTCCAGACACGGCGCACTGTGATCTTTCAGGTTTCCGAAAACAAAAGCAAAACTTTAGAAGTCCGTCGTTTTTGTAAGCATAGGTCAGAAAATGCCATCTCAAACACTGAGTTCCAGAAGACTTTCTCGGATTAAAAATAATGATTTTTACAATATGTAATTCAGAATAGTTTGAGAGGTCTAAGTTTCATATAGACTTGTAAACAAACTTCATAGCAAAAGACAATAATGTCAGTTATTTTTTTAACGCGGGTATACTCTTTCACTCTCATTGCGTCGAATGGATTCTAGTATCCTTGCTGCCAGCTCACGAACAGTGTATCCCGAATCGCTGTGGCTGACTCTTTCAGTTGATCAAACTTAGTAAAAGAACACAGAGACATTTATATTTCAGTGCTACCTGTTAGATTTTTACCGCCTTAATCTGTTAGCCGAGCGGTCTCAGGTGCTGCGCGTGGACTGTGCGGCTGGTCCCGGCGGAGGTTAGAGTCCTCCCTCGGGCATGGGTGTGTGAGTCTGTCCTTAGGATAATTTAGGTTGAGTAGTGTGTAAGCTTAGGGACTGATGACCTTATCAGTTAAGTCCCATAACATTTCACACACATTTGAACATTTTTTTGCCTTAATCTAACCCTATATATTCGCTTGATTTCATCTCTTCATTGTGGGTGAAATACTGTAAACCATATGTCCGCTAAGTCAATGCCTTTGTAAAACTGCAGAAATTTAAGAGTGAATCTTTATGTTTGCAGATGTAGAGCTTTTTAGAGACTTCCTGATAAAATAAAACTGTATGCCAGACAGGTAAGTAGAACCTGGCACCTCGACGTTTCAAACATATTTCCAACAAACCTATATGACTTTTTGTGATCTATAGCTTCTCTGAAGACCTTTTGTTGCACTCCGGGCATGGTACATCATTCCACTAAAACCATTCTTGAAATATACTTCATTAATAGGTCAATATTACAGTGCATCAAAAAAATATAACAACTAATTTGATAAATG
Source organism: Schistocerca gregaria (assembly GCF_023897955.1). Lineage (NCBI taxonomy): Eukaryota > Metazoa > Arthropoda > Insecta > Orthoptera > Acrididae > Schistocerca > Schistocerca gregaria. The sequence goes on along the minus strand of NC_064925.1, from coordinate 143,768,705 downwards.
ATTTTGTCAGTCTTTACTGTGTGGAAGCTATTATTTTCTTAAGATACACACATTTCTCAATGAAATGAAGATTAAAACTTCCTTTTAGATAATGATATCGAAACAAACTATAATTACTTCTCAAACTGTGGTGTCATCTGGAGAGCAAAGTTTGTAAGGCAAGGTTGGTACCTCACGACGAAACCACAAGTAAGCACAGTCGCTTCCAGACTTAACCACGAATGAACGTATTTCCGGATGCCACTGCATCTGCGCGCTTGCTTACGTCTGAGCGCACAGCCGCTCAGCTTCAGTCGGTAATCATGGCCGAAGACGAAGTCATCGTCACTCTACAGAGCTAACAGAGCGATAGCTGTACTAGACAGAAGGCTGCATTTAGATTTATCATCAAGTGTGCCCTGTGAGAAGAGACCAATACCTTGTTCTGTATTAAGTAATTGATTAATGTTCAGTAACGGTAATAAATATTCATGATGGCTTTACCTTCGGTGATTCCCACTTGTTTCCTAGCCGACGTTGAGAGATGTCGTCTGATAGCAAATCTTTGGTGTTTTTTTTTTTTCCATCATACACTGATACTTGAAGTGTAATTTTCAGTTTCTCTGCAGAGCTATGCATTTCTTATGTTTCACACAGCAGCCATCTTTTGCAAAACACTAACCACAATATATACTTAGAATAAAACACTGGTATGCGCAAAAGAGTACGGCGTAAAACTCAAGAAATGCATAGCTCTGCAGAGCAATAGAAATTAGACTTTGATAACATTGTATAATGAAGGGGAACACCAAATATGTGGTACCATACGGCATTTCCCGATGTAGGCGAGAAACCAAGCGGAAATCAATCCACGTAAAAAGCAACACCACTTTGACTAACTGTTTTCCGATACTAAAAACAAATCAAATAGTAATTATATATAATTACAGACCGCGATGACGCCTTACCTCAATAAAAAGAAACGCATCAGTTGAAAAAAAAACATACATTTTCTAGTAGTTCGACGAAAGAATGGAAATACCCTTAGGAACTGTAAAGCGACTACAGACAATATGATCACACAAATGAAGAATTTAAATGAAGAATTTAATATTTTACGTGTTGCAGTATCACGTTGGCCTCCTCCAGGACTAAAATTAAGAACCCACTACTGTCCCGACGAGTGTTAATTCGTACGGCAGAACAATTACATCCACTATATGCTTGGTGTCTGCAATGTGACAGCTTTTTTTCAGTCTTCAGCTGAGTGGAAGCACGCCACGTTCATCGTCTGCCTTACAGAAGGCAATGGTGGACAGAGAGAGGAACACATTCTTTCTCCTGGAAGCTAGAAGAAAAAGAACTGTAAAGGAGCAAATTGTCGTCACGCCCAGATGAAGAAAAACACAGCACACTTTCAGTATCACTTTTCCGAAGACTGCTTTCTAATCCCTCGGAAATGTCCGTGCCTTACGCATCTTCCAAGTTAAAGAGCAAAGTTGAAGACAATATAAGCAGTTGACAAGTGACGCTTCGGAATATCGTGTCGACTATCCGTAAATAGATTAGGGGAACCATTATTAGTGTAAAAAACGCTAGGAGTGCCACTGGTGACATGAAGACATACTAAGCATAGTCTAACTACAGTACAATACAAAAGCAGACTGGACAAAAAATTGGTCACTCCAGTGTGCACGCACAGATGAATCGCTAAGCCTTTATAGATGGCACGACGATTGAGTCACCTCCTCAACATCACTCACGCTGTCTCCAGTAAGAATATTTATGATTCAAGCGGACATTGTATCTAAACACGGATAATATAACGCCGTGAAAGAGTAACAAAAAGGAGCATTTTTTCTTTTTTTCCGCGCCCATGGCCATACGCTGTGTGAAGTTGTTTGAACTGTTGGTGTTCTACAGCGGACGGTTCAACGCGTCTAAAAACAGTGGAGTAGCGCACGTGGCCAGGAGAAACGGCGTCAAAATTGTCGGCGACTATTTTCAAGGCTTCTGAATCAGAATCGCTTACAGATTCGACAGTATTTGCTGCAGGCTGTGAATGAAAATCCATCCCAGACTGTTAGCGAGAGAACACTGCGATGGCAACTACCAGCAATTAACAGCTGTCAAGAGGCTATTGCTCAGGGACATAGAGATGACAGCAGTTCATGGGGCTGGGAGAATGTGCGACTGTTTTTCACAACACTACCCGGTCCTATTACATCTCAAATAGCCTGAAAAGGCACCTGACTTGAACACGACAGAAAATCTGTGACACTAGTTGTAACACCAGGTAAATGCTGACACGAGCACCCAGCAATTTACTGAAATGGCCCAATAAAGCCCTTAGCCACTGGCTAAACCTGGATGCGACTTACCTGCGCAATCTTGTGGACTCATTTCCTAAACCGATCCAGGCGGTTATCACGGAATTACGTGATATAAAATTATACACGTCATGATTCCTCTAGAGCTGACTCAATTTTTTCCAGCGTTCTAATATACCCAAGTACTCAGCACTCCCCCACTGCTCAATCGCTTTGACTTATATACGTTATTAGCGCAAATGGCGCTCAGATTGTGCACTGATACATGCGTGACTAGTATATAAATGGTTAACGGGTCCAGCGAGACTTGCAGTACACTGGTGGATGGATATTCAGTAGAAGGTACCCAGCGCCTAGGCGTGTACACTGATCTTGCATGTGTAATGGTCAAATATCAAGTGTGACGGAAAGGACACTGCGTCACAATCGTGCAGCATCTAGACAACTCCTGTCAGTGGACACTCTGTCCACCAGATATCCTACATTTTAATCAGATTCTGGTGAGTGTCGTTCCGAAAGGACTACTTGCGAAGTGAAAGTAAAATAAAAAAAAGATACTGCACCGATTGTTTTGTGTGGAATGAGACTTGGTTTGGAAGTTCTGCAAACGAGGGCTTATTTTACAACAGCATATATTTGAATACATATATTGGCACCCAAACACAATGACATAAACATAAATCTTCGACAGCAATAAGAAATCAACAGAATTTTACCCTGAAATATTACCTGCGTGAAATAATAAATTACCGTCACTAACGTATCCTAAGCAAATATGGAGTATGTACATCTATAATCTCATTAACTGAAAACCTGCCAAGATCAACAGCGAAGAAATTACAAACATTGCAATTTGAACTATAGTACGTTATAAACAGGCAATTATAGTAACACAGTGTAATGAATGAATGAACTCGCAACAGCGGCTACCTCTGCTACCAATAGCCTCCAGCTGTGGCTCACTAGTGCTATAGACAACAAGACTACACCGAGGATATCTGGTGTACAGAAACAACATAACATCGAATTCAGGTGACCCACAGCTATGGATAATAGATGAACGTGGCTCCAATAGGGTATATACAAGTATCTCTTATTCTCAAAACGGAACACCCCCTCAGGAAGAAAAGAGAAACACAACACATTATGCACAATCTTGCGATCTCATAGCCACGACACACAATACCTCACTTGTAGTGGATGCTTTGTAGTCAAACGCACACTAATGGCTGCCTTCATTTTGCTCAGCCATACCGCTCAGTACCATCAGCCTGACAACTTTTCAACTGGCCACAAATAGCTGTGGACCACAACAGCACCTCAAAATACTCCGTGCAGTACAGCAACAATAAATCTCCGTTGTTTCCCACATATGGCTGTTTCATCTGGCTACCGCGAAAAGAAGTCATCAGCCTTGCAGGTAGGAGAGGTCCGCAACAACTTGACCACATCCCCATCTGACGGTTATCACTGTGCTTGCTGGTGACTCTACAGTACACTACGTAGTAATCTGAGAATTCCACCTCGGTTTCTGGCCACCAACAAAGTCATTGCTTTGTTCCAACTGTGGCTCATGGTGACAATTTGTGAACACAACACAGCACCGAAAACAAGTCCAGGCAGCGCCCCATCAGAGGATCGACGCAGATTCTTTACTCGTCCGCCACAAGCTGCTGCGATTTCCGGCAGTGGCCTAAGTTGTAGTCGCTGCATCTCGCCAAACAACACCCACCACGCTGTAAGCTTGTCCGCTGCTTCGACTGTAGTGCTGGCACTGAACTCCAGACGATGCTGTCATCACCTCTCACGAGGGGAAGGCCACAGACATGGCCAACCGATTCGTCTCAAATTTGGCAGGTCGCTTGTGTACAACCAAATACAAAGGAATCTAGGATATTTTGGGTCAACACCCTCGCTTTTTTGAGAAAATGATCCGTAAATGTTATGACGGGCAATCAACTGAAAACTGATGGGATCGATAGATAATTGTAAATAGAGCATTTTTACTCATCAGGTATGGGGTTCGCAAACGCATACTCGTCCAGAAATCGAGGTAAGATACTTTTACAACTGCCGCTTCTGAACTACATGGTAAACGATTTTCGCCGACAGCACCGATAGCGCAACGGCCAAAGTAATCCTCTGATCAATTAGACAACAAAAAGAAAAAAAAAGAAAAAGAAAGGAAAAGCAAAAATAAAAAAAATTAAAAATCTCAGAAAAAGTAAAATTTTGTTTTGTTTGTAAGGATAGCCCTAACCTTGATTTCCCATATTTCCCCTGGTATATAGGTAGCTCTCTGGAGTAGGTTTAGTCAGGAGCCAACGCCTGAAGTGGACCAGATTCTTTTTTTTTATAGGATAAAAAGTGGTGGTGGCACATAGTTTTTTGTATTTCCAAAAAAGTATAAGTAAAAAAGTACAAATTAAGTTAAAAAATGAAAAAAAACATGGTGTAAAAAAGGGATGGATAGAGCGAAAAGAAACAAAAACAAAACAAAAAAAGAATTGACTGGGAATCGAGGAACCCGGTTTCGAATCTTGAAGAAACCTAGCGGATGTTACTCTTTTCGTTTGTATTTTTCCCTATCTCAATTGATAGGGATAGGAGGGTTAATAAAATAAGTAAATCAATAACGAATGATAATAATAAGGGAGGCAAATAAATTTCTCAAATCTTTTCTGATAGTAAACAACTAAAATGTTACTCCAGATCACTTTACAAGGGCTCTTCCAGTCAGTGTTACGTGTCCTCTCTTTTCTTCAAACAACTACATGGATGATACTTGTCATATAGACATTCGAAACAAATATACTCACGGCACCAAGAATATCTAATGATTGCATTCTTTCGGCAGCTACACTGTTCCTTCCGAGGAGTGGGCGGAAAACAAACTTGGTTTACATTTAAAAATATGTCGTTTTTTGGAATTAATTTTGAGGCGTACCACCCACACGATATCATTGCCTGAAAATCGATGCTGAAAGTTGGTTATGAATTATGCTCTGAATAATTATTGCATCCTTGCACTTGTGCAATTCCCTCTGGATTTCCAGAAGCACACTGCAATTCTGAAGACTAGAAATAGAGTTTCTAACTTGGCGATAGAAATAAACATCACACGGCTGGCACACAGGTGTGCAGTTTGGCGGTATTACGTTTGCTGTGCGCGTCGGCTGACCCTCGCCGTCTGTACACATTGTTTCCGACTCCCAGCCAGTTACCTTGGCCATTGAGCTATAGGTGCTGTCGGCGAAAAGTGTTTACCATGTGGTTACAGAAGCAGCAGTTGTAAAAGTTTCTCAGCTTGATTTCTGGAAAAGTTTGCGTTTGCGGACCCCATACCTGATGAAGAAAAATGTTCTATTTACAATTATCTATCGATCCCTCCAATTTTGAGTCGATTGCCCGTCATAACCTTTAGGGATGATTTTCTCAAAATTGCGGGGGTGTTGACCCAAAATATCTTAGATTCCTTCGTTTTAGGTTGCACACAAGAGACCTGCCAAATTTGAGTCGAATCGGTTGGCCGTGTCTGAGGCCTTCCCCTTGCCATTGTAGCCTGCTAACTCCTTCCATTTCGAACCGCCCTAGCTAAACTCGGAGCGCCGCTGCTGCAGCCCAGACGACGCCTACGTCACCCCTCTCAAAACTAAGTGACAGACAATAGCTGCCACAGCCGGCTGGACGGGAAGGAAGACAACGGCGCTGTGCAATTCAGTTTCTCGCCACAATATCCAGTGTAGTCTCGAATCAAAGAAGAGTGGGAGAAGCAGTGACCGTAGTTCGCTGGTATGCCAAAACATTATTACCACCGGGACGTTGAATGCAGCCTCCTGGTGTTACGGCCACGTGAGATGATAACAAAATTCTGTAAGCGGAGCAGACACGGACGGAGAATCACCCTAGTGAAGACATGGACTGCAAATGGGGAAATCCACTAAGATATGCGACTATGGCTAAGATCAGATTATTATTACGCAGATCGCGTAGACAGCGTTGTCCGTGGAATGCAGCTATCTGGTGCTATACTTCCGTTACAATAACAACGGAGATCACAACAATATTTATTTACTAAGACCCGGTTTCAGCTTATGTTAAAGCCATGCCCAGATCTTTCTGCCCCCCTATGGCTTAGGCTGGCGGCTCCTCGGTTTTTTCATGTGATGTCACGATTGTATTACTTGAAAAACTGGGGAGCCGTCAATACCAGTCATAGGGGGCCCAAACAAATTTGCATCTGGCTTTAACATAAGCCGAAACCGGCCATAAGAAACAACTGTTATTGCAATCTCGACTGTTGTTTTAACCAAATTATTATTACGCAGATCCTGTAAATGAGTACTTCGAAAGCTGTGAAGCTGGCCAAATGTTTGTATTACTGTCGTGAGAATCTACGGTAAGAGGTAGAATGACAGTGAAACTACAACTAGTACCTAAATGGTTGGATGTTCACGACGATGCAAACGCGAGGTTTGGAGGCGTGTCTGCACTGTAAAGTAGCATAGATAGTGATCTGTGGCGTATCTACCGAAAGAACATCATGCTGGTGCACACACAGTCGTTTCGGAGCACGCCGCTTATCGTACACTGTAGAATATGGAGTTACGTGGCACACCACCCATACGTGTTCACATGTTGACCCAACTACATTGAAAATTACGAATGCAATGGGCACGGGACCATAGGGATTCGACCGTCCGCTCTTCAGCTGTACCACATTTTTCTACAGTAGGTCGATGGTCGTCTCCACGAAATGTCGTCATCGAGGTAAACGGTGGCTCGAAATGTGTGGCGCGCCACGGACACAGGCTGGCGGGAGCAGCATTATGCTGTGAGAGACCTGTAGCACTAATCGAAGAATCATTGACATCTGCGAACCACTTGGACTCCTTCCTTCTTGATGTTTTCCCCTACGGCGATGTCATCATTTAGCGCTATAGCTGTCCGTGTCTCTGAGCCTGAACAGTGCAGCGATACTGTCTGGCAGATTAAAACTGTGTGCCCGACCGAGACTCGAGCACGGGACCTTTGCCTTTGGTGGGCAAGTGCTCTACGATCTGAGCTACCGAAGCACGACTCACGCCCGGTCATCACAGCTTTACTTCTGCCAGTATCTCGTCTCCTACCTTTCAAACTTTACACAAGCTCTCCTGCGAAACTTGCAGAACTAGCACTCCTGAAAGAAAGGATATTGCGGAGACATGGCTTAGCCACAGCCTGGGGGATGTTTTCAGAATGAGATTTTCACTCTGCAGCGGAGTGTGCGCTGATATGAAACTTCCTGGCAGATTAAAACTGTGTGCTCGAACGAGACTCGAACACGGGACCTTTGCCATTCGGGGGCGTGAGTCGTGCTTCGGTAACTCAGATGGTAGAGCACTTGCCCGCGAAAGGCAAAGGTCCCGTCGGGCACACAGTTTTAATCTGCCAGGAAGTTTCATAACAGCGCACACTCCGCTGCATTGTGAAAATCTGATTCTGGAATGCAGCGATAGTTTGAGGAGCATTATAGTGAACTCAAGTTGCGGTCTCAACAACCAAATTTGCCTGATGTAAATCCTGTGGACGTACCTGAGACGCAATCAGGCGCCATCACCGCATACACAAATCAGTGGAACGTTATTTACTCGAATTCCATGACACGTGTTTAGACAACGAACGCCACATATTTCCACAAAACTACCAACAAACTGTCGGATCCCTGATACCCAGAATCTGTTTTGTATTTCGTTCCAAAATCCTGACGAACAAGCTATTACGCAGGTGGTCATAATATTTTGGCCCATCAGTGTAATACCAGTATTGGTATGCGATTAAACTGAACATTTCCTAACAGAAGACAGTGTATGATGTTTGCTTATTTCGGCTCCTTACGACTGTCAGAATGTCATAGAATTGTGTGCAGGGTCGATAAATCGTCAGTAAACATAAATATTGATTCAAAGTGACACAAAGACTGCTGACTATCAGGAGTTGGTGTAATAACTAACAGCTTACCCATCTAGAGTGATGCATGTAATCAAGTGCAATGAAGCGACACAACTACGTGTTCGGTGGCCATATGTAGAAAACAGAAGCGTCAACTATTTCTAAGAAGTGGTCGAGTGAAATTTAAAATGCAGCGATGACAGCATAAACACAGTAATGGTAAATAAAATTTCGTGTGACTAGGGCCTCCCGTCGAGTAGGCCGTTCGCCGGGTGCAATTCTTTGGTTTTGACGCCACTTCGGTGACTTGCGCGTCGATGGGGATTGAATGATGGTGATTAGGACAACACAACACCCAGACCCTGAGCGGAGAAAATCTCCGACCCTGCCGTGAATCGAACCTGAGCCCTTAGAATTGACATTAGGTAGCGCTGACCTCTCAGATGCGTTAGGCGGACACAGCAATGGTGAAGGCAGATAACAAATTTGGTAACTTACATCAACTCTGCAGAATTTCGTTACTGCCAAGAATTGATATCAATATACTGCAACGAACAGTTCTTTTGACTGATGGTTCTTCAACATCCATAACAGAGTTTCAGTTTACCACCTTTACAATAACGTAAAGAACTTCGTCTCTTTCACAATCTATTTCTTTGAAAGACCTTACCTGTCTCAGGTATTGTTAGGTGTTGGTTGCTTCGCATTTTCTTTTCACAATCTTCCTCACTGATGTACTTTCGGATACCGGTGCTGTAAACTATGTGTTCCTAAACAAACAGCGTAGAAACAGTATCTTTTTAAAGAGCCATTGTGTTGCCTAATTAGCAAATAGTCGTCTATTATGAAGCTGGAGTAAAAATAACCATTGACCGAAAACGGTAAGTACGTTACTCACAATATTCCTCTTTCAGCATCGCAATACCACCATTGCAGGGAATCGACATATTGGAAAGACCTTTAACAACTAGACACTTTTTGTGTCGGCCATTGATTGCCTGTATGGATTTGAGTTACTCGTGAACAGTGCTAACCACTGCACCAAAATGTTCACAGCCGTCTCGAAACGGCCCTGAGTTCTTACAATAGTGAAATTCTAAGACACGGGAAGTTAGTTCGTGTCCTGATTGTGTACTATCAGAGACGTACCAGCAGGGACGTGATAAAGATATTGCTATTTAGCTGTCAGTTGGACCTTGCGGAAGACCAGTAGTTCATTTAGACCTAATTACAGTAGATTTACGCTGTCTATATTGTAAATCGTTGAACAGGTTATCGAAATTACCTCCCCATAAAACAGAGCATTCAAACTATTGCCTTGTGTGTTCTAACAGCTTGTTGAAGTGAATGTATGGATAGGATTTGGTTTTAGTGCTGGTTTTCCCGTCCTCCTCTTTTGAAGAGTCACAAACGTTACTCGAATGTAAAGATTCATTTGCCAACGTCGTGTCTCAGAATTACGAACTTTGCTGTTTCTTCGCTGCTGCAAGAGACACAGAAAAAGTGTGTCAGAGAAACATCTACGAACACTGAAAATATTAATGTATGAAACTTAACATATAAATAAAACATTGTAAGGAATGATCTGGGCCCTTTGGTCCAAGTGAACAGATTACTGCCTGGAAATCGTTGTATTCGGCTACTTGGAAACAATTTGCAGTCATTTATGGACTTAACGTTCCCAGACAACGATGGAATTGTTATGGATAACAACGTGTCGTGTGGTCGGGCATCAGCTGTTCGCTATTGGTTCGTAAAAAATTCTGGACAGGTCGTGAGAATGATAGGGCCACACAGATCTCACGACATGAATCCCATTGTACAATTAGGGGACATAATCGACATGTGAGTTCGTGATCAAAATCCTCCATTGGAAACATTTTGGCAACTATGGCTGTATGCAGAGACAGCATGGCTCGATAATCCTGCAGGGGTCTTCGAATGACTTTCTGATTTCGTGTCACGTCGAGATGCTGCAGTACGCCAGGCAAAATGAAGCCAGACACCACTTTACGAGGTGTCCCTTAACTTTTGTCACCTCAGTGGACCTCAGGTAGTGCATTCGCTGTTGCACGTTCCGGCACTTGCGTCAGTGGCAGATGCAGGTGTAGTAGGAAGCTTCAAGGAACTTAAAGGACAATAAAATAAACTACCTGATTTCAAATACGTTTAATCTACGCGCGTAGATATGGAAACTAAGTCATTTGTTTCTCTCAGCACCTGAATTCAATACCCGTCAAGGAAGTTTCCTTCATATATCAAATACTGATTTATTTAATGACGCACTAGAACAGAATATCGAGTGACGTTGCCAACTGCGATGAAGCAAGAGGAAAAGTTCCGCACGCGATACACGGAGAAGCATGTGAGGTGGAAGGTAGCTGAGACACACAGCATTATCTTGATTTTAAAATATGTCCCTGCTCTGGCCCTTTTTGGAATGGTCAGTAATATATATGAAAATGATATATCCTAAATTGCAAATTAGTGCGATATATTGTAGAGTTTGACAGACAGTCAAGTACGAAATACGAACATTGCGCTAAGGCCTATCATGTTCTCAGATGTTTTGAGCTGTGTCTTAAAATAATTGGTAAACTATTTTGGAAAACATTGTATTAAATTCGTACTTTGTTGTCTACTACTTTAATATTCTGTCTGGAATGTGGTCCAAGTAATATCTCCTAACAAAGTCACTCGGGTAAAAGTGAGTGCATGTTATTGTGGGTTTGTACAGTCAGTTTTGTGCGACACGAAAGTCGCCACTGTTCCAGTGCATTGAAACTGCTTGGTGCGCCCCTTCCGCTAGTACTACAGTATTTGGCGGCGCTGTGTCAGTATGACTATGGTTCAAATGGCTCTGAACACTATGGGACTTAACATCTGAGGTCATCAGTCCCCTAGAACTCAAAACTACTCAAACTTAACTAACCTAAGGACTTCACACACATCCATACCTGAGGCAGGATTCGAACCTACGACCGTAGCGGGGCAGTGTGACTATAGTGCCTCCTATACGAATCTGCCTACAGTTTCCTGCGGAGTGGCAAGACGACCAGCTTGGAACTGGCAGCGACCATCGGTGGAGTCCACCCCATTGGAGTTATGTCTGGACATGTTTGCCACTCTCTTCAAACAGTACGGAGCACTTTGTAATTGTGAGGATTTTTAAGTCCCGGAAAAGAGAAGGTTTACAGCCAAAGAAATGTGTCAGTGGAGTATGAAGCTTGAAAAGAGCGAGTGGAGACAGTTTGCTTCTACTTGAGCCGGAAGCAGTTGCTAGGTGGCGACGACTATTAAACCGGTGGACGCACACCTAAAGCATTTGTCGGTCTCACTAATCCCGATAGGGCATAGATGCTTATTGATGGAAATCAAATTGTTGACCACCCTGTAGCAGCAGGAGGCTTCGTCCATTGATAAAACCGTTAGGCCGAAACTGGTCCATACAATTTTTCTGAATATTCGCGGTGATTATTGTTCAATGGAATTGGGGCAGAGATATCTTCCCATCCGGTAAACAAATTCTTGGTCGTGAGCACCGTCTGCTGCAATTTGTCAGCCCCCAAAAAGTTCACGAATAGGCTGAACTCTACAATGTATGGAGATGGTATCTGTTCCCGACAGAACAGATACCATTGATGACCGTGCAGCTTCTCTAGAATGAAATGATAATTAAATCGAAACCCTTAGTTGCCGACAGGTGTTGTTGATATATGTCAATGGGGACAGCTGGAAATGTGTGACCGACCGGGACTCGAACCCGGGATTTCCTGCTCACATGGCAGACGCTCTATCCATCTGAGAAACCGAGGGCACAGAGGATAGTGCGACTGCAGGGACTCATCCCTTGCACGTTTTCCGTGAGACCCACATTCCCAACTGTCCACAACGTGCATTCGTAGTGTTCTTAATAGATATTTGCCCTTTAACTCATTACTCGCTCCAGACTAATCCCAAGAGTCCCATAAGTCTATCAGGAACGCTAAGAATGTGTTTCAGTGTAAACTTCAGACGACCAGCGTCAAGAGGGGGATCAAAGCTCGCTGGACGCACTATGGTGAAAATTCGACACGGAAAGGAATGTGAGTAACGAGTGACTGCATGATGCTGCGCCGAACACATAAGACGGTCAGCAACTGGAAGCAGTCAATCCCATAAATTATCTGGGAGTAGGCATTAGGAGGGATCTAGAACGGAATGACCATATAAAATTAAAAGTCGGTAAAGCTGATATCAGGCTGAGATTCATGGGAAGAATCCTAAGGAAATGCAGTCCGAAAACAAAGGAAGTAGGTCACACTACAATTGTTTGCCCACTGCTTGAACACTGCTCACCAGTGTGGGATCCGTACCAGATAGGGTTGATAGACGAGTTGGGGAAAATCCAACGGAGAGCAGCGCGCTTCGTTATAGGATCATTTAGTAATAGCGAAAGCGTTACGCAGACGATAGATAAACTCCAGTGGAAGGCTCTGCAAGAGAGACGCTCAGTAGCTCGGTACGGGCTTTTGTTGAAGTTTCGAGAACATACCTTCACCGAAGCAGTATATTGCTCCCTCCTACATATATCTCGCTAACAGACCGTGAGGATAAAAGCAGAGAGATTAGACCCTACACAGAGACATTCTTTCCACGGACAATACGAGGCTGGAATAGAAGCGAGAACCGATAGAGGTACTCAAGGTACCCTACGCCACAGATCGTCAGGTGGCTTGCGGAGTATAGATGTAGAAGTGGATGTAGATGGAGACGGACGCCATCCTGCCAAATGTCAGAAGAGACAAATCCATCGACGGAACATAGCTTCGTCACCATCTAATGTCACAACTTGAAGACATGATGTTTCCACAAAATAACGACCGGACAACAGCTGTAGTTTCTCAGTGGGAGAAGTTTTGCTGTGTTAATATGCGTTGCACGACACATACGTATCCATAAACCGCACATCCTGATGAAAGTAAGGGTGCTTCACTCCTGTTTCACTAACTTCCCCTGGATCTTATCACTAAACGATTTTCAATTGAGAGTCGTGGGTTTGAACGGGCAAGGATCAATAACAACTCCGAGGGACGTATGTCGACCCAAAACAGTCGCCCACAAGATTACTGTTCTACCGAAACCCAGTAAATAAAGAAGCTTACATTTGCAGTCGTTAAGCCGAGCTCCGAAGATACGGCACTAATTTTTAATGATTGCATTCGACAGAGGTATATACGTGCGTCGACGGAATGTCACGGTAAACGAAACGATGAGCTCATGGCATCGTTTCCGGGAGGCCCCTATCCGGGGAAGTTCGGCCACCAAGTGCAAGTCTTATTTTAGTCGACGAGACATTGGGCGACTTGCTCACCGGTAATGAGTATGAAGTGATGATGAGGACAACACAACATCCAGTGCCCGAGTGGAGAAAATCTCCAACACGGCTGGGAAAGGAACCCGGGCACAATTGCATGAGAGGCCCAGCTACCGCCAAGCTATGTAGGCGGACTCCATCACGGTATTCGACCACAGGGGGAAGAAGAAAGCAATAAAGAAGGCTAGTGTGCCTCTGGGCGAAAACAGTCGTCAACAAGGCAGTTATCTCACCGTTTACCGCCCTCGCCACTGCTCAGAATTCAAATGCAGTGGAGTGGGAGAGCGAAAATTATCAACCGTATTACGACCAGGATATTTAGATACCAACACAACTTTTCTCACCTAGCGGGCACAGCTACTACCCTTACCACGTCGTTCGAGATATATGTAAATGTGACGCGCAAGTGCTGCCAAAAACTGACGTAAAAGGGGAAGTAACAAAAACATCAACACGCCAACTATTCGAGTGTCGGTCAAAGGTTCGGTGATTTATCCAAACGTGAGTTGTGAACCTGTGGTAAAAAAGGTGGATCGAAAGGAAAGTAGCTAGGTGTATCCACATCTTAAAGAGACGCTTAATACAGATACAAAGCATCATCTACGTCAGCTTGCGCTGTAAGCTGCCACCCGTCACCTGCAATATGAGAACTAATGCAAGAGCGGCGACACCGTACTTGATGTCGATGCTGTTGGTGTACGGAACTCAGTGCCTCTGTCTGTTCGAAATCCAGGAAGAGGGAAAGGGATGCATGAAAGTACTTGCAGGAACAATATGTCTCCACAGCAGGAATATATAAATTGAATATTCAGACATTGGTATACTCATTGTCCCAATTCGCAAGCAGCACCATACGTACCAAACCACTTCTACGCCGGAAGAGAAAATACTACGATGCTTTAGTAGGAATTTGTCTACTTCAAAGGAACCTTCGAAATTCACAACGAACAGGCATACATAAAAACTATTGACGAACCAGTCATGGATTTCTAGAGATCCGGGCTGCCCCGTAATTTTTGACTGATCGAATGATGGACTCACAGTACCTTTACGTGGAATACTCTTGGACGCCATGAGAAGCGAACAGGAGTGGATTTGGACGCTGTCAGACTCACGCCCAACTAAGGACAAGAGGAGACAACTGCGACATCACAGACACAGAGGCACATAAACCTCTGAACCTAGAAACACCTAAAAAGTGGGGAAGCTGGAGTGGAGTAGATATGTAAGCAACTACCTACTCGCTCTGCCCGCAATGCGGAGCTGCCACTAGACCATCACTTCACATACGAATGTGGTCACACTTTCTGCTACCCAAGTGCACTGCTGCTCTCTCGAGCTATGGCAGTTGTGCGTTAGATGGCACTGGCATCGTATTCACAAGTTGAATTTCATTCATCATTATTCCATCAGTTCCTCCCAAGATCTAGTCAATTATTTACAATAACATTTCGCTTTTATCGATGTCTCTTATTTAACACTCGACACAAATCCTTACATCAGTTCCTGAGGTAACCCTGCACGTCCACAAGTTTGCGAAGAAGAGACTTTAATTTACGTGTATGGAAGCACGTCTGTATTTGTCTGATAGGAAGAATGGATTTAATAACATAAACCGTGCGCTATATTCTGACCATGGCAACTCAAGGTAAGGCATCGTTTACAACGACTAACCTATTATTTTCTTAAGATATATACATTTTTTTATCGAAATGGAGATTAATTCTTACTTTATGAAAATTATACTGAAATTAACTAAAATTACCTCTCATGAAGTCTATTATACTTTGAGACGACTAACCTTCCATTTTTTTAAGATATATAAATATTTACTAAAATAAAGATTAATTCTTACTTTTCGAAAATTATACTAAACTAATTAAAATTGCGTCTCATTAGGTTTACTATAAGTTTGCTTGCAAAGCTGTGACTGGAATTTTTATCACACAGTTCGGTTCGGTGCAATCACGTCTTCTTGGTATATGTTATGTCTGTCTCTTTCTTATGGTCGACGATGTCAGAGAACATGAAAACAATTCTTCATCTCCTGGTATCTCAAAGGGAAACATTTATCACGAATCAAAGCTTCCTCAGTTTCAGACGAAGAAAACGTCATGTGACTCTCAATTTCACTCTTCAGAGGAACCACTATCAGTATAACAAACCGCCAGCAGTGCTATCGGCGACACAAAATGGTTCAAATGACTCTGAGCACTTTGGGACTTAACTTCTGAGGTCGTCAGTCACCTAGACGTAGAACTACTTAAACTTAACTAACCTAAGGACATCACACACATCCACCCCCGACGCAGGATTCGAAACTGCGACCGTAGCTGTCACGCGGTTCTACACTGTATTGCGTAGAACCGCTCGGCCACCCCGGCCGGCTCGGCGACACACACTAAGGCGTCGTGAGCATATTCTAGCAATATTTCAGCACATATATACCAGAGTATTTAGCAATCATGGCTCTTCTAGCCGGTTTCACTTATACAGGGTGCTCGGAAATTCCGTTACAAACTTTAGGATTGCACCTTTTCCGTGCTACAACCATTTGAAGACACGTTGGTAACGCGACCACTTTTACATGTCATTGATTATGCGTGACCCAGTACATCACTTACAAATACCCAAGGATATTCTTGTCGCATGTAAAGTATGCTGGCGGCAATACACAAGCAATTTCTTCTCTGCGCGACAGTAATGTAAATACTATCGATGACAGAGATGCTAAAGTAGAGCTACTAAACAGAGCCATCTGAAATTCTTTCTAAAAGAGGAAGAAGTAAATATTCCAGAATTCGAATCAAGACATCTGACAACAAGAGTAACTGAAAAGTAGATGTCCTCGAACAAGTGAAGCTCAATCATATACAACCGCTCGCTTGACGAAGATCCGTACGTAAATACTGGAAAGTTTCACAGTTCAAGCGAATATTCGAGTAAGGCATTCGGAGTAATCGACTAAATATAGGCCCATATCATTAACGTCGATGTGTAGCGGGATTTTGGAACTTACGTTGCGTTCGACCATTATGAATTGCCTCGAGGGTAATGGTCTATTGGCAAACAGTCAACACTGATTTAGAAAATATCTTCCTTTAAAACACAACGATCTCTTCACTCTCACTAAGTTTTGAGTTCTATTGGCAAGGGATTCGTACTGATTCCGTATTTCTAGATTTCCAGAAGGCACCGTATCTCACAAGGGGCTTGTAATCAAATTGCCTGCTTATGGAATATCGTTCAAGATATGCAACTTCATTGGTGATTTCCTATCACAGAAGTCATAGTTCTTAGTGACTGACGGAAAGTCATCGAGTATAACGAAAGCTGTTTCTGCCGTTTCGCAAAGTAGTGTTGCAGGACCTCTGCTGTTCCTTATATGTGTAAACGGTTTAGGAGACAATCTGAGCAGCCGTCTTGGGTTATTTGCAGGTGATGCTGCCGTTTATCGTCGAGTAAAGTCATCAGAAGACGAAAACTACTTGCAAATCGATTTAATCAGGCTATTTGTATGGTGCAAACAATGGCAGTGGATCCTAAATAACGAAATGTGCGAAGGAATCTGCTAGACGACGGTTACACGACAAATCAATCGCATCTGAAGGCCATGAATTCAACTAAATACCTTGGAATTACAATTAATAATAATTTTGATTGGAAAAAACACGTAAGAAACGTTGTGGAGAGGACGAACCAAAAGGTGCGATTTATTGTGCAAAACACTTAGAAGATTTTACCGATCTGTTAATGATTATTCCTATACTACGCTGGTCCATCCTCTTTGGGAGTGCTGTTGCACCGTGTGGGATCCCTTCCACATAGGATTAACGGAGTGCATCGATAAAGTTCGATCGAGTTCAGCGCGTTTTGCTTTATCTAAAATTTTAGGGACGGGAGTGTCACGGACATGGTATATGATTTTACGTGGTAATCATTAAAGCTAAGCTATTTGTAGATGCGGTGGGATCTTCTCACTAAATATATGTTATCAACTTTCTCCTCAGAATGCGACACTAGTTTGCTGACGCCAGCTTGGATAGGGCGAAACGATCATCATAGTAAAATGTATAAAATAACACCTCGTTGTTTGAGAATAGAATAATAAGAAGTCACTGTAAGGTGGTAAGATTAAACTTCTCCAGGCACTAAAGTGTGACTTACAGATTGTCGGTGTAGATGAAGATGTTGATGAAAAGAAATTGCTTGTATACTCGTGATGGGTTATCTTCGATATGATGCAGTGCGGCCTCTTCCAATTCGGGCGTGCAGCATCTCCTTGGCACACGACAGTAACGTCTGCTGACAGTGAAGGTACCCTACCCCGAAGCCCTTGCCTAATTGTGGCGAAAGTGTTATGCGATGGACTCGTGTACTATGAAGAACTATATTGACGAAAACGACGACGCTTCCATTACTCTGAGCTTCGCCGTTCAGAAGGATGATGCCGGTGTCTTCTGTGAACATGTACTCCACCACGTCGTTCTAACACCCACAGAAATGTGAATGATGTCCAAACCACGTCACAGAAGTAAGATAGACGACAAGTGACATTATCCGATCAGACTTAACCACTCCCCATCATGTGTACCCTGTTGCCTACCTACCTTGCATACATGTCCTCTGACTGCTGCTGCAGGTAAATAGTACGTTTTCGGGTTTCCGGACATAGGTTCACATTCAAAATATTATGTACTCATTCTTGTCGACAGGTCCTAGAAGTCTGTAACGGGAATTTCCGAAAGTCATGTATACGTTGCTAGGACACGAGTGCACAGAAAGGTACGCCACCAACATGCAGGTTTGACGGGGGCAGTGGGAACTGGGGTACCCTAATTGGCGAATATTCAGTAGAGGGCACCTCTGCCTATGTATTACACATTCCATGTAAGTGTAATGGTCGAATATCACGAGTTAAGGAAAAGGCACTGTAGCAAAGTCATGTAGCAACTAGGCAACTGTGGTCTACGCACACTCTTTCCAACAAATAGGTAACTGTGGTCTACGCACACTCTTTCCAACAAATACGCTAACATACTTTCGTCGAATTCTGCTGAATGCTGCACCTAGGGAGCTACATTCGAAGTGAAAGTAATAACAAAAAATGAAGACTGACACAACGAACAAGCCCTTATGAATATACTGTAAAATTTGATGGAAAATGTATACCGACATTTATAAAATTGTAAGCAACAAGCCTATGGTGCTGATTTATTTCTGAACTTCGTGAAGTTACTGCCCCATACGTTTTGGGTGGACAGAGACTAGGTCCTGTGGTTGTCCAGGCGTGGACCTGAATAAGATATGTTAGACACAAACACAGTGACACGACCAGAAATGTTCACAGTAACAAGACATTCACAGTACTCCATTCTGAAATAATCTCTGTGTAAAAATAGGTGTCCCATAACAATATATACCATCAGAAACTATATCTAATCAAATACATACTACAGTTACTCAATACTGATTAAGCCCCTGTGACAAGCAAAAGGGCACCAGCCGTGAACGACAACACACAAATCATAATCTTTAGTGAAACTGCGTTGGCGGAGCTACATTCCAAAGACGTCAAGAGCACTCGGTGGGGCCCGAAAACTCCTTCGATGTCGCGCCACCCTAGTTGGGCTCTGAGCGAAGATGCTGAGACTGAAACTCGGCCAACCGCGATGTCTGGTCAAACAACGAGCGACAGGGAGCAGTCCTGCCGTGGTTGACTGCGCGGGAAAGAAGACAAACAATGAGCGATATTGTATCTTCCAGGGAAAGGACTCATCAAAACAATGATTTAATCAAAACTGTGTTATTCTTAGTGGTTTCCTACTTCTCTTTAAAGATATAGCGGCGCAGCATCTTGTAACAATGACAAAGTTTCGGTTAAGGGAAGGGTAACAAATAGGGAGACAGTTAAACCTATCGCTTGAAGGGAAACGTATTGTGTCGGGTGAGTGGCGGGATCCCGTGGTGATAAGGTCGTACTGTGGGCTGACTGTGTTTCCTTAGTATTGAAATATTATAATGAAACTCCAGTGGGCGTATTCAAAACGCGGATTAAGATTGGAGAGAATTTCATTTGAAACGGGATGGAGTCACAGATTAAGTTATTGGTACTGTGGTGTAGAATTTACTTTACCAGCACACCTGCACTGAATACGCTGCAAACGTTGTGTCGTCTGATATGGTTAACGAGCATATGCAGAAATTGCCACGCTCCAGAGAGGGTAAATGGTACGTCTCGAATGAAAAACAGCCCACGGTTGCAGTAAATTATCTTTATTTTACACCTTGAACATAGTTTCTCCTATAATAATATAGCCTTCTTCATATGTCCTAAAATATGACCAAAATAACATCTAGACCAGTGATACAATCTACACATAAACTTCCAAATATGTAAGTGATTACATATTACTTACATACACACCAACAAATGAAAAATGCCTTAGCCTAGCGGCTGGATCAAGACCAATAAAATAACTTTAACAGACATAAGCCTGTTTCGAAAATGAGAAAAATTACAGAAGGCACCGTATGTCCTCTGCCACTACCACTGCTATATTGGGCGCACGTTTGTCGAATCTCCTGCACCCGGCGCAACAAAAGTGGCTCTCACCACTGCGAGATACGTCGCACCGTTTATCAGGAAACCATACAATATGTACTATAATAATTTAATAACAATCCTACATGTGCCAATGACGGACCATATACTATTCATTCCAATGTCCAACTGTTGCATACGATCATTAGAGTCGTAGAAGACTAACAAGTTTATATAACAAAGTTTTTAGTATCACTATTTGATAAATGATTCAGAAACGAGACTTTCATATGCAAATATAACTTCAGCTTACATTATACACTCTAATAGCTTATAGGGCTACTTCCACCAACCGCCCGTAGTCGTTGTACATAGTCACACTAACAATAATTGACTTTATTTCTACGACTAGCACACTAGTACATGAGTACGATAACATGGTAAAAGATGGAAAAAGCTCATTAACATATTTGTCTTAACTTACGTCACCGTTAACAAAAAAGCATTTCATGGCTCTTTACGACAATTTCGTAACCGTTGCTGTTGTCGTTGCCGTGATGAAAATAATAACTGGTACGTAGTTCGCTGCGTATATGCTTATACACGCTTCTGCTGGTTGATACATACAAGAAATATTACCTCGCAAGGGTGAATCACTTGCTCGTAAGGGATATTTGGGATCTAGAGCCCTTTCGCGCTTTCATTTCCCATAATGCAGAGAAGTTTAGATTCAATGTATTTTGCAGTTTCTCTTTTGAAATGATGGTGTTGAAAATACAACTTTGGAGTTGTTTTGATTGTGTTTCATCATAGCGACTTTACTATATTGAACAGTCCTTTTTTGTGGTTGGGGTATGCAATTAATAGTGTGGTGCACGAAGAGCTCGAGACAACACCTGGTAGTCTTGTGATTACCTTTAAACCCAACTCCCCATCAGGTATTTACGGTCACTAATTGGCCTACTTGTGGATCAGAGGGACGCTGCACGGTTCTGTGCTGATTGGAAGCTCGTCCAAAACAATTTGCACGTAGCTCGTGAAAGGATGGAGCTGCGTTGTATTGCTGGGAGGAGACCAATCACATTGAAACCAGGGGATTCGCATTGGGTAAACAATTGTGGCGTGGCGAGGTAAGTTGAGGTGCCCAAACGTTTAGGGCATGCTTAGATTCTACGCTTAGGACTCCATTCACCTTGTTTGTAGATAATTTCCCAAACAAAAATAGTACACAGGTTCAATGCAATGCAGTTCAATAAGTATTGTCACTCTATAAACCTAACTCCAATGCCTTCGTAATTTACTCAGTGGTAATATGAATTCCTCCCACACTTTTAGTAGCTACGTAGTGTTAAGGTTAAGCCCAAGTACTAAGAGCGTTATATTTTAAATTTTGGAAGCTGAATATTTAAGTTTGTGCATACAGAAGTTACCTGAGAAGATTATTGCTAAATGCAGTTGGGGAAAAGAATACATAAATTTTTGGAACAACTCCACAAAAGACATTATTGAGGCTGCATAAGACGTTATCCCTTATTAACGAAATGGATACATACTTCTTGGTATGATGATAGTGAGACGTTAACTATAATCAGACAACAAGCTTTGAATGTCTGGAACTTAAATAAAAGTGAAAGGAACCGGAAAAATTACATATAAGCATGGAAACAGGCATTATAAGGTCTCAAAAAAATCACAGCACAACATAAAAAAGATCATCTAACATCAACAGAGTCACACTTCTGTGGAGTGGGAGGGTGTGGTGCAACTGTCAGCCATCGGTTTTGCATTGCGATTATTACCGTTACGCTTAACGTTGCAGCGTTTCCACGCTCAGTACCTTTCTATGGGCGCATAGCTAACGTCAGTTGGACAGCTAAACGAAGAACAGCGGGACGGTGAAGTGAGTTAGGCTACAACTGCCCAACACGGGCCTATCTACGTAACAATTTCTTAAGGTAGGTTTTTTGTCTTTTTTAGACATTTTTCATACTAAATTTGTTGTAAGTGTAGTATTTAAATCTTTTCTTAATGTGAATAAAATAACTATGTTGACTGAAGTGATCATTTATGCAGTCTTCAACATGTACTATAATGTACAGAAACTGTTACTCACAAACATGTTTTTATTTTAGTGATGTTAGATCCGAAGAAAAGAAGAGTGGATGAGGTGGCTCGAAGAAGATGCAGAGAGTGATGAAAATGAATTTGATTCACATGAAGATGATCAACTAATGGACAGCGATCATGATACTGAAACTGAACAATCTGCTGGTGAATAGAGTAATGAGAACGGTGAGTCTTATATTTCCTAGTATCTTGAGAAGGACAGTAAATGTGGTGTGTGTACTGTAAGACCTTTGGTACACATACCATCTGATTATTTCACTTGTCGCTCTAACGAAGTAGGCGAGTGTGAGCTATGTGTCTGAAGGTCTTATCGTGGCGTATTTATCCTCTACCTTTAGCTCAGACGATAGAAATTCCACTCGCACGCTTAGAGTAGCAGATTGACGGTGACCAACTTTAAACAGAACTTGATTAATTTTGACACACATTTATTAAAGTAATAACAGGTATAAACATTACTTAACTTGGTTCTGGATGCTATTTACAATTGACAATCTGAAGTTCCTTTGGTCTTGGTAAATTAATCTTATCCTCACATATCTCTGTTACTTGACAGAAGTGTCTATACATTTCTCTTCATGGATATGTACAGGAATATGGTAATCTAATCAGGCGCAGACTGAAACTTGACTATAGACTGGTACAGACAAATGTAGAACTCGTGCAGACTGGTACAGACTAATGCATACTGACTAATCGGGGTCTGTGCACTCGTTATAATACCTGGCGCGTTCATGTATCACTGCGCGACTGTGATCCGCCAGGAGAAAAGGTTGTATGTTAGCAGCAGTCTCATTGGCTGCATTACATATTAATACGCGGGTCGGCGGAAGCAGAATTTGGTCCGTCTCTATGGCAGCGTCATCTCGTACTGCAGAGACGGACGAGCGCTGCGCCTGCGCTGTTGTGCTTAGCGGGGCGCGCTCTAGTGGGAAAGTTGTGTATTCTCTGACTAGGCGGATCTAAGTACTCAACAGTAAAACAAAATGGTCCAAGTCTTTTCCTAACAGTTACGTGAGAACAAGGACAGAGTATATAATAACTCATCTACCTGGCCCCTAGATGCAAGCATCAGCAATACTTTCTGAAGATAAGTTATTAAATGTTTTCTTAGACATCAAAGCATACAAAATTATAGTTAACTGTACAAATATTTATGAAAGAATTTTGAAAAGCAAATTTCAGAGACATACATATGCTAGACTCACTGATGAGACTGAAAAAGGTGTAAAATGGTTCAAATGGCTCTGAGCACTATGCGACTTAACTTCTGATGTCATCAGTTTCCTAGAACTTAGAACTAATTAAGCCTAACTACATAAGGACAACACACAAGTCCATTTCCGAGTCAGCATTCGAACCTGCGACCGTAGCAGTCGCTCGGTTCAAGACTGTAGCGCCTAGAACCGCACGGCCACTCCGGCTGGCGAAATAAGAACACTTTACAGCATACTCTACCATATAGGAACCCTAAGAAGTTCTAGAAAATAAACAATACTATGCTCTGGGACAACTCTAGAGGAAACGGCTGAGAATTCTGTTGCGTAGCTATGAGTGAAAAAAGAATTAAATTTCTTCTGAGATATTTACGTTTTGATGACGTAAGGGACAGAAGCATTCGAAAATAAATTGATAACTTATCCCCAGTTAGAGACATTTTTTAGACTGTCGTTCATAATTTTTCAGAACACTTTGTTTCAAGTGAATATTTGACTGTCGACGAACAGTTACTTGCTTTTTTAGGAAACTGCCAATTCCGACAGTATCTTCCCAAAAAGCCCACAAAATATGGCATTAAGACATTTGCTTTGGTAGATGCTAAAACTGCCCATACTTTCAACTTAGAAATATATGCTGGTACTCAGCCAGAGGGTCCTTTCAAACACAGTAATTCTCCTACAGACGTAGTAATGAGATTAGTGGAACCTGTCAGCACGACCCACCCTAACGTTACTGGTGACAACTGCTTGGACAGTATACCAATGGCTAAGAAGCTACTAGAAGACTAGGGACTGACGTATGTAGGAACGTTCCCAGAAAACAAGAAGGAATTCCGCAAGGAATTTTTACCTAGTAAGCAAAGACCTCAGTATTCTTCTTTCCCTCGCTTCCAAGAGAATTGTACGCTAGTTTCATACTGCCCTATAATTAGTCAAGCTGTTCTCTTGATATTTACATTACATCATGATGATACCATTAATAAAGATACAAGAGATTCACTGAAACCAGTAATTGTAACTTTTTACAGTATGGCAAGGATTGGAGTTTATTTACTAGATAAACTAATTCAAAAAAAATGATGTCGCGAAACACTTGTAGGTACCCTATCCTTGTTTTCTATAATTTACTTAATGATTCTGCCATGAACGCACTCTGCATATACCGAGACAATACTACAACACATCAGTCATTGAAAAGAACGGAGTTTCTGCTGAAGTTGGTCTGGGAAATAATGAACCCTCAAATTCAGTACAGATCTTCTGTCCCTCAAATTCCCATTCAACTACGTCGGCGTGCACGTGTTCTACTGGACATTAACTCAACAGTTACACCACAAGACAATTCCAGAGAAGGCTCCAAAGGACGTTGCTACAAGTTTGGAAGGCAGAAAGACAGGTGAACTAGAAAACGGTCTCATAAATGTAAATGGTCGATGTGTTTGCCTCTCTGAAATAAATTATTGAAGTATTTTTTTTCTTTTGAAATTTGTGTTCTATTTCCATACCTTTACATATACAAACGTAGAAAAAGGAGCTAAAGAACATTTGATAATCATTTCAGTGCGTAATTAAGAAACACAAATGACGACAGGAGTCCCCCACACGCCTGACCACGTAACGGTACAGCACACACCTACTGCAGGGTTAAGCAGAACAACAAAACGAATTTTTATAAAATATTGAAAAGCAATTTAAAGAAGTACACACCACCACGTTTACAGTTCACAGATACGAAAACACAGGAAACTGCATATATAATGACACCGAGAATGGCAGAATACTTGCTGACTACTTCATAGAATTACCCAAACGCGATCCAGTGAAAGGAGATTTCGTTTTGATATCAAAATCTTTGAACAATCATTTTCAATCAATTAGAAAATACCAAAACATCGGGAGGAATCAGTATAGTTGCTGAATTATGGTTAAACTCCAGTGACAACATAATTCTATGCCTAACAGAAATCAGTAATGAAATTTTGATAAACAGCTTACCATCAGAATGGACATCGGCATTAATACTGCCACTACATACAAATGGAGAGAACTTATAGTGGTATCTCCCTCTTGTCATTGACGTGTAACCTCTTGTCTATGGAACTTTTACAGGTGGCTGAAAGAATATCCGACCTAAAGATAGGAGAACATCGAGCAGGATTCAGGAATTATCTACAAATACTATGTATAGAGAAGATAAAAGAAATGAGGCAAATGAGAAACTTGATAATTGTTGCAGATTTTAAAAAGGGATGTGACTCAAATGATACAAATGTACTACCCAATTTTATAACGGTAAATGGAGTCAACAAAAAAACAACAGAAATATTTAAAGGACTTTAACAAGCAGAAACACACAAGTAATATTTGAGGGGGAACTTTCAAAACCTTTTGCAATAAAAAGAAGTTTAATGCAAGGGGATTCTTTACCACCGTTAGTTTTTAACTGCGCGTTAGAGAAGATGTGAAAGAATGAAGGCATTCGTGTTGCTAAGGGTGTACAACTAGGAAGAATACCAAGCATAATCACCGTAGACACTCTACAGTTTTCAGATGGTATCACACTAATTGTTGACTCACTGGATAGTGGCAAAGAACGTAACACATAAACTACAGAAACAAGGAGACACCATAGGTCGAAAACATCGTTTGAAAATATTCATTTCATAACAAATATCAATGAAGTCCGTCCAAATCTCATAATCCTTAACAACATAATATATAAAACTATCTGTTTTAAATACCTTTACCAACTTACTAAATAACAACGAATACAAACCCATATGGTTCACGTAAACTGGGAAAGACATGAAAAACACAGAAATTAGAAATGACACAATAAATAACAGAATACTTTTAAGAGAATCAACACAAACGCAGGATTTCAGGAAAGACCGATGTCTGAAAAAGAAAGAAAGTTGATGCAGAAAGAAAAGGAACGACACTTTCGAGGGATAATGGAACTCTAGAGAGCAATGAAAAATAAACACCAATAAGCAAGACGGAAGTTATCGTATTCTCCAAAACCATTACCCGAAAAAATAAATCAATAAAATATGTTGATTAATGTTTTTTGATTATTCTGAATTCTGGGGACAGCAGTTTGCGTAGGGTAATCTCTCTCTACCCTGACCATAACCGCTTAAACTTTAGGCGATGTAGGGGACCTGACACAGAAGTCGCCAATGTTCCGATGTATTGGAACTCCAGCTACGTCCCCATCCTCCTACACGAAGCAGCCTGCTGTCTGCTGTGGAGTGACAACACGAGTTCCCTTCCACCACCAGCTTAGAACGAGAAGCGGCAATCTGCGGACGTCACGCCGTAGATGTCCTCTTTAGACATATTTGTTTTTGCTGCCCCCGCATTGTCCACAGTGGTGCCTAACATAGAGTGACACATCTGGCTAATTGCCGCCTGCTTGGGGTTATGAACCCTGGTGTACTCAGATGCGTGCATGGAAGTGCTGAGAAAGTGATTTGTGATCAACTGCCCTATTTGTCGTTCAGAAACCGTTAATGTGGTTGGACACAGGGAAGCTGGCTCTCTTAGGTTGATGAATGCGGTGACTACAGTCTTTCTGGTTGCACACTTTTGGAAGAAGTTGTAACAATTCTTAGTTCCATACATGTCACAGCAGTATTTTTTTAAACATAAGTAATGAAGGAATTATAAATTTGTTTTATTGAATTTTTATTATTATCGCTGCGTCCATAAACTACTGTAGTTGCATTTGTAATTATTGAGGAAGCTGAAGAGACGAATATCCTTCATTTCCTTTAAAGGCAGTTTTTGAAAATGACCAACGAGCTATGTCGTATTTTGAAGAAAAGAATTAAACCAACTTGAACCTGAACCTTCCACTCACTTACACCGTACATAATTTCAGTTATTTCTAGGCTTACTAATCAGTTACCTAGAACGAATCATTATGTGAGTATGTGTTTCGCGAGGTTTAAATGGATATCACTCCCCCTTTCCCAGATTAATCTATTTCTTTCACAATGTCAGACACGTAGATTTCTTACGTGTTTTCTCAGTTGCTTTGTATACATTAGGAATTAATATGCTGAGAAACTTGTTTGCACGTTTATTTCCACTGCCCTCTTGAGCACATAGTGTAGCGAAGCGCATAAAAAAAATAAAGGCATATGTCACGAAGACGAAAAAAAGGTGTTATATTTGAAGACAAAACAAATTCGTAAGAGGCGACTGTAGATGTTCTTGGTGACCTGTGAGATATCCGGTGAGTATGAGGTACTTACCGCTAAAAATTGTTAGTATTTTCGTTTAAACATTGTCCGCAAAGCCACGTAAACTGTACTTCTATTATGGCTGAGAACACAGAGTGAACTCTGTAGGGAGCGTCTGCTATTGACGTCGTAGAGTACTATGTTACGTGAGCTACTGACTTTCGTGAAATACGACAATCAGCTTTCAAATACATTTCGTTCATCTATTTTATGGGCCATTTTCCCGTGTGTTTCAGGAATATTGTGTCTACAGCACTAGATGAAAAAAGATGATATGGACGTTAAGCCTGAAATTTGAAACCAATGTATTGGCTACCAATGGGGAAAACTTAATAGACTGACGTGTCACTGAATGTGATCGCATTCAGTGCATTCACTTTGTCTGTAAATATGTGCAAAATTGCTTCGGAAATACGAATGTGTTGGAAATTGCCTATGACGATCTAACTTCTTGTTGCGATCTACATTGCTGTCCCAAACAGTAACGACGGTGAATGGTCTGTAACAACTGAACTAAAAAGACAATCCCTCCATTCCCGATCAGAGAAGCGAAAGCACCAACAATATGCATTGGCAGGAAACGACCTGCGACGTTGCCTAGAAACAGTCTGAGGCTTGCTAACGAAGAAAGCGATTTGCTCGTAGCAAATTTTCTTCTTGCCTTGCCGGTGAAGACTCTTGCTGCGCACGGTAAGCGTCAAATACTTCTAGTTTCATTGTCTTCCGAAGTTGTCGATAGCAGTTTTCACACTTGCATCTCAGACACAAGAGTCATCAGTCCGACATCGATTACGCACGATTCGCAGTATATTCTTCTGTAGATCGCATGTAGTGAATTTCAGTGTAATTCTCAGGAAATAGCTGCAAAGCAGGCGTACATAGATCAGTGCTAATTTAACTATTACTTACCTCTTAAAATAGTAATCGGTGACAATCCAGTGTAATGTTATGGTTCTGCGTGGAGTAAGATTCATAGGGCACACCACTCATTCCCGTCACATGTCTCGGCTTGCGACGCAATGGGTGTATAGTGACATCAGTTAGCAAGACCTTAGCTGTGGACTAAGAAATGGAGTAAACAGATGTGGTAGCAGAGTCGAAGCTAATCCTGGCGTTCCCTCTCACATTATTGCGATCATGTCAATCGTTAAGCGCACTGCGTTAGCGACATTCTATATTCTTTTCGGGTACGCTGTGTAAAGACGTAGTCACACTTTGTGGCAGCAGACACAGGTGGTGACAGAGTGGTTTGTTTATTTCCGACTGCACATGTTTAAAAGAATATCTTGAGCTATTACTACCATGAAGTGCGGTAAATAAGTTTCAACAGCTGCGAACAGATCTCACGAAAAAGGGCGACTTCAGGCTTCTGTTGATGACAAGATTCTCATTTATGGGCGCATTTGTAAGTTGTATTTCCACCCGGCTTTCGTCTCCGAGATATAAATATATAACTTTGCACAAGTACATTACATTTGCTACCTTAGTTTTCCTAGTATTTCTATATGTTATGTATGTATGTTATTTAGTTTACCTTAATCATCTCGCCACAACTTTTTATTCACTTGGAACCCTATTTTCGCAATTTTTGTATCAGACAAGCTGCATCACTGTAAACATTCCTACGCTTATCACATCAAATTAGAATAATATAGGAATAAAATGAAATTGCGTTTTAGGACAATCATATAAGTGAGGTAGTACCTATGGTCGTGACATATTATACTTGCACTACTTCTTGAAAACAGTTACTCAGTGTTTTTACCTGTGTATTGTACTAGTATTTTGGGCAAACTAACAAATAGGAATAGAAGAATGTATCTCACAGTGCTGCATTGTTATTGCAGCTTCTGAACATTCAATAAAAAAAGTAACAGCAAATTACTCGTAGTTTTGAAAAGTTAGCTGTTTATTTTCCAAAATCAGAAAGAACTTTCGTATTTTACGCTGATTTGATAACATCAAAAACGAGTTTTGGGGTCATGAAGCGAACTCGCTTAAAGGAAGAAACCATCGAAGTTAAATGACACCCACCCAATTCACAGGAAGGATACAAAAAATTGTATTTCATTTGCGTGTGGGTCTCCGGTGAAACGAGATTCTTCGGTACAATTGACAACACAAATGCCCAAGGTGACAAATTTTATAGTAGTCCCAGGCTCTGCAAGTGCAACACTACACATTTCCTTCAAATTCTGTAACATGTCATTCGAGGGTGTCGACGGATTTGAAGTCAGTGAAGAGCGTCTACATTGTGAGATACCGTTATTTGTATCTTGTAAATATAGGAGTTCGTGTTGATGATCTAGATCTCAGCTACCGGAAAATATTCGAAGTACAACTGAGCCGAACAATGGCCGTCGTAACAGCGATAGTGATATTTGAATGAATTGAGGAATCCCTAACTAACAGATGGCACTATAAAGCTTGTAATTACTATATATCTATTTGTCTGTGTACAGAGGACATAAACGTCGACTTTCTAACCCAGTGAAAAGTAATGTACATCTACGACGGCATACACATATCCATGCGGAAGACTTATGACCGACTTCAGAATGTGCATTTGCTATTCAGAGTGTGATTACTGTCGTATATTAATATGAATTCTTAGCACCGAACAGTGATTTTGTTTGATAACCATCCAATATCCACAATGGTTTCATAATAAAGTAAACGACGTAATTTCACTATTTGCATGATCGAAAACACATCTCAGTACATGGGTTTAGATTGGTGTTTGTGTTTCCGCTGTGCTTCTTATAATACGACTCTATGTCATATTTCCCGTAATATTTCTTTTAAACCTAGCTGTGTGATTTCGATACTAGCTGACTTAAATTAATTTTTCGCAACAAAATCTAGCGATGTGATTCCTGTGCCAGCGCTCTTAAATTTATTTTTCCAAACACAAGGGAAGAATAAGCTATACCATTTTGAAAGTCTATGTTATTGTCCAAGTAGCCTCCCACAAAACTAGTCATGGTAAATCTGCTATCAAGAGTCTCACTCGACCGGCCTCGCTTCTGAGCAGTGCTTACCATCGGTCATCAACGTTCAGCACTGTCTCGGTCCGGACCGAGTGCTTCTAATTCTCAGCATCTATCTGCAAAATAAGGATGTTTGTTCACACCTTGTCATCAGAGACCTCATGCAAGAAATTATTTTTTTTGCACTCAGACGGTCTTGGTGTGAGACGAGTTGTACATGTAGTAGAGATGGTGGCAGACTATGGTTTGTTACGCTGTCTGCACCTTACGCACGTAGCCACTGGGTAATTGGTCAGGCGACTTACTGACTGCGCAGTGCTAAAAAGGGTTACAATTTTCGTTCGAATAGTTCGACTAAATTTTTATATCTTATTTAAAGCGACAGTCTCTGCCCGTTTGAAAACCATCGTTGACGATCGAAGACCCAAGCAATAGGCACTAGTAAGAAACGACATGTCCGTACCTAGAAATAGTTTGAGGCTTGATAAAGAAGAAACCGGTTTGCTCGTAGCAAATTTCTTCTTGCCTTGCCCGTGAAGTATCTTCTGGTACGAGGTAACCATCAACGTTCCTCGTTTCATTGTCTACTTAAACTGTCAGATGGGAAGTATAATACAGTCTGATAGCAGGCGACCACATGACGTCAGTCCTAAATTGGAAACGCAAGACACGTAGTTCTGAATACGCTTCTTCAGATCGCATGTAGATAGTTTACGATATAATTCAGACGAAGCAGGTACAAAGCAGAAGTATATCGGTCAGTGAAAATTTAACTATTGGTACCCACTACTTAAAATAGAACTGAATGATAATTCCCGTTGTATGTTGCGACTTGCAATACGTTTTAGGTTTAGTGACGGCAGTCAGCATGATTTGAGCCGTTGACTAGGCAAAGTAGTACAGAGATGCGGTAGCCAAGACGAAGCCTTTGTAGACACCCTCCCTTACGTAGATGCGAACGCGTCTATCGTAAGATCTACTAACTTGTACTGAACTTTATTGGTCCTATTCTAGATATTGTTTGGAAACACGATATGAAAATATCATCGTGTTTTGTGGTTGAGGAGGCAATTGTTGAGGTAGTGTTCCCTTCCTTTCTAAGTGCGCATGTTTAAAAGAATATCGTGAAGTCGTAACGCCATTACAGAGTGACAGATAATCTTCATTTCGCAGCACCCAGCAAGTATGACGATTCCTCTGTTTTCGTGATCACGAGAGACTCCTTTACTGTCGTCGATGGAAGCTGTCTTCCGTCAGAATATAGTCTGTGATACATAGCTGTGTAAGGTTTTTCTAAGTGTATTACATCTCCCTCTTTATTTTCTTAATTTTTATGTACGTTACGCACGTATGCCATTTAGTATCTCTTCATCATCACGTCTTTGCATTTTATCCACGTTAGTAAGTACTTGCACAATTTTTTTTTTCTCACCAGGTGTCTGCTTCGATGTGAACATTCGCATCTAATCATGTGCTAAAATTATAATAGTTCTAAATAGAATACATGAAAACTGAATTTTACGACTGAAATAAATGTTACGCAGTACAACAAAGCTGTATCGGCGGACTAAAATTCTCGCAGACATTGCTTCAGAGTCTTCCCGTGCAGTGTACTAGTATTTTATGTAAAATAGAAAAACAAATAAACATATCTAACTGTCTCTTATAGTATTATGGTAGCTGTAATATTTTACGGAGACTGATGAAAAATGTAACTCTCACTACTGTAATATTATTGCACCTGCGAAAAGTGAAATGTGAAAGTAAAACTTGAAACAGCTATCCAGAGTTAAGCGCATATTATTTATATTTTGTAAGTATTTCATTACATTACTTCGATTCGATGTGTTCAAGAAGTAATTGTTTTGTTGATGAATCGAACTCACTTCCAGGAACGAACTGAAAACCTGTATGATTACGGATATGCTACAATAATACGACTGTACCTTCGAAGAGGAGCAAAATCTCACGCAGTCAGAGCTATTTTTGGTGTTGTTGTGGTCTTCAGTCCAGAGACTGGTTGGATGCAGCTTTCCATGCTACTCTGTCGTGTGCAAGCTTCTTCATATCCGAGTAACTACTGCAATCTACATAATTCTGAATCTGCTTAATGTATTCCTTCCTTGATCTCCCTCTATGATTTTTACCCACCGTGCTTCCCTCCAGTAAGAAAATTAAAATGCCTTGATGCCTCGGAACATGTTCTAGCAACCGATACCTTCTTCTAGTCAAATTCTGCCTCAAATTCCTCATCACCCCATTTCCATTCAGTACCTTCTCATTAGTTACGTGATCTACCCATCTAATCTCCAGCATTCTCCTGTAGCAACGCATTTCGGAAACTATTGTTCTCGTCTTACCTAAATTATTTGTCGTCCATGTTTCGCTTCCATACATGGCTATACTCCATTCAAACACTTTCAGAAAAGATGCGCTTGCACTTAAATCTAAACTCGATGTTAACAACTTTTTTCTCATCTTCAGAAACGCTTTCCTTGCCATCGCCAGTCTACATTGTATCTCTACGTCGACGATCATCAGTTATTTTGCTTCCCAAAGAGCGAGACTCATTTACTACTTTAAGTGTTTCATTTCCAAATCTAATTCCCTCAGCATCACCTTATTTAATTCCACTACATACCATTATCCAATTTTTGCTTTCGTTTGCAGCCACATTAATAATGAAAAATTGTAGTTTACATTTACGAGTGCGCCTACAAGAAAACCATATTGTCCCATACAAATCAAACCCAAGTGCTCTAAAGCCAGTTAGCAACCCGTTGTGAACGTAGCGTGTTCCAGGGTTGGACCTGGATCCGCTGGCTTTTAGGTTCCAAGGAAATACTATACTAAACCCCACTTTGATTTGAGCAAACAAATTGTACTGAAGACATTTATCTCATCGACTATGTTCATCGTCCTGTGTATTACTTGCGTAGAGGAAGTGGAAATGAATGGTGGAAACCTAGAAGCGAAATAATCATTTTTTAAACCGTACAGAGTCTTGGTCGAACCTTGCAATAAAAAAGCGAAAAAGCACATTGTTTTACAACAAACAGAAGAATAAGAAATTAGTAGCTTTGAAGCATCGTGAAATCAGAAAGCTGTGTCTATATAAAAATACACTGATTTCTCATCTCCTTACGGGAGGAAA
Source organism: Schistocerca gregaria (assembly GCF_023897955.1). NCBI lineage: Eukaryota > Metazoa > Arthropoda > Insecta > Orthoptera > Acrididae > Schistocerca > Schistocerca gregaria. Next base: position 143,734,824 of record NC_064925.1, on the reverse strand, counting down.
CTCAAGCAAAATAATTTAATTACTAGACCTTGATTTAATAATTCTAATTGTGATCTAGTTGTCTCTTGTGGATGTAAGCGGAATGACAGCAACTAAATTACGGAGAAAGTACCGATACGAGACTGCTATACTACTTTGAGTATGGGAAATCCTCACCCCAAATATTGCAGTTTATATCCAAGAAGGAATTAAATGACACGGGAAAAATATTTCGTAACAGGAGAAAATACAGAAAGGAACTAAAAGAGCTGCGAGGCACTGTTGTTACTGTATATCTGGTAGCAAAAAAATACAAACTCCATGATCTAGAATGTTCCTATGACATAACAAATCCCTGTATGAGAATGAAGTAACGGGTGTATGACACCAGACCTATTTGTCTGGTACAACTTCGATGAAACTGGCTGATACCAGGGCTCTCGTCTCTGAAGTCTAGAAGATTTGGTATCCAGTGGCACTTGAAATAGAAGCTATATAAGTCATGATTGGTAATGTTAAAATCCTAGACCGACAATAAAAAGTAATATATGACACGTATTTCCAGTTGCGATAATGACAACCTTCAGCTACAGAATATAGAATATGGAGTCAACGAAAATCTATGCCGGACCAGGATTCGAACGGAATTTCTCGTTTATCGCGAGAGGTCGCCTTACATTGGGCTGTCCGTGTACGACTCACGGCCATATCCAATCTTCCAGATGTCATCAACCACTTGTCAACGACCTAGAGTCCTACATGTATTTTGTATATTCCCACACTGGTCAGACGTTGTACTTTGAAAGTCGGATAGCCAAATGGTAAGGCGACCGCTCGGGACAGGCGGGAAATCTCGGTTCGAGTCTCGGTCCAGCACAAATTCTCATTGTAGTCATTTGTTCTACAGCTGACGGTTGTTATCATTCGCAATTACAAATACATTTAATATATTTCATAAAGGGCGTAGTCGTAATAACACAGGCACTGCAATATCTTAATTAAAAGTAAAGCTGTCTGTGATGGACAGTGATTTGCTTGAAACACGATCCACTTAAGTCTGTGCATTACGGTTGTAACTCTGTTTACGCTGACTAAATAAATAGTCGACGAAAAGGGCAGAACTTTGAAAAAATATTCTGAATTGCTTTATTTACCCAAGTTACTAATAACGATGAATGACAAAAAATAATCACAAATTAATCACAACAGTTTCGGAATTCGTCCTCTTCCAGTATCTCAAATACTCTTGCTTCACTACCGATATCTACGAGTCACGCACCGTTAGACATTAGGTGACACCGTCCTTTGTGTTTAACAGATGTTTCGGAGCTTGTTCCGGAGTTTGCTGTGCAGAAAAGGAGGGTGCTGCCTCTGGGTGTTCCTCAGGCGTAGGCAGCCCTTCTATGAGGATGACGATGACGAGATGGTCTGCGACCCGGGAATGAACATCGCCATGTCGCATTGGTGCGGTGCCTCGCTCCCTGAAGAGGTATGTCACATCACTAGTGCAACCACGGTCATTCTGAGATTACCGTCGTCAATCACACATTGCATTATGATCACGTTTGCTGTAAGACGCAGTCTATTGTCTGTCGTATTCGTATTTTTAAATCAGAAATTAAAATTAAATTCACAAGTAAATATTTGCTAAAAATATATCTCGCATTATACTCTCATATTTGCATATTCCGAAAATGTGGGCCATGGTACAGTCCTCACACAGCCCCACATCTTAGAGTTCCTAATAAACGGTAGGGCGGACGTCCAGAATAATTGTCATAGAAAGATCACACACGATAGTTAAATGTCTTCACTTCGATTTCTTAGAACCAGATGATCTCTCACCGTTACTTTATGAGAGAGTCCATGGGAATCACAGAGCTCCCTGAATCACATATTTAGAAATTTGTAAGATAATGGAGCAATTCACAACGAAATGTAACAAAGAATCTTGACTGTCTGAATACAGTAACAGAAATTCGGAATTTCAGTAGGCATAAATTGCCAAACAGCTCATACCCATTAACAACAATGATTTAGGTCAACATGCTCTTAGCACATAAACTTTCGTAACCCTTCGGAAACAGTCTATAAACACGTTGTGGAACACGTTAAGGCCTACCAAAACTAACATTAGAACAAATTCTCACTAAACTCGATACTGAATTTGGTGTTCTAAAGACCACGTTGGTTTACATTGTAAATGACAGCATTTTACGAGAGTCTGGGATTTACCAGGATTACTTATAGATGTTGCCAAACGTTCTGTTTTTCAGTGTTCGTTTTTCTTAACGTCCCGTATCTTTTTCAGGCTCCCACTTGGTATGAGTGTGCTCTTGGAGAAGTATACGAGCACAAATCAACCATCAGTTACGGTGCTGATGTAACACATCCGGACTATCGGGACACAGTTGCGAATATAGAAAAACTAGTGGCAGAAGAAAGGATTACGTCTCGGCTATTGGCTTGCAAGAAGCTATGCACCGTTTATGGACGAGTTACTCCCACAGTAAAAGGTAATTAATCATATCTGATGAACTGTATACTTGAAGCTTATTGGAAAAGAAACCTCTGTAGCGAACTATCATACAGGAACGAAGTTGATGTTCGTATTTTGTTTGATTGCAGAGTACCTAGGTGAACTGTTTCATCGTCTGTGTGAGGATGAAGATATGCTAGTGCGAAGAATGGCACTGTCCATGTTGCCTGCTGTAGCTGGAGACGCTGATGTCCAATTCTTTGCCTCTCATGTAGTACCCATTTTCGAGAAGGCCCTGGAAGATAAGGTACATAAAGACAATTTTTATCCACTTACGCTCCTTAACTAGTACACATAGCGAATCAGGTTTTACAACTTTCGTTTATTTTTACAGATTGGTCTTCACTTGGAGGCGACACAGGCTTTAATAGCTTTGCTTAAAGCTAAGAAACTATCTGATGATGTACACAGACATCTTCTGCCAGTTCTGCATAAATACGCCGAGGATCCATATTGGCAAGTTCGGTTCTTAATTGCCAACAGCATTAATGATGTAAGTATGTTAAGTATTTGATTTTCTTCGTGTTCGATACGTACTTATAGTCTATATAATATTTCTTAGTATCACTAAGAGACACTCGTAACCGCATTGTTAAGTTACAAATAATCAAATCCAGTTCAAGTAATCCGTGGTGAAACATAGTGCAAGGAATTAAGTTGTGATAGTCGAAAGAAGGAAGTGTATTTCTTCCATTTGTGAGCAGGGATACATGCGTATGTGGTATAGTTTCTACATGAACTGACAATTTTGCCAATGTACCTGATGCAGCAGAACATTCTTACAATTATGTTCTAACAATGTAACTTGTTAGCACGTAAGTTATACGTTTAGCAAATTATATGGTTGTTATAATCTTGTTTTTCTTCTTTCATAGATTCACATCTCTGTGAATTCACATATCTTGAAATCAAGCTGCTTCTCACTGATGCTGAAGTTCTCAAAGGACTCAGAGACACGAGTGCGCTCTGCAGCAGATCGCTGGTTTCGAGGATGTTTCAACTATTTGGCGACATTAAGTGAGGTGTAGGTGCCCTAAACTTTATATTGGCACACATTGTGATGTTTCCGAGTTAATGGCACATCGCAGCCTTTATTCTTCGGCTCATTTTACTAAAGTACAAGTGAACAATCCTAAATACTTTATTTTGCACCTTTTCGGCAATAAAATCCATTTGAAGCACATTCAGAACAATGTTTTATTGTAGAATGTAGCTGCACTTGCTAATCCATGATTGATAACATGTTAGACATAATTCTCCTGTTCAGTTAATCATCAGCACTTCTGAAAAATTATTTTACTTCAGATCAATTGCACTGATAATTTTCCAACATAAATTGTACCCACATCTTTCTTCCATTCCAAAGAGAACGGTTACACTAAAACCAGCCAACTAACCAAACACATACACACACACACACACACACACACACACACACACACACACACACACACACACACACAAAGCTGGCAAATATTAGATGTTTCTATCATGACATAAAAGGTAAAAAAATGGGAAAAAATATATGGAAGGAAGTAATTGCATCATCATTACCATATATGTGATACATATTAATACAGCGTCGCCGTCAGCTACTGTGGAAGAGTTTCTAAATTATTTATCCAACAGGAGCTACACAGCTTGCGAGTTGTTGGTACTACATATCACTAATACAAAACATAATGACAAGACAAGAAAGAGCGAAATGCTATAAAATGCAGTACCAGGATGATGTTCTCATATTGCACGAAACTATTACTAATTCAATTAAATTTTTGACAGCCGCTGACGATTTAACTACATAAATATATATTACTACTACTGCTACACATTTCCTACTGCTGAAAACATTACTCTCTGGTCTGAGATTCTCTTATAGATTACATATCGCAAGCAGCGCGTGAGCAATCCATCGAAATTACGTCTGCTCAAGTGCGCTAGGAACAAATTCCTTAATCATGGACCTCTTAGAATCTCTCTTTGATCGTATGAAATTTGGAAAAGGAAAGGGAGAAAGGGAAGGGAAGAGAAGAGAAGCGAGGGGAAAGGAAGGGAAGGGATAGGAAGGAAATGAATGGGGTGGTGTGTGGAGGGGAGGGGACGGGAGGGGCGAAGAGGATTGGGAAGGGAAGGGAAGAAGGGAAAGGAAGGGAAGGGAAGGAACTGGTGATATCAGGTGCATCAGGCCTTCATGTGGAATCAGCAGCGACGAGTGAAGATGAGTTTCGTAATGGGACTAGAACCCGGGATCTCCTGCTTATTATGCTGTCACGTTAACTACAGCTCCACCTGAACACAGTATCACACTCGCGGCGACCATCTAGGCTCGCTCCCCTGCCAGACGACTCTCCTACCTAGCGCCACCTATCCACAGTCCCCGTCCATGTCCTCCATGTTTGAAATTTTTGAATGCAACTTGAGGTCGAAAGTAAGTATGTATATGCACTGAATGTTGTAGATTCATCGTTCATCGAGGCGAATCAGTTGGACGAGTGAGTGGTGTTTGTTCTTCCGGACGTATCAGTAAAATGGAAAAGATCTCAGACAGATTGATAGCAGAATGTTTGAAGAATTCGAGCGAATGATGGCCACTCAGATCGTATGACACGAATCCCATAGAAATTTATGGGACACAACTGAGAATTCAGTTCGCGCACAAAATCGTACGCAGACAGCACTTTCGATGTTATGGGCGGCTATACAGGCATCTTGGCTCAAAATTTCTGCAGGCAACTTCCGACGACTCTTTGAGTTCACGTCTAGACAATGCACCACACAAGGCAGAAAAAGGTCTGAACTATTTTCGGAGATGTCCCATGACTTTCGTCACATGAGTGTAAGTTATTCAACATTCCAGTAAGGGTTGGTGGAAAGATGTACACTCCTGGAAATTGAAATAAGAACACCGTGAATTCATTGTCCCAGGAAAGGGAAACTTTATTGACACATTCCTGGGGTCAGATACATCACATGATCACACTGACAGAACCACAGGCACATAGACACAGGCAACAGAGCGTGCACAATGTCGGCACTAGTACAGTGTATATCCACCTTTCGCAGCAATGCAGGCTGCGATTCTCCCATGGAGACGATCGTAGAGATGCTGGATGTAGTCCTGTGGAACGGCTTGCCATGCCATTTCCACCTGGCGCCTCAGTTGGACCAGCGTTCGTGCTGGACATGTAGACCGCGTGAGATGACGCTTCATCCAGTCCCAAACATGCTCAATGGGGGACAGATCCTGAGATCTTGCTGGCCAGGGTAGTTGACTTACACCTTCTAGAGCACGTTGGGTGGCACGGGATACATGCGGACGTGCATTGTCCTGTTGGAACAGCAAGTTCCCTTGCCGGTCTAGGAACGGTAGAACGATGGTTTCGATGACGGTTTGGATGTACCGTGCACTATTCAGTGTCCCCTCGACGATCACCAGAGGTGTACGGCCAGTGTAGGAGATCGCTCCCCACACCATGATGCCGGGTGTTGGCCCTGTGTGCCTCGGTCGTATGCAGCCCTGATTGTGGCGCTCACCTGCACGGAGCCAAACACGCATACGACCATCATTGGCACCAAGGCAGAAGCGACTCTCATCGCTGAAGACGACACGTCTCCATTCGTCCCTCCATTCACGCCTATCGCGACACCACTGGAGGCGGGCTGCACGATGTTGGGGCGTGAGCGGAAGACGGCCTAACGGTGTGCGGGACCGTAGCCCAGCTTCATGGAGACGGTTGCGAATGGTCCTCGCCGATACCCCAGGAGCAACAGTGTCCCTAATTTGCTGGGAAGTGGCGGTGCGGTCCCCTACGGCACTGCGTAGGATCCTACGGTCTTGGCGTGCATCCGTGCGTCGCTGCGGTCCGGTCCCAGGTCGACGGGGACGTGCACCTTCCGCCGACCACTGGCGACAACATCGATGTACTGTGGAGACCTCACGCTCCACGTGTTGAGCAATTCGGCGGTACGTCCACCCGGCCTCCCGCATGCCCACTATACGCCCTCGCTCAAAGTGCGTCAATTGCACATATCGCTTCACGTCCACGCTGTCGCGGTATGCTACCAGTGTTAAAGACTGCGATGGAGCTCCGTATGCCACGGCAAACTGGCCGACACTGACGGCGGCGGTGCACAAATACAAATGCTGCGCAGCTAGCGCCAGTCGACGGCCAACACCGCGGTTCCTGGTGTATCCGCTGTGCCGTGCGTGTGATCATTGCTTGTACAGCCCTCTCGCAGTGTCCGGAGCAAGTATAGTGGGTCTGACACACCGGTGTCAATGTGTTCTTTTTTCCATTTCCAGGAGTGTATTTCGATATCAGGATCACGCTGTAAATGTTTGCTACCTCACATCCACCATATTTTACTTTTTTAATTTTTATTTATACGTCAAGTTCAGTAGGTTCAAATTGAAGAGTAAATCTCCAAGGTCATGGAACGTATCAGTACATGAAATTACAACACAAAAATTAAAATAAATAAAAATAAAATATTTATGTACTCGAATAAGGCCACGCCATAAGTTCAAGTAAACGCACTCAACAGTACTACAAGATTCAGCTTAATTTTTCAAGAAACTTCTCGACAGAATAAAAGGAGTGTCCCATTAGAAAACTCTTCAGTTCAGTTTTGAAAGCAGGTGGATTACTTCAAAGATTTTTAGAGTCTAGTGGTATCTTACTGAAAATGAGTGCAGCAGTATACTGCACACCTTTCGGCACAAAATTCAAGTAAGTGCGATCCAAATGTAGGTTAGATTTCTGCCGAGTGAGTGGAAGCTGCTGACTGGTGGGAGTAAGCTAATATTTTTAACAAGAAGTGACAGTAAGGAATATATACACATTGAGCGGCCAATGTCAAAATACCCAGACTCGTGAACAGGGGTCAACACGAGGTTTGTGAACGTACACCACTTATTGCCCGAATCGCCCTTTTGTGGGCCAAAAATATCCTTTTAGAATTGGAAACTCAGTTTTGCATTAAAATTTTCCCTGTTCACTGATCATCAGAGATGGGAACACCACTCTGTGCTACTCTATACGACGATTTTAAAAAATATATTAATATGTGATAAAGGCAAGACACTTCCGGCATGGGGCTTCAAATCAATTGTAGAAGGAAAGATACGAGTGAACTCGCATATCTGCGTATCTCCTTTTGTAGATGAAATGTATTTTGAAATCAAGTGTTTTACTTTATGGTTTCCTAAATTGCATGACAGTTTCTTACGACATCTGTATTTGCCTTTGAAACAAGTGCAGCAAAGTGTATGCTATGTGTACTGTATTTACATGACATGTTCATTCTCTTGGAAGAGAGGAGATAGCGGTACAATAGGAATTAGTCCACCTACGCACTAGTTGATTTTTTTGTTCTCCAAACTGACCGATAGGTAGTTGAAAAGTTTTTACGATGAGTTTAGCGTGCGATAGTACTGAGCTCAGCGAAGGCAGCAAACGGCTAGTGCTGTTTAGTTTCGTACAAGGGATAGTTGTGCATTGTGTTTTTAATAACACTTAAGCTAAGTACAACTCTTGTACATGGCCAGGAGTTTTTTTGAATTTCATGTTGATGTTTCTCTCTGTAGGGTAGATACAGTATTGTAGTCCTGTTGTCTGTAACACTAGTAAGTTACAGCTCGAGGCTATTGGTAGTAGCGGTAGCTTCTGGTGCGATTTTATTTATTTTGTATATTGTGCAATTATGATCTCCCATTTATATTGTACTATGCTGAAGTTTGTGACTTCTGTGCTATTGTTTTCGTTGGTTTCCACTTGTGTGACACAGGGGTGTAATCATGTTCGACGTGTACGAATTGTATTTCTTACGTTCCTTATGTTATTTATTGTTTTGTGACGCCACTTTTAACTTAAGAAATCTTCGTAGGCAAAAAACGTTTGATTTCTTATTACTTCCACTTATGTCATTGTGTTTAATGGCAACAAATAGGTTGCCAAATAAAGTCTGTTGTTAAAATATCCCATGCTTGCCCTATCTCCAGCACAAATCCCTATTCCACCTCCAACATTTGCCACAGTTGTTAACAGAACGTAGCTCTGCGCAGTGCCGGGACAGTGAATGTGGCTTTAGCTATGGAGTGTTAAGAAACCATGTCTTTCTTTCCTTTGTGATGTTGCAGGTATGGCTGCTAGCATTGTACCAAGCGCATTGTGCATACAATGAGTGAGTGATTCGTATGTCACTTCTTTCTTTTAGTCGTATCTACAAACTCGATAAGGGAAGATACTTATGTCATTTGTACCTCAGTGCATGACTCTCCTGTTTGTAGTGATGACCAATGCCTTTCATCACGTGATATTTTAAGGTGATGCATACTGTATTCGAACCACAGAGAACCCATAAATATTATTCCAGACATGCCATGTGTTTTGTGTGTCGGTGACATGTGACTGCACAAACATTTATTATTCACGTGTTGTCTGGAATCGAGGTAAAGCTCCTAGAGTATATGAAGTGTCTGGAGATCTTTTACTCAAAAAGCGAACATCCAGGCACATTTTTTCGGGTGGACTGTAGTAGACATGGCATCGTTTCATTACTCTGAACCAAATTCGTAGAATGTAAAGCTAAGCGTTATATTCACGCTGTGTTAAACTAACGACACAAAACTGACGTCCCAGTAGCAACTAAGTCGACCAAACAGATAAAATCTCAAATTATCCTCAATCTCAAGATCCCTACGTTAATTCTCCACATTATCCGTAACAAAGACACAGATGAACGTGGCAGGGACTTCAGTTTATAATGCGTATAGATTCTTGTCAAGCTTCGCTGCCCACTGGAGTTGCTGATGGCCTTATTTTACGGCATTTGTGGCCAGATACCGCCTCCACTCTATCTGACCATAATGTATTTCCTGTTATTGCAACGACATGCCACTGAAAACGCCAATTAAACACAGAATAGATAGCATGTCTTATATTACAGATTCATCATTATTACCAAAAATTTAAGTAAATAAACCTGCTTGGTGAATCATTCCCTTAGCGAAAACAATATCGAAATACCTATAGTAGTTAATGAATTTAGCCACAACATACAATGACAGAAAGACGGCGGGGTCACGGAAGTATACGGGAAACATGAGTATAAATCACATGCAGAATCTGAAGGAAAAGAACACCGTACCGAAGAAGATCGTCAGCGTTAGGGAATCCGAAGAACGCATTACGAAGCTTAACAATTCAGACGACGAATCGGCGATTGGGAATTGAAGAGAATGGAAAAACTGAAGTCAAACGTCGTATGGACTAATTATCCAAGGAGCTATGTGATGTCGGTGGCAGGAAGATACATTATTAAGATGGGCATGTTGCAGGCTGTAAGAAGAGGCAACTTGAGTCAAACCAGGAAAACATTGTGCTCCTTAGCCACTGAAGAGGAAGTACAACATATATCATCATGTTGCAAGCTATAAGAGGAGGCAGCATGAGTCAAACAATGAAGAAGTCGTGTTGATTAGCCACTGAAGAGGCAGCATGACAGAAGATGACGTAGAACACACGTATTCCCTATTTTCTACGGATGCAGCCTCATACAGAACCCAAAGATCGCTCTGTGCAGCAGCACAGGGGCTTGGAGATGACTGGACATCGCAGGCCTCGTGGAGCAAAACAACAGAGAAGAGTACCGTCTAGTCCCAAGATCGATAATGGAATATTTAAGACCATTCGTAGAATGGAATGTCTAAGTAGTATAACTGACCTATTCAGTATCAGACATAGAGTGAATATTTAAGTTGCATCTAGTATCAAAAATGAAATGTTCAGTTGACGTTTAATTGACTTATCCAGACAGATATTCAATAAATGAAACATTTAATTATTGTTAGTAAAATTGAAAATATGTATGATTTAGATAAAAATTCAGACCATGGTCCTACGCGCTTCAATCTGGAACCGCGCTACTGCTACTGTCGCAGGTTAGAATCCTGGTTGGGGCATGGATGTGTGTGGTTTCCTTAGGTTAGTTAGGTTTAAGTAGTTCTAAGTTCTAGGGGACTGATGACCTCAAATGTTAAGTCCCATGGTGCTCAGAGCCATTTGAACCATGGCTGCGGTTACCCTCGACGCTGCAACACAGACAGGAGCTGGTTCAAATGGCTCTGAGCACTATGGGACTTAACATCTTAGGTTATCAGTCCCCTAGAACTTAGAACTACTTAAACCCAACTAACGTAAGGACATCACACATATCCATGCCCGAGGCAGGATTCGAATCTGCGACCGTAGCAATCGCGCGGCTCCGGACTGAGCGCCTAGAACAGCGAGACCACCGCGGCCGGCACAGACAGGAGCGCCTGCGATGGTGTATTCAATGACGAACCATGGTACACGAATGGCAAAACGTCATTTTTTTCGGATGAATCCATGTTCTGTTTACAGCATCATAATGGTCGCATTCGTGTTCGGCAACATCGCAATGAATGCACATAGGAAGCGTGTATTCGTCATCGCCATACTGGCGTATCACCTGGGATGACGGTATGGGGATATATTAGTTACACGTCTCGGTCATCTCTTCTTCAGACTGACGGCACTTTGAACAGTGAACGTTACATTTCACATGTATTACGACCCGAGGCTCTACCCTTCCTTCGATTCCCGTGAAACCCTACATTTCAGCAGGATAATGCACAACCGCATGTTTCAGGTCCTGTATGGGCCTTTCTGGACACAGAAAATGTTCGACTGCTGCTCTGGCCAGCACATTCTCCAAACCTCTCACCAATTGAAAACGTCTGGTCAATGGTGGTCGACCAACTGGATCGTCAAAATATGCCAGTCACTGCTCTTGATGAACTGTGGTATCGTGTTGAAGCCATCCAAGCTCTGTTTGACTCAATGCCCAAGCGTATCAAGGCCGTTATTACGGCCAGAGGTGGTTGTTCTGGGTACCGATTTCTCAGGATCTATGCACACAATTTGCATGAAAATGTAATCACATGTCAGTTCTAGTATAATATGTTTGTCCAATGAATACCCGTTTATCATCTGCATTTCTTCTTGGTGTAGTAATTTTAATTGCCAGTAGTGTAGAATCCTGCATCAAAGTCAAACACAGTTAAAAAGAACCCCAATCCTCTAAGAGAAAAGTGGCACAGCTGTAATGATAGCACATGTCGACATTACCTGAAACGATGACATCTTGATTTAAAGAGTCCTCGTTGGGAGGTTGTGTAGCCCCTCATTACATATCTGGTATTTTTTTGAAACTAAAATTAATTCGAACTTTCCATGAACAATTCCCATGTTTCATAGAAAACCGCCATTACCGTTTTAAAGTTGAGAAAATGAAATAAAAGAATTCTAGTACCGCTTGCCGCGGAATTTGAATCCCCACCAGACGTCATGGACGTCTAAGACACATAGAGGTTTCTGTACCATCACGCCGTAAATGTGGCAGCGCGCGCCTCCTATAGTGAGGGTGCCACAGTGGAACACGTGGTTGCAGCGGCCAATAGCGACGTCCACGATCGAGTACTTAAGTGCCTGCTTGTTGATCAGCCTGCCAGTCTAACCTTGCGTACGTCTCAGGACATATCACCTCGCATTAGACAGCGTATTGGCTTTCGTGTTTCCTTTACGAGTGGATGTGGTTGTCTTGTTTGGTTTTCGTAACTTTGTTGTCCGTTCTTGTTGTGTCGTAAGGTCCTTCCTTGGTCGTGTCCGTCGTCTCCCATTGTGTTGTTGTTCACGGGCTGCTCTGCGGGTCCCGCCGCGTTTCCGACACTACAACACCACAACTGTTCTGGGCGGCGTTACAACATTTTGGCGACGAGGATGGGATCCACCACCACAGAGGCTACACTCATGGCCCTGGCCCAGGTTCTCGCTATCGATGGTCTGCCACACACATTGGTCTCTGATAATGGTCCCCAATTCACAGTGTCCTCCTTCCACTACTTCTATCAGGCCAACGGAATCAAACATATCAGTAGCCCACCTTTTCGACCTTCGTTCAATGGCGCAGCGGAGAGGCTAGTCGCACTTTAAAATAACAGTTGATTAAGGCGGTCGACACATCTCCAACCATGTCGGCCATCACCTTGTTTTCGAGCACCTATCAGACACAGTCTGGCAGAGCTCCTTCACGGGCAAAAGTGGCGTAGCCTTCTCCATTTGCTGCTGCCCTCCTCCTCCTCATCCTCCTCCTCCTCCCGCCCCCATTGCCAGCACTGCAAGCGGTATGCCCCTGGCACGGCCGTGTGGGCCCGCGATTATGGGCGCAAGGCAGGTTGGACTCCAGCCACTGTCGTCGCGGCCCATGGCGGCGTGTGACGTCGGTGCACTCATCGATAGGGTTGGAGCGCCGCCACAGGACTCACGACGCCACCTACATCCCTACCTCCTGGTACGGACGTGGTCCTCCAGTCACTGTGCCTGCCCCTGGTGGCCATCTCCATGATGGCCTGTCACCGGCCCTGTCCGCCTCCGGGTGGATCGGCCACTCCCTCCGCCGCCCTGGACTCTGGATCAGCTGTCATGGATACCTCGGTCTTCCCTTCCTCACCGCCAATAGTGGCTGATAAGCCCGGATCCTCTTCCCACTGCCGCCCGCCTAGGCACCGTCCGGGTCGTTTCCGCCCCTACGCGCAAGTTTCAGTGGGAAAGGGATCTGGTACCGCGTGGCGCGGAATTTGAATCCTCACCAGACGTCATGGACGTCTAACACACATAGAGGTCTCTGCACGATCACGCCGTAAGCTGTGGAGGCGCGAGCCTCCTGGCCCGCATTTATAGTGACGGCGTCACAGTGGAACACGTGGTTGCAGCGGCCAATAGCGGCGTCCACGATCGAGTACTTAAGCGCCTGCCTGTTGCTCAGCCTGCACCCATCTCAGGCGGTATTCCGTAAGGTTACCGCCCTTCGATTGTGCAGTTCCCGCACTAATCGAAACGCTAGGGTTTCAGGTGCCAGCCATCCAGCTAGCCAGCCAGCCGAGAAGCAGCGGTCCAGCCGTGCAGTAGCAGTCCAGCCGTGCAGCAGCAGCAGCAGCAGCCGTCCCGGCCAGCAGCAGGGGTCCAGCCGGCAGCAGCAGCAGCAACGGCAGCAGCAGCGGCGGCCCCGGCCTCTGCGGCAGCAGCAGCTGCGGCGGCATTCCTGCCAGCCAGCGCCAGCGCCAGCTGCTCGGTACTCTGGTCCTCCTCCGTCTTCGTCTCCCTCTGTCTTCGTCTTCTTCCGTCTTCGTCTTCTTCCGTCTTCGTCTTCTTCCGTCTTCGTCTTCTTCCATCTCTGTCTTCGTCTCCGTCTGTTCCCAGTTTTTTCGTCGTCATGTCAGCCCCTACCATCTCTACGAGCACTATCACCACAGCCATAGTTTACACTTCCCCCTCTGCCGCCACCACCACCATTACATGGTGTGCCCAGTCTCACCCCCCTCTTTCCATCCCTCCTCTTCTTACTCTCCCTTCGCCCTCGCTATTTGTTGCCCCCTCTCCAGCTTCTTCCTCCCACTCCTCTCACTCTGATCCTTTCCCCCCACTCCCCCAGCCTGTCACTGCAGCTCCAGCTAGGGTGGTGGCCCGTCAGGCCACTGCCCATGGCCCACTCTCCCCATCGCCTTCGCCATCGCCGCCGCCGCCGCCGTCGCCTTCACCGTCACCGTCACCATCTCCGGCGCCGACTGCTGCGTCCATGCCGGGACCTGCCCCTTCCCGCCACCTCTCTATAGCTCCTGTCCCTCATATCACCACCCACCCTTCTGCCACCGTTAAGCGCCCTAGTGGTACCACTACCTTCTCCGCTCCCAAAAAGGACCCCGCCCCATCCTCCCTCCACTCCCCCCCCCCCCAAGGATGCCATGGATATCTCCCCATTTGGGCCTGCTCCTGCCGCCTCCTCCTCCACCTCCCCCCCGTCTTTATACAAATACCTCCTCTCCCGTCCTAATACTTCCCTTCTTGAGGCCCGGAATCTCTCCCTCCTCCTCTGGCAACACTTTCCTGGTGCTCCCATCTCTCTCCTCACTCCCAGGGGGGATTGCGTTCTCATTTCCTCCATCAGCGCTACCCTCCATACTGACATCCTCTCCCGCCTCCCCGACACCCATTATGACCCCCAATGCTTCCCTCACCCCTGCTCCTTCTCCATCTCCCACCTGCCAGCCCCAATCCCCGCGTCGCCTGTCGACCCTCACTGCTGTGATCACTCGGCTCAATCCATCGATCACGGAGGAGGAGGTGTTGGCGGAGCTCAAGGCCCAATCCCTCACTGGAGGTGCGGGCAGTCTGCTGCATTTTCAACTCGGCCGAGGACGCCCCCTCCATTGGCCGTCTCCTGAAGGAGGGTGCCCTCCTCTTCCACCAGCACTACAAGGCGACCCCTCCCATTCCCCTCCTCAATCCCTGCGCTGCCAGAGGTGTCTGCGCTATAATGCACACCCAACAGCCGATTGCCATGAGGCTCACACCTGCCTGCATTGTAGACAAGCGCACTTCCTCCGGCAGTGCCCTAACCTCCAATCATCCCCTCCCTCCTGCAATACCTGCAATCTCCCCCATCCCACCTACTCCCAAAAGTGTAAAGCTCGACCCCCTCTGACCACTCCTGAACCCACTGTACCTGTCTGTCCTCTGGACGCCCCCACCCTCCTGGCAATTCCCTTTGTCCCCCCCCCCCTCCACTGAGGACATCATCAGGTTCCTCACCATTGTCCTACAAAATGTCCACCCTTTCCAGCGCCCTCACACCCTCCAACAGGTCTCCTTCGCCGCCCATTCCATTTTCCACTTGAAAATGTGTGCCACCTACTCCAACAACCATGCCCATTTCACCTTCTCCCGCCTTGACACCCTTGTCTAAATGCCTGTCATTGCGCGACAGCACCGTATCCTCTTCCCACCAACAAGAACCTCTTCCTGCACGCTCTTGCCACCCACTGCGTGGACGCCTTCCTCCACAATGAAACCTTTCTCCAAACCCACCACACTGTCCACACTTTGCATACCGCCAGATCCCTGTTCGACTCCAACCTCTCCTTCCCGACCCCACTGAACACCTGATCCTTAGTCTCTTCTTCCCCAACCTTACCGTTACCTGCGTAACCATCTATGTCCGCCCTAATGCCCCATTCTCTTCAACTTCCTCTCCCACACTGACCGTACCTTCTCCTCCTACGTGATCGCCGCCGACCTCAACACCCACAGTCGTTTCGCCGCCCAGTTACGGCGGTGGCATCGGTTCCTCTCCTCCCTTCAAGGCGACCTCATCCCCATCCCCCAGCTCACCCGTCCGGAATCCAACTCCACTCCTGATGTTGTCCTTTGCTCCGCCAACCTCCTCGGCCGCATAACTGTGGATATCCTGTAACCTATTGGTAGCGAACATCTCCCTGTCCTCCTCACCATTTCAGACGGTCGTCGCCCCCGCCCCGACCCTCGTCATGACCCTCCGCCTAAGTACGTCCATGACTATTCCTGTGCCAACTGGAATGCCTACCGGGATACTCTCTCCACCCAGGTCGATAGCCACCACTTCACCTACCATCACTCTGACGATGTAACCCATGCCGCCACCTTTCTCCAGCAGACCTTGCCTGAGGCCGTGGAGGCCCATGTCCCTACTGTCACCATACACCCAAACTGTCCTACCTTACCCCCACAGGCCATCCTCCTCCTCCGGGAATTCCACCGTCTCTACCGTGCCTTCCTCCACATACGTGGCCCGGACACACTACGATGCCACCGGCAACTCCAATGACACATTCGTAATTTGCTCGCGGCCACGAAACGTCGGCACTAGCGACAGACATGCACCCGTTTAAATGTGACCCTACCTATCAACTCGTCCAAGTTCTGGTCCGCCTTCCATCGCCTTACTGCAACTAAATCCTCCCCCTACTATCCTCTTCTCCATGATGATCACCCCTTCCCAGACACCCTTAGTAAGGCCAATCACTTTGCCTTCTACCTGTCTGATGTCTTTTCCATCCCCGATGATCCCCAGTTCAATTACTCCCTCTTTCCGGATGTCCGTGATCGAACTGACACCTCTGTCCCTCCCCTCGCACCTGGTTTCCAGTACTTGGACAACATTACACACACAGAACTCAATGCCCCAATCACTACACAGGATCTCACTGCTACACTCCGCACAAAACGCAACACCACTCCTGGTCACGATCGTGTCACCTATCGTCACCTTCGTGAAGCTGCTGCCTCTTTCCTCTCCACCTTGGCCAGGCTCTACAATGTAGTCCTGTCCACCGGTTACTACCCCGACCTGTGGAAAACCTCCTGTATTCCTGATGTTCCTTAAATCTTTCATACCGCCGTCCGCCATCTCTTTCTACCACCCCATTAGCCTTACCTCGGTCTTCAGCAAGGTCCTGGAACCTATCCTCACCTGCTGCATCCACCAGTATCTCCGCCAGCACCGCCTCCTTCCTGTTACCCAGTGTGGCTTTCGGCCATCCTTGTCTTGCGACGACCTTCTCCTTCACCTCACTCATCTCCTTTCTGACCAGCTTAATTCCCATCGCTCCGCTATCTTCCTCTCCCTGGACCTTGAACGAGCTTATGACCACGTATGGCATTCCGGTCTCCTCTTCAAGCTCCAAACCTCCGCCCTTCCCATTAACTATGTCCGTCTGATCGGCTCCTTTCTCTACCACCGTCCTTCCTACGTCATCATCCATAACACGGATTCCTACACCTTTTTTCCCTCCGCTGGTGTGCCCCAAGGCTCCGTCCTCTCCCCCCTTCTGTACCTTTTGTATACGGCGGACATGCCGCCGCTGTCACCCCCCGTCCACCTTATCCAGAATGCAGATGACACCGCCTTCCTTGCCCTTGCCCCACCCTGCAGCGCTCCCAACACCTTCTCCAACCCCATTTTGAGCGGTTCACCGCTTGGTGCAACCAGTGGTTGCTCAAGGTCAATCCCTCCAAAACCCAGGTGATCATTGTAGGCAAAAGCACCCCTTCCTTCCGCCTCCTTGATTTCTATCTCACCATCTATGGCCATCCTACCGCCCTCACTCCCTCCCTCAAGTACCTTGGCGTCACTCTCGACCTCGCCTCTCCTGGACCCCCCATCTCTGGACAATCCAAGTGAAGGCACATTCCCGACTCAGTCTCCTCAAGCTCCTTTCGGGCCGTACGTGGGGTCTGGACCCCTCTACCATCCTCCACACCTATAAATCCCTTATCTGCCCTATCCTTTGCTACGCCCATCCGGCCTGGATCTCCGCCCACCCTACCTTTTATAAATCCCTTCAAATCCTTGAACGCCATGCTCTCTGCCTCGCTTATCACATCCGTCTCCCCTCCCCCACGCGGATCCTGTACGATCTCATTCCTTTCCCCTACCTCCTCCTTTTCCTTGAAAGGATACGGATCCTGTACACCTCCCGCAAACTCGACCCTCGCCACCTGCTTGTCTCGCCCATCCTCTCCCACCCCCACCGGGCTGCTGCGCCTGTATTCCCACATCCCACCCAGTCTCCATCTCTCCACCCTCCTAACCCTCTCCCAAGGTTGCTTCCGCCAGCTCCCCCTCGCTGCTGATGTCCTCCTCCCCTCCATACACCCCTCCTACCAACTTTGATCCTCCTTCCCTCTTCCTGTGTCTGTTCCTTTGGGCATCCTCCCTCCCTCCTCCCTTTCTCCCCACTCCTCCCCCAGGCTAACCCTCCCCTGTCCCTCTCCTCCTCCTCCCATCCCCTCAGCGATTGGCGTCTTTGTTCTCCCCTCGCCCCCCTCCACCCTTCTCCCCCTCTTGGCAGGTCCCCGGACTCGCACACGCTACATGGACTTTCGCGCGCCGGAGATCATCGCCATCAGTGTCTCGTGTGTGCCGTCGTGTTTAGTGTTCAGTGTTCACTGTCACACTCCATCGTTCACCTGTGCCATTGCCGTCTTCAGTGTTTGTGCATCGAGTCAACAGTTTCAAGTGTGGATTATCGTCGAGTGTGAACGGCTCCGTGTTTGTCTTTCTGTGTCAACTGTTTTCTTGCCCACCGTTCTGTAACCTATGGGTAATCTTTCCCTTTTTTCTCATTGTGTATCCTATGGCTGAAGAGCAGCGTAGAACGCTGCTGACAGTCTGCCTGTTGTACAGGCTTTAAAATAACAATAAAGAAAAAAAACTCAGCCTACCAGTCTAACCTTGCGTACGTCTCAGGACATATTGCGTCGCATTAGGCAGCGTATTGACTTTCGTGTTTCCTTTACGAGTGGCTGTGGTTATCTTGTTTGGTTTTCGTAACTCTGTTGTCCGTTCTTGTTTTGTCGTAACGTTCTCCGTTGGTCGTGTCCGTCCTCCCCCGTTGTGTTGTCATTCGCGGGCCGCTCCGCGGGTCCTGCCGCGTTCCTGCCACTTCAACCCCGCGACTGTTCCGGTCGCCGTTTCAACAAGAATAATAAGAGCCAATGAAATAGAGTATTATACGCAAAGTAGGAAGGGGCTTGAAAAGTAGGAAGGGGCTTTTTTCAAAGAGTTTCTCACGAACATCTCTTCTGTTTCACGACTACTACATAAACCTAACGCATGTGTTGTTAACGTCTTCTACGTCGCTGAATCTTAAGCGGCCTGGGAGCTTTCAGCGTCTGTGTTCGAGATTTTAGTGTCTGAGCTTTTGGCGTTTCAGTTCTGAGTATTCGCGTTTTATTAAGTTAATGTGTCACTGCGTGAAATATTTAACTTCATTTGAAGACGAGGTAATAAAAGAAAAATATCTGTTCGTCCAATTTATTGTCGATAGTACGAAAACTGATAGAACTGAGTTAACCCTAACATTCACCGAACATCTAAATCGATAAAGGATCCATATCTCTAATTCCTATATACGATCTCCGTTTGTTGCCATAGCTACTATTCAGACATTGCCTAGCAGCTTAACTTTCGATTACAGGCCCTGTTTGGGCATTTATTATCGGTCTGACGTGTGACCATTCATAGTAGCGAATTATGTCTAAGAAAGTGTGCTG
This sequence comes from Schistocerca gregaria, assembly GCF_023897955.1. NCBI lineage: Eukaryota > Metazoa > Arthropoda > Insecta > Orthoptera > Acrididae > Schistocerca > Schistocerca gregaria. The sequence continues at coordinate 143,715,354 of NC_064925.1, read as the reverse complement.
AAAGAAAGCGAATTAAGAAAAAACAGTAGTGTTCTACGAATTCGTACAGAGTTTAACGAGAAGTGAACCGTGTATTGTATTATCTCTTGACAATAACATCAGTAATATTTTATTTCACATTAATATTAAAGGGAATAATCATCGTGTTGTGTTAAATGACGCATGCGAGTTCTGAAGGAATTACTTTGGAGTACACGTGCTAGGCAAATCAAAGATATCACTTAATTTTGAAACGCAAATCGGCCGGCTAGTAACTGCTAATGAACATCTTTGGCGGCACTGATTAGCAACGCACCTAGCTCGTAGTAATAACTAGAATGTAAGCTTATTAATAAAAGATTTTGACTCAAATTAATGCAAAGAGCGGACATAATAGACAAATATTGACTGCAATAGCCGACTGTGTTGTGTCGCCTCGTCTTCACGTATCTCGAAGAGGTGAAGAACACTGGCCGGGCACAGAAAAACGGCATTACACTTTCTCTGACCGTGGAAGTTATTTATTTCTTTAGCGTATGTGGTTTTCAATTACAAATGGTTTCATGTTGAAATACATACAGACATATAAAGATAAAATCAACATACAGTATAACACAGAAGTTTTGTCTCATCTTATGGACATTCAATTGAGGATAAAGTAAGCATACACAGGTTGTTACAATAAGGTATCTTGTCACAGATAAGATAAAATTATCATATAGAGATTTTTGCTATAAGGTCATTCAGCAGTCACATATATGGAATCTATAGAGTCTCTTTAACGTTCTATGCCTAGGGTTTACATCCACTCGACGGCTGCAGGGGAGGCTGCAGAAAGTTCTCGAATGGATCCTTTAAAAGCACCTTAGGGCATTCCTGAGTTATGTGCTGGATCGTTTGCTCTGGATGTCCACGATCGCACTGTGGTGAATCTCGTATGCCCCATCTACAGAGCAACTCGCCACTTCTGCCATGATCAGTTCTGGGTCTATTGAGTATAACCCAAGTTCTTCTTGGCAGGTCTGTACCATGTAGGTTTCCACCAGGTGATATTTCATTGCAGTTCTTGGACAGTCAGGTCTGAGACCATTCATTTTTCCATGAATCTATAGCGTCGTAAGTCATAAGGTTTTGAGCTGTTCTCCATGGTGGTATTCTAGATCGTAGTCGGGAAAGATTTGAGGCAATGTCCTGATGGATTGGAAGTTTGGTACTGGAGGAGATTCATTAACTAAGGCGATTTGTCGCCTAAGATGTGGTGGAGCTATACTGCAGAGAACAGAAAGCCAAGGTAGTGGGATGGATTTAATGGTCACAGTTGTGGTTCTCATGGTATTGTTTAGTTGAGTATCCACTTCAGACGTGTGGCTGCTGTTAAGCCAAACAGGGCAGCAATATTCCGCAACAGAGCATACCTCCGCAGTACCACCCAGGTTGTATGGTTTACCGAAGGTGCATAAACCTGGAATTCCTCTGCGTCCTGTCGTTAGTAATTTGGGCGCTCCCAGTTATATTTTAGCTAAATATCTTGCTTCCGTCCTCAGCCCTTACGTTGGGAAACGAGAACATCATTTATCCAACTCGACTGATTTTATCCACGGTTAAAGTCTTTATACATTGGAACATCTCATCTTTTAGTTAGTTTTGATGTGCTTTTTCTTTTCACCCAGGTACCGATGCAAAGACTCTGTTGTTAATTCGTCTACTTTAGGATGATAAAACTACTGAGCTGTATCGGCATGAGTTGACATTGACATATTTTTTTTATGTAATGGCATATTTTTGAGCAAACTGACGGTGTGACTATGGGGAGATGTCATTCCAAACTTTTTATTGAAAAGTTTAAAGATATATCCAGGATTTCTCTTCAAACTATATGTTTCTGGGGATACATGGATGATATTTTCATTGTTTGGCCATATGGAGCTTAATCGGTTTTTAGATCATTTTAACTGTCTACATCCTCCCATCAAATTTTCGATGGCAATTGTAAAAGATGGCAAATTACCTTTTTTGGATGTTCTAGTACACGAAAAAAGCTGTCAACCACCAAATCAGCGCATGGGAGTTCTACGTACATCGGTCAAGGGAGCTTATGCCCTATCTGATTCACAAAATTTGACACAGGAACTGGACCATATTAACGCTGTCTTCAAGCTCGACAGATATACCCATCACGAAACTAACCGTGCTTTTCAATTTGGACCAGCGCCGGATGTTAGTAAATCAGTTCCTTTCCTATCCGTTGCTGGAAGCATTTCTTCAAAAATTTCTAGCATTCCCAGCAAATATTATATGTAAACTGTTTTTTTTTGTTTTTTTTTTTGCCTTTGGCTTAGACTAGAGTCCTGTTCGGATCTGTTAAAGACTATTTGGGATTGAGAAAGCCTGGAGTTTATAAAATTCCCTGTCATTGTCGAGAGGCCGATGTTGGACAGACTATTCGCACTGTTCATGAACGATGTGTGGAACATCAGCGTCACATACGTTTGCTCCAGCCCGAAAAATCTGCCGTCGCCGAACATTGTTTCAAGAGACGCAAATTGTTGTTCTGGCTTCTCGTTACTGGGATTGAGTGCTTAAGGAGTCCATGGAAATACGTTTATCGGATGACATTATGAAAAGAGACAGACGTTTTCCTTTAAGCAATATATGGAACCCTATTTAATGCGACATACAACAATATCGGTCTGGTTTTAGACCCGCTACTTTTTAATTTGCGGATTATCACTTTGGACAGTTTCTACCGCCGGCGGCGCTGCAAATCGTAACGTGGCAGGGGGTAACTATTTAGATCCTCGCGCAGGTGCAGTGGTCTGCACTTGGGGTATAAAAGCGCCGCCGCTTCTGATATTCATATAGTTCCGGCGTAATTGTAGCGCAGAGATCGTACAAGAAGATGGCGGGCAGATGGATCCCCGAAATATCGTGTATTGACGACGATCATATCCGGTGGCTTACCCTTGAACATCATAATCCTATAAGACGCCGGAAAAATCTATGGGATCACATAAGTGTAGAAGTTGTGTTCCATACTGTGCAAACTATGATCATGCCATTTGTTGTGGTTGGCAGGAGAGCCAACACCGTGTTACTAGAGGAGGCCGAAAGGCACGCGTTTTAGCTCACGCAGGCTGGCGTGAGGTCTGGAATAGCACAAGGAAAATAGAATTTAGAAAAACGGACGTAGCTGGTGGAATACTTAACTTTAATCCATAGACTAACGCCGCTCTTGTCGGTACGTGATAGACAATATCAATAATAACTGATAATGGCGCCTTGCTAGGTCGTAGCAAATAACGTAGCTGAAGGCTATGCTAACTATCGTATCGGCAAATGAGAGCGTATTTAGTCAGTAAACCATTGCTAGCAAAGTCGGCTGTACAACTGGGACAAGTGCTAGGAAGTCTCTCTGGACCTGCCATGTGGCGGCGCTCGGTCTGCAATCACTGATGGTGGCGACACGCGGGTCCTACGTATACTACCGGACCGAGGCCGATTTAAAGGCTACCACCTAGCAAGTGTGGTGTCTGGCGGTGACACCACATTCCTCCCCCGCAAATAGGCGAACGGTTGTGGCATAAGGATTCCGCCCGCCGTGGGGAGGACCCCATGTTGACGTATGCGATGAGGTGGGGAGCCTAACAACAGGCGAGGCTGTGCCACCCTCACCCTGCCATTCGGAGGAGCGAGGAAACGCTTGAAAAACTGTTCCAGGGTGCATGCCAACATGCGGTGTACGCGCCCGTAGAGAGACAGGAGGGGCCGAAGGGTCGACCTCCATCGGGCCGGGGCACCCAACGGGCGAAGACGATATACGGTCCGGAGCGGGCAAGAGTTCCATGTCGGAGGACAACTGCTCACGGGAAGCGTGACCAAGGGAGGCGCCCGGTGGTTGCAGAGACGCGCCATGGGGCAAAATGGAAGGCAGCGTCGGTAACACCTGGGGCTGAGGCGAGCCAGTAGATGGGTCCCCGGGGTGCTGACCGGACGGCACCGTCGCTGAAAGCAGACGGCGAGCGGCAGATCCCGTGCGACGATAGAAGCGCAGCTGATTGAGATGCCGACGCACCTCACCAGAGGCCCAAAAACCAGATATATAGCGCTTCCGAGGCAGCGAAGAATGCGCCCTTCGAGCCAACGCCGTGAACCTCGATAGTTCGGCACACACCATGCAAGAAGAGCACATATTCGTGATCGCGGCATCGATTCCGAACCACTTACAGTGCTGACGAGAAAATTGTTTCGTTCTCACTATACCCCAATGTCCTTGGTGGAGAAGCTGTAAGACAGAGGACTGTAACGAACGTGGTACCACGACCCTGGGCTGATCATTATCAGAACGCAACAGCAAAACACCACGTCGTACAAAAAGTCTCTCCTTGTGAGCAAAAAATCGGCGAACCAACGGGTCCCCGATCCGTGACTTTGACAAGGGCCATTGCGTAGCAACAAAACGCAGAACGGGAGCAAGGGCAGGGTCTGCAGCTGTGGCTGTAGCTACACGACGAAAACCAATCGGAAACGATTTGACCACGTCATCGGTTTCGGCATCAATGAACATGCAAACAAGTTCGGAGGAATCGAATGCCCTATCCTCAGCAATAGGCAAGCGGGACAACGCATCGGCGTTTCCGTGCTTAGCAGTGGACCGATACAAGATATCGTAGAAGTACTGCGAGAGGAAAATAGACCAACGAATGAATTTCTGCGCTGTACGTGGAGGTACAGGCTTGGTCGGATGAAAAAGCGATGTCAAAGGTTTGTGGTCTGGGATTATGGTAAAGTGACGACCATACACGAAATCATGAAACTTTGTAGCACCAAATACGAGAGCCAATGCTTCTTTCTCGATCTGTGAATAATTTCTTTGCGCAGACGAGAGCAATTTGGACGCAAAAGCATTAGGGCGATCGTGCGATCTATCTTTGTGCGCAAGCACAGCTCCGATTCCGAAATCCGATGTATCCACAGTCAACAAAAGGGGCTTCAGGGGATCGAATGGCGTAAGGCAAGTATTGGAAAGCAACACCGATTTCAACTGGCGAAAGGCGCTTTCGAATACCGTCGTCCAGAAGAACTGAACACCCTTACGGCGTAAGCTATGAAGCGGAGCTGAAATGGAAGAGGCATGAGGCACATATTAATAATAATAGTTTATTTTCCCAGCACACTCTGTAGCTGCATAAAATTCTGCGGCGAAGGCAAGTCTTGTATGGCACGAAGGTGCGTGGGACTGGGATGGATGCCTTGGGCATTGAGTACATGTCCCAAGTATGGCAAGTCCCGAGCAAAAAACACCCATTTGTCCTTCCGCAAGCGAAGACCATTTTGTCGCCAGACCTGAAATAATGTTCTGTGATTGGCTAAATGTTCTTTTTCCGTCTTTCCAGAGATCACAATATCGTCCAGATAATTTGTTGCAGTAGGGACCGACGCACAACAATGCAGGGGCGGATGCACACCCGAATGGCAGTCGTTTGAATTGATACAATCCAAGATGCGTGTTAACCACCAAAACGCGCTGGAATTCTTCGTCCACCGGTATTTGGAAGTACGCATCTGCTAGGTCCAACTTAGGAAAATATTTAGCCGGGCACAGTTTGTCATAAAGATCTTCCGGGCTTGATAAAGGAAAATTGCAATCACTAGTTGTGGATTCACTGTTGCCTTGAAGTCCACACAAAGTCTCAATCTGCCATAAGGTTTTGGCAAAATTACTAAGGGTGATGCCCAGAGAGAAGCCTGCACACGTTCAATTACATCTTGTGATTCCAAATCGCGTAGTGTTTTTGCGACCTCATCACGAAATGCTTTGTGAACATTACGCGCTCTGAAAAATTTCGGTTGCGCGTTTACTTTCAGTTCCAGATGTGCTTTATATTTCATAACGCAACCGAGCTCTGATGCCAAAATGTCTGCAAATTCTTCACATAGACGATAAACACTGTCGGAAGGCACAGTCTGGTTCACTGAGAGGACCTGATTTACTATAGACAAGTTAAACAACTGAAATAAATCGAAACCAAACAAGTTCACTGCAGAAGATGAAAGAAGGACGTAAAATGACACAAGTTTGCACTGTCCTAACACATGGATCTCTTCACCTGAATAACTAGTTATTATTTGCGGCACGCAACGGAGGTGTGCCCAGCAGTTTGTACGTGTCTTGATTGATCAGTGAAACTGCAGCCCCGGTATCCAGCTGGAATGGTATCACTTTGCCGTTAATGTCCAAGTCCACAAAAAGTTTATTGTCCTGCTGACGACAAGAGAGACTGTCTCGTGCAACGTGAACTGACACTGGTACATAATCACTTGCGACTTGACGGGAGTTCGGGCGATGTCGAAGCACACTGTATATGGGACGGACACAGTCACTGTTAGAGAGAGTGGCACTGAGCGGAGTGGAATGAACTACAAGAACTTCCATGGGCGAATTTTCGCGAGCCTGAGTATCCTTGATTCGATTCCGATTCCGGCGCGAAGCAAAGGGCCTGGAATGGTTTTGAGCTTCCGATCTGAGCTTTTTCTGGGAAACTCTCTGGGCATGTCCTTTTTTATTACAAAAAAAGCAAATAGCATGGCGTGACGGGCAATTCTCACGCGAATGTTTAGTAGCACATCGCGGGCATGATTTGATCACTGCATTTGCTTGCCAGCGCGGCACACGTGGCTGAGAGCCTGGCGTCAGCGGCGCGGCCGGGCGTGAGGACTGTTTACTGCTGCGTGCAGCTAGCCCGGCGGGCCGGTTAACCTGACACACTGCTGGCGAAGTTTCAAATGATTCCTGAACAAAGTCAAGTGTGTCCTGACGATCCAATATGTCCATTATTTGTTGAAGGGAGGGATTGACTAGTTTCAAAATCTGTTCCCTAATAAGAACATCAGAAGCGTTCTGTGCAATTGCATCAAGTACCAAAGTATCTGAATAAGGGAGTCCACGTTGACACTCAAAAGCACAATTCCTAGTAAGGCCTTGCAAGGTTGCAACCCACTCCCGATTAGTCTGACCTGCCGTACGTTTTGTACGAAAGAAGGTATACCGTTTGCCAACTACATTGACTGAGACTTTTAAATATGCATCTAATGCAGACAAAATTTGTTCGTAGGACAGAGTTGCTACGTCGCGTCGGGGAAATAATTAGACTATCACACGGTACGTTTGTACACCGACGGATGAAAAGAGAAAAGGCTGCCGCTCGTTACCTTGAATTCTGTAGGCGGCGAGATGGAATCCAAATTGGCGTGACCACTCCGTCCAGCTTTCCAGCGCAGCATCAAAAGGTCGAAAAGTGGGTGCAACAGCGTGTTGTGGCTGCGTTAGCGGTGAAGCGGCTGCTGCCGCGTCATTTTGCATCGCACATGGACCCTCGACGAGCTGTCCAAGGGCATCCAGTAAGGCCTGCGTCTGCTGATTCTGTAAGCGATAAAATCTGGAGATTGTGGCGAAGCCATCTCACAAGTAAATCAGGGCAATATCGACAATATTGCGGTTTTGCCTCGTCGCCAATGTTGTGGTTGGCAGGAGAGCCAACACCGTGTTACTAGAGGAGGCCGAAAGGCACGCGTTTTAGCTCACGCAGGCTGGCGTGAGGTCTGGAACATGACAAGGGAATTAGAATTTAGATAAACCGACGTAGCTGGTGAAATACTTAACTTTAATCCATAAATGACGAACGTCGCTCTTGACGGTACATGATAGACAATATCAAATATAACTGATAATGGCGCCTTGCTAGGTCGTAGCAAATAACGTAGCTGAAGGCTATGCTAACTATCGTCTCGGCAAATGAGAGCGTATTTAGTCAGTGAACCATTGCTAGCAAAGTCGGCTGTACCACTGGGGCGAGTGCTAGGAAGTCTCTCTAGTCCTGCCGTGTGGCGGCGCTCGGTCTGCAATCACTGACAGTGGCGACACGCGGGTCCGTCGTATACTAACGGACCGCGGCCGATTTAAAGTCTACCACCTAGCAAGTGTGGTGTCTGGCGGTTACACCACACCATTATCGTCAAGGTTCTTCACAGGAGAAGCCTCTCGCTAAGCTTTGGATACAGTTTAGTAAACTGCAGCAGGCAGGCCCTAAGTACACTTGCAAAAGTCTTTTTATGTAGAAGTTGAATATTTGGGCTGTCATGTTTAGAAGAATGGCATCATACCTACCAAAAATCAGGTAACGGATATTGACAATCTTAAACCGCTTAACCTGAAGAAAATACATCCTTCCTTGGTCAAGTCAGTTATTATTCATAATTTCTCCCCAAATCGGTGGATATCATTCCTCACTTAAACAACGTTTATAGAAAAGGAATTTCCTTCCCTTCTTCGGTGTTCTGTGACATAGCGATCGCCTACAGAAAGACGCTACTTATGGTGTCAACGTGCCTCAGCACCTTTACACCGAGTAGACCGCTCGTCCTTGCTACAGCTGCCTCCCAATACGGGGTTGGCCAGGTCTTGTCTCACAGAAACGCTGACAGACCTGAACAGCCTACTCCGTATGCCTTACAGATGTTGGCAGCCATTCAACGAAATTATTCTTGGGTCGTAACGGAAAACTTAGCAATCATGTACAAGGTCAAGAGATTCCACATTTATCTCCATGACAATGAATTCCAGTTGATTACCGACAGAAAGCTGCCTGTAGCACTTTTCGGATTCCATACACAGGTTGCCGATGGGACTGCACAACGACTCGACAGTCGGGCTCTACTACTGAATGCGAATCACAGTGTCAGTAATTACAGGCTGGCAATGCAGCAGCATGCTAATGTGGATAGGCTTGAATGTTTCTCGCTCAGTTTTCACTTAAAACATTGTATTAGATGATCCCTCTCGATGGTTAGGATGAAATAATCTAGAGCTAATTTATTCTCAGCAAATTCCAATTGAATTAATTAAGAGTTGGAGAAAAATTAATACAGATAAAATTGAAATAAACGATAGGAAAATTACTGTTTTAATTACCATTTAATCAAAATGAGAGTATAGATATTCTATTATCAATCTGCCTTAAATAATATTAAAATTAAAACGATTTCTTTTAAAGGGCTGATAAGCAGATGGCTAACCCAGCTCGAAAATCTTAGTATTCTGTCTGTTATATGCAAACTACGTCTCTGTATTGTCATAAAGTCACTTGTTATTGTGAAATAGTTTATGAGGTTTAACGACAAAGTGGTTAACCTGTGCAATCTGAAAAAGACAAGGTTAGAAAGCTGTGGTCGACTGTTTCAAATAATGTTACGATCCAAATTAAGCAATAACTTACATTAACTTAGTATTTACCATTTGGATAGTTTGTCTCAAAAAAACAAATGATTTGAAATACAAATTGTAATCTCAAAGGAATGATGTTGCTTGATACTTATTACACAGTACAGCATTCCCTTCATGACTTTATATGATAATATGCCGAAGATGTGTAGGTTAAGTTGTAAGGTAGCAGATTTTGCACCGAATAATAATTGATAATTGGCCCACCGGTAGGAGAGAATAGACACAGAGAAGGAAGTTGTGTGAGTCATGTCATACTAACGAGATGGGCTCAGAGGCCGGAACTCGGCCGGAACCCCTAAGGAAGGTGCTTATGTCATGTCAAACTAACGGGATGGCCGTGGCCGGACCACTTTGTCGGCTGGCACTTCAGACCACAAAAGACGGTCGGAGAGGCTGGACCTTCGCTACAAAAAGCGAGAAGGAACTATATGCGAAAGAGAGTAAGACGATTTCGCGCCACAGTGGAAAATTTGCTGAAGACTGTGACAGGATTGGCTCAGAGCGCGGAAAGATACGTGTTAAAAATTTGGCGGCAACAGTAACCGCGGGAGAATCCTGTGTCGTGGTTGGGTACAAACGCGCACGGATCCATGCGGCGAAGAACGGCCAGGTTTGCAAAAACTCTGAAGGAGGACTCGGGGGTCGGCAGTGGACTAGACCAGTCACGGTGTCTGGCTGCCCTGCGTGGAGAGAAGTACGTTGGAGAAGTTACCAGTGGTTACCTTCCATGTCTGAATAAAGTAGAGCATACGACGCCACACACGTAGCATTATCTGTTCCTCTGAGAAGAGAAACAGATTTGTGCTCACTTGTGGTGTTCATTATCAATCTAAAGTGTACCTTTCCTGCCGCGCACTTGAGTCGACCAACTACTCTTGGCATATGTGCAAGTAGCTTGAGTATTTACTAGCGACGGACACCGCAATTGAACACTTGCTTACAGGAGTTTACGGACGCAAACCGCGTCCATGTAGGAGATTAAAGACAAGCTCGCTCACGGGAAAGACGGCATCACGACGTTGGCTGGGCCGATCGTCGTAATCATCACGAAGAATTACGGTGGTATTAGCAATCATCACACAAAGTAGGGCACTGTAATTCTAAATAAGTTCGCATTCCGCTAGCTCTTTGACTAGCGCTCTCTGAGTCTGTGTCCGTTCACACAGAACTTCAATAGAGTCACTTGCTGGTTCAGTGTTGACTTAGGTAGTTAGGAGAAGAGGATGCATTGTGCCAATGATAGGCTAGTTAGGTTAGCGAGTGTATTGGATTGTCATGTTAGGCTAGAAATTTTGCTTACCCTGTTTTCTGAATAAATTTTAATTTGGCATGATATGCTAATAACCGCATTATTGATTTCGTAGCTAGCAATCACCATGTTTTGTTTAATAATTAGAGTGTAATGGCAATTTCGATGCAAACGATACTGGGGACATAAGCGCGCGTTTAAACAGATCCAACTTAAGTCAGACAGCAACTCATGGTCGACTATGACTACCAATAGATACTTTTCAATATGTCGATAGTTTTACATTAAACACCCCGTACGTTGCAAACTGATGGAAAAGATTTATCAAAGCCCATGCACCCATACATTTGTACTAATCAACACTAGAATTCTCTAATTAAAAGTACGCAATCCGTTACCGATGCATGGCCCTGCACTCTAACGCTTATACTTGTCGTAGTTGCCACTAGGAAAAGATTCGGCTTTTGTCTCTTTGGATTAGTCATGGTGTGAGAATACCGTTCACGAGATTATTCACATATTTCCTATTGACCATCAACTAATGCCTCGGACTATTCCACCGAGTTCTGACCTCAGAGTATACAGTAGTTTTCCTCGCTGTCCATATGGATAACGACCAGTCACAGGTTCTTATCCTCAGTCCCTCCAGCAGGAAGTGCACCAGTTGCTACACAGAAGCTAGTGGGATGTAGTACGCACGGAACGGCTAAAGCACTATATTGTGTGGCCTCCCATGGGGAGGCTGATCGAACATTCGTCGCCCACCTCACGGCACTTGCGGCACATCAAAGAATCACTGCGGGCGAGCGGGTTGATCAGTGACGCCAAAGCGCCCCATGGCACCAATTGCATGTTCATTACACTGGATCTTACTCTGCCGGCGAATAATCGTTACAGATACATTCAATAAACTTCGTTATGTGCTTTCCATGCAGTCCAGCGCAGTCGTCAATAGGTGAGTGGCCTCATCTTAGTCGAGGCTACTCGAGGGCATAGTATAAGACAGGGATCGTCAGTTTACTTCAGCAGACTTACAGCATTTCTGTCGATTTAATGATAATCACCGTGTTAGTACTTGTCTGTTCCGTCCGCAGTTCATTTGAGGCGCTGAACGTTTTGAACGAAACTTTAAGGCTCATGTTGAAAAGGTACGTTTATCCCTCCCCGAGGAACAAGGCCTTCTCATGTTCCTGTCGTCGTTCCCTTCTACGCGATGGCAGCGGACAGGAGAACTACTTTTCGGTCGTCGGTAACTTACTCTTCATTCTCCACAGAAGTCCTACAATCCACTGTGGGGCACACTAGCACTAGGACAAAGTGTTCTTTCAGTTGATCAATAAGGGTCAACATTGAAACAGGAGTCTTAAAAAAGTTTTGGGCAGATCTATTCACGCTGTACAAGGAACATCTGGGCTGACCTAACGGCATCACATCGTCTGCATTTCCGACAGCTGAGAGATTCTGCCGCAGACATTTTTTTTCACAAATACTAAACTTCAAAGGACTTTGCAGCACTTCCTCACTGGTGACAGGCACCCATGGGGATCGACATGGAGCCTCCAACTTCGCGGTCTACTCCGTAGATGCTGCCACAGAGTCCACGACGCTGCATCCATCCGCTTTCCTGGACGCCCCAGAGCCTTAATCAGTGGTCGTAAATACTTCAACAGGTTTGCAGTCCTTGGGCAAACGAGTGCTTTCTACATCCGCTTTTTCGTCCGTTGTTCCAAGTCGCTCGCAAGGTGAATGCTGCATGCTGGGATGCGGACGGAGCACGTGATTGGCTGCCACCACAGCACCTGTCTTTCCAGCCACGTTGGGTCCAGACCTCCCCGACACTGTCTGTACTTGTCGTCGAAGTACAAAACAGTGTAAAGCTTTAAGGGGGATGAGGGTGTGGGGGAATGTGATGTCGTCCGCTGTTACACACACCAAGCCAGGCGACCCACGTCGCAAGTGCCTTAGCGAGTGCCTTTACAGATCACCAGATGCCAAAGGAGCAGTGCGCACCGGCCTGCCATGGGAAACCAAGCAGAAGGCATCTCCTTAATACCGCTATTTTCATACAGCTCCAGATCCTGGCTTCAGATTTATGTTCGGTCTTGAGCCAAACTGCTCGAGTTCGTGCGCTGCTTCTTCCTGTCTTTCTTGTTGCGACCATTGCCTGGACTTGGATTGCTTACGAGAATTACGGATTGGACTTGGCAATGCGTTTCATGTACTGCTGTCTTCTCATTGGGATAAGTGCTCTACAGCAATATATACGAATGTGTCTCCAGCAAGTGGTGTCCTAGTCGCTTATCGGGTCCTTTTTCACTGAAGCCAAATCGTAGGACACAAAAATTTCGATGTCTGACGGAAAAAGTGAAACACTCGAAGACGTGCTGGAATATCTCTGTAACATCACAGAAGTTCACACCATTGGCGGATAAGCAAATGCTTGGAGCTCCTTTTCTCAACGACAGGTAGAAAAGCCTCCACAATGCATTACGGTTGATCGTGTTTAGTATTATCACCAGACCTGGCAGGATATACGGTGGAAGGGAGCTGCGTCTGATGTTGAACGATCACTGTAAAGAGTAAGGATATTCGCTTACTGATTTGAGACAGCCTCAGTTTAGCTGACAGAAAGAATCGTACTATATCCAGGTATGTGGGGCATTCCTATGTGACGGTAGTGCGCTGCTAGACTGCATGTGAGCGTGAAGGTGGCCACAATCCTCGGCAAGACTGCAGTAGACCACGTCCACCATGAGGTAGGATTACCGTCCTATGCGTCAGTATTCAAAGGTCCCTGTCCATCACTCCATGAGGTCTGCCTGTCTTTGTTTGGCTGTGGCTGTTCATCCGCGTTTCCACTTCACACTCAGTATCTACTAACAACGCAATACTTCCCGCCTCCGCTTATACAGACGGCTCCATCTCTATACCTTTGACCACATAGCATACGTTCTTTCGATTTTAAACACTTTGCACCAATCCATCTTATGATTAGCAAAATACAACGCTTAAAGCGAATTAGCAGCTATTAATCAAACCACGGTATACATTAAGAGTTCACTGGCACTAATTACAAGCGACGAGCTTGATTAATAACTGAGTTAGGAACTGTGCGTCTCTGAGCACAGAAAGGCACAGCCGACCACCATGGGTGTAGTTTGGGCTGTGCTGTCAGTGGTGCGGTCCTAAATTAGGCATTCTTAGGATCACAGGTGAACTGTTCAGACGAATATTTTGTACGAGTAGAAGTATACGTCACTTCACCCTGCTTACTAAACGCGATTCCGTTCATTAAAGAAAAAAAATTCTTTTCCGAGAAAATCGACATAGGTCAACTCAGAGGGTAAAATAAGTGCTGCAATGGCAGTTGCGTTGAAAATCGGGAGAATCTTTCTAGTAGGGCAGTTGGTATTATACAAGCCCAGTTTGTAAATTGAAGGAGCCGCGCAATAGTTTCACAATAAAAAATATTTTTACTGCCTAATCGAACTGTTTAGAAAACCTAAAAGAATATGTTAGAAGAATAGGAGAAGCAATCCTCAAAAAAAAAAATAGCGAATGTAACGGGTAAGAAATTATACTCATTTAAGAAAATTCTTCAAGAATCAGTAAAAAGGAGACGGGACATTACTATCATAAAAAGAACACTTAACCGACTGAGGTCATCTTCCACCCTAGTGTTGCCATGGAACAATTTAACGTAGTCCATGGAAAGAACAGTTCTAACGTTCAACATCAGCTCAATAGGACCTTGCCATATTTAAGTTTAAAGACCACGTTAAACAGCAGTGAGGTACAGTTTGTCATTTAGAGAGACTACCAATTTAGTCCTGAATGTAACATCAAACTACCTGTTCAAATACAAAATTGTTGACTTCAAGTCTCTCTTCAAATGATTAAATAGTGTCCCCCTCACATTCAAGGCACCTAACAGGAAGTTGGGTACAGATGGGTATTTTGGCACGCATAATGAGTATTCTGTGGCTATGGTTGATGAACTGAGTAAAGAATACAAGCGAAAGATTACAACGCACGAGAAGGCATTACTCCTACGCCAGCAGAGCGAAAGAAAATGAACCGGTCTCCAATATAATATATCACGAACAAGAACCTGAGAGGACTAGAAAGAAACCAGCGTCATTCAACATAGCTGCGGCATATTATATACAAAAAACACTTGACGATAGCTTAAGGAATCGCGAAGCGTTCAAGAAGGATCCTTTTCCTTATCGTGGTGTACCTCGTATTAAGTGCAACACCTATCAGATATGTAACAGTAGATACGAGTACATTGGGGAAACGGGAAGGAATTTTCATAGGAGGTTCAAAGAAAACAAAGCACTGACCAATTTCAGGTCACGTTTGACCACGCATAAGAGTAACAACCATCGTTATCTGAAGCAGGTTACCGATTATTTAGTCTTCCTACGTGCTGCAGAGGAAGGCCTTCTACTTAAAGCTAGGTTTACTATCTTTTGGTTCAAAAAATCGATTTTTTTTACAGTATCATTATTGGATCCATAAAAGTGTTTAGAATCCACCACTGAAACGGTTTTTCCGAATACGGGACGAAAATGTTTGTTATTTGCAGTTGAAAAAAGAAAGTTACCTGCCCGAAATCGGCCTTCTTTCACGCACCACTTTTTTTCTTTCGGAGGACGAGTTAGTGTACCGGTGCTTGGGAGGAAACACACAAAATTCAAATGAATGTTGGAACGCGTGTGTTTGGAAGTTAGCCCCCAAGCATTTGCATTCTGGTGCGAAGACTCTAGAGATTGCGACTTTCCTGGCAGTGAGCAGCTTCAGCAAAGAGTATTCAGCAATTCTGAAGGCCATGATAACGATGGACGTCACCCTGGAACCCTATTCGACGCAGTTCGCCAAGCATTCGGAGACCAGCGGATTCAAGCGGCCGAAAACCGCTTGTCACCGGTCGTACGAGCGGCTCTGGAGCAGCGCAGGATGCCCAGTTATAGCAGAACGCCCCCTATGAGGAAGACGAAGGACTATTTTATGGACCTTGAATAGCATAGTTGCGTAATATTGCACTTATACAGGGTGTTTCAAAAATGACCGGTATATTTGAAACGGCAATACAAATTAAACGAGCAGCGATAGAAATACACCGTTTGTTGCAATATGCTTGTGACAACAGTACATTTTCAGAGAGACAAACTTTCGAAATTACAGTAGCTACAATTGTCAAAAACAGATGGCGCTGCGGTCTCGAAAACTCTATAGCATGATATTTTCCACATATCCACCATGCGTAGCAATAATATGGCGTAGTCTCTGAATGAAATTACCCGAAACCTTTGACAACGTGTCTGGCGGAATGGCTTCAAATGCAGATGAGATGTACTGCTTCAGCTGTTCAATTGTTTCTGGATTCTGGCGGTACACCTGGTCTTTCAAGTGTCCCCACAAAAAGAAGTCACAGGGGTTCATGTCTGGCGAATAGGGACGCCAATCCACGCCGCCTCCTATATGTTTCGGATAGCCCAAAGCAATCACACAGTCATCGAAATATTCATTCAGGA
The DNA here is from genome assembly GCF_023897955.1 of Schistocerca gregaria. Taxonomy (NCBI): domain Eukaryota; kingdom Metazoa; phylum Arthropoda; class Insecta; order Orthoptera; family Acrididae; genus Schistocerca; species Schistocerca gregaria. The sequence goes on along the minus strand of NC_064925.1, from coordinate 143,699,306 downwards.
AATTAAAGACGTCTGCCGTGCTATGTGGCCGGGCACCATCTTGCATAAACCACGAGGTGTTGCAGTGTCGTCTAAGGCAGTTTGTACCGCCACAAATTCACGAAGAATGTCCAGATAGCGTGATGCAGTAATCGTTTCGGATCTGAAAAATGGGCCAATGATTCCTTTCGAAGAAATGGCGGCCCAGACGAGTACTTTTTGAGGATGCAGGGCCGATGGGACTGCAACATAGGGCTTTTCGGTTCCCCATATGCGACAGTTCTGTTTATTGACGAAGACGTCCAGGTAAAATTAAGCTTCGTCAATAAACCAAATGCTGCCCACAAGCATATCGCCGTCATCAATCCTGTGCACTATATCGTTAGCGAATGTCTCTCGTGCAGCAATGGTAGCGGCGCTGAGGGGTTGCTGCGTTTGAATTTTGTATGGATAGAGGTGTAAACTCTGGCGCATGAGACGATATGTGTACGTTGGCGTTATTTGGACCGCAGCTGCAACACGGCGAACGGAAACCCGAGGCCGCTGTTGGATCACCTGCTGCACTAGCTGCACGTTGCCCTCTGTGGTTGCCGTACGCGGTCGCCCTACCTTTCCAGCACGTTCATCCGTCACGTTCCCAGTCCGTTGAAATTTTTCAAACAGATCCTTTATTGTATCGATTTTCGGTCCTTTGGTTACATTAAACCTCCGTTGAAAACTTCGTCTTGTTGCAACAACACTGTGTTCTAGGTGGTGGAATTCCAACACCAGAAAAATCCTCTGTTCTAAGGAATAAACCATGTTGTCCACAGCACACTTGTACGTTGTGAACAGCACACGCTTACAGCAGAAAGACGACGTACAGAATGGCGCACCCACAGACTGCGTTGTCTTCTATATCTTTCACATCACTTGCAGCGCCATCTGTTGTTGAAAATTGTAACTACTGTAATTTCGAAAGTTTGTCTGCCTGAAAATGTACTGTTGTCCCAAGCATATTGCAACAAACGGTGTATTTCTATCACTGCTCGTTTAGTTTTTATTGCCGTTTCAAATATACCGGTCATTTTTGAAACACCCTGTATATAGTCAAAACTTCAAACGCGTTTTTCTCGAAATGACTTGTTTTTTATCACGCGGTATGGTAACTTCAAATCTACTGAACCGATTTACATAATTCTTTGTTTCCGACGAAGATAACTAAATTGTATAGGAGTTGTACAACTTTTATTCCGATCCATCATCTATAAATTTTTTTACTTGACCGACGAAATCAAAAAATCGATGAAAAACCCTAGTTTTCAAATGGCCGTCATTTTGTTTCCTAACTTAAGCGAGAAACAACTCCTAAAGAATCTTATATACTTTGCTGACGTCAACTAAACTTTGATTTCAGACGACCCGGCTAACGTGCGGAATACCACGCGTGGAGGTCTACGTTGAAATTTTGTTTCGATCCGACGGCACTTTCGCCTTTGCTCTTCGACTTTTCCGGTCGAAAAAATTCCAATTTCTAGAGGAAGTATCAACAAACATTTTGCCCAAATTTGATATTGATATCTATAACACATCGAGAGAAAAAAATTTCAATGAACGTGCTTTCTTCGGGCTAAAGATAGTAAACCTCCTCTTAACGAACCGACAGAAATTGGAATTTTTAAATGTCTGCACTCCCGTCTTCCAATGAACACAGAGACCGATATCATAAAAATATTTTAGGTAATTACGACATAATTCAAGCCACTTCAGATGTGTGTAGGTAGCAAAGTATTGTATATTTGCCGCGCTGGTTAGCCGTGCGGTCGTGGCGCTTTGCCACGGTTCGTACGTCTTCCCCTGCCCTGTTGGGCATGGGTGTGTGTGTTGTCCTTAGCGTAAATGTGTAAGCCTAGGGACCGATCACTTCAACAGTTTGGTCCCATGGAACATACCACAAATTTACAATTCTATGTTTTATATTATGTACAGGTTCTCTTCCCTCCCAATGTTATCACTTTTTCATTATCCCCTTTTTCCACTGCAGTTTTCCCGCACAAACTTTTTAAGACGTTCCGCCTCATAGCTATAGAAAGGGTGTCTACACAATGTGTTTTTTTACTTCTTTATTGCATCATAGGCCCATGCCGTTCAGTTGAATCTCGTTTCCTCGTTGTGATATCGTGTTCATAAATTCCTAAAAAAAATGTTCAAATGTCTCTGACCACTATGGGACTTAACTGCTGAGGTCATCAGTCCCCTAGAACTTAGAATTACTTAAACTTAACTAACCTAAGGACATCACACACATCCATGCCCGAGGCAGGATTCGAACTTGGGACCGTAGCGGTCGCGCGGCTCCAGACTGTAGCGCCTAGAACCGCTCGGCCACTACGGCCGGCCATATAAATTCCTAGGTATCACCTTTCATTCTTCAGACACGGAACTTCTGTTCCATGATAACACGGGGATGGAGGTCGACCTGAAATTTGGAAATTTGTGGTAAGGTCTTACGAGACCAAACTTCTGAGGTCATCGGTCCCTCAGCCTGCAAACTACTTAATCTAACTTACGCTACGGAAACACACGGCCGGCCGGAGAGGCCAAGCGGTTCTAGGCCTGGAACCGCGAGACCGCTACTGTCGCAGGTTCGAATCCTGCCTCGGACATGGATGAGTGTGATGTCCTTAGGTTAGTTAGGTTTAAGTAGTTCTAAGTTCTAAGAAATTGATGACCTTAGGAGTTAAGTCCCATAGTGCTCAGAGCCATTTTTTTAAAGCACACCCACCCATGCTCGATGGAGCACTCGAACATCCGACGTGGGGAGTCTCACGGACATTGACAAGATGCCCAAGACTGCTCGGCTACCTCGCGCGGCTAAGACGACGTGAAAGGATACGTCATGTGATTCCTGGTTTATATTACAGATGTTATTTAAAATATTTAATCCAATGAATTTTCATGGCCCGAAATGTAAGAGTTACTGTGGATTAGTGATTGTGATGAAACAGAACAACTTACAAAAATCCAGGGATCGCATTTTGTTCATCGCTTGTTTTTGTGACACTCTCTGTCGTTTGTTATCTGGAGACGGGAATGTGTTGGCCATTGCTGTGTAAGAATTTCCGTTAATAATAAGTATGCTAATATAAAATTCCATAACTGTGTTTATTTCAAAGATTGATAATCATCATTTTCACCCTTGATAGACCATCAGGTGGCGAGTTTACGAAGGTACTTGTAACGCTTTCCGGTGTAACGGCGTGTCGACGAACAATTAGCAACCTCTTACAGTCTTGTAACTTTTTATTTTACACACACATCGCATCCAGGTCGCTACTATCGGCAGCAAACCTTTCTAATAGCCTGCAGTTACTAATTCTCTACGAAGACCCATCTCTTAGTTCAATCAAATTTATGCGCCCGTAGTATTTATTATTCCCGCGGTCGCGAGTTGGAAAGTGAGATATGAAGAATCACTGTCCGCTGCTGGAATAGTAGGCTTCGCAATCTTAAATCGAAATAAGTACCAGTTTCTGTTCTTTTGGCCATATAGTTGTTCCTCTATGTCTGAAAGGAGAGTTACGTACCTCAATAGGTTAAGCGTTATCAATCGGAGCAACATTCCGTCTCCCTTTTTATTTATTAAAAACTTTACAGATACCAATTATACAACCTTAATAACATATAAACTATTTTTCTGAGTATCAGTTGCCCTAGTCTTGTAACACATTCTTTTGATTCTTGCAGTTTACAACATATGGTGAAATTTTAGAATTCCGGAACCGGTCGTGTAAGCAATAAAAATATTAACGTAGGTTTCCGCGGCCATTGTCACATTCGGTTAAAATTTTCTGGGTTTGTGACCGCGTTGTCAATATATATAAAACTACCGACGTTTCAGTCCCTGTTGCAAGCGACCATCTTCAGGGTGTTCTACAGGGACCGAAACGTCGGTAGTTTTATATACAGCGTGTCCCATTTATCTTGACCACCCTAAATAACTGTTTGTCCAGATACAAATTACAAAATGTTTCAAGCAAATGTTCTTTCGCCGTCAGGTGGACATCAATCACAACGAGTGCCTTCGTTGTAACTTTGTTTTTCACAAAGATATCAAGAGCAGTGTGACTGTTTTAAATGGCACCCTGAATTATTTATTCGGTATTACATTTCCTCTCCTAAAGACCTATTCAAAAACCTATCACAGTGCACCACTTACTGAAACACAACGTTATTAATTACATAGCACAACATTGACATTGAGCCCGGGATCACAAACTCGTCCACTTGTTGAAGTTGTCAGAATACAAATGAAAACTACGTTAAAGCATAACAAAAAACTGAATTTCAGTCTCATGTACCACTGCAAAGGAGTAAAATATTCAAAGGTGTTCAAAGTGGTGACCCTGTACACCGATACACTGGTGCACTCGTTGAATGAAAGAATTATTTACTGCTTCTAGTTTTGCCTGCCGAAGAGAATCACAAGCAAGCACGATATGTTCCTGCAAGTCATCTGGAGTTGTTGGAATATCCCGATAGACAACATCTTTAATGCATCCCCAAAGAAAACGTCCACATGATTTAAATCAGGAGACATAGCATACCAAGTAACTGTTCCTCCTCGACCAATCAATCTGGCAGGGTACCTCCGGTTCAGAAAACGACGTGCACACAAGGCATTATGTGCTGGACATCCATCGTGTTGATACCACATAAGCGTTCTGGTTCTTAGCGGCACTTCATCCAGAAGTGGAGGAGGAATTCGTCTGAGGAGGTTGGCATACGCTGTGCCGTTTAGACTACCACTGATAAAATAAGGGCCAACAACTGTAGTACCAAAGCATCCCACACCAGACATTAACTCTCCCTTGACGCTGATGTTCCACCTGTCCTAGTCATCGTGTGTTGTCACCGGACGAATAATGCATGTTTCTTGTATTTACCTGTTCTTTGTTCGAGAAGGAACATTCTTCGGTAAATAGAACATCGGAGAAGAAGTTCGGGCTGGTGAGGATTTGCTGCTGAGCCCACTGACAGAACTCTACACGATTCTGGAAATCATGCCCATACAATTCATGATGTAGATGTACATGGGAAGAATGTAACCAGTGAAGTGTAGGAATACAATTTACACTGGTTTTAGGAATGCCAATCTCGAGTTCACGTTGTGTGCTCACTTGTGGATTAATAGCAACGGAAGCGAAAACAGTAACTTCGTCAGCTTCGTCTGTGCGAGTGTTACGAAGATTGTATTGTCGTGGGTTGAAAGTTCCCGTTTCCAGGAACAACAACAAAAGAAGCGTTATGGCGATGCGGTTTGTAGGAAGGTCAGCCTTTACTGTATGTCTATTCTACACAACAGCATTTAAAAGAACTAAACTACCGCACTAAGAAAACAGTATTGCAATTACTGTTCTGCTAACTTACATTCCCCATAGATGAGTAGCATTTCTACCTCCCCTTCGTTGGTTTATACTCTACTCACACGACTCTTCAACTGACTATAGATGACGGAATGACGGATGAGCATTCAACTTATGATTACATCAGTCCCCTGTCAACGTTAGCACGTGGATGTGTACCATTACCCCGAGAACCTGCACCAACCGCTGGGAGCGTCAACGTCAATTTTGTGTTATGTAATTAATAACGTAGTGTTTCAATGAATGCTACACTGTGATACATTTTTGTATAGATCCTTAGGAAAGGAAATGAATTACCGAATAAGAAATACAGGGTGCCATTTAAAAAAGTCATACCGCTGTTCATGTCTTTGTAAAAAAACAAAGCTACAACGAAGGCAATCATGCTGATTGATGTCCCCCTGAGGGATAAAGATAAAGATAATGATAATGATGGATGGGACACCCTGTATATTGACAATGTCGCCACAAACCCAGAAACAATTTTATTCAATAAAAATATAGTTAATTCAGCAACTGTTGGGCGCTTTCTTCAATTCACAAAACAATCTCGGGAGGTAGATGGTTTAAAAAAAACACGGTTAGACCATATTGACTGAAGTTTTCTTTGGCGTCCGTAAACTGCTTCAAGAAAATGCCAAAAACGGTTCACTGGATTAGACCGCGGCCTGTTTCCTTACATTCATAACAACAGTGTTGTTCCTTTCTAATGGCTTAGTCATGGACAGGATGTCTAAATCCGATATTCCGTCCTGCCTTCCCCAACTGTGGTATTGACTGGCTGCCTTCTTTGGTACGGTTCGATGAAACTTATCAAGAGTTAACGCTGTGACAGTAATTAGCACATGTCATACGCTAACAGAAATGTTACAAATGCAGGGCGCTTCCAAGGATTCAACCGACTGCACAAAACTATTTCGTCGACATGACAGAGTAAAATTTGGGGTGGATTCGAGATTCCATACAGGAGCACACAGTTATTATTTTCAAAATAACATTTCTATTGAGCAAGGTTACACCTTTCAAGTGCATGTATGTAGCTTTTAGAGAACCGAATATCATACTATTAATGGGCTGACTTTTTAGCTGCTGTGGTTGTCACAACTATTTATTAAGTATTTGGGATGTGACATCAAAGACCAACAGCGATGTTAGGAATAGACATATTTAACAAAACAAAACACAACAGCAGTAAATGGAATTAACATTTTTACATGTTCGTAACATGGTAAGCCGAAGAGGTCGAAAAGCTTAAGGAAAATTGGAAATTTGTGGTAAGGTTTATGGGACCGAACTGCAGAGGTCATCGGTCCATAAGCATACGCACTACTTAATCTAACTTAACCTAACTTAGCCGGCCGGAGTGGACGTGCGGTTCTAGGCGCTACAGTCTGGAGCCGAGCGACCGCTACGGTCGCAGGTTCGAATCCTGCCTCGGGCATGGATGTTTGTGATGTCCTTAGGTTAGTTAGGTTTAAGTAGTTCTAAGGTCTAGGCGACTGATGACCTCAGAAGTTAAGTCACATAGTGCTCAGAGCCATTTGAACCATTTAAACTAACTTTCACTATGGACAACATACACACTCATGCTGTAGGGGGACTCGAACCTCCAAGGGGGGGGGGGGGGGGGGGGAAGCCTCAGGCTGCGCGGCTAAAGCGTAACGAAAAGATGAGGACTGTAACATGAAAACTTCCAATGGCAGAAGATTGATAAACATGTACCACACTGGAGTAATTTATACGATAACATGTACCACACTGGAGTAATTTATACGATAACGTTTAGAATCAGAATTTGCATTTACATTTCCTGCACACTCCACACAACGCACTCCAAATATCCAGACGACAGTCAAACACGCCTAACGCAATTGCACTCATGTCTGAATGTAGTATTTTGACTGATGTTGCTATGATGTATTCACCAAAATCGCCGGCCGTGGTGGTGTCGCAGTTCTAGGCGCGCAGTCCGCCGGAACCGTGCGACTGCTACGTACTTCTGAATAGATACCGTTGAAACGGTAGCAGACACAAAAAGACGTCTGTGCGAATGTTCTATAGTTTTTAATGAACCTTAAAACGGTGCTTCCATATACGTCGAAAATATCATTTGTTTCGAAATCCCCTGTGCTTGGTGCGCAGAATCAAAATGCATTCAAAGTTTTTTTTGTTTGTTTTTTTTACCGGAACAATTCTGCTCTTACTCGTTACTGTACAGATCTGCAGTAACATTACAAGGATATTGTACAATTTCGAATTAAAATAAAGAAATCTGAAAATGTCATGGAGAGAAGAAAATTGCAACAAATATAAAAAGGAAAACAAGTACAACATAAGATTAAGAGATAAATACTATATATTCCAAATACACAACTGGCCATTAAAATTGCTACACCAAGAAGAAATGCAGATGATAAACGGGTATTCATTGGAAAAATATATGATACTAGAAATGACACGTCATTACATTTCTACGCTGCGAAATAAGTACCCAGAACAATCACCTGTGGCCGTAATAACGACCTTGATACGTCTGGGTATTGAGTCAAACAGATCTTCGATGGCGTGTACAAGTACAGCTACCTATGTAGCCTCAACACGATACCACAGGTCATCAAGAGTAGTGACTGGCTCATTGTGACGAGCCAGTTGCTCGGCCGCCATTGACCTGACGTTTTAAATCGGTGTGAGATCTGGAGAATGTGCTGGCCAGTGCAGCAGTCGAACATTTTCTGTATCCAGAAAGGCCCGTAAAGGTCCTGCAACATGCGGTTGTGCATTATGCCGCTGAAATATAGCGTTTTGCAGGGATCCAATGAAGGCTAGAGCCACGGGTCGTAACACATCTGAAATGTAACGTCCACTGTTCAAAACGAGGTCAATGCGAACTAGAAGTGACCGAGACGTGTAACCAATGGCACCCCATACCATCACGCCGGGTGATACGCCAGTATGGGGATGACGAATTCAAGCTTCCAATGTGCTTTCACTGCGGTGGCGCCAAACACGGATGCGACCATCAAATGGTTCAAATGGCTCTGAGCACTATGGGACTCAATTGCTGTGGTCATTAGTCCCCCAGAACTTAGAACTGCTTAAACCTAACTAACCTAAGGACATCACACACATCCATGCCCGAGGCAAGATTCGAACCTGCGACCGTAGCAGTCGCACGGTTCCGGACTGGGTGCCTAGAACGGCGCGATGCGACCATCATGATGCTGTAAAAAGAACCTGGATTCATCCGAAAAAATGACGTTTTGCCATTCGTGCACCCAGGTTCGTCGTTCAGTACACCGTCGCAGGCGGTCCTGTCTGTGATGCAACGTCAAGGGTAACCGCAGCCATGGTCTCCGAGCTGATAGTCCGTGCTGCTGCAAACGATGTCGAACTGTTCGTGCGTAAGGTTGACGTCTTGCAGACGTCCCCATCTGTAGACTGAGGGATCGAGACGTGGCTGCACGATCCGTTACAGCCATGTGGATAAGATGCCTGTCATCTCAACTGCTAGTGTTATAAGGCCGTTGGGATGCAGCACAGCGTTCCGTATTACCCTCCTGAACCCACCGAATCCATATTCTGCTAGCAGTCGTTGGATCTCGACCAACGCGAGCAGCAATGTCGCGATACGATAAACTGCAATCGCGATAAGTTGCAATCCGACCTTTATCAGAATCGGAAAAGTGATGGTACGCATTTTTCCTCCTTACACGAGGCATCACAAAAACATTTCACCAGGCAACGCCGATCAACTGCTGTTTTTGTACGAGAAATCATTTGGAAACTTTCCTCATGTCAGCACGTTGTAGGTGTCGCCACCGGTGCCAACCTTGTGTGAATGTTCTAAAAAGCTAATCATTTGCATGTCTCAGCATCTTCTTCCTGTCGGTTAAATTTCGCGAATGCAGCACGTCTGTAGCAATTTTAATGGCCAGTAGTGTATTTATTCCAGATTTATTGTTCTATACATTTTTTCTTTAAATTTCAGCTAGGAAATAATTATTAAACAACCGAGTATGAGAACTGGTATTCAAGCGCACATTCATCAGGCACGCGTACAGTGATGTGTAGATATTTATACCTTATTTTTGACAAACGAGTCCATGGGGAACCACTCCGTTATTCATGACTTAATATGGTAATGAAGATGCAAGCGTTTTACTGTTTGTCAAATGTGTAAACCAGAAAAGTATAGTGGGGAGTGGGGGGGGGGGGGGGGGGGGGGCTGTCTGGTGTCGGAAGGCGTGGAAGTTGAATGAGCGGCGGAGGGTATGGACCTGGATACCCACAAGGGGTCTCTGTGCTGCTGCGCGCCTGTGCCGCGAACCTCGGCATGCGAGTGCGCCATTCTCTGTACCACGTCAAGTCCGCGGCCAATCGCGTTTCCGTGGTCAGCTATTTAGGCGGCCGCGTGGCACCACCCCGCCACATCTCCGGCGGTAATCCGGAAGGATACCGCCCTTCGATTGGCCTTTCGGATCTAATCGAAGTGTTAGGTGTATTGTAGGTGCCAGCCACCCTGCAGCGATCCCAGCCAGCAGCCAGCAGCGGTTCCTGCCAGCAGCCAGCGTCCAGCAGCGGGCCCAGCCGGCGTCCAGCATCGGTCCGAGCCAGCGTTCAGAGTCCAGAGTCCAGCAGCATCAGCAATAACGTCCCCACCGGCCGGCCAGCCAGGTCGCCTCTCCCGCCAGCAGCAGCACAGTGGGGCTTCGGCAACAGTCTCCATAGTTTCTCTGTCCCTTTTCTCTGTGTTTCTCGTCGCCTTGTCCGTGCCTCATTTGCTTCTTTGTCCTGTCCTGTGCTTTCCCCCTACTTGTAATGTCTACCCCCATCACCACCACTACTGCCACCGCCACTGCCATCATATACACATCCTTCTCTGCCGTCACCACTACTGTCACGTGATGTGTAGCATCACTCCCCCCTCAGTCCATCCACCCACTCCTCACTCTACCACCTCCCTCACTCTTTGTCGCCCCATCCCCTGCTCCTTTATCCCGCGCCTCCTCTGATCCCTTCCCTCCACTCCCACCTCCTTCACCTTCCATCTCTGCGACCACTGCTAGGGTGGTCGCCCGGCGGGCTACAGCCCGTGCTCAACTCTCCCCTTTGTCTTCATCATCATCATCGTCTTCACTGTCGCCTTCGTCATCGCCATCACCGTCTCTGGCGCCGACTCCAACACCAGGACCTGCCACTCCCCACCACATTCCAGTCACTCCCATCCCCCACACCTCCTCCGCCGCCGTCAAGCGTGTCAGTGGTACCCCTGCCTCCTACTCCCAAAAAGGTTCTGCCTCGTCCCCCTTACCCAACACATGATACCATGGATGTCTCCCCGATTGTCCCAGCCCCTTCTTCCTCCTCCTCCTCCACCCCCTCCTCCTACCGCTACCTCCTCTCCCATCCTGATCCCTCCCTTCTTGATGCCTGGAACCTCACCCTCTTCCTTCGCCAGAATTTTCCTGGTGCCCCCATCTCCCTTTTCACTCCTCGCCGTGATTCAGTGCTCGTCTCCTCCCCCAGCCCTACCCTCCACACAGATCTCCTTTCCTGCATCCCTGTCACCTGCTTTGGCCCTAATGCCTCCCTCACCCCTGAACCTTCCCCGCCTCCCTCCCACCAACCCCAACCCCCACGATGCCCGCCGACCCTCACCGCTGTGATCACTCAGCTTAGTCTGGTGATCATGGAGGAGGAGATGTTGGCGGAGCTCAAGGTGCATCTCCATCTAGAGGTGTGTACAATTTGCCGTATCCATAACTCAGTCAGCCCACCCACGTTATGCGGGTCTTTTCTGAACACGCCCCCTGCATCGACTGTCTGCTGAAGGAGGGTGCCCTTCTCCTTCACCAACGCTACCAAGTTGTCCCTTCCCGTTCCCCTCCTCAATCCCTCCGCTGCCAAAGGTACTTTTGTTATAATGCACATCAACATCTGAGAGCCACGAGGCCCCCACCTGCCCACACTGTAGGCAAGCCCAATTTTTACTGCAGTGCCCCAATCTCCAGTCCCCCCCCCCCCTCCTGTAATACCTGTAACCTTCCTCATTCTGCTTACTACCAGAAATGTAAGGCCCGACACCTTCCTACCAGTGCTGAACTCACAATTCCTGTCCGCCCTCTGGACGCCCATCCCCGCAATTCCCTTCACCCACCTCTACCATTGAGGACATTATCAGATTCCTCACCATCGTCCTTCAGAATGTTCATCCTTTTCAGCGCCCCCACACCCTCCAACAGATATCCCTTGCTGCCCGTTCCGTTTTCCAACTAAAAATGTACGCCACCTTCTCCAACAACCAGGCCCATTTCACTTTCTCCAGTCTTGACACCCTCATCTAAATCGCTGTCATGGCGCAACAGCACCATATCCTTTTCAACAATATCCGCCCGCCCACTATCCTCGACACCTATAAATCCCTCATCCGCCCTATCCTTTGTTACGCCCATCTGGCCTGGATCTCCACCCCCTCTACCTTTTATAAATCTCTTCAAATCCCTGAACGCCATGCTCTCTCGCCTATGGCATCTGTCTCCCCTCCCCCACGCGGATCCTGTACGATCTCGTTCTGTTCCCCCACCTCCTCCTTTTCCTTGAAAGGATACAGATCCTGTACACCTCCCGCAAACTCGATACTCCTCACCCGCTTGTCTCGCCCATCCTCTCCCACCTCTGCTTGCAGCCACAGCTGTATTCCCACGTCCCACTTGGTCTCCATCTCTCCACCCTCCTTACCCTCTCTCAAGTTGGCTTCCACCTGCTGCCCCCCTGATGATGTCCTCCTCCCCTACATCTACCCCTCCTATCAACTTTGAACCTCCCCACCCGATTTCCTGTGTCCTTTCCTTTAGGCACCCTCCCTCACTTCTCTTCCCCCTTCCCCCATCCCCTTCCTCCAACCCTCTTCCCCCGGGCTTCCCCCCTTTCTCCCTTCCCCAATCTCCCCTACCCATACCATCTGTTCTCCCCTCTCCCTCTACCAACCCCCCTCCTCCTCTCTTGGCAGGTCCCCAGACTCGTACACGGTTAGTGAACATTCGCGCGCCAGAGATCAACGCCTCGTGTTCCTGTATGTGCCTTCGTTTGTGCTTAAGTGGTTCCGTGTTGTTCGTTTTGTGCACCTATGTTCACGTGTGACAATTTTCGTCTATGTATGTGTCCAAGTGTCTGAACAACTTTTATCTTGGACTCTACACCCGTGAACGGCTCCATGTATTTTAAAAAGTGTTTGTCTCCGTTTATATGTCCACCGTATTTTTGTCTCACATTGTCTTCATTTGTGTCTTGTGTGTTTCTCTGACGCCAAAGAGCGGCGTAGTATGCTGCTGCATGCCTGCCTGTAATCCGGTTTGAAAATAACAATAAAGAAAAAAAAACTACCCCTCCAGTCTGGTCCACACCGTAGTTCGTGTTAAGCATTTCGGCCGTACTGCGTCCCCATTCCGTGTGTTGTTTGGAATGTTCCTGCGTTGTGGTTGTCTCGTCGTGTTGTCTCCTGGGCGGTCGTCCGCTTATTGTTCGTCTGTCCTGTCGGCTCCCTGCCTGGTGGCTTCGTGGCCCCATTCTCCGCCGTGCACCTCTCGCCAGTCGCACTGTGCTACAACATTGCGATCTCCAAAAGAATGGCTATTTCTGCAAATCTGGGAGCACCGTCGAAACGAACACTAAAAAACCATACAACATTTATTTTAAGAATTTTTTGTACCTTTTATCGTTTCAACAGTGTTCATTGAGACGCATTAAACAAACTTTTTAAGGAGGTGTTTCAATTCCTTAACAGCTGTATTGGCAGGTATAAAGAATTATTATTTTTATCTGCACTACAATACGGGGTGGTCTATTGATAGTGACCGGACCAAATATCGCACGAAATAAGCATCAAACGAGAGAACTACAAAGAACGAAACTCGTCTGGCTTGAACTGAGAAACCAGATGGCGCTATGGTCGGCTCGCTAGATGCCGCTGCCATAGGTCAAAAGGATATCAACTGCGTTTTTTTCTTTTTTTTTAGTAGGAACCCCCCTTTTTATTAAATATTCGTGTGGTACGTAAAGAAATATAAATGTTTTAGTTGGACTTCTTTTTCCGCTTTGTGATAGATGGCGCAGCAATAGTCACAAACGTATAAGTTCGTGGTATCACGTAACATTCCGCCAGTGTGGACGGTATTTGTTTCGTGATACATTACCCGTATTTGTTTCGTGATCCATTACCCGTGTTAAAATAAACCGTTTACAATTGCGGGAAAGGTCGATATCGTGTTGATGTATGGCTATTGTGATCAAAAGGCCCAACGGGCATGTGCTATGCATGCTGCTCGGTATCCTGGACGTCATCATCCAAGTGTCCGGACCGTTCGCCGGATAGTTATGTTAGTTAGGGAAACAGGAAGTGTTCATCCTCCTGTGAAACGTCAACCACAACCTGCAACAAATGATGATGCCCAAGTAGGTGCTTTAGCTGGTGTCGCGGCTAATCCGCACATCAGTAGCAGACAAACTGTTCGAGAAACGGGAATCTCAAAAACGTCAGTGTTGAGAATGCTACATCAACATCGATTGCACCCGTACCACATTCCTATGCACCAGGAATTGCATGGCGACGACTTTGAACGTCGTGTACAGTTCTGCCACTGGGCACAAGAGAAATTACGGGACGATGACAGATTTTTTTGCTCGCCTTCTATTTAGCGACGAAGTGTCATTCACCAAACCGGCATAGTATGCACTACTGGGCAACGGAAAATTCACGATGGCTGCGACCAGTGGAACATCTGCGACCTTGGGCGGTTTTGAGCATTTATTGCGTTAATGTGGTGTTTACAGGTAATCACGCTGCAATAGCATGCGTTCACAGAAATGATAAGTTCACAAAGGTACATATATCACATTGGAACAACCGAAATAAAATGTTCAAACGTACGTACGATCTTTATTTTAATTTAAGAAACCTATCTGTTACCAACTGTTCTTCTAAAATTGTGAGCCATATGTTTGTGACTATTACACCGCCATCTATCACAAAGCGAAAAATGTGGTCCGGCTACAACATTCATATTTTTTTACTTTACGTACTACACGAATATTTAATGAAAATGGAAATTTCTATTTTAAAAAAACCGCAGGTAATATCCGTTTGACCTATGGCAGCGCCATCTTGCGGGCCAACCATAGCGCCATCTGGTTTCCCCCTTCAAGCTATAATAGTTCTTTGTAGTTTTTTCGTTTGACACTTATTTCGTGAGATATTTAGCCCAGTCACGATCAGTGGACCACCCTGTATACTCTATGCGGATCAAAGTCGAAGCGTATGCTTTGAAGAGTTCACTTGTTGGACCTTCACTAAACACGTCTCCACGCGCACTGAATTCATAGTACTGTACACGTTGTTCTGTATCACTATCGCGAAAGGCGTGTAGTAACTGAATAGGTTTACTTTAAATGGAAAAGACATCGCCGAACGAATCAGATAGCCACTTCTCATGATATGAAACACATCGTTAATAACACTTTGGTAGTACGCTAAATTGACATGCGAAAACCACGTGTGCTCTACACTCGGAGGACCTGTGGACTTCTCCTTACATAAACTACCACCGCACTGAAACTGCTTTTCTCATCGACGAATGGTTAGGGCTGAAAGCTGCGCAGTATCGTGCTTTAGACGAAACTTAGGCTGCACAGTTTTATCTGCAGTTCTCCTGTCGAGATGGACCTTTCTTTTTGTTGAGATACCGCCAAGTGCAGGAGCTACCAGCCCACAACTGGCATGACGGTAAATTTCTTGTTTCGATGTTTAAGCAAAATTTATCCCCAACATATATATATATATATATATATATATATATATATATATATATATATATATATATATATATATATATAATTTTTAGTTTACAACAGTTGTACTAGAACCATTAAGCTGGATGGTGAACACTAAGAGTTTTACGATGTGACAAATGATGTCATAAGATTGCGTACTTTAACCTCAACTGCATGATTTCTACGCAGATTAGTCATCAGGGGAGCATTTTATGTCCGGGATTGTCGAATTTCAATTCGTTGCAGGGAAATCAGCAATCTATTCTTTGCCGATGTAAGTTGAGTAAGTTGAGTAAGTTGCCTCCTCAGTCCCTTCACGCCTTTCTCAGTCATGGACAATGTCGTCCTCCAGTGGAACTGCGGAGGTTACTTCCACAATCTTGCTGAGCTCCGACAACTTCTCAGCCTTCACTCTTTATCCTGCATCGCTCTTCAAGAAACCTGGTTTCCAGTGAAGCGAAACCAAGCAATCCGGGGCTATCGGAGTTATTATAAGTACCGGGCAGCTTATGAAAGGGTGTCTCGTGGCGTCTGCATCTATGTCCTTCACTCTCTTCACAGCGAGGCTGTCCCACTACAAACATCTTTAGACGTTGTCGCTGTTCGGGTGTGGACGCCACAGGCTGGTACCATCTGAGGTATTTACAATTCACCAGATGGTGATATCGCGCAGCATGTCCCGGCTGCGCTGATAGCCCAATTGCAGCAACCTTTCTTGTTACTGGTCGACCTCAACGCCCATAACCCTCTGTGAGGTGGGTCAGTCGTCACAAGTCGAGGTGCCACCGTTGAGCATGTATTAGCACAGCTTGATCTTTCCATTTTAAATGATGGTGCCTTCACACATTTCAGTGTGGTGCATGGCACGTAATCTGCCATCGATCATTCGATCTGCAGCCCTAGTCTCTCACTTTCTGTCCAATGGAGTGTTCATGACGACCTGTGTGGTATTGACCACTTTTTGATCTTTCTGTCACCGCCACAGCGTCACTCTTCTGGGTGCCCTAGCAGATGGGCTATGAATATGGCTGACTGGGACTTGTTTTCTTCCACTGCCACAATTGAGCCTCTCTCGAATGACAACATTGATGCAGTGGTTAACTCGGTCGCCACCAGCATCGTTACTGCCGCAGAATCTGCCATTCCCTGTTCTTCTGGGTCCCCTAGGCGGAGGACTGTGCTTTGGTGGTCGTCTGCGATCGACGAGGCGATTAAAGATCACCGGCGGGCGCTCCAGCGTCACAAGCGACATCCCTCCATAGAACACCTCATCGTCTTCAAACGGGTGCGCATGTGGGCCCACCGCCTTATGCGCCAACGCAAGCAGCAGTGCTGGGAACGGTATGTCTTTGTCTCTACCATTGGCCTCCATGTCTTTCCAGATCTGGGCCAAGATTAGACGCCTCTATGGCTATCGAATCCCTGTCAGGGTCCCTGAGCTCGCACTGAATGGAGCAGCTTGTACTGGCTCTGACGTCATTGCCAACCACTTGGCAGAGCATTTTGCTCTGAGTTCCACTTCTGCTTGTTACCCACTAGCCTTCGGCTCCATTAAAGAGCGGATGGAATGCTGAAGCCTTTCATTTCGCACCCACAATCTTGAATCCTACATTGTTCCATTCAGTGAGTGGGAATTACAGTGCCCTAGCCACTTGACCTGATACCGCTCCTGGGTCAGATCGCATCCACTGTCAAATGTTGAAATACCTTTCAGTGGACTACCAGCGACGACTCCTAGATCTTTACACCAGCCTCTAAGTCGAGGGTGAGTTTCCGTCGCTATGTCGGGATAGTATTGTTATTTCCGTTTTGAGACCTACCGCCCCATTAGCCTCACAATCGTTATTTGCAAGTTGCTCCAACGGATGCTGAACTGGCGATTGAGTTGGGTACTCGAGTCATGGGCCTCCTGGCTCCGTCTCAGAGTGGGTTTCGAAAAGGCCGCTCAGCCGCCAACGATCTGGTGAGCCTGGAGTCTGCCATCTGTACGGCCTTTGCCCGCCGTCGGCAACTGGTCGCTGTCTTTTCGACATGCGGATGGCGTAGGATACGACATGGCGCCATCACATCCTCTCAACATGATTGGGGTCTTTGGCGTCCGCTGCCGTTTTTCATTAGCAATTTTCTGGCGTATAGTACCTTCTGCGTGCAAGTCGTCGCCTCTCATTGTTCCTTCAGAGCTCAGGAGAACGGGGTGCCACGGGGATCTGTTTTAAGTGTGTGCATGATTTTAATAGCAATTAACGGGCTCGCCACGGCGGTGGGCAAGTCTGGTTTCAGCGTCCTTGTATGCTGCTGAACGTCAGCTGCAGAGTGCTATCCGCAAGGGGAAGTCTTGGGCTGTAGCGCATGGGTTTAAGTTTTTGGCAGCCAAGACCTGCGTTGTGCTATTCTGCGGCAATGCACTGTTCATCTGGAGCTGTGGCTTTATCTTGATGGCGAACTTGTTGCTGCGGTGGAGTCACATAGGTTTGGGTGTGGTTTTTGGTGCCCAGTTGATTTGCCTGCCTCATATGTGGCAGCTTAAACAGATTTGTTGGCGGCATCTACGTGTTCTGCGATGCTTCAGCCACACCAGCTGTGGCGCCGACCGATCTACCGTCTTCCGGCTCTACCAGGCGTTAATCCAGTCCAGTCTGAATTATGGGAGCCAGACGTATGGGTCAGCATCCCCATCTGCATTGCGGGTGCTGAACCCAATCCTCCACAGAGGGAAACGACTTAACACTGGTGCCTTCCGCATCAGCGATGTGGATAGCATACTTGTGGAGGCAGGTGTCCCTCCACTGCGTTTACGGCGCCACCATTTACTGGCCGCTTATGCTGCCCATGTTTGTAGCTTGCCCAGGCATCCAAATTATCGTCTTCTGTTCCCGCAATCGGTCGTCCATCTGCCAGAACGTCGGTCCCGGTCGGGTTGTACGAGCGAGATCCATGTCAAAGAGCTTCTCTCTGGGCTTGGGGTTTTCCCTGTTGCTTCTCCTTTCTGGGCCCCTTTGCGTACAGCCCACGGTTGTGTTCCTCTCCCCTGCATTCGGCTCGAATTGGTACAGTGGCCGAAGGATGCAGCGGATGGTTGCAGCGTTTTCACTCCTGAGCTGGTCGCCATCTTTCGTGCCCTAGAATATATCCTCTCCTGCTCAGTGAGTCCTTTGTTATCTCTAGCGACTCCCAGAACAGTTTACGAGCTATCGACAGGTGTTTCCCTCGCTCTCGTCTGGTGATAGGTATCCAGGAGTCCCGGCATTCTCTTGCCCGTTGCGGCCACTCTGTGGTCTTTGTGTGGACCCCCGGTCACGTCAGTATCCCGGGTAATGAACATGTTGACCTCCTGGCCAAACAGGACACCAATGAACCAACCCTGGACATTGGCCTCCTGGAGACTGATTTGCGAGCAGTCTTACACCGCAAAGTTTTCGCCCTATGGGACGCTGAATGGCGCGGTGCTATCAAGGATACAATGAATGTGTGGCGGTCATCCCTGCGAGCCACTCGCAGGGTCTCAGTAGTCCTGTGCCGGCTCCGCATTGGCCACACCCACTTGACACACAGCTTTATACTGCGCCATGAGGAC
Organism: Schistocerca gregaria; assembly: GCF_023897955.1. Classification (NCBI taxonomy): domain Eukaryota; kingdom Metazoa; phylum Arthropoda; class Insecta; order Orthoptera; family Acrididae; genus Schistocerca; species Schistocerca gregaria. The sequence continues at coordinate 143,680,523 of NC_064925.1, read as the reverse complement.
CCATCTCTATGTCGATGCGGGTTGGCTTTGGGCTTTGACGGTGGTCCACATTTTGTTGAGCTGTCCACTTTTGGGTGTGCTCAGGCAGACGTTTGTGCTGCCTGACACGCTCCCTGCCCCTTTAACTGGTGACTGACATGGTGGACCTTTGCGTTTTATTCGGGCATGGGGCTTTTATCATTTAATCTAAGTGCTTGTGTTTTTGTGCTGATTCTGGCCTATGGCCTACGATTTTAGTCTGATTTTGTAATGGGTTTCTCGGAGGTTGGCTTTAATTGTTTTACGCCCCTCTGAATGGGAAAACGATAAAGAGCCTTACTATTACTGACCTTCTTGTGTGCCACTGACTTGGCTGTGTTTTTGAGCCACGTAATTTGTGCGTTTATTGTAACGAATCGATGTCTGTTTCTGATTAATGTTTCCCTGTGACACTGAGTGTTAATCTTGTAACGAACACTGTTTTAGATATTTCAACCAGTGTGTTGCAGGACATATCCTAATTGTGCCTCGCAAGTGCAGAGCGGAGGCGGTAATAAACCATTATGATATGTTGATAGATAGTTTCTATTGTCGGCCGCCTGCCGTATTTTTTGTTTTCGTTTTTTGTCTCTGTGGGTATTTTTAGTTTTTGGAAAAAGGGACCGATGACCGTAGCAATCTGGTCCCTTTAATCCCACAAACCAACCAACCATAAAACCGGAGGGTTACTAAGTGCCTCTTTAATAGCGTCAAATGAGGCTTGTTGACTCTCTCCCTACTGGAAACTCTACCCATTCCTACGCAAACTGTTAAGTGGAGCAGTTAGTTGTGCGAAATTAGGCACGAATTTGCGAAAAAAATAGGCCATGCCAATAAAACGTGCCACTTCTTTCTTGTTCTTGGGTGGTGGGAACCTCCGCAAATACCTGTTACGCTCCTGATTCTGACCCCTTCGCCAGACACCAAATGCCCCAAAAACGAAATTTTGTTTTCGGGCTAAATCCATCTTAGATTATCTCATGGTATGTCCAGCATGATTCAGTCCGGACAGGACTTCCTCTAGGTGTCCAACGTGTTCGACAAAGGTACTTATATAAATGACAACATCGTCGTGGTAGTTGTATACACTTTTAAACTTGAGGTCCCCCAAGACATTACCTAATAATCTAGATAATACAGCAGCACCAGTAGATAACCCGAAAGGAACCCGATTGAATTCCTAGAGGTTCCAATCGGTACAGAACGCTGTGACATATTTGCAATCTTCGGTTAAAGGAATCTGGTAATACCCCTGATTAAGGTCCAAGACAGTAAAGAAACGAGCTCCACAAAACCGTGTAAAGCAGTTGTGAAGGTCAGGCAAGGGACAGGTTCCAGTATCACTTTTTCGTTCAACAATCTGTAATCTGCCACTGTTCGAAAATCACCCTCCCTCCTGGGCACTAAAAACACTGGGGAAGCATAAGGAGAGGTCGAAGTCCTAACGACTCCCTTCTTAAGCATCCCATTAATTATACCTCTAGGAGCTTTCATCTTGGGGGGTGACAGTCTATACGGGGCCTGCCTTACAGGGACATCATCCTCCAAATGGATTTTATACTCTATCGTATCTGTGACTACCAGTCTGTCAGTGAGAATATCCGGAAAGCGACCAAGCAGATTTAACAACCTGCCCGTTTCCTTGGACCCCAGATGCCCAAGCTGAAAATCACCCCCTTATCCCTGCACCATACTAACATGAGAAGAAATTCGACAAGAACACAAGACAATACTCTCGCTAGGACGAAACTTAAAATAGAACATACTCCCAGCGCAATCAAGTACCAGACCAGTACCGTATAAAATCACATTCCAATAAGAAATTAACAGCCAATCCTTTAACTACTAATAGCTTAATGGGCCAGGAAAATCCCAAAATACTCAGCTTCTCCCGCATTTCACCAACCACAGGAAACAAGCAGCCATCAGCCGTACGACATCGCTGGTCGGAAAAACACAAGGAGGGAAACTTGCAAATATAGCTAAATTCAAGGTGCCAACTATAATCCAGAAATGAAAAGGTGCTACCCGAAACGAACAGTGCGCATACGAGCTCTTGGTTAAGATGAGCACAGATGTAAGGCAATGTTTCGCCTACAATGGGTTTAATATGTGCGCATCTGTTAGGCGGCTTGGAAAACCTACCTCTTCCTCCTATCTTTCGGACGAGGACCTCGCTTGACAGGACAATCGCGGACCAAGTGTCCAGCACCACCACACATATAGCAACGCCTATCCTTAAGTTGAACGGGTTGAGGGCTCATCGTCTGCGTCGGCCAGTGAGAAGAGATATACACCTGAGTTTCTGATCATTCTCGGCTTTCGTCTGTAAATCTCAACCCCTCAATGCTTCTGACAAGCTCGTCTAACTCTGCCAATGGAGTAGGTTCTCTAGAAAAAATTACACGGGTACGCCTCCAAAATTTTTTTAAATAATGTTAGGCTCTGTTACCTCTAATTCTAAGGCCGCCACGGCCTCACGAACTGCCTCAACGTAATCGACCAGTTTTTCATTAGCGGATTGTACACGCCAGAAATGCTTACGCTCAAGTTCAGCCTTCATCCGTGGAGGGAGTCTATGTTGAACCACGCGTTTCAAAAAATGGTTCAAATGGCTCTGAGCACGATGGGACTTAACACCTGAGGTCATCAGTCCCCTATAACTTAGAACTACTTAAACCTAACTAACCTAAGGACAATGCACACATCGGACCTGAGACCGTAGCGGTCGCGCGGTTCCTCAAACGTTTCCTCGAACAGCTCAATCCCCCTTGCCCCTCTAAAACTTCAGTAAAAACTGAGCGCCACGAACTCCGAGTTAACGGAAACAACAATTGGACAATGGTCCTTTGTCAAATCCTCAAGACGCTAGCATGGAACTCAAATCGTACTGTCAGCCACAGAAAATATTCCACTTCCTCGAGACATTCAATGGAGAGTTCAGACACCCCTCTGAACAACTGCTTGAGAGGATTTGGTAGTTTAGCAATCTCTTCCGCCAAGGGCTTGCTTTCCGCCCCCGCCACAACCATGGCGGCACCCTGTGATAACTATCCAGTTAAACGGACCTCTTCGTAGGGAGTTGTTTGTTCTACTTCACCCAACCCCATGACAGTAACCTCGGCTTGCAAACCCGTAACCCGATTAAAATGTCGTGCCACTAAATTATTCTGTTCCAGCATTTGTAACTCCCCCACTCGATTTCGCCAGTGCGCCAGCTGAGCTTGCTGACGTCCTAGTTGTTTACGAGTGGGTTGAATATCTTGTAACAAGACTGCACATTGGGCCAGTTCCATCAACGACGAAGAACAAACGCTTATTGCGGCACCTACCTCACCGATGCTGTCAGGAGTGATGCTTACGGGCTGATCAACGCAGTCGGGATACAAGTTCGCCGACATTTTCTTCAATATCTTGACGGCGCACCTTTAACTCGTACTCCAGCTGCTCTCGCCCGAGGAAACTGATGCCGTAACACATTCGCGCCTCCATGGTACAAGATGCTTACCTACAATAGTGAACAACACAAAATTACAAACACGCCTCAAAAGCAATAAACAGTGAATGAAAACGTGCAGGGCAAATGGTTCCCTACGCCCAGAGCACAACCACGCTCTGCTACCATTGCAATGGGCTTTCACAGTTTGTTAATACGACGCAATGGTGAATGACGGAAGGTGTGGACCACAGGCATTTGAGGCACTTCATTCACTGTTCATTTATTTACAACACACTTCCTTATTACTAACATTGATAATACTTTTAAAAGGAAACAACACAACAGGCCTTGCAAATCGCCTAACAGCATAAAAATAATCGTTAATATGTTTAGGAACACAACAAAATTCAACTCACAAATAGCATTCAGTTGTTTACTAATAAATTAAATGTCTGTTCAAAGCAATTTCTCCACATAATCAACACCACTTGAAACCAGAATTCAATACACATCCATGTAATTAAATGTCTGCATAAGTTCATGGCCACACGTAGTAACCTCTGAACAACAATTCAACTGACTTAAAAAAAAACACCTAAACATGTTTACAGAATTATGGGAAAGAAATGCATATACAACTTCTGTTTAGCAAATGAACCACTTTCGGCCTGAGCCACCAACAATATAAGTCGCTCCCATTACCCGCATAGAGACACTCCGAGGTACTGGAAGAAAAACATAAGTCATCCACATATACACCAAAGGCACGGTTTTCCATACTGCAAGCCGTAAGAAACCAGTCAACACGCTCCCTCCACGAAGTACAGGAAGGCGTCGGGCCAGTAAACAACGCCCGCTACGGTGGGCGTGCGCGACTACGTAACTGCTTGCCACAGTGGGTCGGCTCCTCCCACAGCCTCTGCGAAGAACGGTGGCGAAATTAATGAAATTAGCACCACTTGTGACACAAAGGGCAAGCAACTCACCAACGTAATAAGGACATAAATTATTTGAATATTAGTCCGCCCACGGTCGCTGAGTGGTCAGCGCGACAGACTGTCAATCAAAAGGGCCCGGGTTCGATTCCCGGCTCGGTCGGAGATTTTCTCCGCTCAGGGACTGGGTGTTGTGTTGTCCTAATCATCATCATTTCATCCGCATCGACGCGCAAGTCGCCGAAGTGGCGTCAAATCGAAAGACTTGCGCTAGGCGTACGGTCTACCCGACGGGAGGCCTTCGTCACACGACATTTCCATTTGCATATTCAACGTATCCAAAGCAGCTGTCTATCCACTACTTCCAGCACCTCAGAGGACACCACTTAACACAGTGAATTCAGAGTCATCTAAACATACCACGCAATCTGCACAAAACCACATAAGCTTCCTGTGGATGAGCACACTACGCTTAAAATAAGGAGTATTAAGTTAACACAACATACAGCTTCTAAATCTCCGGGTGACTGGTCTGGACTAGTGAAATGGTTCTATCAACATATCATAATGGTTTATTACCGCCTCCGCTCTGCACTTGAGAGGCACAATTAGGATATGTCCTGCAACACACTGGTTGAAATATCTAAAACAGTGTTCGTTACAAGATTAACACTCAGTGTCACAGGGAAACATTAATCAGAAACAGACATCGATTCGTTACAATAAACGCACAAATTACGTGGCTCAAAAACACAGCCAAGTCAGTGGCACACAAGAAGGTCAGTAATAGTAAGGCTTTTTATCGTTTTCCCATTCAGAGGGGCGTAAAACAATAACACTTAAGCAGAGAAGTATGAATGCATTTGAGCAATTCAGTGACTAACAACTACTAAGTTTTTAAATGCAGAACGCAAGTCCTCACAGGATATACGCGGCCTTACGCAATGGATTCTTAATAGTAAGGTCAAGCGTCCAAAGCACGCTGCTCAATAAATACTCCACAACGGTAAGCACACTCAGCAATCACCAGAATGATGGACACTGAGAACAAAATTCTGCTTATATCCAAACCAACTGTGCTCGCAACGGCATCATATGAGTCACAGAGGCATAGAGACGAGAATGTAGTCGCTAGAAGCAAATGGTAAATCCATCATAAACAAGGAAGCAGCATGTTCCCGACAGCATCGGCGCCTCTACCCACAAACTCCGTCGCAAACGCCGAAACACAATGAGGTAACGTGGCAAACTTTCCTGTTTCCACCACACACGGCGTCGCCAGACACGGCTTCACGCTCCGCTCACTACTGCCTGTCTCCCTGCTTCTGTTCGCCCTCCCAAAATCCAACTCCTCGACTGTCCCAGGTGCCTAGCCGACGTCCACCACGAGGGGGCGCCACTTCTCTCTTTCCTCCGCGATACAGCGATTATATTATACGCGGTACGTTCGATAGATCAAACCCAAGCCGCCACGGATCACAGGTAATATCACTCAGTGTTTCTTCAGCACTTATTTTCATTGAATGAGCAACACCTACTCTCACAGAATGATGGGGATTGACTTCAAAAAGCCTATTGTGGCAAGCTGACAATTTTCTGCATCTAAACTAAAACTTAGGCCGAAGCGTATCTGAAGTTGGAGTAGGAGGAGCAGAAATGAAACATCCTCGTCGCACTGCCTCCCTCTAGTCGTCGCGATACCTCCACGGAAAAAGTCAGGAGAAGTACGCTTGAGCCACTATTTTCCAGGCTTTTCAGTGACGCCATCATTTTAAAATTTCATTTCGCTAAGAGATTCCTTCAGATTGCCGAAGATGCGCTAATTAAACGGTGCCATATCAGGCCTGTCGGGTTGGAGAGGGGGGGTTAGGTGTTTCGGTTCTTTGTATTCACCTCTCAACGTTCTCGGAAGTCAGCAGGCGTAAATATTTTTCAGCTTTATCTCTCTCAATACTTTGCGAAGATGTGCTAATTACCCGGCGCCGTATCAAGGCTGTCGGGTTGGGGAGGAGGGTTCAGTGTTTTAGTTCTTTGCAGGCACCTCTGAGCGTTCTCGGAAGTCAGCAGGCATAAACATATTTCAGCTTAATCTGTCTCAATACTTTGCGCACACTCGTTTCACCTACTTTGACTCGGATTCAACGTTCGTTCACCGTTATGCGTTTGTCAGCCAAAAGTCCAGTTGTGAATATGCTGCACATTGTCCGGGTTCGTCACAGCTCTTCGTATGCCGATGCGTGGAGGGTCACTTGTATTGGCGTCCGCTCATTCACTAGACAGTCTATTTACCCAATGAAGAACTGCACAACGATCAACAGCGTCATTCCCATACCCTTTCATCCGTCTCCCTGCACTCCACAGGAAGTGCATGGAGTTGTGGGAGGAAGAATAGCTGGCGGTGACGGCCAATAAATAGTGGTTGGTGAAGTCCACAACTCGGCCGTGCCGTTCCTCCTGCTGGCTGCTCAGGCGGGAGGAGGTGGCCCTCAAACGTCTTCTGATCGGGCACTGTCCTCTCACACATAGCTTTTTATTACGGCGGGAGGATCCTCCGTTTTGTGATGCTTGTGGTGTGCACATCTCTGTCCGGCACATTTTAAGAGACTGCGTTTTATACCGTGATGAAAGGGCAGAAGCACAAGTTGATGGGGATCTGCCTTCTGTTTTAGCGAATGATGAGACGTGTGTGTCTAGGGTTTTTAAATTTTGTGATGTGTCTGGACTCTGGCCTAAAATTGTAGGCTGTAGGTTTCAGTGTATTGCAGAGTGGCTGACTCCTCCTCTTTTCTCCTTGCGGTCAGCCAGCCACTTCCATCTGCTACATTGTTTTAACTTCTTCTATCATTTTCTTCCTGTGTTGTCCATGTTTTACCACTGACACCCTGCTTCATCCCACGCTTCGGTGTGGGTGAGCACATATTTTTCAACGATTGTTCCCCGTGTTTTATGTTCTTGTTCTGGGATTTTTCTTGACACTGTCTCACTATGTTACTGAGCGGGCGCTGAAGCCCGTGCTGTCGTGCGCCCAAAACTCCTCTACTACTACTACTACTACTACTACTACTACTCTTCAGTCTCTTATAATTGTTTGTTACTGTCTCCTTCTCATAGCACAGGAACTCTATAACAGCATGTTGTTTCAGACGAACGGCAACTGCTGCATTCATACGGACTGAGTACTTCGTCAGCACTTACGGATAGAAGGTAAATTAAATTTTAATACAAGTAGAATGAATGATTCTGTGGCCTCCTTAAGCAGCGAAGACATAAATCAAAGATTTTATTTTGAAAAAAAAGTGAATCTATGATTTGGATTTACCGTGGTAGAAAGAAGCTCTATGCCAAATTTTTCCTTATGCCAACTAGCCCTAGAATAGCTATGGTCTTAATTGATGATATCTTTCTGGAAACTTGTCGTCCAGTCCAACTAAAGCAGGTCGTGCAATACAGGCAATATATCCGATTAGACTTCTGAAATTTTCCAGGCATATTTCTTCTTCTGATAATTTTCAGGTGTGCAGCCGGATCCAGTCGACATTCTGCCACGATATTTCGGCCCAGAGACGTACGCCCATTTTCAGGTGAGCAGACAACTACTGAAAAGCCGAGATGCATTCACTGTATTTATGCCTAATCTCGCGCATGTAAAATACAACGGCGTCTTTTCCCGCGTGATGTGATTCGACGTGCGCGGGGCAGCCGGGTTGTGTGTGCTGTCCTCGGTGGTGGAAACGAGAGATGATCTGTTCATTGAGTACCGAATGACTCTGTCGATTCCGCAGTGAGGGGACAATTTTAATTGTAGGATTGAAATTTTAAATCATCTGAAAGCCGTTATAGAGATTGGTAAGATTACCGCCAAGACGAAACTTTGATTACTGAATCCCAAAATCTGGAAACTGGAGCTAAGATTTTTGTTGTATTGTATTCCTGTTAGTGCCCACGGAAATAGTCTTCTGCTACTGCTGATTTTAACGGTTGCCGAAGACGGGTGTTCTGTACAACGATCCTGGACAGTTCGTGTCGTCTGGCCTATGTGTGCATCACCAAAAGTACAGGGAATTTTGTAAACCCACGCATTCCTCAGCTGTAAGTCGCCATTAACGGATTCAACCAGGGCCAAGCCCGTCGCTGGTGGATGGAAGATAACCTTGTTTTTACTTCTCCTCAGCAATCGGTCTATTTTAAAAGACACATTCCCGACATATGGAAGGAACGAAGTTGATATATAGTAGTCATCAGTGTTCTCAGTGCGTTGCTTTTTGTTGTTATAGCTGTACATGGACTTCCTTATTTGGCATGTAGCCATCCTCTTTAAAAACCTTCTCCAAAAGTTCTATTTCCGCTTGAAGGTTTTCATCGTCCGATGTATTAAGGTACAAAGAGCACCGGCGGTTTGTGTGGGGTGACGGCCGCAAGGCACCTGTAGAGGTAGATCTGTGTGCGTGGGTATTCTGTTCGGAATGTCTCAATGACTCCTCAGTCTAATGACGTACTAGCACATCTAGAAAGACTAAAGTCACATTTTTCTCAATCTCCATCGTAAACTCGATGTTCTCACGTAATGAGTTTAAGAGACATTGGAACTTCTCCAGTCCTTGTCTGCCATGAAGCCATAGAACACAAGTATCATCCACATAACGCCAGAAAAACGTGCGCTTTAAAACAGCATAGTCAAGTTCTTTCTCCTCAAACTCCTCGATAAAAAGATTAGCCACACACGGGATAAAGGGTTCCCCATGGCGACCCCGTCTGTTTGTTCAGAGTATTCGTTATTAATTCGTAAACAGGTTGACGAGAGATGTTTGAACTAGGCCGTCAGATGAACACCCTATTAGATGTAACGAGCCCATTAAAGGCACTTTGGTAAAAAGTGAAACGACATCAAAGCAAGCTAGTAAATCCGAACTGCTGAGGTTAACTGTCTTCAAGCGACTGACAAAATCCACAGAATTACGAACGTGGTGTCAACTCTCAGCCACATACGATTGCAGTAGAGAGACCAGATGTTATGCAGTAGAGAAGGTCGAAGCACCAGTATTACTCACTGTTACTTAAAATTCATAGATTTTCTGTGATTTGTTTTTCATCTACACTACATTTTTGTATTTTGGACCTAAGATTTTTCTGATAATTTATCAATCTCTTTTTTTTAAAAAAAAAAAAAATATTTCCGTTCGTGAACTCCTATCAGTTACGGTGGTTTAAGGACTGCAAAGAGCTTTTTCAACAATTTTGTTGCCGTTGTGTGATTTTGTTTGACAGTTTTTACCTATTTCGAGTGAGTCTGTACACAGTTTGCAGTTTCTTAATTCTTTCTTTGTTAGGTACCCAATTAAGCCCGCTGTTTCTAAAATTTCTTCTAGATACGTGGCTGTATGTGCTTGAACTTGCAGAATTCAGACACCTCTTATGTATACTTCCCAACCCTTAAACCTGATGTGGTACTGCGTCTTCTAATATGAAATTTGGTCACAATTTTTGTCACTTTTTTTCAGTGTTTTCTCTTTTGATTGCATCTCTTCTGCTCTGTTACTGTTTGACGGTGCACCATGTCAGCTGCAAGTTCCACACAATGGAACCGAATTTTATTTTGCATATTTCTTCGAATATGTATTTTTCTATTTTCAGATCGCTTTTTTCCTGAATTAATTCAGTAACTACGGCGACAATCTTTCTTTTCTGCCTCCTATTCTGTTTTAGTATGATTCAGAAAGTTAGTATGATTCAGAAAGTTCTCCCTATAAATGTCTGAGTTTTGGGGTAAAAATATGTTACAGACCACACTGAGTCTTTTCCCTCTCGAGTTTTTCTCCCTGAGGCGACATTCTCCCGTAAATGTGTGTTCAGTTTCTTCCTGTCATAAAGCGTAGCTAACCTCGATTGTTATTACATTTTATTCTCCCCTCGTATCTCTTGAAATGATGCACTGCGCCGATTGCACCGACGTCCCAATGTGGCCTTTGACGTGAAGCGACGGGAGAGTGGGGGGGGGGGGGGGGGGGGGAGGTGGTTCTGCGATGGTGTGGGGCATTATTTCTTATTCCGTTAGTGAACAGGATGCAAGACGTGTACCTTGACATTCCCGGTGGTCAGGCTGGCCGGGTTGGCCGAGCGGTTCTAGGCGCTACAGTCTGGAGCCGCGCGAACGCTACGGCCGCAGGTTCCAATGCTGCCTCTGGAATGGATGTGTGTGATGTCCTTAGGTTAGTTAGGTTTAAGTAGTTCTAAGTTCTAGGGGACTGATGACCTCAGAAGTTAAGTCTCATAGTGCTCAGAGCCATTTGAACCATTCCCGGTGGTCAAGTGTTGCTATTTCTTCTTCATTGTCTTGATGAGAAAACTGTGGACACGCCCGTCTGCTAAGGTGACAACAGCCACATTCACAGGCCTGCACATTTGCATTCCTTGTTTTAGGAACACACTGGCCCATTATACTATAGTTGTCGACTAGCATGACTCAGCACCTGATTCTTAACGCATTAAAAATGTTTGGGACTATGTGCAACATTGAACTAAGTTTAGCATCAACATCTTCGCAGTTAGCTAGCTCCACCGGGTATAGTCATCAATGAGTAACGTCAGCTGCACAGGGCCTATAATGAAAAGTGTCACATATTTCTAGAGGAGGCAGCATTCACCAAAACTAAAAGATATTTTGACGACAGAACCCAGTAAGGTATAGGCTGTCTTAGTTGTGACGCGCAGTGTGTAGTACTAAGTTGATGGGTAAGTTCGTAGCGTTTTTGTTTTGTATGTTGGTATTCCGGTTTCTATAGGTATTTTCAGTTGTAATTTAGTAATACAATTTGAGCCTACATATTGTCATTTATGATTTGGAGATAGTGAATGGAACTGGGGACGCTAGAAAATACAGTGCCAAAAGGAGAAGCCGGAACATTTCCGACACATGCTTGTGTTTGAGACCAATAGGAGGGTGATAGCCGCGAAGACGAAGCGTATGGGGATAACGCCCGTGGACAAATCAAAGCAAGGAATTGGTTTTCTCGTTTGACGGAAGATCGTTTCCACATTAGTGTCGCCCCGAGTTCAGTAAGACCTTCGGTGTTTCAATGAAGACCCTGTAAAAACCTTAATCCACATTGATCCACGTCAGTGTACTCGAGAACAAACAAATGTGATGAAATGTGATCTTTCTACGATCGTGTGACATTTTCATGCAATGGTGAAGGTTCAAAAGTCGGGTGTATGGGTACCGCATGCTCCAAGCCAATATCACAAAAATCAGTCGGTGGCCGTAAGTGCGCTTCTGCTTGCTTGCCCTCAATTCGGTCGTGAACAACACCGACCATTCTGCTCCTGTGTCGTTACTGGTGCTGAAGACCAGGAAGGCTGCGTGAAGCGATGGCACTCCACGACAACGCTCGCTGCTTCTGTTAGTGTGACAAAGACATTATAAAGGAGTTGGGCTGGGAAGTCTTTTCAACTTCGTCACCTGGTGCTGCACCCTCTGATTCTCACTCTTTCCGCTCTTTATCGAACAAATAAGATGAACATCAACAAAAGCAAAACGGAGATAATGGAATGTAGTCGAATTAAGTCGGGTGATGCTGTGGGAATTAGAATAGGAAATGAGACACTTAAAGTATTAAAGTAGTTTTGCTATTTGGGGAGCAAAATAACTGATGATGGTCGAAGTAGAGAGGTTATAAAATGTAGACTGGCGATGGCAAGGAAAGCATTTCTGAAAAAGAGAAATTTGTTAACATCGAGTATAGATTTAAGTGTCAGGAAATCGTTTCTGAAAGTTTTTTCATGGAGTGTAGCCATATATGGAAGTCAAACATGGACGTTAAATATTTTGGACAAGAAGAGAGTAGAATCTTTCGAAATGTGGTGCTACAGAAGAATGCTGAAGATTAGATGGGCAGATCACATAACTAATGAGGAAGTGTTGAATATGATTGGGGGGAAGTTTGTGGCACAACTTGACTAGAAGAAGGGATCGGTTGGTAGGCCATGTTCTGAGGCATCAAGGGATCACCAGTTTAGTATTGGAGGGCAGTGTGGAGGGTAAAAATCGGAGAGGGAGACCATGAGACGAATACACTAAGCAGATTTAGAAGGATGTAGGTTGCAATAGGTACAGGGAGATGAAGAAGCTTGCACAAGATAGAGTAGCATGGAGAGCTGCATCAAACCAGTCTCAGGACTGAAGACCACAACAACAACGACAACAACATCGAACAAATTCATGGAGCTTTCTTCTTCGATGAAAATGCGCTCCGAATATGGCTCGACATGTCTCAAAACCACGTGATTTCTGCTGTCGTGGAATTAAAGAGTCACCCTAGCTTTGGCAGACTGTTGTAAATAGTGAAGGAGAATATACTATTGATGATATTTACCTCTGTCGTCTTTATTAGATTTACAGGAGTACGCTACCTAATATTTAAAACTGATGTATTTTCACAAAAGATGGATTCTCGAGCGTTCATTGTGGTGAGGGATAAGGATCGCTACAGCATCAAAGAATGGGCTGTAATTGCTGGTGAGTACTCATATGGCTACACCCGTTACTAAAGAAATCAGCCGGTACCGTTTATCAGAGTGATGAATTACCAGCGCTATTGTAGAACGTTCTCCTTGCAGAGAGATAACGGCTGTGGTTTCTGCACTAATGCGTATACTTTATTTTACATGGATCGTACGATACCACATCACCGAAGTGTTGCATGGGCAACGGGGTGGTCTGGTTCAATCGCCTTCCCCTTCAGTGCCCCGGAAGCCGTTGAACTTCTGGCAATGGAGACACTTAAAAACATTGGTGCACGCCCAACTAACTGAAAACGTGCAGACGTTACAGAAGTGTGTGACCGATGTAAGTGACACAAGGCGAACGGGGCCAAGTTCATTCGAAAGAGTGCGTGACTTAATGCAAATAGGACTGAAGTACAAGGAAGTGTTAGTGGGCTTGATAACTATAGGCAGCACTGCCTATTACGTGTCTACTTCTACCAGAGATAGACGGGAATAAGACGACAGTCAGCCCATATACCAGCAGGTATTGGTTTCCAGACGTATAATTATAGGAACTTCCCTTTTAGTTTGGACCTTTATTACCTCTCGAAGTAATGTGAGATTTTCTTCTTGTAAAACAGTCTCTGTGTACGGCGTAGCTGAAGGAAATAGCGCACTCTCTCCCTCGCGAAATCTAAGATGGTATCGTGTTTCAAGGCGGAGTTACGCGGATTTAGCGTGATGTTTCCTGGAGCATCCTTCTTTCCAGTGTGCCTCTATATAAATACTGCACGGGGCGCTAGGTAAACCTCCACACAGTTGACACTAGGAGCTTATGGCCTTGTCGTCCTCTCTCCACAACAAATGGAGACCTGTAGCGGCAGCGTTTGGAGGCCGTCCAGGCACTGCAGCCATAAATCGCGGACCCGGTCGTCCGGATCCCCCGTAATCTGTTAAAGCACCGCACGGCCCGAGCCGCTTACTGCGGGAGTCTCGCTCTGTCTCTCTAATACCCGCACACGCAGTAACACATACGCCGGTAGCTGCAGGGTATCTGTTAAGCCCACTCCGTCTGTAGCGATTCCAGAAGCATCACGAAGAAACAGCAACGATTTACTCCGGATAAAGATGCGTCATGCTAGCCATTAAAATGTTTAGCTTCTTAGCTCATAATGGAGTCGATTTTATAATACAATATCATGATATAAAATTGGTGTAAAACAGAGATTTTTAGCTTTCTAAGATTTAGAAAAATCTCTTTACAGATTCAAAAGGAATAAATTCTTCGGAAATCGGAAATTAAATGATTACAAAAACTGGAAGCAAAAGGCTCCAGACTGCTTTCGAGACAAGTTTTAAGCAGGTAAAAGAATATGTCATGTAAGTGAGGAAGTATTGAGAAAAAACTGAGACAGTTGTTTGTAGCATGTCCTCCACTTTATTCACTCTGTGGAATAAGCAAGAAGTCAGGTACACAAAAGGGGAATTCTGTGAGGGAATTGTAGTTGTGCAGGAATGTATGAAATACCAATGAAGTTGTAATTTGCCAGTTGCAGTTAACGATTAGAAAGGTCAATGTAATGAATGTCCTACGTGATCGAAGAGACCATGGGTGTACTGACAGGTCATAGTGTCCAACGGGTACAATGTTTCGGCGACCAGACATGTAGCTATCGTCAGGTGCGCTGACGCACTGACCTCCTGAGGGCGGGCGGTAGTCTTATAACCCACCCCACAACAAGCTGCTCTCTCCGCGGCCCGCGCCATTGGGCGCGCATTAGCACTCGTGGAGACACAGAGGTCGGGTCTGTGACAGTGCCGGTGTAAATGCTAGGTCCGCCCAGCTCACCAGACCGTTTTCGTTGCTGAGTGTCTTCTTAATTATACTCAGTGCTGGTTCCCACGCCTTGGTAAGATTATAGTCGCACTCTCGGTTGATGAGTTCGTTCTTCGTGCGAATTTCGATGGTCTCTCTGACAAGCAGTCCCGTTATTTAGAAGCATGGGACAAGATATTGGTAAGCTTGTGATCTCGTGTTTTTCGAACAAACAGTGCTCCGTGACCGCTGACTTGTTAGCCTACTTCAGACGCGTGTGAGTTTGATGTTCACGGAAATGATTTTCGGTAGTGCACGCTGTCTGTCCAATATAAGCCTTACCACACTGACAGTGAATCTGGTATACGCCGGCCTTCTGCAAGCCAAGGTCATCTGTCCAATAAATTTGGAAATTTGTGCTGAGATCTTATGGGACCAAAGTACTGAAGTCATGGGCACCTTAGCTTACACACTACTTAATCTAACTTAAACTAAGTTACGCTTAGGACAATACACACCCATGCCCGGGGGAGGACTCGAACCTCCGACGGAGGGAGCCGCCCGGACCATAACAAGGGGCCCTAGACCGTGTACACTGCGTGGCACTTCCCATTAATTCTAGTGCTTTTTGGGGTAAAAAACAATTTTAACTCTGTGGTTTTTCAATTTGCGTCCGATTTGCCCCGATAGTGTGCCAGTGTGAGGAATAAATGTTGTGGCCAGTTCTTCCTTTGCGATTTCTTGCGCTTCCAAAATTTTGTAGTGTAGTGGTGGGGTGGAGAGCGCGTCTAATCTGCCATCCGAATACCCGTTCTTTCAGAATATGCTTCTGAGGTGTTCCAGCTCCTGCGGCAGCCTCTCTGTGTCTGAGATGCTGAGCGCCCTATGTAGCAGCGTTCTTAGATCTCCATTTCACTGAGAAGGGAGGTTACAGATGTCTGCATGCAAATACAGATCAGTGTGCATTTTCTGCCTGTACACACAATGATGCAACGTGCCATCAGCTCTTCTCTCGGCCATAACGTCCAGAAAACGTAATCTTCCTTCTGCTGCCTAAGCTCTTTCCCCTTCGCTATTTTTTCGTGGTATAAAAGACGTTTCGAGATCTAATGGCTGCTTGCACAAAAAGAGGCAGTCTAGCTATCTATTTGGCACAATCATTTAAAATGAATGTTAATGACAGAAGAGAGGGATGAGATTTTTCAATTCGCATAACCGATGGGTACTGGATATTTTCCATGAAACGACATTACAATACCATGAAGAAAGAATTTAGTTGATTATGAAAGAGCAGAAATTACAATGATCTACAGATGGCATTCATTGATCTGTAAATCAAGGAGCACTTTGTGCTAAATTTGTAGGTATGGGGCAGTTGAAGAAATTGGTTGTGCAAATATATAAATTTCTGAAGTCAAGCACGTTGTTCCATTGTCAGTTGCAACAGTCCTCAATGGATCTGAAGAGTATGGAGACCTCATACATTACCGTTAAGTACATTTGTTAACTAAAGGTGCATGCCGGGGAAGATTTTTCGAATGAAATCTCGCTATTGTTGAATGAATGAAGGAAGAAAAGTAATGGATTGCAATCTTCTCTTTTCAAATATTCTTGGCTGCACACTGCCCTCAGTAGGACATTGCAAGGTGATTTTATTCTCATTTGATTGGGATGAATTTATGTCCTTTTGTCGATTGTGGAACTCAGTAAGGCAAAACTTGATTGCGAAACTCCTTGAAATTGTCTGCTTCTGCCAGTACGCCGATAGATAGAAATTATTTTACGTCTTCAGCACGCCAAAAATAAATACTGATAATCTGTTTTGTTTTCAATCTACATTGTTGAAAAACTGCACTGCCATTTAAATGCAGCGAGTTTGCAGTTTGTCCCTCTTTCCCCTGCTTGTGGTCAGGCAGCGTGGAGTGGCGGTGGGGGAAGTGTACAGCGAAGCCTAGTGCTTTGGCACTCGTGTCAAGGCCCAGCACACGTGACGAAGTCTTGCCTGGCCCTGATACAGATACATCATTTGTTGGTTTTGATGAGCTGTCGAGTGCCAAAATATATGACATAAATAGCTGTATCTCTTGAATGCATTGATTTAGAAGTGTAAATGTTTTACACCACTGAGGAACCTTGGACATAAATCTTTCGACATCAGATTCAACTTAATATCTCTACCTTTCCTGAGAAATGGGGGCCTTAACGGTGAAACATACAGAAGGACAACAATTTGCAAAAAGTACTTTTTGCGATATAATTATGAGTGTGACATTTTTCAGATTTTTTTATTTTACTTGTACTGTGAAACCTTGCTTCTTGCCAAATTTCGCTGTTATAATCCCATGTAGAATGTACTATAAGTTTTTATGAGTAAGTTTGCAAGTATCAAAACATGTGATTAGAAGGCCAAATCTCTTGACTGCATTGACGTAGACGTTTTGAATTTCTTACACCGTCAAGGGCTTATAGATCTTAGTACTGACCTGAATGTAAACCTGACTCAATCTAAGCAGGAAGGGTTACAGGTATCTTAACAGACAGAAGAAAAAACTGATCCTATAAGGATACCTTTTGTACCGATTGTAATCTATGACAGTGATAAGATCTAATATAAATGAGGCAGTAATTCTTTTGTAATTATGTATGTGCAGTTCATTGAAGTTGAAGACAGAATTTGCCCAGGTAGGCGTGACAGATGTCCTTCATGGAAATCTGTTCACTGAGTTGCCTATCTGTTCGAACGAACGCAATCTATGACACAATACGGAACCACCTACTTGTTGCGCTCGTAGAGCGTATTACAAATCTAAATTTCGAGAGGTGCTTCATCGGCTGATGAGTGTGCTTTTGTTTTTGTCCGATCAGCTTCTAAAATCTTTAAGGTACTTATGAATGACCCTGTACTGTTTACAAAGACACAACCGATGATTTTAATGTGATAAAGGTTATTTTATGTGAAACATGTTTCAGTACTCAGTGCCTGCCACGCATTGCTAATTGGAGACGCCATACAGCGCGCAACGTTTGTCTGCAATCACTTATTCCAACACTAAAATATGAAACTTAACATACTCTAAGGCTAATTAGCGTCAGCATCTTTAACTACTATTCCTTAAAGTCCTGTATTTCGATCCGGGCGAATACTCAGTATCTTTAAATAAAAATCATAAAAAATAGGGTCCGAAGACCTCCAGTTTAAGAATTGATCGTCATTCTACCAACGGCCTGGATAAGAGGGCAGGTTCAGGACACCTTCTTATCCTTGGTGTGGGAAATAAGCAACGATCAAGAGACGATGAGGACGCAGAAGGGAAAGGAAACTACGCAATTAAAGTTAATATGTACCCACTGGATATACAGCCTGCATTTGTACTAGTGTGGTGACGATTGTGTATTTACCAAGCGGAATGCGACCATGAGAAAAATATCAACCACCAAGAAAAGACTAACACTTGACGAGTCGAAGCGCAGGATATCTTGCACACTACGTAATCTAACTTAAACCAGCTTACGCGAAAGTCAACAAACACACACACACACACATACACACACACACACACACACACACACATACACACACACACACACATTCCCGAGGGAGGACACGAACCTCCAACGGGGAGAGCCGCATGGACCGTGACAAGGCGCCCTACACCGTGCAGCTACCCCGCGCGGCGAACTCTATATGAATGAAGGTGTATGACAAAGAGCAATCAAGTTGAGCGACAACGATTATTCCTATCAGGATCGATAACAAACTAGTGCCAAAAACAACAGTTCAGAAACGATAATACTTCGATTTATTTCGAACCATTTTTCTGGAGTTTCATATCTTTGCTTACTTGCTGAGTTACATTTCAGAGACTGTCGCGAACCAAGTTCAAACGTCGTTACAGCTATTTTCGTTCTATTCGCTGAATATAGGGAATTACATACAGAAAAGCGGATGTTATTATTGCAAAGGCTTTCGCCGTCAGAGTCAGCTTATATAAAAGTTTTCGGTGCATCGTTCTGCGCCATAATGTAAAAAAGTTTGCAGGAGGAACCAACGTTTCGGCCAGGGTTACAGTGGCCTTCTTCTGTATCCAAAAATCACTGAAAGTCCCACTTCTGCTCTGTAATTTGTGGAGGCTATTAGATAACTTACTTCTTGACAAAATATTACATTTTAGAAAACTATCAGTGTTAAGCGTGGCTATGTGGACACAACTTGAAACAGCTGTAATTTGAAGAAAATAAACAGCGAACGACTTATTGAAATTGTCTTTTTCTTAGATTAATTGAGTAACGAGAGCATTACTGGATGAAAGAAGGTATTTAATCAAAGTTACGGAACGGGTAACACGTAATATGAGGATGAAAAGAAAGTTGCAACATTTGTCCGCCGAGAATGATTAAATAAACATTTTGGTTCATTTTCACGAGAAGCGGACCCGTTTGTCTCCTCAAAACAGCACAGAACAATCACTTTGTTAGTCCACACCCTCCAAGTTAATGGCCTCGCTGGGCCGTCTGCTCACTCGAAGGCCTGCATCTTTTGAAAAGACAGAAAACCACTGCCCGTCAGATGACACCATCAGGTCAGGTGTCTGTGTTGTTTAGCCCATCAAAGACATGGAGCTTCATGTGCTGCGGTGATCACAGACACTTTGGGGGATAGAGGACTGAAAATGACAATTGCTTGGAGTCGCCCTCACAATGTTCGCTCGTAAGTGGTTGACTTATACATACATTCACCGACTGTAGCAATTTCTGTTTGGCTTAGAAGCAATTATTATTGACAAAGCGTAGTGACCTTCAATTATTCCTGTCGGCCAGAACGTTATGATCATGTCTTTGTTCCTTTTCCTGGACTTCAGTATACCGATACCGTGGCCACACGTGTTAATCTGGAATTAATCTGTAGTTGGTCGTGTTAGTGGTATTGGATGAACTAATGCCCTAACCGTGCCCATTATTATTATTATTATTATTATTATTGTTAGTATGTCAGCCCCGGATAGCTGAGTGGTGAGCGCGACAGAATGTCAATCCTAAGGGCCCGTTACAGTGGAAACCAGCTGCCGGCCGGAGTGGCCGTGCGGTTCTGGGCGCTACAGTCTGGAACCGAGCGACCGCTACGGCCGCAGGTTCGAACCCTACCTCCGGCATGGATGTGTGTGATGGCCTTAAGTTAGTTAGGTTTAATTAGTTCTAAGTTCTAGGCGACTGGATCTCAGAAGTTAAGTCGCATAGTGCTCAGAGCCATTTGAACCATTTTTTTTAAATCAGCTGCTGTGAAAAAAACATTTTTAGTCGAGTTTTGGTGGTATAAATACTGCTGGCTGTTGAAACTACTGCACAAAGAAGAATAGTAAATCATGAATAGATTGCATTTTCTGTTTACACAGTATATGAATTGGAGTATGTGGTTAAATTTGTAGGTGAGATAGAAGATCATATAGCGCAATATTTAGAATACAGAAGTGTATCCTCTATAATAAGGTACCTCACTGGGCTGGGCATCTAGTAGAACTGAGCCTCGATGACCGATAGACTACGGGTACTTCATTCCATGCTCCTTCAGTGTTTATCATTCTTAATGGTTGGCAAATAGTGGCTTTCCAGTCCCTCGACAACTCAAAACCAGATGATTTCAATAGGTAACGGATCTGCGGGACTTGCTGGGCAGGACTGTGCAGCCGTAAAGCATCGATTGCACACCGACCAGCACAGCGCATCGAAACGGCATCAAGAAGGCGCTGACCCGCTCGCCAATGGAAAGAGCGGGCAGTGCCATATCTCGTGGAAGAGAGCGTTCAACGTCCTCTGTCCAGACTGACTTAATGGTGGTAGTGGTAATAGTAGTAGTATTGCATGAAAGTAACTACATTTAGGATGCACAGAAAGCACTCCGAGCCACCTCATAACAAGAAGTTATGTGTCTTTCATGTTTACAATTAAAGTGATCAATTAATTGGTAAGTGTTATGTACAGACCACTTTGTATTCCTGACACCGGCCATCATTACTTCTCCCCTGCCTTGTTTGTGTTAATGCGGACTGTCTAGGAATGAAATTTAGAGGCACCGCAGTAACATTGCGAATGTCAGAAGCTTTGAGCTGGCCGGAGTGGCCGTGCGGTTCTGGGCGCTACAGTCTGGAGCCGAGCGACCGCTACGGTCACAGGTTCGAATCCTGCCTCGGGCATGGAAGTGTGTGATGTCGTTAGGTTAGTTAGGTTTAATTAGTTCTAAGTTCTAGGCGACTGATGACCTCAGAAGTTAAGTCGCATAGTGCTCAGAGCCATTTGAACCATTTTTTAGAAGCTTTGAAAATAAATTGCGCTGCCTACAAATATTGTGTCGTCTGTAGATAGTATTGACAACATTTTTACTGACTCTCACGTGTTACACAGACTGAAGATGTAAGGTTAGGTTTGTTGTTATGCGGAAAATCATTTCAAAACAAGACGAAAGCGCTTTTTTTGTATTAGACTGCGTCGAAATACCTATATCGTTGTCGACATTGTGGGTTTTTAGAGCAGATGAATGTTTAGATCGGTGAATGGGATGATTTGTAGCTCAGATAATATGGGAAACAGCAACGTAGAGACATATTATTTAATAATTTAATTGAAGTGATATAATCTCGGCGTATACATTACTTACACGAATACAATCCTTTAGTGCATGTATTACATGCATGACACGTTTCTATAACCATCTCTCAGATACTGTAAGGTGAAACAGCACTTTCAAATTTAAAGTCTTCGAAAGAATTGTCTGTAGCAAGGCCTGGCAGCTTATCGGATAAGCGCAGACTTCTTCGAACTGCCTCGCTCATTGTTTTATTTTATTCTTTTGTGACGGCGATAAGGGCAGTCGCAGAAACTTTTGCGGTGTCGTTGGGAGTGTGGAAGGGGGTGAAGTGCCTACATATGGGCATGCCAGTGTACCGGTAGAACAGTTTCCAGTAAATGTATCGAATGTTGAACCCAACACACAAATATTTATGACAGAAATTTTTTGTTCAACACCAGTTCTCACAAGATTTCGGCAGTGATTTCTGACGTTCCTGAACCAATTTTTCATTCGCCACTTTCTTCTGCTAGCAATAAACTACGTCAATTGTAACGACAGAAGTGTCTTTATCGTCCATGTTAAGAATCATAGTATTATTGCACACTCCTGTTGACAATGTTATTGAGCAGTCTTGATAGACTGTCAGTAATATTGCAAAAATAATAATTTTGCAATATTTTGACTGTATAGGGGCTATTTAATGCGCCGTAAGGACAGTGGTGGTAAAAGAATTTCTATTCAGCGGGGACCAGAGAGGATTGTGCCACTTTCTCAGTAACAGACAACTCCAAAGCGACAAGATTAATCCTTTTAGAAAATGGCAACAGATTTCCGATCGAACATTTGCAAGTGCTCTGGAGGTAATTGTTATCTGGGGTCGTGTATATCACAAGAGACCATTACTCTCAGAGACACATATATCTGCACTTGTCCGTTGGGTCAGACTACACAAGAAGAAGACAACAACTATTTGGAGGCGTCACTTTGGTTCGAATAACTACGATTTTTCCTGTTTCCAGATGGTACAAGGCGTTTGACCTGCATTTTGTAGAGGAAGTAGTTCATGCCGCAGGCGCTTCCGTGATGTTTTAGTGGTCGTTTTCGTACTATGACTTGGGTCCTCTCCTGTCCCGTAGACATGAACCAGTGTTTGTATATCAACGTTCTCAGTGGCTAAATGTTGACTTTTCTTCTCTCTCATCATGATGAGAATACTGACGACACTCCCGTCTTCCTAGTTCACAGGTCTGCATGCTACTGTTTGTATTTCGAAGAATAGTCAGACACACTATCCCACCTCTACTGGCCCATTAAGTAACCTGATGTTTGAGGCTATTTACAACAGCGGGAGAAATGTAGCAAACTACATCCCTTGTAGTTCAGCACCTCTTCTCGATGGTATTGTCGACGAGTGGGGTGTGCTGGATAAGGTATACCTGTAGAAATATGTTGTCTAACTACATTGAGACTTTATGCGGCGTTAAGCAGTTTTATCATAATGTGTTCCGGGATCGTTACTTTCGTCCGGGTTGTTTCACAATATGCGCACACTACTGATATATGTGCACTTGGCGATCACTTATAAATGGTCATTGCTGCTGAAATCAGCTGATAATGAGTAACATGTAGTGTTTGGTATCATTGCTACAGAAAGAAAGGTAAAACATGTCCAGCTTCGTAATGATTGTGTTAAAGTATGTTTACGTCATTTTTCTGACCAGCCCCACTGTACTATACCCATTACGTAGCGACTGTGGGGAAGCTTGGGGCTTTTTTTTGCACTCGTATACAATAACATCTTGCTACGAGTAGGATCTTATGACGCCAGTCGATCGCAGATTATTAACACGTTGCGTTAAGCAACTCCCAGTTCCAAGAAGTTGACACTCTATGCTTTTACATTATGTCAGCATAGAGCGGGCCGTTCCATAACATGAGGTTTTCATTCGAAAATTAGTTTTTTTCTATGTCTAAAAAAATTTAATGTCAGTACAGAATTTGGAAACAATAAAAATTTGCAGGTACGGCTTCATCAGCATTTACTTATGGGACGTAAGGTTGCTTTCGCTGCCCGACTTGCTTCCGCAGCACACGTAACTTTCAACCTATATCACGTTCCTTACATTTTAAAAAAAAAAAAAGAATATGCCTCTGGTGATGAGATACATGTAAGGATTTATTTCGCTTTACACTCATTGTCGCTGCTCTGTCGCTAGCGTATTCAGTTGTTTCCTTCTGGAAAGTAGGTAATTAGATAACACCATTCGTTGTCTCGCGAGAAGATTAATCACCCAGGGGGTACGTTCTGTAGGACATCTGGACCCAGCAGTTCATACTACTCTACCAGATATTGTATCATCCGCTTTTACTTGAGTGAAAGGGTCATAAATCTTATTCATATCGGTTAGCCAGTCGTAAGTGTAAATATTATGACATCTTACCTTCTCTGTCCCTTACACCTCTGTTCCTAGGAGAAGCTAGTGGAGATCAAGTGTCGTCACAGGCACAGCCAATGAATAGTTACTCGTCACACGACACACGATGCTAATACCGAGTAACAACGCATCTATCCTTTATAATGGTCGAAATCTGATGAGGAAGGGAATGCACAGAATTCATAAGTCATAACATATACAGCTTGTAACATCCATGTTA
This sequence comes from Schistocerca gregaria, assembly GCF_023897955.1. Lineage (NCBI taxonomy): Eukaryota > Metazoa > Arthropoda > Insecta > Orthoptera > Acrididae > Schistocerca > Schistocerca gregaria. The sequence continues at coordinate 143,656,617 of NC_064925.1, read as the reverse complement.
CCGTCACTCCCCATAAGTCCTTAAATTTGGTCCAGGGAATTATTATTCATAAAGATCTTCTGTTACAGTCTGATGACGAGCTACGTGAGAACCTGGCACGACGAGGTGTAAACTTTGTCAGCCGTGTCTTTAGGAGGCCCGTGTCTTCATCCTGGTCTTTGAGGACGACTGCTTGCCTGAGAAGATCAAGGTCATGATCTACTGGTGCGCTGTCAAGCCCTATATCCCGCCCCCTATGCGATGCTTCCAGTCCTGGAAATTCGGACACATGTCCTCCAGGTGCACTGCCAGCCCCCCGTGTCGTGATTGTGGACGACCTCCGCATCCTAATGCTCCATGTGCTCCGCCTCCCACCTGCGTTAACTGTGCGGAGCATCATTCTCCCTGCTCACCAGACTGTGCAGTCTACCAACGAGAGCGGAAGAAACTAGAAATTAAGACCTAGGACCGTTTAACTTACCAAGAGGCAAAGAAGAAGCTAGGACGACTCAACCCCACACCTATGATGAGGAGTTATGCTACCGCCACACTGCCGCCACCAGTTTCTGCAAAGACCTTTCACAGTTGGCCCACAGAACAGTCGCGTTACGCTTGCCCCACCACTGGTGGGGGCCACTCTCTCTTCCACTGCTCCCAAAACACTCAGTTCGGGAGCAGTGCGCCCCAAACAACTGGGGACGTCACTCCCCACCTCTCTGCCGGAGAGGCGACAGCCCTCTCCGGCTGCTCAGCCGGAGACGCAATAGCCTACTCCGGCCTCACCTGTTTGGAAGGGATCACTTGGGGGAGTCCCTTCCAAGGACTTCGCCAGTGTCTTACAAGACACTAGCCAGTGGCTGAAGAAGCCACCAGCTCTGGTCGAAGGGCTTCACGCTCTTCCTCTGTTCCTGATAAAGCGTCAGGAAAGCCCTCCCAGCATGCAAACCCTCTTCCCAAAGAGAAGAGAGAGATGAGGAAGCTCTCTAAGAAGGATAAGGGCCCAGTGGTTCACGCACCACCGCTTCCTGTCAGCTCAGCCTCTGAGGATGAGGTCGAGCTCTTTTCGTCCTCTGATAACCTCGATCACGCCGTCTCCTCGGAAACGATGGACGTAGCGACGTCCGTCACTCAGTCGGGGGCAGCATGTGACCCTACCAGGTAATTTGCCTTTTCCATGCCTGCATGCCCCTACAGGACACGCTTTGTACAATCCTCTGGTAGAAGTGTGACGGTTATTTTAGCCATCTATCTGAGCTACGTCAGCTTCTAAGCATGACACCTGCTTTATGCATTGCCCTCCAGGAAATCTGGTTCCCGGCAATGCGGACCCCTGTTCTTCGTGGATACAGGGATTATTGCTGCAACCGTAGCACTTACAATAGCGTGTAAGGTGGAGCCTGTGTGTATGTCCTTACCTCTGTATGTAGTGATCCTGTGCCCCTTCAAACATCATTAGAAGCTGTGCCTGTCCGCGTAAGGACTACCCAGGAGAATACCGTCTGCAGTGTCTCTCTCCCTCCTGGTGGTAATGTCACCCTGACTGAATTGGCTGCACTTGTCACCCAACTTCCCACGCCTTTTCTTCTCCTGGGGGATTTAATGCCCACAATCCCCTGTGGGGTGGAACGAAGATTACTGGCCGAGGCAGAGATGTCGAGAATCTCATCTACCAACTCGACCTCTGCCTCTTAAACACTGGCGCTGCCACATAATTCAGTGTGGCGCATGGCACGTTCTCGGCCATAGATCTGTCGTTGTGCAACCCAGGGCTTGTACCATCGGTCCACTAGAGGGACCATGACGACTTGTGTGGTAGTGACCATTTTCCCATCTTCCTTTCACTACCCCAGCGTCGCTCCCTTGAACGCTTGCCTACATGGGCATTTAGCAAGACAAACTGGGACACGTTCTCCTCTGCTGCCACTGTTGAATCTCTGCCCCACGGTACCATCGATGTGGTGGTTGAGACACTGACTGCAGCTATTGTTTTCTCTGCGGAACGTACCATTCCTCGTTCGTTAGGGTGCCCCCGGCGAAAGTAAGTGCCTTGGTGGTCTCCGGAGGTAGCTGCAGCCATTAAAGAACGTCAGTGTGCTCTTCAGCAACATAAGCGACACCTGTCTTTGGAGAACCGCATTTTATTCAAAGGTCATCGTCCTCAGGCTGGGAGAGGTACGTTTCTACCATTGGTTCCCGTACTTCACCCTCCCAGGTGTGGATGAAGATTCGGCGCATCTTTGGATTGCAGCACTCTACAGGTGTCCCAGGGCGTACCATCAACGGGGCGCTATCCACCTATGCCGATGCAATCGCCGAGCATTTCGCACAGTACTACGTTCGGGCCTCTGCGTCGGGGAATTACCCGCCCGCGTTTCACGCGATAAAACGCCGGGAGAAAGGCAAACGGCTTTCTTTTTCTTCTCGCCACCCTGAGGCGTATAACGCCGCTTATAGTTCGTGGGAACTCCAAAGCGCCCTGGCACAGTGCCCCGATACAGCCTCTGGGCCAGATGGTGTCCACAATCAGATGCTCAAACATCTGTCCCCAGACTGACAGCAATGTGTTCTTGCCATCTTCAACCGCGTATGGGGCGATGATGTCTTTCCGTCGCAGTTGCGAGAAAGTACCATCATTCCGGTGCTGTAGCCTGGTAAGGACCCGCTTAATGTGAATAGCTATCGGCCCATCAGCTTGGCAAATACTCTGTGCAAGCTACTAGATCGTATGGTGAGTCGACGGCTGTGTTGGCTGCTAGAGTCTCGGGGTCTTCTGGCTCTGTGCCAGAGCGGCTTCCGTCAGGGCCGTTCCACCGCCAATACTTTGGTCTTCCTTGAGTCTGCAATCCGCACTGCTTTTTCTAGGCGCCAACACCTCGTCTCCATCTTTTTCGACCTGTACAGAGCATATGACACGACGCGGCGGCACCATATTCTCGCCACGTTGCACGGGTGGGGTCTCTGGGGCTCTTTCCCCATTTTTATTCAGAATTTTTTATCTGTTCGGACATTCCGCGTTTTAATTGGCACATCCCATAGTTTACTTCATAGCCAGGAGAACGGCGTTCCACAGGGCTCTGTATTGAGCGTGCACCTTTTCCTTGTGGCCGTTAATGGCCCTGCAGCAGCAGTAGGGTTGTCTGTCTCACCCACGTTATATGCTGACGATTTATGCATCTTTTTCAGTTCCTCCACCATTGTTGCAGAACGTAGATTGCAGGGAGCCATACGCAAGGCGTAGGCATGGGCCCTCGCCCATGGGTTTGAATTTTCTCCTGCGAAGACTTGTGTTATGCACTTTTGTCGGCGTCGAACTGTCCATCCCCACCCTGAGCTCTATCTTCAGGGTGCCATGCTCAGGGTTGTTGACACTTACCGTTTTCTGGGATTGCTGTTCGATGCCCGGCTTACTTGGCTTCCACATATTCGTCAGCTCAAGCATCAGTGCTGGCAGCATCTGAATGCCCTCCGCTGCCTCAGCAACACAACTTGGGGTGCAGATCGTAATACGCTGCTGCAGCTCTACAAAGCCCTTGTGCTGTCCCGACTGGATTATGAGAGTGCGGCGTATGGCTCAGCGTCGCCCTCAGCGTTGCAACTGCTGGACCCGTTCACCACTGTGGGGTTCGACAGGCAACAGGAGCATTCCGCACCAGCCCTGTTCATAGCCTCCTTGCTAAGGCTGGGGTTTCTCCGCTTCGTACTCGGCGTCAAAACTGTTAGCCAACTATGCTAGCCGCGTCCGTTGTTCGCCCCGTCACCCTAACTACCGTCTCCTTTTCGCTAATGCGGCAGTCCATATCACACACCGGCGGCCACGATCAGGCCATACAACTGGGATCCGTGTTTGGTCACTCCTTAGTGAACTCGAGTGTTTGCCCCTTCCATCTGCTTTCCAGGTCCGCCCCCATACACCACCTTGATGTATTCGTTGGCCGCAGCTTCGGGTGGAACTTTCCCGATGGACAAAGGATTCAGATCCTCTTGCAGTCTTGCGCCGCCAGTTCCTTGCTCTCCTAGGCGCATGCCATGACTCGGAGGTTATCTATACCTATGGCTCGATGGTTGATGGCCGTGTGGGGTACGCTTATGTTCATGCGGACTATGTAGACCAGCGCTCCTTGCCGGAAGGATGCAGTGTTTACACCGCAGAACTGACAGCCAATTTTCGTGCCCTTGACCGTATTCGTATCAGCACTGGAGAGTCCTTCGTCATTTGCAGTGACTCGCTCAGTAGTCTACTGGCTCTTGACCAGTGCTACCCACGCCATCCCATTGTTGGTGCCATCCAGGGGTCCATTCACACTCTTGAACAGCGTGGTCGTTTGGTGGTGTTCATCTGGACTCCAAGACACGTTGGGATCGCGGGAAACGAACTCGCCGACAAGTTAGCCAAAGAGGCTACCAGCAAACAGACGCTGGAGATCGGCCTACCGGCAACTGATCTCCGAAAGGTTTTGCACCGTCTGGTCTTTGGGATGTTGGGAGACAAATGGCGCACTGTGTCTGTACCTAATAAGCTGCGGCAAGTAAAGGAGACCACGACTGTGTGGGGTTCCTCCATGCGGGCCTCTCGCAGGGATTCTATTGTTCTGTGTAGGCTCTGCATTGGTCACTCTTGACTGAGGCATGGCATGTGCTGCGTCGCGATGACCACCCTCATTGTCGCTGTGGTGCAAACATGACGGTGGCCATATATTGTTGGAATGTCCTCTACTAACCGCCATTAGGCGAACTTTTAATCTCCTCGGTGTTTTATCATCTCTTTTAGGTGACAATGTCTGTATGGCAGATCGTGTTTTAAGTCTTATTCGAGCAAATGGTTTTTATAGGTCCCTCTAATTTTATTGCGTCACCCTCTTTTATGCTGTATATTTTACTTAGTTTTGTGTTGTAATTCGACTCCACCCTAATCTTTTAGGCTGGAGGTTTTAACGTGTTGCAGAGTGGCTGCCTCATCCTATTTTTTTTTTTTTTTTTTTTGTGATCAGCCAGCCACAGTCCTCTGCTGTACAGTTTAAATCCCTTCTGCCTTTCTTCTCTGTGTTGTTTTTGCTGTCTTCTTTTTTCTTTTAGTGTTCAACACTGAGGTTGGTTTGCAGCAGAGCGCCATTCCTCTCTTCTGTCTGCTTTCCTCTTCATTTCCACATATGTGTTACATCCAACGTCATTCATGATCTGTTGCATGTATGATATCCTTGGTCGCCCCCGCCGATTCCTTCCCTCAATAACTCCTTCTGCTATTGTTCCAATGATATTGTTGTGTCGTAGGATGTGCCCTACAAGTTTGTCTCTTCTTGTTTGGATGTGCCTCCACAGAGATCTGGTTTCCTGTACTCTTCTAAGCACCTCTTCATTTGTTACTTTGTCTGTCCAGCTGATCTTCATCATCCTTCTATAGCACCACATCTCCAGGTCTTCTAGCCGTCTTCTCTCTGCTCTTCCAACTGTCCAAGTTTCACATCCATATAGGGCCACACTCCAAACGAAACCTTTCATGATGCGTTTCCTTATTTTCAGACTGATGTTGTTGATGGTGAGTAAGTTCCTTCTCCGATTAAATGCAATTTTGGCCTTTTGTATTCTGGTCGCAATTTCTTTCCGGCTTCTACCATCCCTTGTGATTTTGCTTCCCAGGTAAGTAAATTCCTGTATTACTTCCAGCTCCTCTCTTCCAATTCTAATTCTCGGAGGTTCATATTCTGCTCCTGTACTGCATACCATCACTTTAGTCTTTTTCTTGTTTATTCTCATTCCATACTGATTGTATAGATTTTTTTCCGTTGTTCTGAGGACTTCCTCTAGATCTTCTTCTGTCTCCGTGACTATAGCAATATCATCTGCATAACGTACCATGTCTATCTTCTGCCCATTAATTTTGATCCCCACCTCAGTAGTTTCTCGAACTTGGTCTATAGCTTCCTGGATGTAAGCATTGAATATAAGAGGAGAGAGAGCACATCCTTGTCTTACCCCTTTTCTAATATTTGCTTGTTGTTCCTGGTGACAGTTCCTAATCACTGCCACCTCATTCTTATAGAAAATGAGTATCACGCGGATGTCTTTGTACTTTATTCCAATTTTCCTCAGCACTCTGAACATCTCTTGCCAGATAACGTTATCAAATGCCTTTTCCATGTCTATAAAGGCAATATAAGTTGGTTTATTTTTCTGTAATTGGTTTTCGATAATGAGTCTTAGTGCCAGAATCGCCTCTCTTGTTCCCAATCCCCTTCTGAAACCAAACTGATCTTCACTCAGCATATCCTCCACCTTCTCTTCAATTCTCTTCAGAACTATTTTTATGAGAATTTTTGATGCATGTGATATTAGGCTAAGAGTTTGGTGCTGTTCACATTTTGTAGCTGCTGCCTTCTTTGGTATAGGAACAATGATACATTTCTGGAAGTCTGTCGGTATCTCTCCTGTGTTATAGATGGACCTAATAAGTTTAAGCAGCATCATTTTAATGCCGTCACCAGCATTCTTTATTAGTTCTGCAGGGATGTCATCAATACCCGTTGCTTTGTTGTCCTGTAGTTCTTTTAGCGCTCTGTCAAATTCTTCTTGCAGAATGTCATCTCCCTTGTCATCTTCGTCTACTTCCTCTTCTCTTCCTATTACTTCCTCCGAAAGAGGTGTTCCAGCATACAACTCCTCTATGTATTCTTTCCATCTCTTCAGCATGCCTTCACCAAACAGCATTTTCCCCTCTTTATTTTCTATTGTGCCTGAGAGTACTGTTTTACGTTTGTTAAAAAAAAAATTGATTTGCTGTTCCGTAGGCTAAATCAGTTCTTCCGTTTTGCATATTTTCTTCTACTTTCCTGCACATTTCTCCAAGAAAATTTTCTTTTGCTTTCCTAGCTTCTCTATTAACTAAATTCCTTAGTCTTCTGTATTCAGCTTTTTCTTGTTCCTCAGTTGCATTTTTGTATAATCTTCTGTTTTCTATAAGCTCAATAATATCTGCTGTAATCCATTTCCTCTTGTTTTTGGGTTCAGTTCTTCCAACTATCTTTTCTGCTGCTTTGTATATACCAGATTTAATCTGATTCCAGTCTTCATTTACTCCACCATGTTGAAAATTTTTAATTAGGTTGTCTGTTTCATGAGCATAGTGCTTTGCCAGTCCCTCAGTTTTCAGTTTTTCTAGTTCCCATTTAAGTTTTACTGGCTTCTTCTTCAAACGTTTGAATCTCAGTGAACTTTTCATCATGACCAGGTTATGATCACTGCCTATGTCTGCAGATGGATAGCTCCTGCAATCTTTTATCTGGTTCCTAAAACGTGCTTTCCCTAGAATGTAGTCAATCTGTTGTCTCCTCAGGTCTCCAGGGGCCTTCCATGTATATCTTCTTCGTTTGTGGTGTTGGAAAAGTGTGTTTGCAACAACTAATTGGTGCTTTGAGCAGAACTCGATCAGTCGATCACCTCTTTCATTTCTTCTTCCAAGTCCATATTTGCCAACAATTCCTTCCTCCGGGTCTTCACCCACAATCGCGTTCCAGTCCCCCATGGCAATCAGGTTTTCATCTCCCTTAACATTTCTCATCGCATCACTTATTTCTTCGTATATTTCGTCAATGACTGCATCTTCTTCTTTGGATGTTGGCATGTATATTTGTATTATCACAGTGTCTTTTGGTTTAGTTTCAAGTTTGACTAGTATTATTCGAGAGCTATATTGCACATATCCCTTGACACGTGAGCCATAGTTTTTCCTCAAAATTATTCCAACTCCTCCCATTCCCGGTCTATCTTGGTCAGTTCCGGTGTGAATGACTCTGTATTCTCCAGACCAGAAATCACCTGGTTGGGGCCATCTCATCTCCGATATGCCCAGGATATCGATTTCCAGTCGCTCCATTTCAAGTTTTACATTTTCTAGCTTGCTACACTGAAGCAGTGTTCTCACATTCCAAGTGGCTATGTTAAAATTGGGATTCATTTCCTTCACGTTGCCTATATCTTTTGCAGTCCCCACCCGGAGATCCGGTTGGGGGACTATTTTATCTCCGGAAAATTTTACAGAAGATACTGACATGGTTTACTGCTGATGCTTGGGATAACCGTAGTTCTTTAATGTGGTGGTTTCCCGTTGCCTTCCACATCCTATGCCGTTGACCATCAGTTGGTTCTTCCGCCTTTGGAAATGATTTCTCATTTCTCAAATGATTTTTGCTGCTGTGCTCCGTTTTCCGCGTTGTCTTACCATTGACCTTGGGGCTTTCCTTCCCCTGGAATTTTTATTTTAGTGCTTCGTCTGACTGGTGGATAGTTTCAATTTGCTCTTAGTTTTTATGAAACAAGGGACCGATGACCTTTGCTGTTTGGTCCCTTTAATCTTTAAACCAACACACCAACCAACCATTTTCCAAGTCGCCTGTTCGTCAGTTATTCATGGAGGTGCAGTCGTTCTTCGCTAGGTGAGCTATTGTAACAAAATCTTAGCAAATGCACTGTGATTCTAGCGTTTTCTCTGTCAGTTTCGTAAATTTGAAATTTCTTTGGTCAGACGATTGGCATCACTTTTACGCGGATAACACATTTTTGCCGCTCTGTCCCTTGCCTTGCTACCTCTTATCCAAAGAAAAGCTTCATACTGGCTGTTGACTCACTGTTGTACGGGACTGGCTCGATACTGCTCATCAGAAATCGAGATGGATCAGAACAAGCAGCTGCCAGTCTCACCCGTGGCAAAAGCATTACTCGTGAATAGAGGAGGAATTACTCGTGAATAGAGGAGATGCAGCTGCCATGTAATGACTTAAGTTTGATGCTATTCTGTGTGGCTACAAAGCTCAGCTGGTCATTTTTCACAAAGCGTTGGAATCGTAGTTTAATCCTTAGACCGGGCTCCCTGACAAGATGGCACGGAGACTACAGCCTTGGGCACTATTTCTTAGCAGTTACTCGTACGAAATTGATTTCCAGTCTACCACACAACATACTAAAGAAGATATATTGTGCAGGTTGCCCATTGTTTCCAATATGGAGTGTTACAGGAAGGACCATGCTCTAGAAACAACACTGCGAGTCTTTTCCATCATCGACAAAGAAGTACGAGAAACCACAGTCACCACCAAATGTTGCGCAGCATTTTTGCGGCGTCTCAGTTAGGAGTCCCACCCAGCGTCCTAAGAATGACCAGCCCCATTTAGACCTTATTTCTGTATGACAGAGATGCTCAGTGTATATCAGTTAGTGTTGTTCCTTACAATAGAGGATGATGAATGCAACATTGTATTTCTGCCTTCGCTCCATTCAAGCGTCCCCGAACTGCTGTATTCTTGTCACCGGGGGATATCGCGCATGGTAAAGTTTGTTTGGCAGCATTTAAGGTTATAGTGTCCTGCGAGAAGAACGTTTAGCGATCATGCAGTGAGACAGTGTTACGCCTGTTCGTATAACGAAGTGCGCCTCTCCCAGACATTTTCGCCGTCGCCAAAACCAGTCCAGCTGTGGCACGGATTACACGTGAATTTCGATGGCCCTTTCTTGGGTAAACGTGATTGGTGCTAGTGGACACCCAGGTCAGCTTCGCTTATCTGGCACAGACACACACCACAAGAGTGAGATCTAGCATCAGGATGCTCACGAGTGCTGCATGCTGGTCCCTGCTAATGGCCTGTTGTTTAGAGCCTCAGGGTTTCAGGCGCTCTGTCGGTACAGTGATACCAAGTTCCTGACCACTCATGTCCCCTCTCCCTCCCCCCTTTCCAATCCACTCTACACCCGACTTTGATGCAAGATGGAATGGAGCCAAGTCGTAGATGAGGAAAGCAGTGCAAGCTATGCCAGTAGCTGACGCTCTTTCTTATTTCATACCGTGTAGCGGCCCACCTCAGCAAATGAATGTAGTCCAGCGGAGATTCTACACGGACAACGGCCCCGTACGTGCGTCGGATCTCTTGAGCCCTGTATCCTGGCCCCAGCGTTCATGTTTTACGCCCCATTTCCAGAAGTCTATGTTGGTTTGGGCCAACACGTTTGGTTGCCGACCGGGATGGACAGAGAGGGCGACAGTCCAACGACGGGGTCGGTAACTTTTTGTGGTCGTGCTCGGAGAAAATAGGTGTGAGAGACATAGGAAACATTTACGATCTCGACGTAGACATAATATAAACCACCGATACCTGTAACCTGTCCGGACGACGTCTGTATTTCGTCTCAACATATAAGGTGATGGCACTCGCAACTGCAGCACAATGAGTATTACGTAAGATTACGGTGGCGTTCACGTTCCACAGAGCGGGCAGAACAACCAGTGGAGGTTGAGCCACCGCCTCAGACGCAACCTCGCCAGCCTGCTGAAGACGGAGGACCTGCCACGCCTGACAATAACTGACTTTCACCGTCCCCAGGCTGTTACCCGTTTGGGATCCGTGTGCAACGTGTACTGGAGTCGCTCGGTGTGGAGTCTGTACGACCCCAAATTCAGGGTTTTAACCACCTGCCAACCTGGTTACTGGAGAGGCTCAGAGCAATCTTAGATTTGGTACAGTAAAAGACAGATTGCACTCCTGGCACAGTTTTTAATGCAACATTTTCTGCCATTTTATCTGAGCACCACGATTATGTAGCTGTTTTTACGGATGGGTCGAAACAGGGGGATTCCTTTGGTTGCTCTCTTGTTTTTCCGTATCGTGTCCTCAAGGTTAGACTACCTCAGACTTTCACTATCTTTGAGGCAGAATTGTCTGCTATCTTGCGGGTACTGGAGCAGATGCGACGTTCTTGGTGTCCTAAATTTCTTGTTTGTTCCTTTTCACTTAGTGTCCTTCACTCATTCCAACGTTTGCATCCAACAGATAAAATAGTCCAGATCATCCAGGATGCCCTCCTCCAACTACAACGACTTGGGAACGTGGTGGCTTTCTGCTAGATTCTGGGGCACATCGGCATTGCTGGGAACGAAAGGGCCGATCTCGCAGCCAAGGAGGCGTGTCTCGATCCGTAAGTATTTCAGTGTCCTATCCCCCTGCACGCACCCACCTCGCTGTTGAGCTCATGAGTCATGCGTCTTTGGGAGGATGAGTGGCTGCAAATGACTGATAATGAGCTCCGTTAAGTGAGGTCCACAACGCGACGAGGTTCTCCTCACTCGGCTTCGGATATGCAATAGTCCTATGACGCATGGCTTCCTGCTCCAGCTAGAGGACCCTCCAATGTGTGGTGCTTGTGGCGTCGAGATCACTGTGCGCCACGTTTTACTGGATTGCGTTCTACTTTCTGACCAGCGGGCCGCGGCTGGCATGCGGGCAGATCTACCATCTCTTTTAGGAAACACTCGAACCAACGTGGTTAAAGTTTTAAAGTTTTGTGACTTGTCAAATGTTTTTACAAAGATTTTAGGGAGAGGGTCTTAATTTGCTCTCTGGGTGAGAAGCTCGCCCATATTTTATGTAAGTGTCCAGTCAATGACAATTTCCTATGGCATTCCTGATGCTCCGTTTTGGTTTTCCTTGCGTTTTACTTTCTTATACAGCATTTTCCTTCTTATCCTGCTTCTTTGCGTGTTTGCTTAGGTTCTGCTAAGTCTGTCCACATTCGTTTCTATTTATGTGTGTCAGGGCGCTGATGACCTCGACACCTCGACGTTAAGCACACGTAAGCCCCAACACACCAATAACTGACGTCCAGATGGAACCATTAGCTGGTCTTCCAGCGTTTCACGACCATCCCCAATCATTGAAGCCACAGAAGTTTGCACTTTCGTCCTTACCTGCCACTTGAAGGAGGGAAGAGTCCGTATCTGCGACAGCCGCTAATGTTATTGCAAGGGAGGACGCGGAACCAACGATGCTGGCAGCCAGCAGAATGGTTGCGGCTGCCGCCGTCAGAGCGTACAGGCACCCTGTGTACTGGAGACAGCCTGTGGTGTTCTGGGCAACAAGGTAAGCTGGCCGCCCACTGACTTCACTTGCGCATTTGCTAATTTAGAAACCAGACTTGCTAATTATGTACTACTCAAAGACAATTGCTTCTTTACGGGTATCTCTCCCTCTGCTCTCTTAAACATATTAGGTGTTTAGTTGACGTTCCTATTTTCTGTACGGTTTGGATTCGCATGGGTCTTTGGATTTCTGGCAACTTGGTATGGTCCTGGCTGATTTTCCTCTGCAGTTGGCAATTTTATGCCTTGTCGCGGTGGATACACTGGTTCCCGTGAGATCACCAAAGTTAAGCGCTGTCGGGCATGGTCGGTATTTGGATGGGTGACCATCCAGGTCACCATGCACTGTTGCCATTTTTTGGGGAGCACTCAGCCTCGTGATGCCAACTGAGAAGCTACTCGACCAAATAGCCGAATAATAACTGCTTCGCTCAAGAATAGCACCATAACGACCGGGAAAGTGGTGTGCTGATCCCACGCCCCTCCTATCCGCATCCTCTACTGAGGATGACACGGCGGTCGGATGGTAGCGGTAGGCCACTCGTGGCCTGAAGACTGAGTTGGCGATTTTATGGTTTTAAACCCGTATGCCGGGAATGAGTTGTAAAATGTATTTGTAGTGTAACGTACCTTTGTGAGTAAGACGCGTGATCGCCTCAGTACACATGCGCGTCTGCTCCCAGGATGCCATGTGCTCGGTTAGATGCCACTTGTAGCCGAGTTGTCTGTCAGGGTGCCTCGAAGGGAACAACCGGGGTCTCCACGTTAAAATCCAGACCTGGAGCCGAGTGATTTTCAGTTGTTTCCGTATATATAGGAGTCCCTTGGTGGTTAACGTTTCAACGACTGCGTACTAGTGAAAATGCGTTTCTTCATAGGCGACAGATTTCCCTGGTGTCGCAATTCAAACACTTCTTCAGTGGGATGAAAAATGTTTGATTAGTAATGGAAAATTTGTATGAAGGCAGATAAAAGTATGAGGAAGACGGACAAAAATGTGTTATACAGATCTTCTTAAAAAAAAAAAAAATCCTTTGTGTTAGTGGTATGCCCTTGATACCGTGGTAAGAGAAAAGTCGACGTCGGAATTACATGGGGCAGGATCTCACCGTGATCCAGGTCGTGCTTCTTGTACATCTTGCACGCAGTTGCAACGTCTACATCTCCGGAAGATCTGAAGTCACCACAGTCACGTGACAATAATTATGTTTACTGCAACGACTGGAGCACATTCAGAACGACTGTTACCGTCAGCTTGTTAGCAGTGTTGTTATTCTCTGAATTTGTTAGCAGACGAGAAGATCAACAGGATGTATAAAATCTCCAAGTATCTAAAAGTGTGATTTTGTGTTCCCGCAGACGATCCTGTGTAGTACTAAAGATGCTGTGGTGTTTCCCGCTGTTACCTTCGCACCTACAAATCGATTTATGGCTACACGACATTTGAATAACGTCATTCGTCGATCACGATACAATGAAACGTTGTTCCTGTCTCTATGAATAAATTAAATTCAGATCACACTGCATAAACCTCTATGGTGTCGTAAAGCTTTATGACTCTTCTGCAGAGCCAAGGCTAGAGCGACAAAGGGAGCAGAAGCGGTTTTATTACGACTTTCCGATACTCAGGGAAGAACTTCAAACTTCGTTGCGCTATTCCTCATGCTACGTCGCTTTATTAGACATTATTATAGCGCCTGTTAAATCTGTAAACACCAATGAAATTGAGAATTCACGAGGACTTTCGTAAAGTGTGAGACATGTACGGTATTAAGATGAACGTCTGCAGTGAAACACTACTTGAAGTTAAAATACAGGGTGTTTTAGAAATACGCTGCTGAAAATAATTGAGGGAACATGAGTTTGAGCGTCTACCATATTTCTCTGAGAAATACTTGAGGACTGGGTACGTAACCAAATTATACATGTATCTTTCACGAACTATGTATCCAACAAAATGTCATTCCATCCCCTAACGTTTGCATAAAAAGAACTGAAACGTCCGAAAGGAGTCGAAAACAAAGTGTAAACTACCATTCAGCTATTCACCCCGTGTGCTTTTCATTCGAATTTGAGCTTCAATTATGAGTGGCCTCTCCCTGAGCATTCATCACTCCCTGACACTTATGTGGCATGCTCCGTGTAGGACTATGAAACTTACCTTGTGGTATCCGTTCCCATTCTTCAATAACGGCCCTTAAGAGTTTTTGGAGAGTCTGTTGTGGAACAGGACGAGAAAGAAGATGTGTGTCAAGCATGTCCCACATGTGCACATTGGGTTGAGTTAGGGAATCACCGCCGGCTATTCCCTTAGTTCAGTGTCAGACTTCGCAAGACATGCCTGTTGGCACCTGTAATCCAGGCTCTGGCATTCGAATAAATTAAGGGTCACCAGCTTATGCAACAGTTACTATATGGCCGACCAGAACATGATCTGTGTACCGTCTGGCCAGTGACGTGACCATGGGAAACAACAAGATCCGTTTGCTTGTCCTTACAGACCGTTGGAAATACGTCGATTTACCGGACAACATTTAGCAGGAACCGCGCACGAGGATCTCCCGTATACAAACACAGCTATCACCTTGTATCAGAGGATGTCTGGCCTCGTCTGTCAATAACACATTTCAAGAGTGACAAAGTTGTCAGTTGACACAGGTACAGATTGTCCAACACGCCTCGTGTACTGGCCTGTCTCCCAGTGACGTGCCCACAATCTGTGGATGAGTCATGGAAGGCCATTACCATCTGCAACAAAACGACCGAATGTCCATACTTTTCTGATCAAATTGACCACCCTTAGAGCTTTGACTGCATTAATATGTTGCACTGCTTTAGCGTGGTTGAACACAACGCCCTCAAATTGCAACTGCCAGCTGTATACCTCACTAGAAATCACTGGGGCACCGGTACTCACTTTCCTGTGTTCTGAGTGGTCACTGGAATGCATTAAACAGCCGATAAATGCAGAATGGTTTATTTGTAGCCTAAAACGAAAGCAAGGATCTCAAGGTTTGCAATAGGACAATGGAAACAAAGTTAACATACCGGACGTTGATATGTGTCAAATGTATTTTGTTCCATTCTTTGAACACAATATTAAGTCCTTCGACGATGATCGGTATCAGTCAGTAATGACCATCTTCAGATGTACAATATAAAAAGTGTACAACTAATGGGCAGTCTATCCTTCTTTTTCTTTTTTATTAATTGTTATTTGAAAACGTTATACAAAAGGTTGGTTGGCAGCAGCAATAGTACGCCCCTCTTCGGCCACAGATAGTACAAATAGAAACAAGGAAGACACACAAAAACAAAACGTAATGGTGGAGAAAAAACAGTACACACATGAGTAAAAAACACGACGCTGTGGTCGGTCACAGGTGTAGTAAAATAAAAAACGTTCAGCACTTGTACACGAACACTGATGACTGAAATGATACATGTGAACGATGGAGCGTGGGCAGTGAAACACAGGACCTGTTGTGGTTGGCAGGAGAGCCAACACCGTGTTACTAGAGGAGGCCGAAATGCACGCGTCTCAGCTCACGCAGGCTGGCGTGAGGTCTGGGACATGACAAGGGAATTAGAATTGAGAAAAACGGACGTAGCTGGTGGAATACTTAACTTTAATCCATTAATGAAGAACGTCGCTCGTGACAGTACATGATTCACAATATCAATGGTAACTGAATATGGCGCCTTGCTAGGTCGTAGCAAATAACGTAGCTGAAGGCTATGCTAACTATCGTCTCAGCAAATGAGAGCGTATTTTGTCAGTGAACCATCGCTAGCAAAGTCGGCTGTAAAACTGAGGCGAGTGCTAGGAAGTCTCTCTAGACCTGCCGTGTGGCGGCGCTCGGTCTGCAATCACTGATAGTGGCTACATGGGGGTCCGACGTATACTACCGGACCGCTTCAGATTTAAAGGCTACCACCTAGCAAGTGTGGTGTCTGGCGGTTACACCACAGAACCATTAACACGACGGCACACACAAAGAACCGATGGCGATGATCGTCAGCACGCAAATGTTCACTTGCGTGTACGAGTCTGGAGAACTGCCAAAACGGGAGAGGGTGGGGGGGGGGGGGGGGAGGGGAGGGTGTAGATGCCAGTGGCAGAGGAGATGAGAGGGTGGGAAAGAAGGTACAGAGGGATAGAGAAAGCCTGGGGGAGGAGGGAGGGAGAATGGGAGGAGGGAGAGCAGAGAGAGAGAGTGCCCTAAGGAAAAAACACAGGTTGTGGAAGGGGAGGATCAAAGATGGTAGGAGGGGTAGACGGAGGGGACGAGGGCATCATCAAGGAGGGGGAGTTGGAGGAAGCCACCTTGGGTGAGGGTATGGAGAGTGGAGAGATGGAGAGCAGGTGGAACGTGGAAATACAGGCGCAGCAGCTGAGGGGCGTGGGAGAGGATTGGAGAGACAAGCAGGTGAGGGGGATCAAGTTTACAGGAGGCGAAGGGATCGGTATCCCTTCGAAGAAAAGGAGGAGGTGTGCGAACAGAATAAGGTCTTATAAGATCCACGTGGGGGAGGGGAGACGGATGCAATAGACGAGGTGGAGCACTTGGTGTTCAAGGATTTGAATGGATTTGTAAATCGTAGGAGGGGTGGAGATCCATGCAGGGTGGGCGTAGCAGAGGATAGGGTGGATAAAGGATTTATAGGTATGGAGGATGGTGGAAGTGTTCAGACCACATGTACAGCCAGAAAGGAGCTTGAGGTGACAGAGGCGGGAGCATGCCTTGGCTTCGATTGTCCGGAGATGGGGGCTCCAGGAGAGGATCTATCCTTCAAAACAATACAGTATTTCCTATCAAGATATAGTCTGATATAAAATGGGAATATACAGATAAAATAAGGTAAAACATACCTGTTCTACACCGTATCCTAATGTGACTAAGCCGTAATGGCATCGTATAAACATAGAAATACACTCAGAAAAGCATTGTCACATTGAATTAAATATGATGTGAAATAGGCCATATCGTCCACACAATCATTTTGCAACTGATGCTACTGTACAAAAAATACTGCAGCGCAGCAGCTACCAGAAATATGTTGGCCCATATGCTCCATTGATGTCGCTAGTGTGAGCTTAGAGGTATTCTTCATTAGCATAAGAACCATAATATGATAAAAATACGGTAGATAAAATACATATAGCAGACTTATAAATTTTGATAATTACTGTAGAAACCAGTTGTGATAAAATAAAAGGCTAATATAGTAACGTATAAAATTACTTAAAGGAAATATGTAAAGGTAATAGGTTTTGAAACTTTTTGGTGAATTTAAAGTAAAAAAATAAAATATACGTAATATACTGGCTATAGCAATTTATAAATTACCTATGAAAGATAAAATGGCTGTATGATAAAATTACTGTACGGAAGAAAAGACAGATCAATGATCAGCACCATCTGGTGGCTTGGCCGCCAGGATGTTACGTAGGCGCGTAGCGATCATAAGAACTTACCCGCTAGGAGGCTTTTCGTACATCGTGATACGTCTCCTACAGAAAAGGTTTATGCAACATATTTACGGTGAATAAATAAGATTACGTAGTCTGGCCATACAATCCATGAATAGGTAGGATATAATCAGTTACAGTATTATAGAGACGAATGTATGGAAATCATTCAAATGCATACAGTTCTCGAGATAAATCAACACCAAGACTAGATATAAGTAAGTGGCCCATTTATTAGTTATTGTAATATGTCATCAAGTAAAGCTAAGTAGGCGTTGGGCACAAAAGTGCTCTGTCCATTGAGTGTCATTGTGCACTTATGCTTCCTGGTCTTATAAATCTCCAACAAATCGGAAGCATGACCTCTTTCCGCCATGTGCAGAATACGCTAGAACTCGCAATATTCCGTATAGTGTGGAAGATTTGTGCCAAATGCAGTTTTTTTATGCTCCTGCAAAAGCTCCTTGAATCTTTAAAAGAAAGGCTAGTCTGACCGACATAAAACTTGTCACAATTGCTACAAACGGCCTTGTAAACCCCAAAAGCAACAAATGTATCAGAATTATTACTCAAATAATCTTTTAGACGGTGTTTCAGATTGTTGTTGACTTGGAAACCACATCCGGCCTTAGATTTCCTGAAACATTTTTCTATTTGTTGGGACGTTATTCCGTAAATTTTTTTTTATTCTACTGTACGAGCTCATAACATAATTTGCAGAAGAACCATTGCCTACTGCAATTTCATTTAAGATATCGAGTTCTTGGCGTATTTCATTGTCGCCAAATGGTAATTGAAAGAGTCGGTGGATAATTGATGTGAAGAAGGCCCTTTTATATCTTGGTGGGTAGCATGAACTGGCACCGATAACAGTATCTGTACATGTCGGCTTTCTGAAAAGAGAAAATTAATGTCTGTTATCAACTTTCTTAATAGTAAGGTCTAAATAGTTAATGGAGCTCGCTTCTTCTACCTCTGTAGTAAAAGCTATTTTTTGGTGTATGCTGCCTATAGCTTGAGCAAATGCGGTAACCTCATTCTCGTCACCCTCTAACAGTAGCAAGATGTCATCGAAATAACATTTATATATATATATATATATATATATATATATATATATATATATATATGTGTGTGTGTGTGTGTGTGTGTGTGTGTGTGTGTGTAATATAATAACGTTTATATATATAATATATAGTCTTTTTTTGTGCAAACTTAGCGAAGAACTTACGTTCTACATCGTTCATGAAAATGTCTGCCAACGTACCAGCCAAACTGTTACTCAGTCCAAGACTGTCTTTTTGTTAATATATTTTTCCATTAAAGGTAAAAAAGTTGCAAGTTAACATAAATTCTAAAATTTCTATTAATTATGTGTATTCTGCGGTACTAATCTTGTTATGAGTTATCAGATTACGTTTAATGATCTGTGTCTTTTCCTTTATTGGGACACCATTTCAGAGGAGTTTTATATCTGGGGAAGCAAGTGTCGCATTATTTGGAATATGTCTATCCTTAATCGCACTAGCAACGCCAGAATTGTTTTCCCCCCAAAATTGTTAGTGAACGTGTACACTGCTTTAAGCTTGTTGGTAAGAAATGTATTTAGTTTATGGAATGGCGATGACAAATTTTTAACAATTTGCCAAGTGCTCAAATGTGTATGAATTCGTAAGCGACCAACCTGCTGAAGTCATCGGTCCCTAGACTCACACACTACTTAAACTAACTTATGCTATGAACAACACACACACTTATGCCTGAGGTAGGATGCGAACCTCCGGCAGGAGGGGCCGCGCAATCAGTGCATGGCACCTCTAACCGTGCTGCAACTCCGGACTGCTTAACAACTGGACTGACTTGATTTCCCTTCTTATGAATCACAAGAGGAGGAGGTATACTTGGAAAAGGCTGGGAGATACGGGAAGATTTCAATTAGATTACATCATGGTCAGACAGAGATTCCGAAATCAGATACTGGATTGTAAGGCGTACCCAGGAGCAGATATAGACTCAGATCACGATATAGTAGTGATGATGAGTAGGCTGAAGTTCAAGACATTACTCCGGAAGAATCAATACGCTAAGAAGTGGGATACGAAAGTTCTAAGGAATGACGAGATACATTTGAAGTTCTCTAACGCTATAGATACAGCAATAAGGAATAGCGCAATAGGCAACACAGTTGCAGAAGAATGGACGTTTCTAAAAAGGGCCATCACAGAAGTTGGGAAGGAAAATATAGGTACAAAGAAGGTAGCTGCGAAGAAACCATGGGTAACAGAAGAAATGAGGGTGAAGATTTGTCTGATGTGATAGAAGAAGAAACAGGAGTCGATTTAGAAGAGATAGGGGATCCAGTATTAGAATCGGAATTTAAAAGAGCTTTGGAGGACTTACGGTCAAATAAGGCAGAAGGTTAGATAACATTCCATCTGAATTTCTAAAACCATTAGGGGAAGTGGCAACAGAACTACTATTCACGTTGGTGTGTAGAATATATGATGAGTCTGGCGACATACCATCTGACTTTCGGAAAAGCATCATGCACACAATTCCGAAGACGGCAAGAGCTGACAAGTGCGAGAATTATCGCACAATCAGCTTAATAGCTCATGCATCGAAGCTGCTTACAAGAATAATATACAGAAGAATGGAAAAGAAAATTGAGAATGCGCTAGGTGACGATCAGGTTGGCTTTAGGAAAAGTAAAGGCACGAGAGAGGCAATTCTGACGTTACGGCTAATAATGCAAGCAAGGCTAAAGAAAAATCAAGACACGTTCATAGGATTTGTTGAACTGGAAAAAGCGTTCGACAATATAAAATGGTGTAAACTGTTCAAGATTCTGAAAAAAAGTTGGGGTAAGCTATAGGGAGAGACGGGTAATATACAATATGTACAACAACGAAGAGGGCATAATAAGAGTGGACGATCAAGAACGAAGTGCTCGTATTAAGAAGGGAGTAGGACAAGGCTGTAGCCTTTCGTCCCTACTCTTCAATCTGTACATCGAGGAAGCAATGATGGAAATAAAAGAAAGGTTCAGGAGTGGAATTACAATACAAGGTGAAAGGATATCAATGATACGATTCGCTGAAGACATTGCTATCCTGAGTGAAAGTGAAGAAGAATTAAATGATCTGCTGAACGGAATGAACAGTCTAATGAGTACACAGTATGGTTTGAGAGTAAATCGGAGAAAGACGATGGTAATGAGGAGTAGTAGAAATGAGAACAGCGAGAAACTTAACATCAGGATTGATGGTCACGAAGTCAATGAAGTTAAGGAATTCTGCTACCTAGGCAGTAAAATAACCAATGACGGACGGAACAAGGAGGACATCAAAAGCAGACTCGCTATGGCAAAAAAGGCATTTCTGGGCATGATAAGTCTACTAATATCAAATACCGGCCTTAATCTGAGGAAGAAATTTCTGAGGATGTACGTCTTGAGTACAGCATTGTATGGTAGTGAAACAAGGACTGTGGGAAAACCGGAACAGAAGAGAATCGAAGCATTTGAGATGTGGTGCTATAGACGAATATTGAAAATTAGGTGGACTAATAAGGTAAGGAATGAGAAGGTTCTACGCAGAATCGGAGAGGAAAGGAATATGTGCAAAACACTGATGAGGTGAAGGGACAGGATGATAGGACATCTGCTAAGACATGAGGGAATGACTTCCATTGTACTAGAGGGAGCAGTAGAGGGCAAAAACTGTAGAGGAAGACAGAGATTGGAATACGTCAAGCAAATAATTGAGGACGTAGGTTGCAAGTGCTACTCTGATATGAAGAGGTTAGCACAGGAAAGGAATTCGTGGCGGGCGGCATCAAACCAGTCAGTAGACTGATGAACAAAAAAAAAAAAAGAAAAAAAAATGTATAAGAACCATTGTATTACCCTTATCTGCGCGGATGACCATTGCATTCTCTTTTTCTAACTTTGTATTAAGATTTTTAAGATACGACTCTCGTGATTGACGGTAGTAGAAGAGTTACCCTGACAGGATAAATCTTTACTAACTTTAACGGATGTGTCCGCAACTTCTAGTTTCCTCATCTTAGCGATTCACAAGCCATTTTAGTTTCAACTATGACTCTTGTGATGGTTCTGTTATTATCATTTGGAGTGGCATTATGTTGTAAACCTTCATTCAGCAAAGTATTTTTCAGAATTCAATATTTGTCAAGTTAGCTACCCTATCATGAAAGAGGTGTTGTCCAACACCACCTTTACTTTTTACAACATTAATTTACTGAAGCTTTAATAGTATGCCTAACTTTTTCTTATGCCACTTTTCTATTCTTTCAACATTATTCCTTACTCTGTTAGAAATTTCCTGCCAAAACAAATTGAAACTGGGTACTAGACTGATCGTTACATAATCGTAAATGTAAACCGAATGATTCCTTACTAACAGGTATTTATGCTTACATGATTCACGTAATTGGGCCCTAATCCAGTTCATGTCTCTTTTGGCTTTCATTGACAAGGTGAGGGCTGACAGCAGTTCAATATTGACTTTCGCGTAGTTCGGTGTGACACCTGGTCCAAGACACTGCTTATTGAATTTCAGATTCATTACCTGAGTACTGATTTTCTGCTTCAGTTTACAGAGCCTTTTCACTCCTCTTGGGCCTCTCGCCTCAAAGAGATCATTTTACTAAGTTGCGTGTTGGCCACTGTCTTTTTAGCCATCGGCATCTGTTGAGTGGTGCCCCCCAATACTTTGTGCAATTTGTGCCCAGCTTTTGACTGTCAATTTTAGTTCTGGACCTCCGTTTTTCTATGGCGTATTTTATACACGTTTCTTAATGTCCCTGTTTTTAACTGTCTTCTCTTCCGTCTATTGGGATTCATTAGTAGTAGTCGGGTATAACTCCTCTCTTTGTCTTCGTGTTCTACAACTTTGACTTAGGCGCGTATGACCCGAGTTGTTTTTGCGCGCTAAAACAAAACAAAGAACACACCACTGCCGACCTCATAAGCCTACTAAGCCATCCCCTCCCCCTAATCAAGCAACTCCTCCCACAAGTAAGGAAAAACATCCTTCAAAAAGAAATTCCACGTTGAAGAACGTGGCAGTTAATCCTTCGCATCGGGGAACTCTCTCCCTCTCAGACCTGGACTATGCTCTTTAGGGTATGGACTTCAATCGGAGAGACCGGAGAGCCGGGAACCGACTTCTGTTCCCCCTGTCCTCCCAAGTAGAACACCGCGTCCACATGGACATCTGCGTAGCGGTGGATTTTAAATGGATACCGATGACATTTGGAAGAATTGCAGCTCCTAGTCCATGAGAAACCGCTCTGCATCTATATGTTCAAATGTGTCTGAAGTCCTAAGGTACCACACTGCTTCGGTCATCGGTCTCTGGACTTACACACTACTTAAATTAAATTACACTAAGAACAACACACACGCCTATGCCCGAGGCAGGACTCGAAACTCTGGCGGGAGGGGCCGCACAGTCCGTGACATGCCGCCTCAAACCGCGCGACCCCTAAGCGCGACGCTCTGGATTTGCTTACGAGAAAATCATTTTAAAGTCGCCGACACACCTGCGTTACAGGGTTACCACCCCTACAGGAAGGACGATACTACTGGAGACGGGACTAAAGGTGGAATGGCTGTTTTCGTTCATGACAGATGCCATTCCTCTCCTGTTACCATGACCATACAAGCAATTGCCATGAAAGTTCTAGCACCTTTTAACACCATACTATCCCTTTGTATCTTCCACCTCTTGATGTCGCTGCATGTAGAGGCACTGACAGAACTCTTCTGGGCAGTCCCACGTCCATTCCACCTTCTGGGTGTCTTCAGAGTACACAAAGTGCTCTGGGGCTCGGCTCCACTTGCTCCAGTGGTCGGATGATTGAGCGACTCTTCCATTCCGAGAATATCTGCCTTCTGAAGACGGATCAGACGAGACACTTTTCCACAGCTACAAGGTCCGTTTCAGCCCTTGACCTTTTTTCTCTTTTTTTGTTCCCCAGCTATTGCAGACTTAGTTCAGTGGAAGTGGCTACAGATTTATATTCTAGGGACCACTTCCCTGTGTGGATATGTCTGCTGAGTTGAATGGATGCTGACAGGAGACCACGTAGATGTGTGATACAACGGGTAAGTTGGTTGCAGTACAATCGACAGGCTAATTTTGAGCAAAAGCATTTTGTACAAGAGACGGTGGCCCACACCACTTCTGAGATGCAATGGGGTGCTGCAGAGTCCATCCCAAAGTCTAGAAACAGTCTCAGTCTATGGCCTGTACCTTGGTGGAATAACGAATGTCGATTGCCAATCAGGGCCAAACGAACAGCTATGCAGAACTTCAAACACTATCCAACTACAGAAAATCTTCATGCCTTCGGATCCAAAAAAGCACATGGAGGTAAGTGATAAAAGAACGGAGGAGGGCTTTCAGTAAGGAATTTACAACCTCCAATAATTGATCCACTGGTCCACTTCCACTGCACAAATTTGGGACTTAATAATTGATTTCAGGCAAGGGCCTGGTATATCCCTTACGACCTTTTCAAGTAATGTTGTCTTGGTGGACGCTTCATAAGACATGACTCAAGCTTTAGCTGAACGCTTTCTTACTGTCATTACGTCATCCAGACAAGTAATTGCTTTCCAGGTGCTCCATAGAACTGTCAAGATGAAGAAACTCCGTTTCTCATCGCATAATGAGTACAACCTTCGTTTTCCATATGGGAAATGGAATCAGCTCTGTCTGTGGCTAGAGACACTGCCCCAGGACCGGATGAGATCCATTGTGCCATACTTTGTCGTCTGTGCCCTGAAGCGAAACAAAACCACCTCTCTTGTATCACTGAGATCTCGCTTGTTGGACACTACCCCAAGACTTTGAAGGAGGTAGCATTAATTCCATTCTGGGAACATGACAACGTTTACCGTAGTGTAGCCCATACCAGCAGTATGAGTAATATTCATGAACACATCGTCAACCACCGCCTTGTCTGGCTGCTGGAATCCTGAGGTGACGTAAGCCGTTCCCAGTGCGGTTTCAGTCGCTACCGTTCCACGCCTTACAACTTAATTGTACTTAAGACGACGATACAGGAGTTCTTCTTACACCGAAACCATTTGGTTTGTGTGCTTTTTGACCTCGATAAAGCATACGACACTATTTGGCTATACAACATCCTTAGCCAACTCCATGAATGGGGACTACGTGAACGCCTGTCACTTCTTACTCAATCCTTTCTCGAGGCCCAGCGTTTTCAACATCGAGTTGCCGATGCTTTTTCTGACTGCTATGTTCAAGAGAATGGTGTCTTCCAAGTCAGTGAACTCAATGTCACACCGTTTGCCACTGCTTTCAGTGGCATTTTCTCTGCAGCCAAGAGCCCTATCAAATGCTATTTGTTTGTGGATGACTTTGCAATCTTCTTCTCATCCTCTAACCTTACGACGATGCCATCGATTGAATATTTTGAAATGTCTTAGTAGAAAAACATGGGTAGCTGACCGTTCCGCCCTCTGCAGTCTTACAGGACACTTGTTCGATCACGTTTAAATTATGGCAGCGTGGTCTATAAATCAGCCCGTATTTCCTACCTCAAGATGTAGACGTTGTGTGCCTTAATGGTATTTGGATATCGACTGGAGTCTTTCGGGCGAGAATAGTTCACAGTCTGTGGCATAGGCTGGTGAACCACCATTCTGAATTCGGTTATGTATCCTTTTGGCTCAACGGGCACTGAATATCTCAGCGACACCTCGGTCAGTGACATTTAGTGTAGTGGTCGAAACCATCTTTGAAAGACTGTTCAGGAAACGGCCCCATGCAACCAAGTCATCTGGGATATGTATTATCGACTGTCGCAAAGATATAGATCTATCAGAGCTCCAAAGATACAGCCACGAATGGAGAGAGTTGCCGCGTTTGTGTCTTAAGAGGCCCAACGTGATTTTAAGCTTGACGTGCTAAAAGAAATCCTGTACTCATATTATGTTTTTACAACTCTGTTTTCGTCCATTTCAAGTGTGTACCACGGTTTTATCGTTGTTTGTCCTGATGAGTTCCAGCAAGAGAATGTTCTCAACTGTTCCGTTCTTTTACCTGATGGGGTTCTCAAAGTGCGTCTTCCGGAACAATTTACTAATTATGATTCTGAGTATCATGGCATTCTGATGGTACTGGAGAGGATTCACAGACATCACTATACATGGTTTGTTGTCTGTTCCGTCTCGATTAGTGAAGTATCAGCACTTTACAAACTGTATCCGATAGATCAGCTGATTCAGCTCATCCATGACTCCTTAAAGCAGATCCAGCACCGTGGCAAAGGGCTGATGTTTTGCTGTATACCTGACCATATCGAGATACAGAGTAACGACGTGGACGACAAAGGAGCGAGGAAGTGTATCTTGATGGTGCTGTGCGTCAATGTCCCATCCTGTCGCACACCAGCATATCATTTTGTGATCGACGCATCACGCATCAGTGGGAGACTGAATGGTTTCAGGTGAAAGAAAACAAAATGCGATCGCTCAAATCGACAACTCACATGTATCCCTCCATTAGTATACAGAGGCAATGCACTACTTCATTGGTGGACAGCAATTGCCTACAAATGAATAGCGTAATACGCCCTGTAACAACTTAAGAGCGTAGTACGGCCTCCACCGGTGTAAATAATCCTCGTAGGAAAAACTGATTTCAGGGAAAAATATATGTTTTGATGTCCCCTACAACTTCCCAGAGTTTGTCAGTTTAAATACTTTTCACCCAGTAAATTTAGCACTATCCAGAAAACGCTGTTACAAGAAGTTCCATGTTAGGTGGCCTGATATTCATGTTCAGCTGCCAGAATTAAACACCACTTACTCACTTCCAGCATTAGCACCCATAGGAAAATTCCATATGCTTTTGCCAACAACTGTTCCCATATAATCCATCGCAGACCACTTCAAACGTATGCTCCATTTGCTTTGTAAAGAGTATCAACCATAGTTTATATTCTGTATTTGTGAATGTTTGCGGTCACGAGAACACTCAATTTTGTGCATCATGGCGTATAAACCTAGGAATATTTTCATAATTTGGCACGCCACAGCTGCAATACGTTTCACTAAGGTATAGTAGTAGTGATACATCATCAGCGGCTATCAAAAATTTGAATTACTACTAGTTTCGGCCGGTACGTGAACAATATCCTGGCACTGCATTTTATGCCATTTCGCTGTTTCCTGACTTCTCATTAAGTTGTTCAGAAAAGCTCCAGTGTTGTTGTTATTACACGTCATTAATACACATTTCCTATCTCCATACATAGCTTTGAAATCCTTGACAGTAGCTGATGGTGAGTCTACATTAATGTAAATCAAATAAACCTAATAAGTACAACACGCGTTAATAACGTACCATACTGGAGTGTATCCTCCTCCCTGAAAATGCTGAAAGTGCTGAAAATGCTGAAAACGGTGAAGCAAGTACATTCTACTCCAGATAATATTTTTTTTCTTTTTTTTTTGCCTTTAATCTGGAGATGGAAACAGTATCAAATACTTAACTGAATGCTCGCGCGCGCGCAGGCGCACGTTCGTGTGTGTGTGTGTGTGTGTGTGTGTGTGTGTGTGTGTGTGTGTGTGTGTGTTTCTTAGTGAGTGGGATGCTAATTGGTTGGTCTTTATGTAACCGTTGTTTTATGAATTGAAGAAAATTGAGGGTACAATTCATGCTGGAAAAGAACTAGTAAACTTGACTCCGGAGTAAAACATGTCTTGGAAAGCGTAAATCATTAAGTGAATACGAGAATTACGTTTAGCATCTTGTCAATTATGGATTACGAACTGCTGCTATTTTCTACAATCAAACATTCCACTGTAGATGCTTTAAATGTGTTTTATTGCCAAAATTTTTCAGAGTAAATGATTTAGAGTTGGTCACTTGTACTTAAGTAAACTGGGCCCCACATGGCAGGCTGTGATGTGGCGTTAACTCGGAAATATCACTGCTACGAATTTCCAACTGTTCGCCCCAATATGGTTTACGACACCTACACCTCACTTGATGTCGCCAAAAAATGGAAACATCCTTGACACCAGCGATCTGCTGCAGAGCGCACACGTGTTTCTGCGTCGCTTGAGAACTTCAGCATCAATGAGAAGCAGCTTGATTTCATGATATGTGAATTCACAGAGTTGTGAATCTATAAAAGAAGAAAAACAATATTGTAATATCCATGTAATTTTATAAACCTATCATTTATATGCTAACGAGATAAATTTTTAGAACAAAATTGTAAAAATATTCTGCTGATCAGGTACATTGCCAATATGTCAGTTCATGTAGAAACTACTCCAGATACGCAGGTATCCCTGCTCACAAATGGAAAGAAATACACTTCCCTCTTTCAACTATCACAACTTAGCTGAGAGCACTTGAACTGAATTTGAATAGTTGTAACTTAACAATGCTGTTACGAGTGTCCCTTAGTAACACTAAGAAGTATTCTATGGACTATAAGCACGTATCCAACATTAAGAAAAACAAATATTTAACATACTTACATCATTAATGCTGTTGGCAATTAAGAACCGAACTTGCCAATATGAATCCTCTGCGTATTTATACAGAACTGGCAGAAGATGTCTGTGTACATCGTCAGATAGTTTCTTAGCTTTAAGCAAAGCTATTAAAGCCTGTGTCGCCTCCAAGTGAAGACCAATCTGTAAAAATAAACGAAAGTTGTAAAACCTGATTAGCTATGTGTAATAGTTAAGGAGCGTAAGTGGACAAAAATTGTCTTTATGTACCTTATCTTCCAGGGCCTTCTCGAATATGGGTACTACATGAGAGGCAAAAAAAATTGGACATCAGCGTCTTCAGCTACAGCAGGCAACATGGACACTGCCATTCTTCGCACTAGCATATCTTCATACTCACACAGACGATGAAACAGTTCACCTAGGTACTCTGCAATCAAAGAAAATACGAACATCAACTTCGTGTCAATATGATAGTTGGCTACAGAGGTTTCTCTTCCAATAAGTTTCAAGGATGCAGTTCATCAGATTTGATTAATTACCTTTTGATGTGGGAGTAACTCGTCCATAAATGGCGCATAACTTCTTGCAAGCCAATAGCCGAGACGTACTCCTTTCTTCTGCCACTAGCTTTTCTATATTCGCAACTGCGTCTCGATAGTTCGGATGTGCTATGTCAGCACCGTAACTGATGGTTGATTTGTGCTCGTATACTTCTCCAAGAGCACACTCATACCAAGTGGGAGCCTGAAAAATAAACGGGACGTTAAGAAAAACGAACACTTAAATCAGAAAGTTTGACAACATCTGTATATAATTTTGAAAGTCCAGGTGAACCCCATGGTCTAGAGCAAATCTTAACTGTCATTTACAATGAAAACCAAATTGGTCTTTGGAACACCAAATTCAATACCCAGTTTAGTGAGAATTTGTTCTAACTTTAGTTTTGGTCACCCTTAATGTGTTCCACAACGTGTTTATAGAATGTTTCCAACGAACTTCGGAAGTTTATCTGCTAATAGCATGTTGGGCCTACTTAATAGCATGTTGGGCCTACTTCACTGTTGTTAATAGTTATGAGCTGTTTGTTACATATATGCATTATCATGATCCCAGATGGTGACTGAAATTATTTTAATTCCGCATTTCTATTACTGTACTTATACAGTCAAGATCCATTTGTTGCCCTCCGTAATGAATTGATGCATTATCTTATAAATTTCTAAGTATGTGATTCAGGTAGCACTGTAATTTGAATTAACTGTCTGATAAAATAACGATGTGAGAACACCTGCCTGAAAGGAATCGTAGTGAAGAACGTATATCATCGTATATGACCTTTCTACGATAATTACCCCGGAAGATAGCCCTACCGTTTAACAGGTGCTCTAAAATGTGCGCCTATGTGGGGAGTGAACCATGGCCTAAACTTCTGGAATATTCGAGTATGAGAGTTAAATGTGACTAGCAAATTTTTTTTCAGAATGTGATTTTAATTTCTAATTTAAAAATATGAATAGGGGAGAGAATATATTGCGTCTTACAGCAAACGTGATCTTAATATAATGTGTAACTGGAGAAGGTAATCTCAGAATGACCGTTGTTGCGTTAGTGGTGTCACATACCTCTTCAGACAGCGAGGCACCGCACCAATGCGACATCGCGATGTTCATGCCCGTGTCGCAGATCATCTCGTCATCGTCAACCTCATAGAAGGGCTGTCTACGCCTGAGGAACACCCAGAGGCAGCATCCTCCGTTCTTGCACAGCAAACTCCGGAACAAGCTCCGAAACATTTATGAAATGCAAACGGCCGTATCAGTATCTCTTGATTGGCGCGTGACTCGTAGATACCAGCAAAAAAAAATTGCCATGCCGCTTAGGAATTCGAATAATAATACATTCAGAGGGGATCGTGATACGTGTCAGCTTTAATGTCGATAGTAAGTCGTCTGCAGATAATAGCGAAAACAATAAACTTCTCCTTGTGTTTACCAAGTCGTGAAGAGTGAAAGATATATGGCCGAAAGACTTTTTGTACCAGTATGCAGGGATATATCGATTTCCACGAAGGAAAATTTAGATTGAATCATCTAATTTGAAGACGTTATCATCCGTGGCAGGCGTAATGTCCATATTGATGTAAGTAGGATCAAATCTGTACAATTTGTACAGAAACCAGATGGCACTGATAAGAATCAAGGGTCATGAAAGGGAAGCAGTGGTTGGGAAGGGAGTGAGACGGGGTTGTAGCCTCTCCCTGATGATATTCAGTCTGTTAATTGAGCAAGCAGTAAGGGAAACAAACGAAAAATTTGGAGTAGGAATTAAAACCCATGGAGAAGAAATAAAAGCTTTGGGGTTCGCCGCTGACATTGTAATTCTCTCAGAGACATCAAAGGACCTAGAAGAGCAGTTGAACGGAATGGACAGTGTCTTCAAAGAAGGATATAAGATGAATATCAACAACAGAAATAACGAGGATAATGGAATGTAGTCCAATTAAATCAGGTGATGCTGAGGGAATTAGATATGGAAATTAGACACTTACAGTGGTAGATGAGCTTTTCTGTTTAAGGAGCAAATAACTGATGATGGTCGAAGTAGAGAGGAAGTACAATGTAGACTGGCGATGGGAAGGGTAGCGTTTCTGAAAATGAGAAATTGGTTAACATGGGATATAGATTAGAGTGTGAATAAGTATTTTCTGAAAATATTTGTATGGAGTGTAGCAATGTGTGGGAGTGAAACATGGACGATAAATAATTTACACAAGAAGAGAATAGAAGCTATCGAAATGTGATGCTACAGAAGAATCCTTTAGATTGCATGGGTAGATCACGTAGCTAATGTTGAGGTACTGAATAGAATTGGAGAGGAGAGAAGTTTGTGCCACATCTTATCCAGAAGAAGGGATCTGTTGGTAGGACACGTTCTGATGCATCAAGGGTTCATCAATTTAGTATTTGGACGGAAGCAGGGATTGTAAAAATCGGAGAGAGAGACCAAGGCATGAATACACTAAAACAAATTCAGAAGGATGTAGTTTGCAGTAATTATTCGGAGATGAAGAAGCTTCCACAGGATAGAGCAGCTTGGAGAGGTGCATCAAACCAGTCTCTGCCTTGACGATCACAACAACAACAACTGTGACTGCGTGAGTTTTCATTTCTCAAAAGAGATACAGTCGTATTATTGTTGTATATCAGTAATCATACAAAATTTAAGTTCGGTCCTGGAAGTGAATTCTATTCATCAACAAAAGAATTACTTCTTGAACACATCGTATCCACGTAATATACGGAAATGCTTACAACATATATATAAAATAAGCGCCTCACTTTGGACAGCAGTTTCGAGTGTTACTTTCTCTTTTGAACTTCCGCAGCTGCCATTTTATTCCAGTAGTGAGAGTTACGCATTTCATTAGTTTCCTTGAAATACTACAGCCTCCATAATACTACAGGAGTCAGAGTTAGATAAATAAATTATTTTCTTTAGTTTACTTAAAACACTAGTACACTACAGAGGAAATGCTCTGAAGCATTGTCTACGATAACTTAGCGCGCGGATACAGCTTTATGATACTGAGTAACGTATGTTGTTGTCCTACAAAATAATTTTCATTTATTTTATTTAAGACTTACTGTAAGTTTACCATGCAATAAGATGCGAATTTTCACACTGAAGCAAACATCGGATGAGCAAAATATTTGTGCAGGAACGTGGGTAAAATGCTAAGACATAGTGATGAAGAGAAATGAAATAACGTACCTACATAACAGTTAAAAATTGAGAAAATTAGGAGGGAGATGTAATACACTTGGACAAAGTTTACAAAGCTGTATCTCTTAGATTGCGTCATTACGGAAAGATAGCTTCTATGTACGCAAGTAATGGCGTCTCTCGTGATCACGAAAACAAGGAATCCTCCTACTTGCTGAGACTTGGTCTTTGGAATTGAAGATTATCTATTACTCTGTAATGTCCTTACAGTACCACGATGTACTTTAAACATGCGCACTTACATAGGGAACTAAACACTACCTCAAAAACAGTCTTTGCTGCCACAAAGTACTATGTCATCTTGAAGTCGCGTTTTCGTACTCAATCTAGAATGCGACTGATACAGTTCATTACTACTTCGCACATTTTAAGATAGACGAGTTCGCATCTAAGTCAGAGAGGGTGTCGAAAGTGGCTTCGTCTTGCATACCGCATCTCTTTACTCCATTGCTTAGTCCACAGATCAGATCATATTAACTGATGGCACTAAATCTAAAACGTCTCGTAAGGCTTAACATATAGCGGGATTTCTCACTGATAATTATTTTAAATAGTAGGTACACAATAATAAGATTTTCGCTGATCCGTGTAAGCCTGATTTGTATCTGTTTCCTCAGAATTATTTCGTAAATTATCTAAATGAGATTTGAAGAAAAATATTCAGATTTGCGTTATCAATTTCGGACTGACGTTGCCTGGTCGACTGCTATCAAACCGTTCTGCACTTCACATCTGACAATGAAAACACTATCTACAGCTTAAATTCCTTCTTTATAAAGCCTCTGACTGTTTCTAGTCAACGACACACGTCACTTGCTACCAATACCAGTTTATGCGGTCTTCGCTCGTCAGCGACGGTTACCAGTGGAGAGAGACTGTTGCTTTAAATCAGATATAAAAATATAGTCGGACTATGAGAACGAAAATTGTAACTTATTTAAGAACTACACAGACAGTAAGTCTACTGTTAATTTACTCACTAACAAGGTGCAAACAACGTAAGAAAGCATAGTCTGGCCCCATCTGCGCTAAATGTACAACTGGTCTCACTCAAAGACTGCTGACTGCATAACAATAATTTTTGCATGAGGTCACTGGTGCCATATAATCAACATCCATTCTTATTTTGCGATAGATGCTGAGAATTAGAAGTACTCCGATCCGGGACAGCTCCGAACTTTGGTTAGCACTGTTCGCAAATCATTCCAATCGACTGAGGCTCTTGACGACAGATTTAATATGACTCGTTTTGTTCGGAGTCCTTACTACCACGTGCTAACCTCTAGGACGGCGGTGGCGGTATTATTACCCTGGAGAAGTAATATTGTGATGCCCGCTCGGTTAGCCGTGTGGTCTAACGCACCGCTTTCCCGGCGGGAAGGCCAGCAGGACCCCGGCACGAATCCGCCCGGCGAAGTAGTGTCGAGGTCCTCTTTCTCCACGTACGCGTACACCACAATTATTCTACCACGCAAACATTAAGGTTACAGTCGTCTGATGTGAGACCTTCCTGGGCGAGTCCACTGAGGGTCGAAACTCACAGGCCGGCGGCAGTGGCCGAGCGGTTCTACGCGCTTTAGTCCGGAATCGCGCTAATGCTACGGTCGCAGGTTCGAATACCGCCTCGGACATGGATGTGTGTGATGTCCTTAGGTTAGTTAGGTTTCAGCAGTTGTACGTTCTAGGGGACTAATGACCTCAGATGTCAAGTCCCACAGTGCTCAGAACCATTTGAACCATTTTTCGAAAATTACAATTACCCTGTGTTTTGTGTCGGTTGGCGGAGGGGTGAGTCGACTGCTGTTGCCTGTAGTGTGGTTGTGTACAACTGAGGGATACGGAGGGAACGAAGCCTCTCCGTCGTTTCTAGGTCTCCAGTTCAATACAATACAAAATTGTGACATGTGCTGACTAATTTCAGATACAGCAAGTAGAGCACAAACTGATAAAATTGCTCATGCAAATTAATATATCGTGTTTGACTGATTGGCAACAATGGGGTCCTCAGAACGTTATAGGTTCTTCTCCTTCTGTTTGGGAACAATAAATTCAACAGCGCTGGTATCAGAAATTTTATCACTATAGCTAACAGTAATGTTCAGGGATTTAAGTATGTAGTCAGATTACAAGAAACACAGCGAAAACCCAAACATCTAACAAAAGTAATGCACTGAGATGCGTTTCCAGTCAAGGAAAACTTGAAATTAAGGTGTTTAAGATAGACACCATTGTGTATATTGGATGATTATCAAGCAAAAACAATGTACTAAGAATTCATATAAATACACGGCCGTAATCACTGTCTTAAGATGAAAGGCAGATTCTGAAGTCGGTCGTATGCCTTCCTCATGAATATGTTTATTACGTCGTGGATGTACATTAAGTTTCACTGAGCTCATCGATAGAAATTCGGCGTTTCTGTCGTCTGCAAATTGTAATTTCTTATGTTAGATGAAAGTTGTCGTTTCATCTCATCTGTTTGCATGCAATATACATGATCGCTCAGCTTCTTAAAATCTGCAGTCTTGCTCCTATTTTTTAAATTTCTCATATTTTCTGACGATTTGGCGTAGCTGTACACAGTCCCATCATTTCCTAACAGGCATGGAGAGAGAAATTTTTAGAAGCATCATACTGCCATTGTTAATCAGGAATTCTTCGATTCACT
The DNA here is from genome assembly GCF_023897955.1 of Schistocerca gregaria. NCBI lineage: Eukaryota > Metazoa > Arthropoda > Insecta > Orthoptera > Acrididae > Schistocerca > Schistocerca gregaria. The sequence continues at coordinate 143,622,287 of NC_064925.1, read as the reverse complement.
CAAATATCACTATTGATATTGCGTGGGCCGTCGTTCGATTGAGACGTACGTAGAATATATTCCTAAAGTGGATACCTAGATCATCTACACGAACTTCGAAATTGACAAGATTTAAATACTCTTATCTGACAGAGTAGACTTTGTTCAATGAAGCCAAAGTTGTTGACATCTTCGAATTACATCCTACAGAAATTGAAGGAAATGTGTCAATGTGGCACTTACAGAGTCTGGGCCGTCTATAAAATTTGTCTCCTTGGGTATTTGTATTGTTAATTCTACATAAGAATATCGTTTTCTCGGAACCCAATATTTTGTATCCTACCTGTGAATAGGGTAATATTTCATTTAACTTCGATGATTTCTTCCTTCAAACGAGTTCACTTCCTAGGCAACAAATTAGTTTTTGATATCAGATCTTCTTAAAGTAAAAAAGTGCTTTCTGATTTTGAAAAACAGTTAGTTTACTTTTCAAAACTACATTCGGTATAACTTTCCTATTGAATATTCTGGAACTACCGTGTGAGGTACATTTCTTCATTCCTCTTCATTAGCTTCCTCAAGGTACTAGAACACTACAGAGGAAGAAATATTGAGGAACTGCTCTTAAGAAGTAGTGCAAGTATAGTATGACTCAACCACAGATACTACCTCATTGATATGATTGTCCTAAAATACAGTTTCATTTTGTCCCTAAATTATCGTAATTTTATGATATGGTGCAATATAAATGTTTATAGTCATGCAGCTTGTCTGATGCAGAAATGGCGCAATTAGGGTTTGATGTGGATAAAACATTGTTATGAGATGATTAAAGTAAACTAAATAACTTACTTATATAAAATATGGAAATACCAAGAAAAATAAGGAAGCGAATTTAATGTACTTGTGCGTAGTTATATAGCTATATCTCGGAGACCAGAGCCTAGTGGAAATACAACTTCTAAACGCGCCCATACAGGAGGCTCTTGTCACGAACAGAACCTTGAAATTGCCCTACATCATGAGATCTGGTTGTAGCTGTTCAAGCATATCTATCACACCTCAAAGTAGTAATAGCTCAAGATATTGCCTAAGCATGTGCAATAGGAAAGGAATCAATCACCCCGTCACCACCTGCCTCTGCTGCCGCAAAGCATGGCTGCATTTTTCACAGCGTATCCGAAAAGACTCTACAATGCGACTAACGCAGTACGCTTAACGCTGCACGAAATCACAATGACGTGAGAGGGAATCACGACATTAGCTTCGTCTTAGCTGCCACATCTGTTTACTCCATTTCTTAGTCCGCAGTTAAATTTGTGCAAACTGGTGTCACTAAACACCCAATACGTTGCAAGCCGTGACATGTGACGGAAATGCGTGGTGTGACCTATCAATATTACTCAACAATTAACTATAACATCATACTAAATGGAATCCGAATAGTATATTAAGAGGCGGGTAAGTAATAGTTATATTTTAACTGATCCATATACGCCTGCCTTGTAGCTGTGTCCTGGGAATTGTATGGCAAATTATCTACATGCGATCTACAGAAGAATATAAAGTTCTGCGTATCGTGCTTCATCGAAGTCGGACTGATGCAACTTGTTATCGGACTGCGTTATACCTCAGATGCAACAGTGAAAGTAGTTGTCGACAGATTAGGCAGACAATTGAACGAGAAGTATTTGATGCTTACCTTGCGCTACAAGAGTCTTCACCGACAAGGGCAGAAGAAAACTGCTAAGAGCAAATCGCTTTCTTCGTTAGCAAGCCTCAGACTGTCTCTAGGCAACGTCACGGGCAACTTTCTGTCAATGCCTATTGTTGGTGCCTTTGCTAGTCTGATTGGGAACTGAGGGATCGTCTTTTTAATTCATGCGTTATAGACCATTCATAGTCTTTGCTGCGTGCGACACTAATGTAGACCGCAACAAGAAGTTAGATCATCAAAGACAATTTCCATCACTATCGCCTTTCCGAACCAGTTTTGCAACTATTTACACACATTACCGAGAAAGTAGTTCATGCACCGCGTCAAGCTTCAATGTTTTCCCCATTAGTATGCAATACATTGGTTTTCAATATGAGGTTTAGCGTCCATTTCATCTATTGTTTTCGTTCGTATATTCATCTAATTACGTAGAATTTAGGTTACTGAATCACAAGCGAATATGGCCCAGAAAGTAAACGAACAAATTTTGTTAGAAAGCAGATAATTGTATTTCACGAACGTCAGAATATGACATAACATTGTCCTCCGATATTTCAGTAACTGACGCTTCAACAGATTTCACTCGGTGTTCTCAGTCTTTATAGACGTACATTTTACGTGTCTTTGCGGACACTAAATAAAAACAAAAATATGAAAACTTTTAGCGGTAAGTAACTCATACTTATCAGCTATCGCACAGATTCAACGACAATATACAGTCGCTCATGCGTATATCTTGTTTATGCGCTTCGCTGTGCTATGTGAGCTACAGGGTAGTGGAAATGAATGTACAAACCAGTTTTTTCCACATATTAGAGCATAATGTATAGAAAGCAACTACGAATACATTTAAGGAATCTACGTGTCAGACCATGTGAACAAAGAAAATGAATCGGGGCAGAAGGAGGTAATAACTTTTCACGCCTCGTGAAACACATATCCACGTAATGACTCTTTCTAAAGTTTAGGGAATTGAGCAGTAAGCTTAGCAAAAAATGTGAATTTGATGCTGCGTGTGTGAGTGGAAGTTTAAGATTCAAGTGAGTGGTATTCTTTTCTTCAAACCACGTAAATATTTTGTTGAAACCACATAATTCTTTTATTTCACAAACTATCTTTAAAAGAGAAGAAGAATATTCATCTCATCAGCTTCCTCAGCAGTTACAAAACGAAACTACAGTAATTAAAGGAAGACATGATAATACTAAAAATTCAATAAAACAAATTTATAATTTCCCGTTATCGATTTTTCGAAATGTGCTGCTGTGACATGTATTGCATTAAGCCTCAGTAAGATAATTTTTTTTTCCTTTACATATAATGCGATCCACAATAAATACCACTGTTGATAACCTGTCATAATTTCTTCCAAACCTGGGCATCCAAAATGACAGTTGCCCCCACATTCATCAATCTAAAAAAGCAAACTTTCATTTAGTCAGACACAGCAACTGTTTATGAATCACAAATAGGGCACTATATCACAAACTATTTTCTCACAACTTCCGTGCACGCATCGAAGAACAACAGCGTTCACAACCGCAAGTAGGCGATCATACTTAAACTGGGTCACTCGATGTTGGGCATCGCTGTTGTCGATACGGAGGGAACAAAAACAAATGTCTAGCCAGGCCTTCTACAGGATGGATTCTGCAAATGGCCTCTGCACGTTCCACGATGGTCGCGGGAGAGAACTCACACCAGACTGCAGGCAGCTTTGTCTAGGAGACTGTGGACATAGTTGGACTTCGAATGCATCGGGGACTGCCCTATGCAAGCCGCTGTCCTCACAATTCAGAATAAATAAAAAACAGTAATACACATATTTTATTGATTCATTTATTCGAATAATGCTTTTGAAAAATCCAATAAACCAACTTCGGGTTTGCTTCTTTATGTTTAATTTTCGTTGCTCCCGGAGTTCCATTATCCTTTGAGAGCGTGGTTGCTTTTCTCCCTCGATCCACTTTCTTTCTTTTCCAGACTTCGTTCTATCCTGAAATCATGCTTATGTGTTGCTTCTCTTAAAAATATTCTGTTATCTATCATTTAATTTCTAATTCATTAATATATTTCTCAATTTCGGTGAACGATGTCGTGTTTGGATGTGTAGTTGTTTAGTAAGTTGAAAATCTTCTACGTTAAATTGTTACAATCCATTCCGTATACAGGGTGGTCCATTGATCGTGACTGGGCCAAATATCTCACGAAAGAAGCGTCAAACGAAAAAACTACAATGAACCATACCTGTCTAGCTTGAAGGGGGAAACCAGATGGCGCTATGGTTGGCCCATTAGATGGCGCTGCCATAGGTCAAACGGATATCAACTGCGTTTTTTTTAAATAGCAACCAACATTTCATTACATATTCGTGTAGTACGTAAAGAAACATGAATGTCTAAGTTGGACCACTTCTTTCGCTTTGTCATAGATGGCGCTGTAATAGCCACAAACATATGGCTCACAATTTTAGACGAACAGTTGGTAATAGGTAGGTTTTTAGATCAAAATATAGAACATAGTTACATTTGAACATTTTATTTCGGTTGTTCCAATGTGATACATGTACCTTTGTGAAATTATCATTTCTGACAACGCATGCTGTTACAGCGTGATTACCTTTAAATACATCATTAATGAAATAAATGTTCAAAATGATGTCCGTCAACCTTAATGCATTTGGTAATAATCGTACCGACATTCCGCTCAACAGCGAGTAGTTCCCCTTCCGTTATGTTCGCACACGCATTGACAAAGCGCTGACGTATGTTGTCAGGTGTTGTCGGTGGATCACGATACCAAATATGCTTCGACCAACCCCACAGAATGAAATCCAGGGACGTCAGATCTGGTGAACGCGCGTGCCATGGTATGGTGCTTCGACGACCAATCCACCTGTCATGAAGCATCCTACTCAATACCGCTTCAACGGCACGCGAGCTATGTGCGGGACATCGATCATGTTGGAACGGTAGA